>NW_025726214.1:1412510-2118765 GCF_021461395.2 Schistocerca americana | reverse complement strand
CCAAGGGGATACTGCTGCCTCGTGCACCTTATGGTCCGCCTCCTGTGAGTCTAGATTTTCGAATCCGCCGCAAAACAGTAGGTTAATTGTTACGTTCATGGCCTCCTAATGACGATGGAACACTCAAATTGCGTCGAGATTCAATACATCGTCTTCCAATCGACTTGTCACCAAGGGGATAATGCTGCCTCGGGCACCATATGATCCGTCTCCTGTGGGTCCAGAAATTCGAATCCGACGCAAAATGGGCTGCCAATTGTAACGTTCAGAGCCTCCTAATGACGATGGAACACTCAAATTGCATCAAGATTCAATACATCGTCATTCAGCCGACTTGTCTCCAACGGTCTATTGCTGCCTCGGGCACCTTATGGCTCTGAGTCTACATTTTCGAATCCGACGCAAAACTGATAGTTAATTGTAACGTTCAGGGCCTCCTAATGACGATGGAACACTGAAATAGCGTCGAAATTCAATACATCCTCCTTCAGCCGACTTGTCTCCAAGCGTCCATTGCTGCCTCGGGCACTTTATGGTCGTTTTCCTGTGAGACTACATTTTCGAATCCGACACATAACTGATAGTTAGTTGTAACGTTCATAGCCTCCTAATGACGATGGAACACTCAAATTGCATCAAGATTCAATACATCGTCATTCAGCCGACTTGTCTCCAACGGTCTATTGCTGCCTCGGGCACCTTATGGTCGTTCTCCTCTGAGTCTACATTTTCGAATCCGACGCAAAACTGATAGTTACTTAAAACGTTCAGGACCCCCTTAAGACGATGGAACACTCAAATTGCGACGAGATTGAGTACAGCGTCCTCCAGCCGACTAGTCTCCAAGGGTCAATTGCTGCCTTAGGCACTTAATGGTCTTGTTCCTGTGAATCTAGATTTTCGAATCCGACGCAAAAATGATATTTAATTGTAACGTTAAGGGCCTCCTAATGACGATGTAACACTCAATTGCGTCGAGATCCAATACATCGACCTCCCGCCGACTTGTCTCCAACGGGATATTGCTGCCTCGGGCACCATGTGGTGAGTCTTCGTGAGTCTAGATTTTCGAATCCTTCGCGAAACTGATAGTTAATTGTAATGTTCAGGGCCTCCTAATGACGATGGAACACTCAATTGCGTCGAGGCCCAATACATCGACCTCCCGCTGACTTGTCTCCAACGGGACATTACTGCCTCGGGCACCATGTGGTCCGTCTCCAGTGAGTCTAGATTTTCGAATCCGACTTAAAACAGATGGTTAATTGTAACGTTCATGACGATGGATCACTCAAATTGCGTCGAGATTCAGTCGACTTGTCACCAAGGGGATATTGCTGCCTCGGGCACCATGTGGTGAGTCTCCTGTGAGTCTAGATTAACGAATCCGTCGCGAAACTGATAGTTAATTGTAATGTTCAGGGCCTCCTAATGACGATGGAACTCTCAAATTGTGTCGCGATTCAGTACATCGTCCTCCAGCCGACTTGTCTCCTAGGGTCAATTGCTGCGTCGGGCACCTAGTGGTCTTGCTCCTGTGAGTCAAAATTTTCGAATCCGACGCAAAACTGATATTTAATTGTACCGTTAAGGGCCTCCTAATGACGATGGAACACTCAAATTGCGTCGAGATTCAATACATCGTCCTCCAGCCGACTTGTCTCCATGGGTCTACTGCTACCTCGTTCACCTTATCTTCGTTCTCCTGTGAGTCCAGATATTCGAATCCGACGCATAATGGACTGATAATTGTAACGTTCAGAGCCTCCTCATGATGATGGAACATTCTAATTGCGACGAGATTCAATACATCGTCCTCCAGCCGACTTGTCTCCAAGGGGATATTGCTGCCTTGGGCACCATATAGTCCTTCCCCTGTGAGTCTAGAATTTCGAATCCGGTGCAAAACTTGTAGTTAATTGTAACGTTCAGGGCCTGCTAATGACGGTGGAACACTCAAATTACGTCGAGATGCAATACATCGTCCTCCAGCCGACTTGTCTGCAAGGGGATATTCCTGCCTCGGGCACCTTATCGTCGTTCCTCTGTGAGTCTAGATTTACGAATCCGACGCAAAACTAACAGTTAATTGTAACTTTCAGGGCATCCTAATGGCGATAAAACTCTCAAATTGCGTCGAGATTCAATACGTCGTCCTCCAGCTGACTTGTCTCCAAGGGGATATTGCTGCCTCGGGCACCATATGGTCCGTCTCCAGTGAGTCTAGATTTTCGAATCCGACGCAAAACCTGTAGTTAATTGTAACGTTCAGGACCTCCTAATGACGATGGAACACTCAAATTACGTCGACATTAAATACATCGTCCACCCGCCGACTTGTCTCCAATGGGATATTGCTGCCTCGGGCACCATGTGTTCCGTCTCCTGTAGGTCCAGATAATCGAATCCGACGCAAAACGGACTTCCAATTGTAACGTTCAGAGCCTCCTAATGACGATGGAACACTCAAATTGCATCAAGATTCAATACATCGTCATTCAGCCGACTTGTCTCCAACGGTCTATTGATGCCTCGGGCACCTTATGGTCGTTCTCCTCCAAGTCAACATTTTCGAATCCGACGCAAAACTGATAGTTAATTGTAACGTTCAGGGCCTCCTAATGAAGATGGAACACTGAAATAGCGTCGAAATTCAATACATCGTCCTTCAGCCGACTTGTCTCCAAGCGTCCATTGCTGACTCGGGCACCTTATGGTCGTTCTCCTGTGAGTCTACATTTTAGATTTTGACACATAACTGATAGTTAATTGTAACGTTCAGGGCCTCCTAATGACGATGGAACACTCAAATTGCGTCGAGATCCAATACATCGACCTCCCGCCGACTTGTCTCGAACGGGATATTGCTGCCTCGGGCACCATGTGGTCCGTCTCCTGTGAGTCTAGATTTTCGAATCCGACGCAAAAACGATAGTTAATTGTAACGTTCATGGCCTCCTAATGACGAAGGAACACTCAAATTGCGTCGAGATTCAATACGTCGTCCTCTAGACGACTTGCCTACAAGGTGATATTGCTGCCTCGGGCACAGTATGGTCCGCCTCCTGTGAGTCTAGATTTTCGAATCCGACGCAAAACAGTTGGTTAATTGTAACGTTCATGGCCTCCTAATGACGATGGAACACTCAAATTGCGTCGAGATTCAATACATCGTCCTCCAGCCGACTTGTCTTCAACGGTCTATTGCTGCCTCGGGCACCTTATGGTCGTTCTACTCTGAGTCTACATTTTCGAATCCGACGCAAAACTGATAGTTAATTGTAACGTTCTGGGCCTCCTAATGACGATGGAACACTGAAATAGCGTCGAAATTCAATACATCGTCCTTCAGCCGACTTGTCTCCAAGCGTCCATTGCTGCCTCGGGCACCTAATGGTCGTTCTCCTGTGAGTCTACATTTTCGATTCCGACACATTACTGATAGTTAGTTGTAACGTGCAGATCCTCCTAATGACGATGGATCACTCAAATTGCGTCGAGATTCAATACATCGTCCTCCAGCCGACTTGTCTCCATGGGGATATTGCTACCTTGGGCACCATATAGTCCTTCTCCTGTGAGTCTAGAATTTCGAATCCGACGCAAAACTGATAGTTAATTGTAACGTTCAGGACCTCCTAATGACGATGGAACACTCAAATTGCGTCGAGATCCAATACACCGACCTCCTGCCGGCTTGCCTCCAACGGGATATTGCTGCTTCGGGCACCATGTGGTCCGTCTCCTGTGAGTCTAGATTTCCGATTCCGACGCAAAAATAATAGTTAATTATAACGTTCAGCTCCTCCTAATGGCGATAGAACACTCAAATTGCGTCGAGATTCAATACGTTGTCCTCCAGCTGACTTGTCTCCAAGGGGATATTGCTGCCTCTGGCACCATATGGTACGTCTCCTGTGAGTCTAGATTTTCGAATCCGACGCAAAACCTGTAGTTAATTCTAACGATCAGGGCCTCCTAATGACGATGGAACACTCAAATTATGTCGACATTAAATACATCGTCAGCCCACCGACTTGTCTCCAATGGGATATTGCTGACTCGGGCACCATGTGGTCCGTCTCCTGTGAGTCCAGATTTTCGAATCCGACGCGAAACTGATAGTTAATTGTAATGTTCAGGACATCCTAATGACGATAGAACACTGAAATTGCGTCGCGATTCAATACATCGTCCTCCAGCCGACTTGTCTCCAAGGGTCAATTGCTGCCTTTGGCACCTAATGGTCTTGCTCCTGTAAGTCTAGATTTTCGAATCAGACGCAAAACTTGTAGTTAATTGTAACGTTCAGAGCCTCCTAATGACGATGGAACACTCAATTGCGTCGAGATCCAATACATCGACCCCCCGCCGACTTGTCTCTAAGCATCCATTGCTGACTCGGGCACCTTATGGTCGTTCTCCTGTGAGTCTACATTTTCGATTCCGACACATAACTGATAGTTAATTGTAACGTTCTGGGCCTCCTAATCACGATGGAACACTCAAATTGCGTGGAGATTCAACACATCGTCCTCCAGCCGACTTGTCTCCATGGGTCTACTACTACCTCGGTCACCTTATCTTCGTTCTCCTGTGAGTCCAGATATTCGAATCCGACGCAAAACGGAATGCTAATTGTAACGTTCAGAGCCACCTAAAGATGATGGAACACTCTAATTGCGTCGACATTCAATACATCGTCCTCCAGCCGACTTGTCTCCAAGTGGATATTGCTGCCTTGGGCACCATATAGTCCTTCTCCTGTGAGTCTAGAATTTCGAATCCGACGCAAAACAGAAAGTTAATTGTAACGTTCAGGACCACCTAATGACGATGGAACACTCAAATTGCGTCTAGATGCAATACTCCGTCCTCCAGGGGACTTGTCTCCAAAGGTTTATTGCTTTCTCGGGCACCTTATGCTCCGTCTCCTGTGAGTCTAGATTTTCGAATCCGACGCCAAACCGATGGTTATTTGTAACGTTCAGGGCCTCGTAATGACGATGGAACACTCAAATTGCGTCGCGATTCAATCCATCGTCCTCCAGCCAACATGTATCCAAGGGTCAATTGCAGCCAATGGCACCTAATGGTCCTGCTCCTGTGAGTCTAGATTTTCGAATCCGACGCAAAACTGATATTTAATTGTACCGTTAAGGGCCTCCTAATGACGATGGAACACTCAAATTGCGTCGAGATTCAATACATCTTCCTCCAGCCGACTTGTCTCCAAGGGGATATTGCTGCCTCGGGCACCATATGGTCCGTCTCCTGTGAGTCTAGATTTTCGATTCCGACCCATAACCGATGGTTAATTGTAACGTTGAGGGCCTCGTATCACGATGGAACACTCAATTGCGTCGAGATCCAATTCATCGACCTCCCGCCGACTTGTATCCAACGGGTTATTGCTGCCTCGGGCACCATGTGGTCCGTCTCCTGTGAGTATAGATTTTCGAATCCGACGGAAAAATGATAGTTAATTGTAACGTTCAGCGCCTCCTAATGACCATAGTACACTCAAATTGCGTCGAGATTCAATAAGCCGTGGTCCAGCCGACTTGTCTACAAGGGGATATTGCTGCCTCGGGTTACAATTAATCCTGTGAGTTTAGATTTTCGGATCCGACGCATAAGTGATAGTTAATTGTAACGTTCAGCGCCTCCTAATGACGATAGAACACTCAAATTGCGTCGAGATTCAATACATCGTCCTCCAGCGGACTTGTCTACAAGGGGATATTACTGCCTCGTGCACCTTATGGTCCGCCTCCTTGTCAGTCTAGGTTTTCGAATCCGACGCAAAACAGTTGGTTAATTGTAACGTTCAGAGCCTCCTAATGACGATGGATCACTCAAATTGCATCAGGATTCAATACATCGTCATTCAGCCGACTTGTCCTCAACGGTCTATTGCTACCTGAGTCTACATTTTCAAATCCGACGCAAAACACATAGTTAATTGTAACGTTCAGGGCCTCCTAATGACGATGGAACACTGAAATAGCGTCGAAATTCAATCCATCGTCCTTCAGCCGACTTGTCTCCAAGAGTCCATTGCTGCCTCGAGCACGTTATGGTCGTTCCCCTGTGAGTCTACATTTTCGATTCCGACACATAACTGATAGTTAGTTGTAACGTTCAGGGCCTCTTAATAACGATGGAACACTCAAATTGCGTCGAGATTCAATACATCGTCCTCCAGCCGACTTGTCTCCATGGGTCTACTGCTACCTCGTTCACCTTATGGTCGTTCTCCTGTGAGTCCAGATATTCGAATCCGACGCAAAACGGACTGCTAATTGTAACGTTCAGAGCCTCCTAATGATGATGGAACACTCTAATTGCGGCGAGATTCAATACATCGTCCTCCAGCCTACTTGTCTCCAAGGGGATATTGCTGCCACGGGCACCATATGGTCCGTCTCGTGTGAGTCTAGATTTTCGAATCCGACGCAAAACTTGTAGTTAATTGTAACGTTCAGGGCCTCCTAATGACGATGGAACACTCTTTTGCGTTGATATTCAATTCATCTAAATCCCGCCGACTTGTCTCCAACGGTATATTGCTGCCTCGGGCACTAGGTGGTCCGTATCCTGTGAGTCTATTTTTTCGAATCCGACGCAAAAAAGATAGTTAATTGTAAAGTTCAGCGCCTCCTAATGACCATGGAACACTCAAATTGCGTCGCGATTCAATACATCGTCCTCCAGCCGACTTGTTTACAAGGGGATATTGCTGCCTCGTGCACCTTATGATCCGCCTCCTGTGAGTCAAGATTTTGGAATCCGACGCAAAAACGATAGTTAATTGTAACGTTCAGCGCCTCCTAATGACCATAGAACACTCAAATTGCGTCGAGATTCAATACGTCGTCCTCTAGACGACATGTCTACAAGGGGATATTGCTGCCTCAGGCACCTTATGGTCCGCCTCCTGTGAGTCTAGATTTTCGAATCCGACGCAAAACTGATAGTTAATTGTAACGTTCATGGCCTCCTAATGACGATGGAACACTCAAATTGCGTCGAGATTCAATACATGGTCCTCCTGCCGACTTGTCTGCAAGGGGTTATTCCTGCCTCGGGCACCTTATCGTCGTTCCTCTGTGAGTCTAGACTTACGAATCCGACGCAAAACTAATAGCTAATTGTAACGATCAGGGCCTCCTAATGGCGATAGAACACTCAAATTGCGTCGAGAATCAATACGTCGTCCTCCAGCTGACTTGTCTCCAAGGGGATATAGCTGCCTCGGGCACCATATGGTCCGTCTCCTGTGAGTCTAGATTTTCGAATCCGACGCAAAACCTGTAGTTAATTGTAATGTTCTGGGCCTCCTAATGACGATGGAACACTCAAATTACGTCGACATTAAATACATCGTCCACCCGCCGACTTGTCTCCAATGGGATATTGCTGCCTCGGGCACCATGTGGTCCGTCTCCGGTGAGTCTAGATTTTCGAATCCGACGCGAAACTGATAGTTAATTGTAATGTTCAGGGCCTCCTAATGACGATGGAACACTCAAATTGCGTCGAGATTCAATACATCGTGTTCCAGCCGACTTGACTCCATGGGTCTAATGCTACCTCGGTCACCTTATGGTCGTTCTCCTGTGAGTCCAGATATTCGAATCCGACGCAATACGGACTGCTAATTGTAACGTTCAGAGCCTCTTAATGATGATGGAACACTCTAATTGCGTCGAGATTCAGTACATCGTCCTCCAGCCGACTTGTCTATAAGGGGATATTACTGCCTCGGACACCATATAGTCCTTCTCCTGTGAGTCTAGATTTTCGGATCCGACGCATAACTGATAGTTAATTGTAACGTTCAGCGCCTCCTAATGTCGATAGAACACTCAAATTGCATCGGAATTCAATACATCGTCCTCCAGCCGACTTGTCTCCAAGGGGATATTGCTGCCTCGTGCACCTTATGGTCCGCCGCCTGTGAGTCTAGATTTTCGAATCCAACGCAAAACAGATGGTTAATTGTAACGTTCATGGCCTCCTAATGTCGATTGAACACTCAAAGTGCGTCGAGATTCAATAGATCGTCCCCAGTCGACTTGTCACCAAGGGGATATTGCTGCCTCGGGCACCATATGGTCCGTCTCCTGTAGGTCCAGATATTCGAATCCGACGCAAAACGGACTGCCAATTGTAACGTTCAGAGCCTCCTAATGACGATGGAACACTGAAATAGCGTCGAAACTCAATACATCGTCCTTCAGCCGACTTGTCTCCAAGCGTCCATTGCTGACTCGGGCACCTTATGGTCGTTCTCCTGTGAGTCTACATTTTCGATTCCGACACATAACTGATAGTTAGTTGTAACGTTCAGGGCCTCTTAATGACGATGGAACACTCAAATTGCGTCGAGATTCAATACATCGTCCTCCAGCCGACTTGTCTCCATGGGTTACTGCTACCTCGTTCACCTTATCTTCGTTCTCCTGTGAGTCCAGATATTCGAATCCGACGCAAAACGGACTGCTAATTGTAACGTTCAGAGCCTCATAATGATGATGGAACACTCTAATTGCGTCGAGATTCAATACATCGTCCTCCAGCCGACTTGTCTCCAAGGATCAATTGCTGCCTTTACACCTAATCGTCTTGCTCCTGTGAGTCTAGATTTTCGAATCCGACGCAAAACTGATAGTTAATTGTAACGTTCAGGACCTCCTAATGACGATGGAACACTCAAATTGCGGCGAGATTCAATACATCGTCCTCCAGCCTACTTGTCTCCAAGGGGATATTGCTGCCTCGGGCACCATATGGTCCGCCTCGTGTGAGTCTAGATTTTCGAATCCGACGCAAAACCTGTAGTTAATTGTAACGTTCAGGGCCTCCTAATGACGATGGAACACTCAATTGCGTTGAGATTCAATTCATCTAAATCCCGCCGACTTGTCTCCAACGGTATATTGCTGCCTCGGGCACTAGGTGGTCCGTATCCTGTGAGTCTATTTTTTCGAATCCGACGCAAAAAAGATAGTTAATTATAAAGTTCAGCGCCTCCTAATGACCATGGAACACTCAAATTGCGTCGCGATTCAGTACATCGTCCTACAGCTGACTTGTCTCCAAGGGGATATTACTGCCTCGTGCACCTTATGGTCCGCTTCCTGTGAGTCAAGATTTTCGAATCCGACGCAAAAACGATAGTTAATTGTAACGTTCAGCGCCTCCTGATGACCATAGAACACTCAAATTGCGTCGAGATTCAATACGTCGTCCTCTAGACGACATGTCTACAAGGGGATATTGCTGCCTCAGGCACCTTATGGTCCGCCTCCTGTGAGTCTAGATTTTCGAATCCGACGCAAAACTGATAGTTAATTGTAACGTTCATGGCCTCCTATTGACGATGGAACACTCAAATTGCGTCGAGATGCAATACATGGTCCTCCTGCCGACTTGTCTGCAAGGGGTTATTCCTGCCTCGGGCACCTTATCGTCGTTCCTCTGTGAGTCTAGATTTACGAATCCGACGCAAAACTAATAGCTAATTGTATCGATCAGGGCCTCCTAATGGCGATAGAACACTCAAATTGCGTCGAGATTCAATACGTCGTCCTCCAGCTGACTTGTCTCCAAGGGGATATAGCTGCCTCGGGCACCATATGGTCCGTCTCCTGTGAGTCTAGATTTTCGAATCCGACGCAAAACCTGTAGTTAATTGTAATGTTCTGGGCCTCCTAATGACGATGGAACACTCAAATTACGTCGACATTAAATACATCGTCCACCCGCCGACTTGTCTCCAATGGGATATTGCTGCCTCGGGCACCATGTGGTCCGTCTCCGGTGAGTCTAGATTTTCGAATCCGACGCGAAACTGATAGTTAATTGTAATGTTCAGGGCCTCCTAATGACGATGGAACACTCAAATTGCGTCGAGATTCAATACATCGTGTTCCAGCCGACTTGACTCCATGGGTCTACTGCTACCTCGGTCACCTTATGGTCGTTCTCCTGTGAGTCCAGATATTCGAATCCGACGCAATACGGACTGCTAATTGTAACGTTCAGAGCCTCTTAATAATGATGGAACACTCTAATTGCGTCGAGATTCAGTACATCGTCCTCCAGCCGACTTGTCTATAAGGGGATATTACTGCCTCGGACACCATATAGTCGTTCTCCTGTGAGTCTAGATTTTCGGATCCGACGCATAACTGATAGTTAATTGTAACGTTCAGCGCCTCCTAATGTCGATAGAACACTCAAATTGCGTCGGAATTCAATACATCGTCCTCCAGCCGACTTGTCTCCAAGGGGATATTGCTGCCTCGTGCACCTTATGGTCCGCCTCCTGTGAGTCTAGCTTTTCGAATCCGACGCAAAACAGATGGTTAATTGTAACGTTCATGGCCTCCTAATGACGATTGAACACTCAAATTGCGTCGCGATTCAATAGATCGTCCCCAGTCGACTTGTCACCAAGGGGATATTGCTGCCTCGGGCACCATATGGTCCGTCTCCTGTAGGTCCAGATATTCGAATCCGACGCAAAGCGGACTGCCAATTGTAACGTTCAGAGCCTCCTAATGACGATGGAACACTGAAATAGCGTCGAAATTCAATACATCGTCCTTCAGCCGACTTGTCTCCAAGCGTCCATTGCTGACTCAGGCACCTTATGGTCGTTCTCCTGTGAGTCTACATTTTCGATTGCGACACATAACTGATAGTTAATTGTAACGTTCTGGGCCTCCTAATCACGATGGAACACTCAAATTGCGTCGAGATTCAATACATCGTCCTCCAGCCAACTTGTCTCCATGGGTCTACTGCTAAGTCGGTCACCGTATCTTCGTTCTCCTGTGAGTCCAGATATTCGAATCCGACGCAAAACGGACTGCTAATTGTAACGTTCAGAGCCTCCTAATGATGATGGAACAATCTAATTGCGTCGAGAATCAATACATCATCCTCCAGCCGACTTGTCTCCAAGGGCTTATTGCTGCCTCGGGCACCTTATGGTCGTTCTCCTATGAGTCTAGATTTTCGAATCCGACGCATAACTGATAGTTAGTTGAAACGTTCAGCGCCTCCTATTGACGATGGAGCACTCAAATTGCGTCGAGATTCAATAAATCGTCCTCCAGCTGACTTGTCTCCAAGGGGATATTGCTGCCTCGGGCACCTAATGATCGTTCTCCTATGAGTCTAGATTTTCGAATCCGACGCAAAACTGATAATTAACTGTAACGTTCCGGGAATCCTAATGGCGCTGGAACACTCAAATTGCGTCGAGATTCAATACATCGTCCTCCAGCCGACTTGTCTCCGAGGTGATATTGCTGCCTCGGGCACCTTATGGTCGTTCTCCTATGAGTCTAGATTTTCGAATCCGACGCATAAATGATAGTTAATTGAAACGTTCAGCGCCTCCTAATGACGATGGAACACTCAAATTGCGTCGCGATTCAATACATCGGCCTCCAGCCGACTAGTCTCCATGAATGGATTGCTGCTTCGGGCACCTTATGGTCGTTCTCCTGTCAGTCTACATTTCCGAATCCGACGCGAGACTGAATGTTAATTGTAACGTTCAGGGCTTCCTAATGACGATGGAACACTCAAATTGCGTCGCGATTTAATATATCGTCCCCCAGCGGTCTGGTCTCCAAGGTAATATTGTTGCATCGGGCACCTTATGTGAGTCTAGATTCTCGAATCCGACGAAAAACTGACAGTTAATTGTAACATTCAGGGCCTCCTAATGACGATGGAACACTCAAATTGCGTCGAGATTCAATACATCGTCCTCCAACCAACGTGCCTCCAAATTGATATTGCTGCCTCAGCCACCTTATGTTCGTTCTCCTGTGAGTCTAGATTTTCGAATCCGACGCGTATCTGTTAGTTAATTGTAACGTTCAGGGCCTCCTAATCGCGATGGAACACTCAAATTGCGTCGAGATTCAATACATCGTCCTCCAGCCGACTTGTCTCCAAGGGGATATCGCTGCCTCTGCACCACATGGTCCGTCTCCGTTGATTGTACATTTTCGAGTCCGACGCAAAACTGATAGTTAATTGTAACGTTCAGGGCCTCCTAATGACGATGGAACACTCAAATTGCGTCGAGATTCAATACATCGTCCTCCAACCAACGTGCCTCCAAAGTGATATTGCTGCCTCGGGTACCATATGGTCCGTCTCCTGTGAGTCTAGATTATCGATTCCGACGCAAAAATAATAGTTAATTGAAACGTTCAGCGCCTCCTAATGACGTTGGAACACTCAAATTGCGTCGAGAGTCAATACGTCGTCCTCCAGCCTAGTTGTCTACAAGGGGTTATTGCTGCCTCGGGCTCTATGTGGTCCGTCTCCTGTTAGTCTAGATTTTCGAATCAGACCCAAAAATGATAATTAAGTGTAACGTTCACGGCCTCCTAATGACGATGGAACACTCAACTTGCGTCGAGATTCAATACATCGGCCTCCAGCCGACTTGTCTCCATGGGGATATTGCTGCCTCGGGAACTTATGGTCCGTTTCCTGTGATTCTAGATTTTCGATTCCGACGCAAAAATGATAGTGAGATGTAACCATATGCGACTCCTAATGATGATGGAACACTCAAATTGCGTCGAGATTAAATCCATCGGCCTCCAGCCGACTTGTCTCCAAGGGTCTGTTGCTGACTCGGGCACCTTATTTTCGTTCTCCTGTGAGTCTAGATTTTCGAATCCGACGCAAAACTGATAGTTAATTGTAACGTTCAGGGCCTCCAAATGACGATGGTACACACAAATTGCGTCGAGATTCAATTCATCGACCTTCAGCCGACTTGTCTCCAAGGGTCTATTGCTGCCTCGGGCACCTTATGGTCGTTCTCCTGTGAGTCTAGATTTCCTAATCCGACGCAAAACTGATTGTTAATTGCAATGCTCAGGGCCTCCTATTGACGATGGAACTCTCAAATTGCGTCGAGATTCAATACATCGGTCTCCAGCCGAATTGTATCCAAGGGGATATTGCTGTCTCTTGCTCCATGTGATCCTTCTCCTGTGAGTTGATTTTCGAATACGACGCGAAACTGATTGTTAATTGTAACGTTCAGGGCTTCCTAATGACGATGGAACACTCAAATTGCGTCGAGATTCAATACTTCGGCATTCAGCCGATTTTTCTCGAAGGGTCTATTGCTGCCTCGGGCACCTTATGGTCGTTCCATTGTGAGTCTAGATTTTAGAATCCGACGCAAAACTGATAGGTGATTGTAATATTCAGGGCCTCCTAATGACGATGGAACACTCAAATTGCGTCGAGATTCAATACATCGAGTTCCATTCGACTTGTCTGCAAGGGGATATTGCTGCCTCGGACAACATATTGTCCGTGGCCTGTGAGTCTAGGTTTTCGAATCCGACGCGAAACTGATAGTTAATTGTAACGTTATGGGCGTCCTAATGACGATGGAGCACTCAAATTGCGTCGCGATTTAATATATCGTCCCCCAGCGGTCTGGTCTCCAAGGTAATATTGTTGCATCGGGCACCTTATGTGAGTCTAGATTCTCGAATCCGACGAAAAACTGACAGTTAATTGTAACATTCAGGGCCTCTAATGACGATGGAACACTCAAATTGCGTCGCGATCCAATACATCGTCCTCCAGCCGACTTGTCCCCAAGGGTCTATTGATGCCTCGGGCACCTTATGATCGTTCTCCTGTGAGTCTCGATTTTGGAACCCGACGCAAAACTGATAGTTCATTGCAACGTTTAGCGCCTCCTAATGACGATGGAACACTCAAATTGCGTCGAGATTCAATACATCGTCCTCCAGGGGACTTGTCTCCAAGCTGATTTTGCTGCCTCGGACACCATATTGTCCGTGGCCTGTGAGTCTAGATTTTCGAATCCGACGCGAAACTGATAGTTAATTGTAACGTTCAGGGCCTCCTAATGACGATGGGGCACTCAAATTGCGTCGCGATTCAATACATCGTCCTCGAGCGGACTGGTCGCCAAGGGGATATTGCTGCCTCGGGCACCTTTCGGTCGTTCTCCTGTAAGTCTAGATTTTCGATTCCGACACAAAACTGATTGTTAATTGTAACGTTCAGGGCCTAATAATGACGATTGAACACTCAAATTGCGTCGAGATTCAATACATCGTCCTCCAGCCGACTTGTATTCAAGGGGATATTGCTGTCTTGGGCACCATATGAACTTCTTCTGTGAGTAGATTTTCGAATCCGACGCTAAAATGATAGTTAATTGTAACGTTAAGCGCAACGTAATGACGATGGAACACTCAAATTGCGTCGAGAGTCAATACATCGTCCCCCAGCCGACTTGTCTCCATGGCTCTATTGCTGCCTCGGGCACCTTGTGGTCGTTCTCTTGTGAGTCTAGATTTTCGAATCCTACGCAAAAATGTTAGTTAATTGTAACGTTCAGGGCCCCCTAATGACGATGGAACACTCAAATTGCATCGAGAGTCAATAGGTCGTCCTCCAGCCTAGTTGTCTACAAGGGGTCATTGCTGCCTCGGGCACCATATGGTGCGTCTCCTCTGAGTGTAGATTTGCGAATCCGACGCATAACTGATAGTTAATTGAAACGTTCAGCGCCTCCTAATGACGATGGAGCACTCAAATTGCGTCGATATTCAATACATCGTCCTTCAGCCGACTTGTCTCCAAGAGTCTTTTGCTGCCTCAGGCACCATATGGTCGTTGTCCTGTGAGTCTAGATTTTCGAATCCGACGCATAACTGATAGTTAATTGTAACGTACAGGGCATCCTAATGACGATGGAATACTCAAATTGCGTCCAGATTCAATACATCGTCCTCCAGCCGACTTGTCTCCAAGGGGATATCGCTGCCTGGGGCACCACATGGTCTGTCTCCGTTGTTTCTTCATTTTCGAATCCGACGCAAAACTGATAGTTAATTGCAACATTCAGGGCCTCCTAATGACGATGGAGCACTCAAATTGCATCGCGATTCAACACATCGTCCTCCAGCGGTCTAGTCTCCAATGGGATATTTCAGCTCCGGGCACCTTATGGTCCGTCTCCAATGCGTCTAGATTTTCGAATCCGACGAAAAACTGATAGTTAATTGTAACATACAGGGCCTCCTAATTACGATGGAACACTCAAATTGCGTCGCGATATAATATATCGTCCTCCAGCCGACTTGTCTCCAATGGTCTATTACTGCCTGGGGCACCTTATGATCGTTCTCCCGTGAGTCTAGATTTTCTAATCCGACGCAAAACTGATTGTTAATTGTAATGTTCAGGGGCACCTATTGACGATGGAACTCTCACATTGCGTCGAGATTCAATACATCGGTCTCCAGTCGAATTGTATCCAAGGGGATATTGCTGCCTCGGGCACCATATGATCCTTCTCCTGTGATTAGATTTTCGAATCCGACGCTAAAATGATAGTTAATTGTAACGTTCAGCGCCTCCTAATGACGATGGAACACTCAAATTGCATTGAGGGTCAATACATCGTCCTCCAGCCGACTTGCCGCCAAGGGTCTATTGCTGCCTTGGGCACCTTATTATGGTCGTTCTCCTGTGGGTCTAGATTTTCGAATCCGACGCAAACCTGATAGTTAGTTGCAACGTTCAGGTCCCTCTAATGACGATGGAACACTCAAATTGCGTCGAGATTCAATACATCGGCCTCCAGCCGACTTGTCTCCAAGGGGATATTGCTGCCTCGGACACCATATTATCCGTCTCCTGTGAGTCTAGCTTTTCGAATCCGACGAAAAAATGATAGTCAATTGTAACGTTCAGCGCCTCCTAATGACGATAGTACACTCAAATTGCGTCGAGAGTCAATACATCGACCTCCAGCCGACTTGTCTCCAAGGGGATATTGCTGCCTCGGGCTCCATGTGGTCCGTCTCCTGTGAGTCTAGGTTTTCAAATCCGACTCGAAACTGACAGTTGATTGTAATGTTCAGGGCCTCCTAATGACGATGGAACACTCAAATTGCGTCGAGAATCAATACATCGCCTTCCAGCCGACTTGTCTCCAAGGGGATATTGCTGCCTCGGACGCCATATTGTCCGTGGTCTGTGAGTCTAGATATTCGAATCGGACGCGAAACTGATAGTTAATTGTAACGTTCAGGGCCTCCTAATGACGATGGAGCACTCAAATTGCGTCGCGATTCAATACATCGTCCTCGAGCGGACTGGTCTCCAAGGGGATATTGCTGCTTCCGGCACCTTATGGTACGTCTCCAATGAGTCTAGATTTTCCAATCCGACGAAAAACTTATAGTTAATTGTAACATTCAGGGCCTCCTAGTTACGATGGAACACTCAAATTGCGTCGCGATCCAATACATCGCCCTCCAGCCGACTTGTTTCCAAGCGCCTATTGCTGCCTGGAGCAGTTTATGCTCGTTCTCCTGTGAGTCTAGATTTTCGAATCCGACGCTAGACTGATAGTTAATTGTAACGTTCAGGGCCTCCTAAAAACGAAGGAACACTGAAATTGCGTCTCGATTCAATACATCGTCCTCCAGCCGACATGTCACCATGGGGATATTGCTGCCTCAGGTTGCTTATGGTCGTTCTCCTGTAAGTCTAGATTTTCGAATCCGACGCGAAACCGATAGTTAATTACAACGTTCAGGGCCTCCTAATGACGATGGAACACTCAAATTGCGTCGAGAGTCAATACATCGTCCCCCAGCCGACTTGTCTCCATGGCTCTATTGCTGCCACGGGCACCTTAATGTCGTTCTCTTGTGAGTCTAGATTTTCGAATCCTACGCAAAAATGTTCGTTAATTGTAACGTTCAGGGCCCCCTAATGACGATGGAACACTCAAATTGCGTCGAGATTCAATACATCGGGCTCCAGCCGACTTGTCTCCAAGGCTCCATTTCTGCCTCGATCACCTTATGGTCGAATTTCGAATCCGACGCAAAACTGATAGTTAACTGTAACCTTCAGGGCCTCCTAATTACGAAGGAATACTCAAATTGCGTCGAGATTTACTACATCGTCCTCCTTCCGACTTGTCTCCAAGGGGATATCGCTGCCTCGGGCACCACATGATCCGTCTCCGGTGATTCTACGTTTTCGAATCCGACGAAAAACCGATAGTAAATTGTAACATTCAGGGCCTCCTAATGACGATGGAACACTCAAATTGCGTCTCGATCCAATACATCGTCCTCCAGCCGACTTGTCTCCAAGGGTCTATTGCTGCCTCGGGCTCCTTATGATCCTTCTCGTGTGAGTCTAGATTTTTGAACCCGACGCAAAACTGATAGTTAATTGTAACGATCAGGGCCTCCTAATGACGATGGAACACTCAAATTGCGTCGAGATTCAAAACATCGCCTTCCAGCCGACTTGCTCCAAGGGGATATTGCTGCCTCGGACACCATATTATCCGTCTCCTGTGAGTCTAGCTTTTCGAATCCGACAAAAAAATGATAGTCAATTGTAACGTTCAGCGCCTCCTAATGACGATAGAACACTCAAATTGCATCGAGATTAAATACATCAGCCTGCAGCCGACTTGTCTCCACGGGTCTGTTGCTGCCTCGGGCACCTTATGATCGATCTCCTGTGAGTAAATTTTCAAACCCGACGCATAACTGATAGTTCATTGTAACGTTCAGGGCCTCCTAATGACGATGGAGCACTAAAATTGCGTCGCGATTCAATACATCATCCTCCAGCGGACTGGTCTCCAAGGGGATATTGCTGCTTCCGGCACCTTATTGTCCGTCTCCAGTGAGTCTAGATTTTCGAATCCGACGGAAAACAGATAGTTAATTGTAACGTTCAGGGCCTCCGAATGACGATGGAACACTCAAATTGCGACGAGATTCAATACATCGTCCTCCAGCGGACTGGTGTCCAAGGGGATATTGCTGCCTCGGGCACCATACGGACCTTCTCCTGTGAGTCTAGATTTTCGAATCCGACGCGAAACTGATAGTTAATTGTAACGTTCAGCGCCTCCTAATGACGATGGAACACTCAAATTGCGTCGAGAGTCAATACGTCGTCCTCCAGCCTAGTTGTCTACAAGGGGTTATTGCTGCCTCGGGCACCACATGGTCCGTCTCCGTTGCTTCTTCATTTTCGAATCCGACGCAAAACTGATTGTTAATTGTAACCTTCAGGGCTTCCTAATGACGATGGAACACTCAAATTGCGTCGAGATGCAATACATCGTCCTCTAGCCGACTTGTCTCCGAGGGGTAGTGCTGCCTCGGGTACCATATGGTCCTTCTCCTGTGAGTAGATTTTCGAATCCGACGCTAAAATGATAGCTAATTGTAACTTTCAGGGCCTATTAATGACGATGGAACACTCAAATTGCGACGAGAGTCAATACGTCGTCCTCCAGCCGACTTGTCTCCAAGGGTCTATTGCTGCCTCGGGCACCTTATGGCCGTTCTCCTGTGAGTCTAGATTTTCTAATCCGACGCAAAACTGATTGTTAATTGTAATGATCAGGGCCTCCTATTGACGATGGAACTCTCAAATTGCGTCGAGATTCAATACATCGGTCTCCAGCCGAATTGTATCCAAAGGGATATTGCTGTCTCGGGCACCATATGGTCCTTCTCCTGTGAGTAGACTTTCGAATCCGGCGCAAAAATGATAGTTTAATTGTAACGTTCAGGGCCTCCTAATGACGATGGAGCACTCAAATTGCGACGCGATTCAATACACCGTTCTTCAGCCGACTTGTCTCCAAGGGTCTATTGCTGCCTCGGCACCTTATGGTCGTTCACCTGTGAGTCTAGATTTTCTAATCCGACGCAAAACTGATTGTTAATTGTAATGTTCAGGGCCTCCTATTGACGATGGAACTCTCAAATTGCGTCGAGATTCAATACATCGGTCTCCAGTCGAATTGTATCCAAGGGTATATTGCTGCCTCGGGTACCATATGATCCTTCTGCTGTGATTAGATTTTCGAATCCGACGCTAAAATGATAGTTAATTGTAACGTTCAGCGCCTCCTAATGACGATGGAACACTCAAATAGCATTGAGGGTCAATACATCGTCCTCCAGCCGACTTGTCTCCAAGGCTCCATTTCTGCCTCGATCACCTTATGGTCGAATTTCGAATCCGACGCAAAACTGATAGTTAACTGTAACCTTCAGGGCCTCCTAATTACGAAGGAATACTCAAATTGCGTCGAGATTTACTACATCGTCCTCCTTCCGACTTGTCTCCAAGGGGATATCGCTGCCTCGGGCACCACATGATCCGTCTCCGGTGATTCTACGTTTTCGAATCCGACGAAAAACCGATAGTAAATTGTAACATTCAGGGCCTCCTAATGACGATGGAACACTCAAATTGCGTCTCGATCCAATACATCGTCCTCCAGCCGACTTGTCTCCAAGGGTCTATTGCTGCCTCGGGCTCCTTATGATCCTTCTCGTGTGAGTCTAGATTTTTGAACCCGACGCAAAACTGATAGTTAATTGTAACGATCAGGGCCTCCTAATGACGATGGGACACTCAAATTGCGTCGAGATTCAAAACATCGCCTTCCAGCCGACTTGCTCCAAGGGGATATTGCTGCCTCGGACACCATATTATCCGTCTCCTGTGAGTCTAGCTTTTCGAATCCGACAAAAAAATGATAGTCAATTGTAACGTTCAGCGCCTCCTAATGACGATAGAACACTCAAATTGCATCGAGATTAAATACATCAGCCTGCAGCCGACTTGTCTCCACGGGTCTGTTGCTGCCTCGGGCACCTTATGATCGATCTCCTGTGAGTAAATTTTCAAACCCGACGCATAACTGATAGTTCATTGTAACGTTCAGGGCCTCCTAATGACGATGGAGCACTAAAATTGCGTCGCGATTCAATACATCATCCTCCAGCGGACTGGTCTCCAAGGGGATATTGCTGCTTCCGGCACCTTATTGTCCGTCTCCAGTGAGTCTAGATTTTCGAATCCGACGGAAAACAGATAGTTAATTGTAACGTTCAGGGCCTCCGAATGACGATGGAACACTCAAATTGCGACGAGATTCAATACATCGTCCTCCAGCGGACTGGTGTCCAAGGGGATATTGCTGCCTCGGGCACCATACGGACCTTCTCCTGTGAGTCTAGATTTTCGAATCCGACGCGAAACTGATAGTTAATTGTAACGTTCAGCGCCTCCTAATGACGATGGAACACTCAAATTGCGTCGAGAGTCAATACGTCGTCCTCCAGCCTAGTTGTCTACAAGGGGTTATTGCTGCCTCGGGCACCACATGGTCCGTCTCCGTTGCTTCTTCATTTTCGAATCCGACGCAAAACTGATTGTTAATTGTAACCTTCAGGGCTTCCTAATGACGATGGAACACTCAAATTGCGTCGAGATGCAATACATCGTCCTCTAGCCGACTTGTCTCCGAGGGGTAGTGCTGCCTCGGGTACCATATGGTCCTTCTCCTGTGAGTAGATTTTCGAATCCGACGCTAAAATGATAGCTAATTGTAACTTTCAGGGCCTATTAATGACGATGGAACACTCAAATTGCGACGAGAGTCAATACGTCGTCCTCCAGCCGACTTGTCTCCAAGGGTCTATTGCTGCCTCGGGCACCTTATGGCCGTTCTCCTGTGAGTCTAGATTTTCTAATCCGACGCAAAACTGATTGTTAATTGTAATGATCAGGGCCTCCTATTGACGATGGAACTCTCAAATTGCGTCGAGATTCAATACATCGGTCTCCAGCCGAATTGTATCCAAAGGGATATTGCTGTCTCGGGCACCATATGGTCCTTCTCCTGTGAGTAGACTTTCGAATCCGGCGCAAAAATGATAGTTTAATTGTAACGTTCAGGGCCTCCTAATGACGATGGAGCACTCAAATTGCGACGCGATTCAATACACCGTTCTTCAGCCGACTTGTCTCCAAGGGTCTATTGCTGCCTCGGCACCTTATGGTCGTTCACCTGTGAGTCTAGATTTTCTAATCCGACGCAAAACTGATTGTTAATTGTAATGTTCAGGGCCTCCTATTGACGATGGAACTCTCAAATTGCGTCGAGATTCAATACATCGGTCTCCAGTCGAATTGTATCCAAGGGTATATTGCTGCCTCGGGCACCATATGATCCTTCTGCTGTGATTAGATTTTCGAATCCGACGCTAAAATGATAGTTAATTGTAACGTTCAGCGCCTCCTAATGACGATGGAACACTCAAATAGCATTGAGGGTCAATACATCGTCCTCCAGCCGACTTGCCGCCAAGGGTCTATTGCTGCCTCGGGCACCTTATTATGGTCGTTCTCCTGTGAGCCTAGATTTTCGAATCCGACGCAAAACTGATAGTTAATTGTAACGTTCAGGGCCCTCTAATGACGATGGAACACTCAAATTGCGTCGAGACTCAATACATCGGCCTCCAGCCGACTTGTCTCCAAGGGGATATTGCTGCCACGGGCACCATATGGTCCTTCTCCTGTGAGTCTAGATTTTCGAATCCGACGCGAAACTGATAGTTCATTGTAACGTTTGGTGCCTCCTAATAACGATGGAGCACTCAAATTGCGTCGCGATTCAATACATCGTCCTCGAGCGGACTGGTCGCCAAGGGGATATTGCTGCTTCCGGCACCTTATGGTACGTCTCCAGTGAGTCTAGATTTTCGAATCCGACGAAAAACTTATAGTTAATTGTAACACTCAGTGCCTCCTAGTTACGATGGAACACTCAAATTGCGTCGCGATCCAATACATCGCCCTCCAAGCGCCTATTGCTGCCTGGGGCATTTTATGCTCGTTCTCCTGTGAGTCTAGATTTTCGAATCCGACGCTAGACTGATAGTTTCATGTAACGTTCAGGGCCTCCTAAAAACGAAGGAACACTCAAATTGCGTCTCGATTCAATACATCGTCCTCCAGCCGACATGTCTCCATGGGGATATTGCTGCCTCGGGCTGCTTATGGTCGCTCTCCTGTGAGTCTAGATTTTCGAATCCGACGCGAAACTGATTGTTAATTGTAACGTTCAGCGCCTCCTAATGACGATGGAACACTCAAATTGCGTCGAGAGTCAATACATCGACCTCCAGCCGACTTGTCTACAAGGGGATATTCCCGCCGCGGGCTCCATGTGGTCCGTCTCCTGTGAGGCTAGATTTTCCAATCCGACGCGAAACTGATAGTTAATTGTAACGTTCAGGGTCTCCTAAAGACGATGGAACACTCAAATTGCGTCGAGATTCAATACATCGGGTTCCAGCCGACTTGTCTCCAAGGCTCCATTTCTGCCTCGATCACCTTATGGTCGTTCTCCTGTGAGTCTAGATTTTCGAATCCGACGCAAAACTGATAGTTAACTGTAACCTTCAGGGCCTCCTAATGACGAAGGAATACTCAAATTGCGTCTCGATCCAATACATCGTCCTCCAGCCGACTTGTCTCCATGGGTCTATTGCTGCCTCGGGCACCTTATGATCCTTCTCGTGTGAGTCTAGATTTTTGAACCCGACGCAAAACTGATAGTTAATTGTAACGATCAGGGCCACCTAATGACGATGGAACACTCAAATTACGTGGAGATTCAATACATCGACCTCCAGCCGACTTGTCTCCAAGGGGATATTGCTGCCTCGGGCACCATATGGTCCTTCTCCTGTGAGTAGATTTCCGAAACCGACGATAAAATGATAGTTAATTGTAACGTTCAGGGCCTCCTAATGACGATAGAACACTCAAATTGCATCGAGATTAAATACATCAGCCTGCAGCCGTCTTGTCTCCACGGGTCTGTTGCTGCCTCGGGCACCTTATGATCGTTCTCCTGTGAGTTGATTTTCAAACCGGACGCATAACTGATAGTTCATTGTAACGTTCAGAGCCTCCTAATGACGATGGACCACTAAAATTGCGTCGCGATTCAATACATCGTCCTCCAGCGGACTGGTCTCCAAGGGGATATTGCTGCTTCCGGCACCTTATTGTCCGTATCCAGTGAGTCTATATTATCGAATCCGACGGAAAACAGATAGTTAATTGTAACGTTCAGGGCCTCCGAATGACGATGGATCACTCAAATTTCGTCGACATTCAATACATCGTCCTTCAGCCGACTTGTCTCCAAGAGTCTATTGCTGCCTCGGGCACCTTATGGTCGTTCTCCTGTGAGTCTAGATTTTCGAATCCGACTCGAAACTGATAGTTGATTGTAACGATCAGGGCCTCCTAATGACGATGGAACACTCAAATTGCGTCGAGATTCAAAACATCGCCTTCCAGCCGACTTGCTCCAAGGGGATATTGCTGCCTCGGACACCATATTGTCCGTGGCCTGTGAGTCTAGATTTTCGAATCCGACGAAAAACTTATAGTTAATTGTAACATTCAGGGCCTCTAAGTTACGATGGAACACTGAAATTGCGTCGCGATCCAATACATCGCCTTCCAGCCGACTTGTCTCCAAGCGTGTATTGCTGCCTGGGGCACCTTATGATCGTTCTCCTGTGAGTCTAGATTTTCGAATCCGACGCTAGACTGATAGTTAATTGTAACGTTCAGGGCCTCCTCAAAACGAAGGAACACTCAAATTGCGTCTCGTTTCAATACATCGTCCTCCAGCCGACATGTCTCCATGGGGATATTGCTGCCTCGCGCTGCTTATGGTCGCTCTCCTGTGAGTCTAGATTTTCGAATCCGACGCGAAACTGATTGTTAATTGTTACGTTCAGGGCCTCCTAATGACGATGGAACACTCAAATTGCGTCTAGATTCAATACATCGTCCTTCAGCCGACTTGTCTCCAAGAGTCTATTGCTGCCTCGGGCACCTTATGGTCGTTCTCCTGTGAGTCTAGATTTTCGAATCCGACTCGAAACTGATAGTTAATTGTAACGTTCAGGGCCTCCTAATGACGATGGAACACTCAAATTGCGTCGAGATTCAATACATCGTCCTCCAGCGGACTGGTCTACTAGGGGATATTGCTGCTTCGGGCACCTTATGGTCGTTCTCCTGTGAGTCTAGATTTTCGAATCTGACGCATAACTGATAGTTAATTGTAACGTTCAGGGTCTCCAAATGACGATGGAAAACTCAAATTGCGTCGAGATTCAATACATCGTATTTCAGCTGACTTGTCTCTAAGGGTCTATTGCTGCCTCGGGCACCTTATGGTCGTTCTCCTGTGAGTCTAGATTTTCTATTCCGACGCAAAACTGATTGTTAATTGTAACGTTCAGGGCGTCCTAATGACGATGGAGCACTAAAATTGCGTCGCGATTCAATACATCGTCCTCCAGCGGACTGGTCTCCAAGGGGATATTGCTGCTTCCGGCACCTTATTGTCCGTCTCCAGTGAGTCTAGATTATCGAATCCGACGGAAAACAGATAGTTAATTGTAACGTTCAGGGCCTCCGATTGACGATGGAACACTCAAATTGCGTCGAGATTCGATACATCGTCCTCCAGCGGACTGGAGTCCAAGGGGATATTGCTGCCTCGGGCACCATACGTTCCTTCTCCTGTGAGTCTAGATTTTCGAATCCGACGCGAAACTGATAGTTAATTGTAACGTTCAGGGCCTCCTAATGACGATGCAGCACTCAAATTGCGTTGCGCTTCAATACATCGTCCTCCAGCGGACTGGGCTCCAAGGGGATATTGCTGCTTCCGGCACCTTATGGTCCGTCTCCAGTGAGTCTAGATTTTCGAATCCGACGAAAAACGTATAGTTAATTGTAACATTCAGGGCCTCCTAGTACGATGGAACACTCAAATTGCGTCGCGATCCAATACATCGTCCTCCAGCCGACATGTATCCAAGGGAATATTGCTGTCTCGGGCACCATATGATCCTTCTCCTGTGAGTAGATTTTCGAATCCGACGCTAAAATGATAGTTAATTGTAAAGTTCAGCGCCTCCTAATGACGATGGAACACTCAAATTGGGACGAGATTCAATACATCGGCCTCCAGCCGACTTGTCTCCAAGGGGATATTGCTGCCTCGGGCACCATATGGTCCTTCTCCTGTGAGTCTAGATCTTCGAATCCGACGCGAAACTGATAGTTAATTGTAACGTTCAGGGCCTCCTAATGACGATGGAGAACTCAAATTGCGTCGCGATTCAATACATCGTCCTCCAGCGGACTGGTCTTCAAGGGGCTATTGCTGGCTCGGGCACCTTATGTGAGTCTAGATTTTCGAATCCGACGCGAAACTGATGGTTAATGGTAACGTTCATGGCCTCCTAATGACGTTGGAGCACTCAAATTGCGTCGCGATTCAATACATCGTCCTCCAGCGGACTTGTCATCAAGGGGATATTGCTGCTTCCGGGACCTTTTCGTCCGTCTCCAGTGAGTCTAGAATTTCGAATCCGACGAAAATCTTACAGTTAATTGTAACATTCGGGGCCTCCTAGTGACTATACAACATTCAAATTGTGTCGCGATCCAATACATCTTCCGCCAGCCGACTTGTCTCCAAGCGTCTATTGCTGCCTGGGGCATGTTATGATCGTTCTCTTGTGAGTCTACATTTTCGAATCCGACGAAAACCTGATAGTTAATTGTAATGTTCAGGGCCTCCTATTAACGATGGAACACTCAAATTGCGTCGAGGTTCAATACATCGGCATTGAGCCAATTTGTCTCCAAGGGTCTATTGCTGCCTCGGGCACCACATCGTCCGTCTCCTGTGAGTCTAGATTTTAAAATCCGACGCAAAATGATAGTTAATTGTAACGTTCAGCGCCTACTAATGACGATGGAACACTCAAATTGCGTCGAGAGTCAATACATCTACCTCCAGCCGAATTGTCTACAAGGGGATACTGCTGCCTCGGGCTCCATGTGGTCAGTCTCCTGTGAGTCTAGATTTTCTAATCCGACGCAAAACTGATAGTTAATTGTAACGTTCAGGGCCTCCTAATGACGATGGAACACTCAAATTGCGTCGAAATTCAAACCATCGTCCCTCAGCCGTCTTGACTCCAAGCGTCTATTGCTGCCTCGGGCACCTTATGGTCGTTCTCCTGTGAGTCTAGATTTTCGAATCCGACGCAAAACTGATAGTTAACTGTAACGTTCAGGGCCTCCTAATGACGAAGGAATACTCAAATTGCGTCGAGATTTACTACATCGTCCTCCAGCCGACTTGTCTCCAAGGGGATATCACAGCCTCGGGCACCACTTGATCCGTCTCCGGTGATTCTACGTTTTCGAATCCGACGAAAAACTGATAGTTAATTGTAACATTCAGGGCCTCCTAATGACGATGGAACACTCAAATTGCGTCGCGATCCAATTCATCGCCCTCCAGCCGACTTGTCTCCAAGGGTCTATTGCTGCCTCGGGCAACTTATGATCGTTCTCTTGTGAGTCTACATTTTCGAATCCGACGCAAACCTGATAGTAAACTTTAATGTTCAGGGCCTCCTAATAACGATGGAACACTCAAATTGCGTCGAGATTCAATACATCGGCATTGAGCCGATTTGTCTCCAAGGGTCTATTGCTGCCTCGGGCACCATTTGTCGTTCCCCTGTGAGTCTAGATTTTAGAATCCGACGAAGACTGATAGTTAATTGTAACGTTCAGGAGCTCCTAATGACGACGGAACACTCAAATTGCGGCGAAATTCAAATCATCGTCCTTCAGCTGTCTTGTCTCGAAGAGTCTATTGCTGCCTCGGGCACCTTATGGTCGTTCTCCTGTGAGTCTAGATTTTCGAATCCGACGTAAAACTGATAGTTAACTGTAACGTTCAGGGCCTCCTAATGACGAAGGAATACTCAAATTGCGTCGAGATTTACTACATCGTCCTCCAGCCGACATGTCTCCAAGGGGATATTGCTGCCTCGGTCACCAAACGGTCCGTCTCCTGTGAGTCTAGATTTTTTGAATCCGACGCGAAACTGATAGTTAATTGTAACGTTCAGGGCCTCCTAATGACGATGGTTCACTCAAAATGCGTCGAGATTCAATTCATCGTCCTTCAGCCGACATGTCTCCAAGGGTCTATTGCTGCCTCGGTTACCTTATGTGAGTCTAGATTTTCGAATCCGACGAAAAACTGATAGTTAATTGTAACATTCAGGGCCTCCTAATGACGATGGAACACTCAAATTGCGTCGAGATTCAATACATCGTCCTCCAGCGGACTGGTGTCCAAGGGGATATTGCTGCCTCGGGCACCATACGGTCCTTCTCCTGTGAGTCTAGATTTTCGAATCCGACGCGAAACTGATAGTTAATTGTAAAGTTCAGGGCCTCCTAATGACGATGCAGCACTCAAATTGCGTCGCGCTTGAATATATCGTCCTCCAGCCGACTTGTCTCGATGGGGATTTTGCTGTCTCGCGCTCCTTATGGTCGCTCTCCTGTGAGTCTAGATTTTCGAATCCGACGCGAAACTGATTGTTAATTGTAACGTTAAGCGCCTCCTAATGACGATAGAACACTCAAATTGCGTCGAGAGTCAATACATCACCTCCAGCCGACTTGTCTACAAGGGGATAATGCCGCCTCGGGCTCCATGTGGTCCGTCTCCTGTGAGTCTAGATTTTCGAATCCGACGCGAAACTGATAGTTAATTGTAACGTTCAGCGCCTCCTAAGGACGATGGTACACTCAAATTGTGTCGAGTGTCAATACATCGTCCTCCAGCCGACATGTCTCCAAGGGTCAATTGCTGCTTCGGGCACCTTATGATCGTTCTCCTGTGAGTCTAGATTTTCGAACCCGACGCAAAACTGATAGTTCATTGTGGCGGTCAGCGCCTCCTAATGACGACGGAACACTCAAACTGCGTCGAGATTCAATACATCGTAATCCAGCGGACTGGAGTCCAAGGGGATATTGCTGCCTCGGGCACCATACGGTCCTTCTTCTGTGAGTCTAGATTTTCGAAACCGACGCGAAACTGATAGTTAATTGTAACGTTCAGGGCCTCCTAATGACGATGCAGCACTCAAACTGCGTCGCGATTCAATACATCGTCCAACATCGGACTGGTCTCCAAGGGCATATTACTGCTTCCGGCACTTTATGGTCCGTCTCCAGTGAGTCTAGATTTCCGAATCCGACGAGAAACTTATTGTTAATTGTAACATTCCGGGCCTCCTAGTGCGATGGAAGACTCAAATTGCGTCGCGATCCAATACATCGTTCTCCAGACGACTTGTCTTCAAGCGTCTATTGCTGACTGGGGCACCTTATGATCGTTCTCTTGTGAGTCTAGATTTTCGAATCCGACGCAACCCTGATAGTTAATTGTAATGTTCAGGGCCACCAAATGACGATGGAACACTCAAATTGCGTCGAGATTCAATACATCGTCCTCCAGCCGACTTGTCTCCAAGGGGATATTGCTGCCTCGTGCACCGTATGGTCCTTCCCCTGTGAGTCTAGATTTTCGAATCCGACGCGAAACTGATAGTTAATTGTAACGTTCAGGGCCTCCTATTGACGATGGAGCACTCAAATTGCGTCGCGATTCAATACATCGTCCTCCAGCGGACTGGTCTCCAAGGTAATATTGTTGCATCCGGCACCTAATGTGAGTCTAGATTTATAAATCCGACTTAAAACTGATAGTTAATTGTAACATTCAGGGCCTCCTAATGACGATGGAACACTCAAATTGCGTCGAGATTCAATACATCGTCCTCCAGCCGACTTGTCTCCAAGGGGATATTGCTGCCTCGTGCACCGTATGGTCCTTCCCCTGTGAGTCTAGATTTCCGATTTCGATGCGAAACTGACAGTTAATTGTAACGTTCAGGGCCTCATAATGACGATGGAACACTCAAATTGCGTCGAGGTTCTACACATCGTCCTCCAGCCGACGTGCCTCGAAGGGGATATTGCTGCCTCCGGCACCATATGGTCCGTCTCCTGTGAGTCTAGATTTTCGACTCCGACGCAAAAATGATAGTGAGTTGTAACGATCAGCGCCTCCTAATGATGATGGAACACTCAAATTGCGTCGAGATTCAATACATCGTCCTCCAGCCGATTTGTCTCCAAGGGGATATTGCTGCCTCGGGCACCTTATGGTCCGTCTCCAATGAGTCTTAATTTTCGAATGCGACGACAAACTGATTGTTAATTGTAACATTCAGGGCCTCCTAATTACGATGGAACACTCAAATTGCGTCGCGATCCAATATATCGTCCTCCAGCCGATTTGTCTCCATGGGTCTATTGCTGCCTGGGGCACCTTATGATCGTTCTCCTGTGAGTCTAGATTTTCGAATCCGACGCAAAACTGATAGTTAATTCTAACGTTCAGGGCCTCCTAATGACGATGAAACACTCAAATTGCGTCGAGGTTCTATACATCGTCCTCCAGCCGACGTGCCTCCAAGAGGATATTACTCCCTCAGGCACCATATGGTCCGTCTCCTGTGAGTCTAGATTTTCGATTCCGACGCAAAAATGATAGTGAGATGTAACCATATGCGACTCCTAATGATGATGGAACACTCAAATTGCGTCGAGATTAAATCCATTGGCCTCCAGCCGACTTGTCTCCAAGGGTCTATTGCTGTCTCTGGCACCTTATGGTCGTTCTCCTGTGAGTCTAGATTTTCGAATCCGACGCATAACTGATAGTTAATTGAAACGTTCAGAGCCTCCTAATGACGATGGAGCACTCAAATTGCGTCGAGATTCAATACATCGTCCTCCAGCCGACTTGTCTCCAAGGGTTTATTGCTGCCTCGGGCACGTTATGGTCGTTCTCCTATGAGTCTAGATTTTCGAATCCGACGCATAACTGATAGTTAATTGAAACGATCAGCGCCTCCTAATGAGAATTGAGCACTCAAATTGCGTCGATATTCAATACATCGTCCTTCAGACGACCTGACTCCAAGAGTCTATTGCTGCCTCAGGCACCTTATGGTCATTCTCTTGTGAGTCTAGATTTTCGAATCCGACGCATAACTGATTGTTAATTGTAACGTTCAGGGCCTGATAATGACGTTGGAACACTCAAATTGCGTCGAGATTGAATACATCGTCCTCCAGCCGACTTGAATCCAAGGGGATATTGCTGTCTCGGGCACCATATGATCCTTCTCCTGAGAGTAGATTTCGAATCCGACGCTAAAATGATAGTTAATTGTAACGTTCAGCGCCTCCTAATGACGATGGAGCACTGAAATTGCGTCGCGATTCAATACATCGTCCTCGAGCGGACTGGTCTCCAAGGGGATATTGCTGCTTCCGGCACCTTATGGTCCGTCTCCAGTGAGTCTAGATTTTCGAATCCCACGAAAAACTTATAGTTAATTGTAACATTCAGGGCCTCCTAGTTACAATGGAACACTCAAATTGCGTCGCGATCCAATACATCGCCCTCCAGCCGACTTGTCTCCAAGCGTCTATTGCTGCCTGGGGCATTTTATGATCGTTCTCCTGTGAGTCTAGATTTTCGAATCCGACGCTAGACTGATAGTTAATTGTAACGTTCAGGGCCTCCTAAAAACGAAGGAACACTCAAATTGCGTCTCGATTCAATACATCGTCCTCCAGCCGACATGTCTCCATGGGGATATTGCTGCCTCGGGCTGCTTATGGTCGCTCTCCTGTGAGTCTAGATTTTCGAATCCAACGCGAAACTAATTGTTAATTGTAACGTTCAGCGCAACCTAATGACGATGGAACACTCCAATTGCGTCGAGATTCAATACATCGTCCTTCAGCCGACTTGTCCCCAAGGGTCTATTGCTGCCTCGGGCACCTTATGGTCGTTCTCCTGTAAGTCTAGATTTCCGAATCCGACGCGAAACTGATAGTTAATTGCAACGTTCAGGGCTTCCTAATGACGATGGAACACTGAAATTGCGTCGAGATTCAATACATCGTCCTTCAGCCGACTTGTCTCTAAGGGTCTATTGCTGCCTCGGGCACCTTATGGTCGTTCTCCTGTGAGTCCAGATTTTCTATTCCGACGCAAAACTGATTGTTGATTGTAACGTTCAGGGCCTCCTAATGACGATGGAACACTCAAATTGCGTTGAGATTCAATACATCGTCCTCCAGGCGACTTGTATTCAATGTGATATTGCTGTCTCGGGCACCATATGAACTTCTCCTGTGAGTAGATTTTCTAATTCGACGCTAAAATGATAGTTAATTGTAACGTTAAGCGCCTCGTAATGACGATGGAACACTCAAAGTGCGTCGAGAGTCAATACATCGTCCCCCAGCCGACTTGTCTCCATGGCTCTATTGCTGCCACGGGCACCTTAGGGTCGTGCTCCTATAAGTCTAGATTTTCGAATCCGACGAAAAAATTGTAACGTTCAGGGCCTCCTAATGACGATGGAAGACTGAAATTGCGTCGAGAATCAATACATCGGCATTGAGCCGATTTGTCTGCAAGGGTCTATTGCTGCCTCGGGCACCTTTTGTCGTTCCCCTGTGGGTCTCGATTTTAGAATCCGACGAAAGCTGATAGTTAATTGTAATGTTCTGGGCCTCCTAATGACGATGGAACACTCAAATTGCGTCGAGATTCAATACATCGGCCTGCAGCCGACGTGCCTCCAAGAGCATATTGCTGCCTCGGGCACCATATTGTCCGTCTCCTGTGAGTCTAGATTTTCGAATCCGACGCAAAATGATAGTTAATTGTAACGTTCAGCGCCTACTAATGACGATTGAACACTCAAATTGCGTCGAGAGTCAATACATCTACCTCCAGCCGAATTGTCTACAAGGGGATATTGCTGCCTCGGGCTCCATGTGGTCCGTCTCCTGTGAGTCTAGATTTTCGAATCCGACTCGAAACTGATAGTTAATTGTAACGTTCAGGACCTCCTAATGACGATGGAAAACTCAAATTGCATCGAGATTCAATACATCGACCTTCAGCTGACTTGTCTCCAATAGTCTATTGCTGCCTCGGGCGCTTTATGATCCGTCTCCAGTGAGTCCACAATTTCTAATCCGACGCAAAAGTGATAGTTAATTGTTACGTTCAGGGCCTCCAAATGACGATGGAACACTCAAATTGCGTCGAGAGTCAATACATCGACCTCCAGCCGACTTGTCTACAAGGGGATATTCCCGCTGCGGGCTCCATGTGGTCCGTCTCCTGTGAGGCTACATTTTCGAATCCGACGCGAAACTGATAGTTAATTGTAACGTTCAGGGCCTCCTAATGACGATGGAGCACTCAAATTGCGTCGAGATTCAATACATCGTCCTCCAGCGGACTGGTGTCCAAGGGGATGTTGCTGCCTCGGGTACCATACGGTCCTTCTCCTGTGAGTCTAGATTTTCGAATCCGACGCGAAACTGATAGTTAATTGTAACGTTCAGCGCCTCCTAATAACGATGGAACACTCAAATTGCGTCGAGATTCAATACATCGTCCTCCAGCGGACTGGTGTCCAAGGGGATGTTGCTGCCTCGGGCACCATACGGTCCTTCTCCGGTGAGTCTAGATTTTCGAATACGACGCGAAACTGATAGTTAATTGTAACGTTCAGCGCCTCCTAATGACGATGGAACACTCAAATTGCGTCGAGAGTCAATACGTCGTCCTCCAGCCTAGTTGTCTACAAGGGGTTATTGCTGCTCGGGCACCATATGGTCCGTCTCCTGCGAGTCTAGATTTGCGAATCCGACGCTTAACTGATAGTTAATTGAAACGTTCAGCGCCTCCTAATGACGATGGAGCACTCAAATTGCGTCGATATTCAATACATCGTCCTTCAGCCGACTTGTCCCCAAGGGTCTATTGCTGCCTCGGGCACCTTATGGTCGTTCTCCTGTAAGTCTAGATTTCCGAATCCGACGCGAAACTGATAGTTAATTGCAACGTTCAGGGCTTCCTAATGACGATGGAACACTGAAATTGCGTCGAGATTCAATACATCGTCCTTCAGCCGACTTGTCTCTAAGGGTCTATTGCTGCCTCGGGCACCTTATGGTCGTTCTCCTGTGAGTCCAGATTTTCTATTCCGACGCAAAACTGATTGTTGATTGTAACGTTCAGGGCCTCCTAATGACGATGGAACACTCAAATTGCGTTGAGATTCAATACATCGTCCTCCAGGCGACTTGTATTCAATGTGATATTGCTGTCTCGGGCACCATATGAACTTCTCCTGTGAGTAGATTTTCTAATTCGACGCTAAAATGATAGTTAATTGTAACGTTAAGCGCCTCGTAATGACGATGGAACACTCAAAGTGCGTCGAGAGTCAATACATCGTCCCCCAGCCGACTTGTCTCCATGGCTCTATTGCTGCCACGGGCACCTTAGGGTCGTGCTCCTATAAGTCTAGATTTTCGAATCCGACGAAAAAATTGTAACGTTCAGGGCCTCCTAATGACGATGGAAGACTGAAATTGCGTCGAGAATCAATACATCGGCATTGAGCCGATTTGTCTGCAAGGGTCTATTGCTGCCTCGGGCACCTTTTGTCGTTCCCCTGTGGGTCTCGATTTTAGAATCCGACGAAAGCTGATAGTTAATTGTAATGTTCAGGGCCTCCTAATGACGATGGAACACTCAAATTGCGTCGAGATTCAATACATCGGCCTGCAGCCGTCGTGCCTCCAAGAGCATATTGCTGCCTCGGGCACCATATTGTCCGTCTCCTGTGAGTCTAGATTTTCGAATCCGACGCAAAATGATAGTTAATTGTAACGTTCAGCGCCTACTAATGACGATTGAACACTCAAATTGCGTCGAGAGTCAATACATCTACCTCCAGCCGAATTGTCTACAAGGGGATATTGCTGCCTCGGGCTCCATGTGGTCCGTCTCCTGTGAGTCTAGATTTTCGAATCCGACTCGAAACTGATAGTTAATTGTAACGTTCAGGACCTCCTAATGACGATGGAAAACTCAAATTGCATCGAGATTCAATACATCGACCTTCAGCTGACTTGTCTCCAATAGTCTATTGCTGCCTCGGGCGCTTTATGATCCGTCTCCAGTGAGTCCACAATTTCTAATCCGACGCAAAAGTGATAGTTAATTGTTACGTTCAGGGCCTCCAAATGACGATGGAACACTCAAATTGCGTCGAGAGTCAATACATCGACCTCCAGCCGACTTGTCTACAAGGGGATATTCCCGCTGCGGGCTCCATGTGGTCCGTCTCCTGTGAGGCTAGATTTTCGAATCCGACGCGAAACTGATAGTTAATTGTAACGTTCAGGGCCTCCTAATGACGATGGAGCACTCAAATTGCGTCGAGATTCAATACATCGTCCTCCAGCGGACTGGTGTCCAAGGGGATGTTGCTGCCTCGGGTACCATACGGTCCTTCTCCTGTGAGTCTAGATTTTCGAATCCGACGCGAAACTGATAGTTAATTGTAACGTTCAGCGCCTCCTAATAACGATGGAACACTCAAATTGCGTCGAGATTCAATACATCGTCCTCCAGCGGACTGGTGTCCAAGGGGATGTTGCTGCCTCGGGCACCATACGGTCCTTCTCCGGTGAGTCTAGATTTTCGAATACGACGCGAAACTGATAGTTAATTGTAACGTTCAGCGCCTCCTAATGACGATGGAACACTCAAATTGCGTCGAGAGTCAATACGTCGTCCTCCAGCCTAGTTGTCTACAAGGGGTTATTGCTGCTCGGGCACCATATGGTCCGTCTCCTGTGAGTCTAGATTTGCGAATCCGACGCTTAACTGATAGTTAACTGAAACGTTCAGCGCCTCCTAATGACGATGGAGCACTCAAATTGCGTCGATATTCAATACATCGTCCTTCAGCCGACTTGTCTCCAAGAGTCTATTGCTGCCTCAGGCACCATATGGTCGTTGTCCTGTGAGTCTAGATTTTCGAATCCGACGCATAACTGATAGTTAATTGTAACGTACAGGACATCCTAATGACGATGGAATACTCAAATTGCGTCCAGATTCAATACATCGTCCTCCAGCCGACTTGTCTCCAAGGGGATATCGCTGCCTCGGGCAACACATGGTCCGTCTCCGTTGTTTCTTCATTTTCGAATCCGACGCAAAACTGATAGTTAATTGTAACATTCAGGGCCTATTAATGTCGATGGAACACTCAAATAGCGACGAGAGTCAATACATCGTCCTCCAGCCGACTTGTCTCCAAGGGGCTATTACTGCCTCGGGCACCTTATGGTCGTTCTCCTGTGAGTCTAGATTTTCTAATCCGACGCAAAACTGATTGTTAATTGTAATGTTCAGGGCCTCCTAATGACGATGGAGCACTCAAATTGCGTCGAGATTCAATACATCGTCCTCGAGCGGACTGGTCTCCAAGGGGATATTGCTGCTTCCGGCACCTTATGGTCCGTATCCAGTGAGTCTAGATTTTCGAATCCGACGAAAAACTTATAGTTAATTCTAACATTCAGGGCCTCCTAATAACGATGGAACACTCAAATTGCGTCGAGATTCAATACGTCGTCCTAAAGACGACTTCTCTCCATGGGGATTTGCTGCCTCGGGCTCCTTATGGTCGGTCTCCTGTGAGTCTAGATTTTCGAATCCGACTCGAAACTTATTGTTAATTCTAACGTTCAGCGCCTCCTAATGACGTTGGAACACTCTAATTGCATCGAGATTCAATACTTCGTCCTTCAGCCGACTTGTCTCCGAGGGTCTATTGCAGCCTCGCGCACCTTATGGTCCTTCCCCTGTGAGTCTAGATTTTCGAATCCGACGCGAAACTGATAGTTAATTGTAACGCTCAGGGCCTCCTATTGACGATGGAGCACTCAAATTGCGTCGCGATTCAATACATCGTCCTCCAGCGGACTGGTCTCCAAGGTAATATTGTTGCATCGGGCACCTAATGTGAGTCTAGATTTCCTAATCCGACTTAAAACTGATAGTTAATTGTAACATTCAGGGCCTCCTAATGACGATGGAACGCTCAAATTGCGTCGAGATTCAATACATCGTCCTCCAGCCGACTTGTCTCCAAGGGGATATTGCTGCTTCGGGCACCATACGGTCCTTCTCCCTCGAGTCTAGATTTTCGAATCCGACGCGAAACTGATAGTTAATTGTAACGTTCAGGGCCTCCTAATGACGATGCAGCACTCAAATTGCGTCGCGCTTCAATACATCGTCCTCCAGCGGACTGGTCTCCAAGGGGATATTGCTGCTACCGGCACCTTATGGTCCGTCTCCAGTGAGTCTAGATTTTCGAATCCGACGAAAAACTTATAGTTAATAGTAACATTCAGGGCCTCCTAGTACGACGGAACACTCAAATTGCGTCGCGATCCAATACATCGTCCTCCAGCTGACTTGTCTCCAGGCGTCTATTGCTGCCTGGGGCACCTTATGATCGTTCTCCTGTGAGTCTAGATTTTCGAATCCGACGCAAAACAGATAGTTAATTCTAACGTTCAGGGCCACCTAATAACGATGGAACACTCAAATTGCGTCGAGATTGAATACATCGTCCTCCAGCCGACTTGTCTCCAAGGGTCTTTTGCTGCCTCGGGCACCTTATGATCGTTCTCCTGTGAGTCTAGATTTTCGAACCCGACGCAAAATTGATAGTTCATTGTAACGTTCAGCGCCTCCTAATGACGATGGAACACTCAAATTGGATCGAGATTCAATAGATCGTCCTCCAGCCGACCTGTCTCCAAGGGGATATTGCTGCCTCGGGCACCATATGTTCCTTCTCCTGTGAGTCTAGATCTTCGAATCCGACGCGAAACTGATAGTTCATTGTAACGTTCAGGGCCTCCTAATGACGATGGAGAACTCAAATTGCGTCGCGATTCAATACATCGTCCTCCAGCGGACTGGTCACCTAGGGGATATTGCTGCTTCCGGCACCTTTTGGTCCGTCTCCAGTGAATCTAGACTTTCGAATCCGACGAAAATCTTACAGTTAATTGTAACATTCAGGGCCTCCTAGGGACGATGGAACATTCAAATTGTGTCGCGATCCCATACATCGTCTTCCAGCCGACTTGTCTCCAAGCGTCTATTGCTGCCTGGGGCACCTTACGATCGTTCTCTTGTGAGTCAAGATTTTCGAATCCGACGTAAACCTGATAGTTAATTGTAATGTTCAGGGCATCCTAATAACGATGGAACACTCAAATTGCGTCGAGATTCAATACATCGTCCTAAAGCCGACTTCTCTCCATGGGGATTTGCTGCCTCGGGCTCCTTATGGTCGGTCTCCTGTGAGTCTAGATTTTCGAATCCGACGCGAAACTGATTGTTAATTCTATCGTTCAGCGCCTCCTAATGACGTTGGAACACTCTAATTGCGTCGAGATTCAATACATCGTCCTTCAGCCGACTTGTCTCCAAGGGTCTATTGCTGCCTCGGGCACCTTATGGTCGTTCTTCTGTGAGTCTAGATTTTCTAATCCGACGCAAAACTGATTGTTAATTGCAACGTTCAGGGCCACCAAATGACGATGGAACACTCAAATTGCGTCGAGATTCAATACATCGTCCTCCAGCGGACTGGTGTCCAAGGGGATATTGCTGATTCCGGCACTTAAAGGTCCGTCTCCAGTGAGTCTAGATTTTCAAATCCGACGAAAAACTTATAGTTAATTGTAACATTCAGGGCCTCCTAGTACGATGGAATACTCAAATTGCGTCGCGATCCAATACATCGTCCTCCAGCCGACTTGTCTCCAAGCGTCTACTGCTGCCTGGGGCACCTTATGATCGTTCTCCTGTGAGTCTAGATTTTCGAATCCGACGCAAAACAGGTAGTTAATTGTAACGTTCAGGGCCACCTAATAACGATGGAACACTCAAATTGCGTCGTGATTCAATACATCGTCCTCCAGCCGACTTGTCTCCATGGGGATATTGCTGCCTTGCGCTCCTTATGGTCGCTCTCCTGTGAGTCTAGATTTTCGAATCCGACGCGAAACTGATTGTTAATTGTAACGTTCAGCGACTCCTAATGACGATGGAACACTCAAATTGCGTCGAGAGTCAATATATCACCTCCAGCCGACTTGTCTACAGGGGGATATTGCCGCCTCGGTCTCCATGTGTTCCTTCTCCTGTGAGTCTCGATTGTCGAGTCCGACGCGAAACTGATAGTTATTTGTAACGGTCAGGGCCTCCTAATGACGATGGTGCACTCAAATTGCGTCGCGATTCAATACATTGTCGTCCAGCGCACTGGTCTCCAAGGTAATATTGTTGCATCGGGCACCTTATGTGAGTCTAGATTTCCAAATCCGACTTAAAACTGATAGTTAATTGTAACATTCAGGGCCTCCTAATGACGATGGAACACTCAAATTGCGTCGCGATCCAATACATCGTCCTCCAGCAGACATGTCTCCAAGGGTCAATTGCTGCTTCGGGCACCTTATGATCGTTCTCCTGTGAGTCTAGATTTTCGAACCCGACGCAAAACTGATAGTTCATTGTGGCGTTCAGCGCCTCCTAATGACGACGGAACACTCAAACTGCGTCGAGATTCAATACATCGTCCTCCAGCGGACTGGAGTCCAAGGGGTTATTGCTGCCTCGGGCACCATACGGTCCGTCTCCAGTGAGTCTAGATTTTCGAAACCGACGCGAATCTGATAGTTAATTGTAACGTTCAGGGCCTCCTAATGACGATGCAGCACTCAAATTGCGTCGCGATTCAATACATCGTCCTCCATCGGACTGGTCTCCAAGGGCATATTGCTGCTTCCGGCACGTTATGGTCCGTCTCCAGTGAGTCTAGATTTTCGAATCCGACGAGAAACTTATAGTTAATTGTAACATTTCGGGCCTCCTAGTACGATGGAACACTCAAATTGTGTCGCGATCCAATACATCGTCCTCCAGCCGACTTGTCTTCAAGCGTCTATTGCTGCCTGGGGCACCTTATGATCGTTCTCTTGTGAGTCTAGATTTTCGAATCCGACGTGAAACTTATAGTTAATTGTAACGTTCAGGGGCTCCTAATGACGATGGAACACCAAATTGCGACGAGATTCAATACATCGTCCTCCAGCCGACTTGTATTCAAGGGGCTATTGCTGTCTTGGGCACCAAATGAACTTCTCCTGTGAGTAGATTTTCGATCCGAGGCTAAAATGATAGTTAATTGTAACGTTCGGCGCCTCCTAATGACGATGGAGCACTCAAATTGCGTCGCGATTCAATACGTCGTCCTCCAGCGGACTGGTCTCCAAGGTAATTTTGTTGCATCGGGCACCTTATGTGAGTCTAGATTTTCGAATCCGACTTAAAACTGATAGTTAATTGTAACATTCAGGGCCTCCTAGTTACGATGGCACATTCAAATTGTGCCGCGATCCGATACATCGTCCTCCAGGCGACTTGTCTCCAAGGGGATATTGCTGCCTCGGACACCATATTGTCCGTGGCCTGTGAGTCTAGATTTTCGAATCCGACGCGGAACTGATAGTTAATTGTAACGTTCAGGACCTCCTAATGACGATGGAGCACTCAAATTGCGTCGCGATTCAATACATCGTCCCCCAGCGGTCTGGTCTCCAAGGTAATATTTTGCAACGGGCACCTTATGTGAGTCTAGATTCTCGAATCCGACGAAAAACTGATAGTTAATTGTAACATTCAGGGCCTTCTAATGGCGATGGAACACTCAATTTGCGTCGCGATCCAATACACCGTCCTCCAGCCGACTTGTCTCGAAGGGTCTATTGATGCCTCGGGAACCTTATCATCGTTCTCCTGTGAGTCTAGATTTTCGTACCCGACGCAAAACTGATAGTTCATTGTAACGTTCAGCGCCTCCTAATGACGATGGAACACTCAAATTACGTCGAGATTCAATACATCGCCTTCCAGCCGACTTGTCACCAAGGGGATATTGCTGCCTCGGGCACCTTATGGTCGTTCTCCTGTGAGTCTAGATTTTCGAATCCGACCCGAAACTGATAGTTAATCGTAACGATCAGGGCCTCCTAATGACGATGGAGCACTCAAATTGCGTCGTGATTCAATACATCGTCCTTCAGCCGACTTGTCTCCAGCGGGATAATGCTGCCTCGGGCACCATATGGTCCTTCTCCTGTGAGTCTCGATTTTCGAATCCGACGCGAAACTGATAGTTAATTGTAACGTTCAGGGCCTCCTAATGACGATAGAGAACTCAAATTGCGTCGCGATTCAATACATCGTCCTCCTGCGGACTGGTCTCCAAGGGGCTATTGCTGCCTCGGGCACCTTATGTGAGTCTAGATTTTCGAATCCGACGAAAAAATGGTAGTTGATTGTAACGATCAGGGCCTCCTAATGACGATGGAACACTCAAAATGCGTCGAGATTCAATACATCGGCCTCCAGCCGACTTGTCTCCAAGGGGATATTGCTGCCTCGGCACCATATGGTCTGTCTCCTATGAGTCTAGATTTTCGAATCCGACGCGAGACTGATAGTTAATTGTAACATTCAAGGCCTCCAAATGACGATGGAGAACTCAAATTGCGTCGCGATTCAATACATCGTCCTCGAGCGGACTGGTCTCCATGGGGATATTGCTGCTTCCGGCACCTAATGGTCCGTCTCCAGTGAGTCTAGATTTTCGAAACCGACGAAAAACTTATAGTTAATTGTAACATTCAGGGCCCCCTAGTTACGATGGAACACTCAAATTGCGTCGCGATCCAATACATCGTCCTCCAGCCGACTTGTCTCCAAGCGTCTATTGCTGCCTGGGGCACCTTATGATCGTTCTTCTGTGAGTCTAGATTTTCGAATCCGACGCAAAACTGATAGTTAATTGTAACGTTCAGGGCCTCCTAATAACGATGGAACCCTCAAATTGCGTCGAGATTCAATACATGGTCCTAAAGCCGACTTGTCTCCATGGGGATATTGCTGCCTCGGGCTTCTTATGATCGCTCTACTGTGAGTCTAGATTTTTGAATCCGACGCGAAACTGATTGTTAATTGTAACGTTCAGCGCCTCTTAATGACGATGGAACAATCAAATTGCGTCGAGATTCAATACATCGTCCTTCAGCCGACATGTCTCCAAGGGTCTATTGTTGCCTCGGGCACCATAAAGTCCTTCTCCTGTGAGTCTCGATTTTCGAATCCGACGCGAAACTGATAGTTAATTGTAACGTTCAGGGCCTCCTAATGACGATGGAGAACTCAAATTGCGTCGCGATTCAATATGTCGTCCGCCAGCGGACTGGTCTGCAAGGGGCTATTGCTGTCTCGGGCACCTTATGTGAGTCTAGAATTTCGAATCCGACGAAAAACTGATAGTTAATTGTAACATTCAGGTCCTCCTAATGACGATGGAACACTCAAATTGCAGCGCAATCCAATACATCGTCCTACAGCCGACTTGTCTCCATGGGGATATTGCTGCCTCGAGCTCCTTATGGTCGCTTTCCTGTGAGTCTAGATTTTTGAATCCGACGCGAAACTGATTGCTAATTGTAACGTTCAGCGCCTCTTAATGACGATGGAACACTCAAATTGCGTCGAGATTCAATACATCGTCCTTCAGCCGACTTGTCTCCAAGGGTCTATTGCTGCCTCTGGCACCTTATGGTCGTTCTCCTGTGATTCTAGATTTTCTAATCCGACGCAAAACTGATTTTTAATTGCAACGTTCAGGGCCTCCAAATGACGATGGAACACTCAAATTGCGTCGAGATTCAATACATCGTCCTCCAGCGGACTGGTGTCCAAGGGGATATTGCTGATTCCGGCACTTTAAGGTCCGTCTCCAGTGAGTCTAGATTTTCGAATCCGACGAAAAACTTATAGTTAATTGTAACATTCAGGGCCTCCTAGTACGATGGAATACTCAAATTGCGTCGCGATCCAATACATCGTCCTCCAGCCGACTTGTCTCCAAGCGTCTACTGCTGCCTGGGGCACCTTATGATCGTTCTCCTGTGAGTCTAGATTTTCGAATCCGACGCAAAACAGGTTGTTAATTGTAACGTTCAGGGCCACTTAATAACGATGGAACACTCAAATTGCGTCGTGATTCAATACATCGTCCTCCAGCCGACTTGTCTCCATGGGGATATTGCTGCCTTGCGCTCCTTATGGTCGCTCTCCTGTGAGTCTAGATTATCGAATCCGACGCGAAACTGATTGTTAATTGTAACGTTCAGCGACTCCTAATGACGATGGAACACTCAAATTGCGTCGAGAGTCAATATATCACCTCCAGCCGACTTGTCTACAGGGGGATATTGCCGCCTCGGTCTCCATGTGTTCCTTCTCCTGTGAGTCTCGATTTTCGAATCCGACGCGAAACTGATAGTTAATTGTAACGTTCAGGGCCTCCTAATGACGATAGAGAACTCAAATTGCGTCGCGATTCAATACATCGTCCTCCTGCGGACTGGTCTCCAAGGGGCTATTGCTGCCTCGGGCACCTTATGTGAGTCTAGATTTTCGAATCCGACGCAAAAATGGTAGTTGATTGTAACGATCAGGGCCTCCTAATGACGATGGAACACTCAAAATGCGTCGAGATTCAATACATCGGCCTCCAGCCGACTTGTCTCCAAGGGGATATTGCTGCCTCGGCACCATATGGTCTGTCTCCTATGAGTCTAGATTTTCGAATCCGACGCGAGACTGATAGTTAATTGTAACATTCAAGGCCTCCAAATGACGATGGAGAACTCAAATTGCGTCGCGATTCAATACATCGTCCTCGAGCGGACTGGTCTCCATGGGGATATTGCTGCTTCCGGCACCTAATGGTCCGTCTCCAGTGAGTCTAGATTTTCGAAACCGACGAAAAACTTATAGTTAATTGTAACATTCAGGGCCCCCTAGTTACGATGGAACACTCAAATTGCGTCGCGATCCAATACATCGTCCTCCAGCCGACTTGTCTCCAAGCGTCTATTGCTGCCTGGGGCACCTTATGATCGTTCTCCTGTGAGTCTAGATTTTCGAATCCGACGCAAAACTGATAGTTAATTGTAACGTTCAGGGCCTCCTAATAACGATGGAACCCTCAAATTGCGTCGAGATTCAATACATGGTCCTAAAGCCGACTTGTCTCCATGGGGATATTGCTGCCTCGGGCTCCTTATGATCGCTCTACTGTGAGTCTAGATTTTTGAATCCGACGCGAAACTGATTGTTAATTGTAACGTTCAGCGCCTCTTAATGACGATGGAACAATCAAATTGCGTCGAGATTCAATACATCGTCCTTCAGCCGACATGTCTCCAAGGGTCTATTGTTGCCTCGGGCACCATAAAGTCCTTCTCCTGTGAGTCTCGATTTTCGAATCCGATGCGAAACTGATAGTTAATTGTAACGTTCAGGGCCTCCTAATGACGATGGAGAACTCAAATTGCGTCGCGATTCAATATGTCGTCCTCCAGCAGACTGGTCTGCAAGGGGCTATTGCTGTCTCGGGCACCTTATGTGAGTCTAGAATTTCGAATCCGACGAAAAACTGATAGTTAATTGTAACATTCAGGTCCTCTTAATGACGATGGAACACTCAAATTGCAGCGCGATCCAGTACATCGTCCTACAGCCGACTTGTCTCCATGGGGATATTGCTGCCTCGAGCTCCTTATGGTCGCTTTCCTGTGAGTCTAGATTTTTGAATCCGACGCGAAACTGATTGCTAATTGTAACGTTCAGCGCCTCTTAATGACGATGGAACACTCAAATTGCGTCGAGATTCAATACATCGTCCTTCAGCCGACTTGTCTCCAAGGGTCTATTGCTGCCTCTGGCACCTTATGGTCGTTCTCCTGTGATTCTAGATTTTCTAATCCGACGCAAAACTGATTTTTAATTGCAACGTTCAGGGCCTCCAAATGACGATGGAACACTCAAATTGCGTCGAGATTCAATACATAGTCCTCCAGCGGACTGGTGTCCAAGGGGATATTGCTGATTCCGGCACTTTAAGGTCCGTCTCCAGTGAGTCTAGATTTTCGAATCCGACGAAAAACTTATAGTTAATTGTAACATTCAGGGCCTCCTAGTACGATGGAATACTCAAATTGCGTCGCGATCCAATACATCGTCCTCCAGCCGACTTGTCTCCAAGCGTCTACTGCTGCCTGGGGCACCTTATGATCGTTCTCCTGTGAGTCTAGATTTTCGAATCCGACGCAAACCAGGTAGTTAATTGTAACGTTCAGGGCCACCTAATAACGATGGAACACTCAAATTGCGTCGTGATTCAATACATCGTCCTCCAGCCGACTTGTTTATTTATTTATTTATTTATTTATTTATTTATTGTTCCGTGGGACCACATTTAGGAGAAGTCTCCATGGTCATGGAACGAGTCAATACATGAAATTATAACACGATTGTAGAAACACATAAAATGAAACAAGTCGTTAGTTTAAATAAAGAAAATCAAGAATGTAACACTGGAATTTGCTTAATTTTTTATCTCTTCCAGGAGCTCCTCGACAGAATAGAAGGAGTGAGCCATGAGGAAACTCTTCAGTTTAGACTTAAAAGTGTTTGGGCTACTGCTAAGATTTTTGAGTTCTTGTGGTAGCTTATTGAAAATGGATGCAGCAGAATACTGCACTCCTTTCTGCACAAGAGTCAAGGAAGTGCATTCCACATGCAGATTTGATTTCTGCCTAGTATTAACTGAGTGAAAGCTGCTAACTCTTGGGAATAAGCTAATATTGCTAACAACAAACGACATTAAAGAAAATACATACTGTGAGGGCAATGTCAAAATTCCCAGACTATTGAATAGGGGTCGACAAGAGGTTTTCGAACTTACACCATACATAGCTCGAACAGCCCGTTTTTGAGCCAAAAATACCCTTTTTGAATCAGAAGAATTACCCCAAAAAATAATACCATATGACATAAGCGTATGAAAATATGCGAAGTATACTACTTTTCGTGTTGAAATGTCACTTATTTCAGATACTGTTCTAATGGTAAATAAAGCGGCATTTAGTTTCTGAACAAGATCCTGAACATGGGCTTTCCACAACAGCTTACTATCTATCCGTACGCCTAGGAACTTGAACTGTTCCGTCTCGCTTATAACATGCCCATTCTGTCTGATTAAAATGTCAGTTCTTGTTGAATTGTGGGTTAGAAACTGTAAAAACTGAGTCTTACTGTGATTTAGCATCAAATTATTTTCCACAAGCCACGAACTTACTTCATGAACTACATTATTTGATAATGTTTCAATATTACACACAAGATCCTTCACTACCAAGGTGGTGTCATCAGCAAACAGAAATATTTTTGAATCACCTGTAATACTAGAAGGCATATCATTTACATAAATAAGGAACAGCAGTGGCCCCAGCACCGACCCTTGGGGAACGCCCCATTTAACAGTGCCCCATTGGGACTGAACATCATTACCACTCTCAATATTGCGGAGGATTACCTTCTGCTTTCTGTTCTTAAAGTAGGAGGCGAACCAATTGTAAGCTACTCCCCTTACTCCATAATGTTCCAACTTCTGCAGTAATATTTTGTGGTCAACACAGTCAAAAGCCTTCGTTAAATCAAAGAAAACACCTAACGTTCTCAACCTTTTATTTAATCCGTCCAAAACCTCACAGAGAAAAGAGAATATAGCATTTTCAGTTGTTAAGCCATTTCTAAAACCAAACTGTACATTTGACAGCAAATTATGTGAATTTAAATGCTGCAGTAACCTTGTATATACAAGCCTCTCGATAACTTTAGCAAACACCGATGGCATAGAAATAGGTCTATAATTGTCAACATTATCCCTGTCTCCCTTTTTATAAAGTGGCTTCACTACCGAGTACTTTAATCGGTCAGGAAACCGACCAATGCTAAAGGAAAAGTTACAGATATGGCTAAGTACTGAGCTAATATACGTGGAACAATACTTCAGTATTCTGCTAGATACCCCGTCATATCCATGAGAGTTCTTGGTCTTTAGTGATTTAATTATTAACTCAATCTCCCTCTTGTCAGTATCATGGAGGAGCATTTCAGGTAACAGTCTCGGAACACTTTTTTCTAAGAGCGCTATATGATTCCCTGTTGGGACTAGGTTTCTATTTAGTTCACCTGCTATATTCAGAAAGTGATTATTAAGTACTGTACATATATGCGACTTATCAGCAACACGGACATCCCCACTACGCACTGATTCTATATCCTCGACCTGTCTCTGCAGACCAGCCACTTCCTTTACGACTGACCATATGGTTTTAATTTTATCCTGAGACTTAGCTATTCTATCTGCATACCACATACTTTTTGCCTTCCTAATAACTTTTTTAAGCACCTTACAATACTGTTTGTAATGGGCTGCTGCATTTAGATTTTGACTGTTTCTAACGTTTTGATATAATTGCCACTTTGTTCTACAAGATATTCTTATCCCTTTAGTCAGCCACCCAGGCTGCCTGTTTGTGCTAGTACCCTGTTTTAAACGTTCTAACGGAAAGCAACTTTCAAAGAGCACGAGAAAAGTCTTGAGGAAAGCATTATATTTATCGTCTACTGTATCAGCACTATAAACATCTTGCCAATCTTGTTCCTTGATAAGGTTTACAAAAGTCTGTACAGCAACTGGATCAGCTTTCCTAAAAAGTTGGTAACTATATTTAACATGTGTTGAAGCACAAAAATCTTTTAGACTTAAAATTTGTGCATCATGATCTGAAAGGCCATTCACCTTTTTGCTAACAGAATGCCCTTCTAATAATGACGAATGAACAAAAATATTGTCTATGGTTGTTCTACTGTTCCCTTGCACTCTCGTTGGAAAGAATACGGTTTGCATAAGATTATATGAATTAAGGAGGTCTACCAGCATCCTTTTCCTTGAACAATCACTTATACAATTAATATTGAAGTCACCACATATAACTAACTTTTTGTATTTCCTATAAAGTGAACCAAGAACCTCCTCTAGCTTTAGCAAAAATGTTGTGAAATCGGAGTCTGGGGATCTATAAATAACAACAGTAAGAAGTTTAGCTCCACTAAATTTAACCACACCTGCACAACATTCAAACACCTTTTCAGTGCAGTACTTTGAAACATCAATTGACTCAAATGGGATACCGTTTTTCACATACATGGCTACTCCCCCACACCGCAAAGAGCTCCTAGAAAAGCTGCCAGCCAACCTGTATCCTGGTAAAGGAAGCCTCTGAATTATCTCCTTATTTAAGAAGTGTTCAGATATACCAATAATTTCAGAGTCAACATCTATAAGCAGTTCACTAACTTTATCTCGAATACCTTGTATATTTTGATGAAATATACTAATTCCCTCATTAATCGGATACCCAAGCTTTGTAGAAAGTGGTTTCTTTGTTAGAGAGACTTCCCTTAAGCAGGAATACCTATCAGCTGACTTCAATCTAAAAAAGGTACAGCTCTAACACCCACAACTACCGGAATTTCCCATGAGTGATCCCACCACCCCCACCTATGCTGTCACCTATAAGTTTTGCCAACCTCCCCTTCCCATACCTGTTGAGGTGCAGGCCATGTCTAGTGAAACCCGTCCTACTGATAGACTCCACCGACACCACTGAAATGTGACTCATGCCTTCTGTCATCAGCGCACCCCCAAGTCTCATGTTATTACGCCTGACGGCTATATTAAGATGAGGCCGATCGAGACGCTGAAACAGTTCCACGAAATGCACATTCGTGTTGCCAGTCTGAGTGGCTATCTTTTCCAGGTCACCATCTATGTCATACTTCCCATCCCTATCAATACTATTACCAGCCCCACCCACAATCACTACCTGATCCTCTTTAGTAAAATCCCTACATAACCCCCCTATGTTAAAAGTCACCTGAGCCAATCCTGCATTAGGCTTCACAATGCTGGTGACCTGGTACTCACTCCCCAAAACTTCCTGCAACTGCTGGCCTACACCTCTACCATGAGAACTGCCTAACAGCAGAACCTTCTTCTTTCTCTTAGACTTTGCAACTGTCCTAGCCACCGTAACTGCTGAGGTCTGCTGCATACTTCCTACATCTACAGCTACTAGAGATTCCTCTCCACTAGACTCTGACAGTTGGTCATATCTATTACAAACACCAATAGTAAAACTATCTGAAAATCTCCTTCTCCTAGCAGATCTCTTGCCAACAGCCAGCTCCCATTCCCCAACCCCCTTCTCCCTCCTCATCCTATCTAGCTCCTCCTGTGCGTTTTTCAACTGCACCTGAAGGGCACAGATCTTACGCTCCTGCTCCTCTATCAACTTACTCTTGCTACATAACCTGCAGTTCCAGGAGAGGATCTCACCAGAATGCCCACTGGCTTCCCCACTGCATTCCCCCCAGTGAAAATACTTCGAACAAGTCTCACACCGCAATCCACTACTCACGAACCTACGGCAAAGCCCACACTTCTCACTCATGGTAAAATTTTACAATTATTGAAACAAGAAAACAACTTTATCTAAGTTCCGCTACTACAATAAGAGGATGTTAAAAACTGACTACAATTATCACAAACTTGCTCTACAAGGGAAGTAACTACTATTATTGAAAGTATTAATCAACAACAAATGAGAATATAACAAAATACTAACACAGAAAGAAAATCAAACGTCTAATGACAGTAACGAAACTGAAAGCAGTTCGCAAAAATGTCTTCTGAAGTTATTTCACCGGAAAACACCAAGAACACCGGTTGAAGACCACTAAAGTTCCTAAATAAAATACTATACACAAACAATTAATTAGTACTTAGCTTTCGATGCGCCGCTACAGCTGCAACTGGTCAGCGCGGAATGTAAACACGGGTAAGAGGTTAAGTTGCTCGATACGAAACACTCACAAATATCAGGCCACAACACACGAAATGCAGAGGTGAATGAAGAAACCACTAATAAGTCACTTATATAGTAAATATTATCACAAAAACAGTTAAAATATATATCTGAAAACTAAAAATAGATGAAAACTTAGAGAGCGATCTCACACGCAGTCACGCGCTTATGACGTCACACCAAAGAATCCATGGGGATATTGCTGCCTTGCGCTCCTTATGGTCGCTCTCCTGTGAGTCTAGATTATCGAATCCGACGCGAAACTGATTGTTAATTGTAACGTTCAGCGACTCCTAATGACGATGGAACACTCAAATTGCGTCGAGAGTCAATATATCACCTCCAGCCGACTTGTCTACAGGGGGATATTGCCGCCTCGGTCTCCATGTGTTCCTTCTCCTGTGAGTCTCGATTGTCGAATCCGACGCGAAACTGATAGTTATTTGTAACGGTCAGGGCCTCCTAATGACGATGGAGCACTCAAATTGCGTCGCGATTCAATACATTGTCGTCCAGCGCACTGGTCTCCAAGGTAATATTGTTGCATCGGGCACCTTATGTGAGTCTAGATTTCCGAATCCGACTTAAAACTGATAGTTAATTGTAACATTCAGGGCCTCCTAATGACGATGGAACACTCAAATTGCGTCGCGATCCAATACATCGTCCTCCAGCAGACATGTCTCCAAGGGTCAATTGCTGCTTCGGGCACCTTATGATCGTTCTCCTGTGAGTCTAGATTTTCGAACCCGACGCAAAACTGATAGTTCATTGTGGCGTTCAGCGCCTCCTAATGACGACGGAACACTCAAACTGCGTCGAGATTCAATACATCGTCCTCCAGCGGACTGGAGTCCAAGGGGTTATTGCTGCCTCGGGCACCATACGGTCCGTCTCCTGTGAGTCTAGATTTTCGAAACCGACGCGAAACTGATAGTTAATTGTAACGTTCAGGGCCTCCTAATGACGATGCAGCACTCAAATTGCGTCGCGATTCAATACATCGTCCTCCATCGGACTGGTCTCCAAGGGCATATTGCTGCTTCCGGCACGTTATGGTCCGTCTCCAGTGAGTCTAGATTTCCGAATCCGACTTAAAACTGATAGTTAATTGTAACATTCAGGGCCTCCTAATGACGACGGAACACTCAAACTGCGTCGCGATCCAATACATCGTCCTCCAGCCGACTTGTCTTCAAGCGTCTATTGCTGCCTGGGGCACCTTATGATCGTTCTCTTGTGAGTCTAGATTTTCGAATCCGACGTGAAACTTATAGTTAATTGTAACGTTCAGGGGCTCCTAATGACGATGGAACACCAAATTGCGACGAGATTCAATACATCGTCCTCCAGCCGACTTGTATTCAAGGGGCTATTGCTGTCTTGGGCACCATATGAACTTCTCCTGTGAGTAGATTTTCGATCCGAGGCTAAAATGATAGTTAATTGTAACGTTCGGCGCCTCCTAATGACGATGGAGCACTCAAATTGCGTCGCGATTCAATACGTCGTCCTCCAGCGGACTGGTCTCCAAGGTAATATTGTTGCATCGGGCACCTTATGTGAGTCTAGATTTTCGAATCCGACTTAAAACTGATAGTTAATTGTAACATTCAGGGCCTCCTAGTTACGATGGAACATTCAAATTGTGTCGCGATCCAATACATCGTCCTCCAGCCGACTTGTCTCCAAGGGGATATTGCTGCCTCGGACACCATATTGTCCGTGGCCTGTGAGTCTAGATTTTCGAATCCGACGCGGAACTGATAGTTAATTGTAACGTTCAGGACCTCCTAATGACGATGGAGCACTCAAATTGCGTCGCGATTCAATACATCGTCCCCCAGCGGTCTGGTCTCCAAGGTAATATTTTGCAACGGGCACCTTATGTGAGTCTAGATTCTCGAATCCGACGAAAAACTGATACTTAATTGTAACATTCAGGGCCTTCTAATAGCGATGGAACACTCAATTTGCGTCGCGATCCAATACACCGTCCTCCAGCCGACTTGTCTCGAAGGGTCTATTGATGCCTCGGGAACCTTATCATCGTTCTCCTGTGAGTCTAGATTTTCGTACCCGACGCAAAACTGATAGTTCATTGTAACGTTCAGCGCCTCCTAATGACGATGGAACACTCAAATTACGTCGAGATTCAATACATCGCCTTCCAGCCGACTTGTCACCAAGGGGATATTGCTGCCTCGGGCACCTTATGGTCGTTCTCCTGTGAGTCTAGATTTTCGAATCCGACCCGAAACTGATAGTTAATCGTAACGATCAGGGCCTCCTAATGACGATGGAGCACTCAAATTGCGTCGAGATTCAATACATCGTCCTTCAGCCGACTTGTCTCCAGCGGGATAATGCTGCCTCGGGCACCATATGGTCCTTCTCCTGTGAGTCTCGATTTTCGAATCCGACGCGAAACTGATAGTTAATTGTAACGTTCAGGGCCTCCTAATGACGATAGAGAACTCAAATTGCGTCGCGATTCAATACATCGTCCTCCTGCGGACTGGTCTCCAAGGGGCTATTGCTGCCTCGGGCACCTTATGTGAGTCTAGATTTTCGAATCCGACGCAAAAATGGTAGTTGATTGTAACGATCAGGGCCTCCTAATGACGATGGAACACTCAAAATGCGTCGAGATTCAATACATCGGCCTCCAGCCGACTTGTCTCCAAGGGGATATTGCTGCCTCGGGCACCATATGGTCTGTCTCCTATGAGTCTAGATTTTCGAATCCGACGCGAGACTGATAGTTAATTGTAACATTCAAGGCCTCCAAATGACGATGGAGAACTCAAATTGCGTCGCGATTCAATACATCGTCCTCGAGCGGACTGGTCTCCATGGGGATATTGCTGCTTCCGGCACCTAATGGTCCGTCTCCAGTGAGTCTAGATTTTCGAAACCGACGAAAAACTTATAGTTAATTGTAACATTCAGGGCCCCCTAGTTACGATGGAACACTCAAATTGCGTCGCGATCCAATACATCGTCCTCCAGCCGACTTGTCTCCAAGCGTCTATTGCTGCCTGGGGCACCTTATGATCGTTCTCCTGTGAGTCTAGATTTTCGAATCCGACGCAAAACTGATAGTTAATTGTAACGTTCAGGGCATCCTAATAACGATGGAACCCTCAAATTGCGTCGAGATTCAATACATGGTCCTAAAGCCGACTTGTCTCCATGGGGATATTGCTGCCTCGGGCTCCTTATGGTCGCTTTCCTGTGAGTCTAGATTTTTGAATCCGACGCGAAACTGATTGCTAATTGTAACGTTCAGCGCCTCTTAATGACGATGGAACACTCAAATTGCGTCGAGATTCAATACATCATCCTTCAGCCGACTTGTCTCCAAGGGTCTATTGCTGCCTCTGGCACGTTATGGTCGTTCTCCTGTGATTCTAGATTTTCTAATCCGACGCAAAACTGATTTTTAATTGCAACGTTCAGGGCCTCCAAATGACGATGGAACACTCAAATTGCGTCGAGATTCAATACATCGTCCTCCAGCGGACTGGTGTCCAAGGGGATATTGCTGATTCCGGCACTTTAAGGTCCGTCTCCAGTGAGTCTAGATTTTCGAATCCGACGAAAAACTTATAGTTAATTGTAACATTCAGGGCCTCCTAGTACGATGGAATACTCAAATTGCGTCGCGATCCAATACATCGTCCTCCAGCCGACTTGTCTCCAAGCGTCTACTGCTGCCTGGGGCACCTTAGGATCGTTCTCCTGTGAGTCTAGATTTTCGAATCCGACGCAAAACAGGTAGTTAATTGTAACGTTCAGGGCCACCTAATAACGATGGAACACTCAAATTGCGTCGTGATTCAATACATCGTCCTCCAGCCGACTTGTCTCCATGGGGATATTGCTGCCGTGCGCTCCTTATGGTCGCTCTCCTGTGAGTCTAGATTTTCGAATCCGACGCGAAACTGATTGTTAATTGTAACGTTCAGCGACTCCTAATGACGATGGAACACTCAAATTGCGTCGAGAGTCAATATATCACCTCCAGCCGACTTGTCTACAGGGGGATATTGCCGCCTCGGTCTCCATGTGTTCCTTCTCCTGTGAGTCTCGATTGTCGAATCCGACGCGAAACTGATAGTTATTTGTAACGGTCAGGGCCTCCTAATGACGATGGAGCACTCAAATTGCGTCGCGATTCAATACATTGTCGTCCAGCGCACTGTTCTCCAAGGTAATATTGTTGCATCGGGCACCTTATGTGAGTCTAGATTTCCGAATCCGACTTAAAACTGATAGTTAATTGTAACATTCAGGGCCTCCTAATGACGATGGAACACTCAAATTGCGTTGCGATCCAATACATCGTCCTCCAGCAGACATGTCTCCAAGGGTCAATTGCTGCTTCGGGCACCTTATGATCGTTCTCCTGTGAGTCTAGATTTTCGAACCCGACGCAAAACTGATAGTTCATTGTGGCGTTCAGCGCCTCCTAATGACGACGGAACACTCAAACTGCGTCGAGATTCAATACATCGTCCTCCATCGGACTGGAGTCCAAGGGGTTATTGCTGCCTCGGGCACCATATGGTCCGTCTCCTGTGAGTCTAGATTTTCGAAACCGACGCGAAACTGATAGTTAATTGTAACGTTCAGGGCCTCCTAATGATGATGCAGCACTCAAATTGCGTCGCGATTCAATACATCGTCCTCCATCGGACTGGTCTCCAAGGGCATATTGCTGCTTCCGGCACGTTATGGTCCGTCTCCAGTGAGTCTAGATTTTCGAATCCGACGAGAAACTTATAGTTAATTGTAACATTCCGGGCCTCCTAGTACGATGGATCACTCAAATTGTGTCGCGATGCAATACATCGTCCTCCAGCCGACTTGTCTTCTAGCGTCTTTTGCTGCCTGGGGCACCATATGATCGTTCTCTTGTGAGTCTAGATTTTCGAATCCGACGTGAAACTTATAGTTAATTGTAACGTTCAGGGGCTCCTAATGACGATGGAACACCAAATTGCGACGAGATTCAATACATCGTCCTCCAGCCGACTTGTATTCAAGGGGCTATTGCTGTCTTGGGCACCATATGAACTTCTCCTGTGAGTAGATTTTCGATCCGAGGCTAAAATGATAGTTAATTGTAACGTTCGGCGCCTCCTAATGACGATGGAGCCCTCAAATTGCGTCGCGATTCAATACGTCGTCCTCCAGCGGACTGGTCTCCAAGGTAATATTGTTGCATCGGGCACCTTATGTGAGTCTAGATTTTCGAATCCGACTTAAAACTGACAGTTAATTGTAACATTCAGGGCCTCCTAGTTACGATGGAACATTCAAATTGTGTCGCGATCCAATACATCGTCCTCCAGCCGACTTGTCTCCAAGGGGATATTGCTGCCTCGGACACCATATTGTCCGTGGCCTGTGAGTCTAGATTTTCGAATCCGACGCGGAACTGATAGTTAATTGTAACGTTCAGGACCTCCTAATGACGATGGAGCACTCAAAATGCGTCGCGATTCAATACATCGTCCCCCAGCGGTCTGGTCTCCAAGGTAATATTTTGCAACGGGCACCTTATGTGAGTCTAGATTCTCGAATCCGACGAAAAACTGATAGTTAATTGTAACATTCAGGGCCTTCTAATGGCGATGGAACACTCAAATTGCGTCGCGATCCAATACATCGTCCTCGAGCGGACTGGTCTCCATGGGGATATTGCTGCTTCCGGCACCTAATGGTCCGTCTCCAGTGAGTCTAGATTTTCGAAACCGACGAAAAACTTATAGTTAATTGTAACATTCAGGGCCCCCTAGTTACGATGGAACACTCAAATTGCGTCGCGATCCAATACATCGTCCTCCAGCCGACTTGTCTCCAAGCGTCTATTGCTGCCTGGGGCACCTTATGATCGTTCTCCTGTGAGTCTAGATTTTCGAATCCGACGCAAAACTGATAGTTAATTGTAACGTTCAGGGCCTCATAATAACGATGGAACCCTCAAATTGCGTCGAGATTCAATACATGGTCCTAAAGCCGACTTGTCTCCATGGGGATATTGCTGCCTCGGGCTCCTTATGATCGCTCTACTGTGAGTCTAGATTTTTGAATCCGACGCGAAACTGATTGTTAATTGTAACGTTCAGCGCCTCTTAATGACGATGGAACAATCAAATTGCGTCGAGATTCAATACATCGTCCTTCAGCCGACATGTCTCCAAGGGTCTATTGTTGCCTCGGGCACCATAAAGTCCTTCTCCTGTGAGTCTCGATTTTCGAATCCGACGCGAAACTGATAGTTAATTGTAACGTTCAGGGCCTCCTAATGACGATGGAGAACTCAAATTGCGTCGCGATTCAATATGTCGTCCTCCAACGGACTGGTCTGCAAGGGGCTATTGCTGTCTCGGGCACCTTATGTGAGTCTAGAATTTCGAATCCGACGAAAAACTGATAGTTAATTGTAACATTCAGGTCCTCCTAATGACGATGGAACACTCAAATTGCAGCGCGATCCAATACATCGTCCTACAGCCGACTTGTCTCCATGGGGATATTGCTGCCTCGAGCTCCTTATGGTCGCTTTCCTGTGAGTCTAGATTTTTGAATCCGACGCGAAACTGATTGCTAATTGTAACGTTCAGCGCCTCTTAATGACGATGGAACACTCAAATTGCGTCGTGATTCAATACATCGTCCTTCAGCCGACTTGTCTCCAAGGGTCTATTGCTGCCTCGGGCACCTTATGGTCGTTCTCCTGTGATTCTAGATTTTCTAATCCGACGCAAAACTGATTTTTAATTGCAACGTTCAGGGCCTCCAAATGACGATGGAACACTCAAATTGCGTCGAGATTCAATACATCGTCCTCCAGCGGACTGGTGTCCAAGGGGATATTGCTGATTCCGGCACTTTAAGGTCCGTCTCCAGTGAGTCTAGATTTTCGAATCCGACGAAAAACTTATAGTTAATTGTAACATTCAGGGCCTCCTAGTACGATGGAATACTCAAATTGCGTCGCGATCCAATACATCGTCCTCCAGCCGACTTGTCTCCAAGCGTCTACTGCTGCCTGGGGCACCTTATGATCGTTGTCCTGTGAGTCTAGATTTTCGAATCCGACGCAAAACAGGTAGTTAATTGTAACGTTCAGGGCCACCTAATAACGATGGAACACTCAAATTGCGTCGTGATTAAATACATCGTCCTCCAGCCGACTTGTCTCCATGGGGATATTGCTGCCTTGCGCTCCTTATGGTCGCTCTCCTGTGAGTCTAGATTTTCGAATCCGACGCGAAACTGATTGTTAATTGTAAGGTTCAGCGACTCCTAATGACGATGGAACACTCAAATTGCGTCGAGAGTCAATATATCACCTCCAGCCGACTTGTCTACAGGGGGATATTGCCGCCTCGGTCTCCATGTGTTCTTTCTCCTGTGAGTCTCGATTGTCGAATCCGACGCGAAACTGATAGTTATTTGTAACGGTAGGGGCCTCCTAATGACGATGGAGCACTCAAATTGCGTCGCGATTCAATACGTCGTCCTCCAGCGGACTGGTCGCCAAGGTAATATTGTTGCATCGGGCACCTTATGTAAGTCTAGATTTTCGAATCCGACTTAAAACTGATAGTTAATTGTAACATGCAGGGCCTCCTAGTTACGATGGAACATTCAAATTGTGTCGCGATCCAATACATCGTCCTCCAGCCGACTTGTCTCCAAGGGGATATTGCTGCCTCGGACACCATATTGTCCGTGGCCTGTGAGTCTAGATTTTCGAATCCGACGCGGAACTGATAGTTAATTGTAACGTTCAGGACCTCCTAATGACGATGGAGCACTCAAAATGCGTCGCGACTCAATACATCGTCCCCCAGCGGTCTGGTCTCCAAGGTAATATTTTGCAACGGGCACCTTATGTGAGTCTAGATTCTCGAATCCGAAGAAAAACTGATAGTTAATTGTAACATTCAGGGCCTTCTAATGGCGATGGAACACTCAAATTGCGTCGCGATCCAATACACCGTCCTCCAGCCGACTTGTCTCGAAGGGTCTATTGATGCCTCGGGAACCTTATCATCGTTCTCCTGTGAGTCTAGATTTTCGTACCAGACGCAAAACTGATAGTTCATTGTAACGTTCAGCGCCTCCTAATGACGATGGAACACTCAAATTACGTCGAGATTCAATACATCGCCTTCCAGCCGACTTGTCACCAAGGGGATATTGCTGCCTCGGGCACCTTATGGTCGTTCTCCTGTGAGTCTAGATTTTCGAATCCGACCCGAAACTGATAGTTAATCGTAACGAACAGGGCCTCCTAATGACGATGGAGCACTCAAATTGCGTCGAGATTCAATACATCGTCCTTCAGCCGACTTGTCTCCATCGGGATAATGCTGCCTCGGGCACCATATGGTCCTTCTCCTGTGAGTCTCGATTTTCGAATGCGACGCGAAACTGATAGTTAATTGTAACGTTCAGGGCCTCCTAATGTCGATAGAGAACTCAAATTGCGTCGCGATTCAATACATCGTCCTCCTGCGGACTGGTCTCCAAGGGGCTATTGCTGCCTCGGGCACCTTATGTGAGTCTAGATTTTCGAATCCGACGCAAAAATGGTAGTTGATTGTAACGATCAGGGCCTCCTAATGACGATGGAACACTCAAAATGCGTCGAGATTCAATACATCGGCCTCCAGCCGACTTGTCTCCAAGGGGATATTGCTCCCTCGGGCACCATATGGTCTGTCTCCTATGAGTCTAGATTTTCGAATCCGACGCGAGACTGATAGTTAATTGTAACATTCAAGGCCTCCAAATGACGATGGAGAACTCAAATTGCGTCGCGATTCAATACATCGTCCTCGAGCGGACTGGTCTCCATGGGGATATTGCTGCTTCCGGCACCTAATGGTCCGTCTCCAGTGAGTCTTGATTTTCGAAACCGACGAAAAACTTATAGTTAATTGTAACATTCAGGGCCCCCTAGTTACGATGGAACACTCAAATTGCGTCGCGATCCAATACATCGTCCTCCAGCCGACTTGTCTCCAAGCGTCTATTGCTGCCTGGGGAACCTTATGATCGTTCTCCTGTGAGTCTAGATTTTCGAATCCGACGCAAAACTGATAGTTAATTGTAACGTTCAGGGCCTCCTAATAACGATGGAACCCTCAAATTGCGTCGAGATTCAATACATGGTCCTAAAGCCGACTTGTCTCCATGGGGATATTGCTGCCTCGGGCTCCTTATGATCGCTCTACTGTGAGTCTAGATTTTTGAATCCGACGCGAAACTGATTGTTAATTGTAACGTTCAGCGCCTCTTAATGACGATGGAACAATCAAATTGCGTCGAGATTCAATACATCGTCCTTCAGCCGACATGTCTCCAAGGGTCTATTGTTGCCTCGGGCACCATAAAGTCCTTCTCCTGTGAGTCTCGATTTTTGAATCCGACGCGAAACTGATAGTTAGTTGTAACGTTCAGGGCCTCCTAATGACGATGGAGAACTCAAATTGCGTCGCGATTCAATATGTCGTCCTCCAGCGGACTGGTCTGCAAGGGGCTATTGCTGTCTTGGGCACCTTATGTGAGTCTAGAATTTCGAATCCGACGAAAAACTGATAGTTAATTGTAACATTCAGGTCCTCCTAATGACGATGGAACACACAAATTGCAGCGCGATCCAATACATCGTCCTACAGCCGACTTGTCTCCATGGGGATATTGCTGCCTCGAGCTCCTTATGGTTGCTTCCTGTGAGTCTAGATTTTTTAATCCGACGCGAAACTGATTGCTAATTGTAACGTTCAGCGCCTCTTAATGACGATGGAGCACTCAAATTGCGTCGCGATTCAATTCATCGTCCTCGAGCGGACTGGTCTCCAAGGGGATATTGCTGCTTCCGGCACCTTATGGTCCGTCTCCAGTGAGTCTAGATTTTCGAATCCGACGAAAAAATTGTAACATTCAGGGCCTCCTAGTTACGATGGAACACTCAAATTTCGTCGCGATCCAATACATCGTCCTACAGCCGACTTGTCTCCATGGGGATATTGCTGCCTCGGGCTCCTTATGGTCGCTCTACTGTGAGTCTAGATTTTTGAATCCGACGCGAAACTGATTGTTAATTGTAACGTTCAGCGCCTCTTAATGACGATGGAACACTCAAATTGCGTCGAGATTCAATACATCGTCCTTCAGCCGACTTGTCTCCAAGGGTCTATTGCTGCCTCGGGCATCTTATGGTCGTTCTCCTGTGATTCTAGATTTTCTAACCCGACGCAAAACTGATTTTTAATTGCAACGTTCAGGGCCTCCAAATGACGATGGAACACTCAAATTGCGTCGAGATTCAATACATCGTCCTCCAGCCGACTTGTCTCCAAGGGGATATTGCTGCCTCGGGCAACATATGGTCGTTCTCCTGTGAGTCTAGATTTTCGAATCCGACGGGAAACTGTTGTAACGTTCAGGGGCTCCTAATGACGATGGAGCACTCAAATTGCGTCGCGATTCTATACATAATCCTCCAACGGATTGGTCTCCAAGGGGAAATTGCTGCCTCGGGCACCTTATGTGAGTCTAGATTTTCGAATCCGACGCGAAACTGATTGTTAATTGTAACGTTCAGGGCCTCCAACTGACGATGGAACACTCAAATTGCGTCGAGATTCAATACATCGTCCTAAAGATGACTTGTCATAATGGGGATATTGCTGTCTCGGGCTCCTTATGGTCGCTCTCCTGTGAGTCTAGATTTTTGAATCCGACGCAAAACTGATTTTTAATTGCAACGTTCAGGGCCTCCAAATGAGGATGGAACACTCAAATTGGGTCGAAATTCAATACATCGCCTTCCAGCCGACTTGTCTCCAAGCGTCTATAGCTGCCATGGGGCACCTTATGATCGTTCTCCTGTGAGTCTAGATTTTCGAAATCGCCGCAAAAATTGTAACGTTCAGGGCCTCCTAATGACGATGGAACACTCAAATTGCGTAGAGATTCAACACATCGGCATTCAGACGTTTTGTCTCCAAGGGTCTATTGCTGCCTCGGGCACCTTATAGTCGTTCCCCTGTGAGTCTAGATTTTAGAATCCGACGAAAACTGGTAGTTATTTGTAATGTTCAGGGCCTCCTAATGACGATGGAACACTCAAATTGCGTCGATAATCAATACATCGGCCTCCAGCCGACTTGTCTCCAAGGGGATATTGCTGCCTCGGGCACCATATCGTCCGTCACCTGTGAGTCTAGATTTTCGAATCCGACGCAAAATGATAGTTAATTGTAACGTTCAGGGCCTCCTAATGACGATGGAACACTTACATTGCGCCGAGATTCAATACATCGTCCTTCAGCCGACTTCTCCTGCGTCGGGCACCTTATGGTCGTTTTCCTGTGAGTCTAGATTTTCGGACCCGTTGCAAAACTGATAGTTAATTGTAACGTTCAGGGCCTCCTAAAGACGATGGAACACTCAAATTGCGTCGAGATTCAATTCATCGTCCTTCAGCCGACTTTTCTCCAAGGGTCTGTTGCTGCCTCGGGCACCTTATGGTCGTTCTCCCGTGAGACTAGATTTTCGAATCCGACACATAACTGATAGTTAATTGTAACGTTCAGGGCCTCCTAATGACGATGGAACATTCAAATTGCGTCGAGATTCAATACATCGTCCTCCAGCCGACTTGTCTACAAGGGGATATTGCTCCTAAGGGCACCATATGGTCCTTCTTCTGTGAGTCTAGATTTTCGAACCCGACGCGAAACTGATAGTTAATTGTAACGTTCAGGGCCTCCAAATGACGATGGAGCACTCAAATTGCGTCGCGATTCAATACATCGTTCTCCAGCCGACTTGTCTCCAAGGGACTATTGCTGCCTCCGGCATCTTATGTGAGTCTAGATGTTCGAATCCGACGAAAAACTGATAGTTAATTGTAACATTCAGGGCGTCCTAATGACGATGGAACACTCAAATTGCGTCGCGATCCAATACATCGTCCTCCGGCCGACTATTCTCCAAGGGTCTATTGCTGCCTGGGGCACCTTATTATCGTTCTCCTGTGAGTCTAGATTTTCGAATCCGACGCAAAACTGATTTTTAATTGCAACGTTCAGGGCCTCCAAATGAGGATGGAACACTCAAATTTGGTCGAAATTCAATACATCGTCCTCCAGCCGACTTGTCTCCAAGGGGATATTGCTGCCTCGGGCACCATATGGTCCTTCCCCTGTGAGTCTAGATTTTCGAATACGACGCGAAACTGATAGTTAATTGTAACGTTCAGGGGCTCCTAATGACGATGGAGCACTCAAATTGCGTCGCGATTCTATACATAATCCTCCAACGGATTGGTCTCCAAGGGGAAATTGCTGCCTCGGGCACCTTATGTGAGTCTAGATTTTCGAATCCGACGCGAAACTGATTGTTAATTGTAACGTTCAGGGCCTCCAACTGACGATGGAACACTCAAATTGCGTCGAGATTCAATACATCGCCTTCCAGCCGACTTGTCTCCAAGCGTCTATAGCTGCCTGGGGCACCTTATGATCGTTCTCCTGTGAGTCTAGATTTTCGAAATCGACGCAAAAATTGTAACGTTCAGGGCCTCCTAATGACGATGGAACACTCAAATTGCGTAGAGATTCAATACATCGGCATTCAGACGTTTTGTCTCCAAGGGTCTATTGCTGCCTCGGGCACCTTATAGTCGTTCCCCTGTGAGTCCAGATTTTAGAATCCGACGAAAACTGGTAGTTATTTGTAATGTTCAGGGCCTCCTAATGACGATGGAACACTCAAATTGCGTCGAGAATCAATACATCGGCCTCCAGCCGACTTGTCTCCTAGGGGATATTGCTGCCTCGGGCACCATATCGTCCGTCACCTGTGAGTCTAGATTTTCGAATCCGACGCAAAATGATAGTTAATTGTAACGTTCAGGGCCTCCTAATGACGATGGAACACTTACATTGCGCCGAGATTCAATACATCGTCCTTCAGCCGACTTCTCCAGCGTCGGGCACCTTATGGTCGTTTTCCTGTGAGTCTAGATTTTCGGACCGTTGCAAAACTGATAGTTAATTGTAACGTTCAGGGCCTCCTAAAGACGATGGAACACTCAAATTGCGTCGAGATTCAATTCATCGTCCTTCAGCCGATTTGTCTCCAACGGTATATTGTTGCCTCGGGCACCTTATGGTCGTTCTCCTGTGATTCTAGATTTTCTAATCCGACGCAAAACTGGTTGTTAATTGTAATGTTCAGGGCCTCCTAATGACGATGGAACACTCAAATTGCGTCGAGATTCAATACATCGTCCTCCAGCCGACTTGTCTCCAAGGGGATATTGCTGCCTCGGGCACCATATGGTCCTTCCCCTGTGAGTCTAGATTTTCGAATACGACGCGAAACTGATAGTTAATTGTAACGTTCAGGGGCTCCTAATGACGATGGAGCACTCAAATTTCGTCGCGATTCTATACATAATCCTCCAACGGATTGGTCTCCAAGGGGAAATTGCTGCCTCGGGCACCTTATGTGAGTCTAGATTTTCGAATCCGACGCGAAACTGATTGTTAATTGTAACGTTCAGGGCCTCCTACTGACGATGGAACACTCAAATTGCGTCGAGATTCAATACATCGCCTTCCAGCCGACTTGTCTCCAAGCGTCTATAGCTGCCTGGGGCACCTTATGATCGTTCTCCTGTGAGTCTAGATTTTCGAAATCGACGCAAAAATTGTAACGTTCAGGGGCTCCTAATGACGATGGAACACTCAAATTGCGTAGAGATTCAATACATCGGCATTCAGACGTTTTGTCTCCAAGGGTCTATTGCTGCCTCGGGCACCTTATAGTCGTTCCCCTGTGAGTCTAGATTTTAGAATCCGACGAAAACTGGTAGTTATTTGTAATGTTCAGAGCCTCCTAATGACGATGGAACACTCAAATTGCGTCGAGAGTCAATACATCTACCTCCAGCCGAATTGTCTCCAAGGGTCTATTGCTGCTCGGGCACCTTATGATCTTTCCCCTGTGAGTAGATTTTCGAATCCGAAGCTAAAATGATAGTTAATTGTAACGTTCAGTGCCTCCTAATGACGATGGAACACTCAAATTGCGTCGAGATTAAATACATCGGCCTCCAGCCGACTTGTCTCCAAGGGTCTGTTGCTGCTTCGGGCACCTTATGGTCGTTCTCCTGTGAGTCTAGATTTTCGAATCCGACGCAAAAATTATAGTTAATTGTAACGTTCAGGGCCTCCTAAGGACGATGGAGCACTCAAATTGCCTCGCGATTCAATATATCGTCCTCCTGCGTACTGGTCTCCAAGGGATATTTCTGCCTCGGGCACCAAACGGTCCGTCTCCTGTGAGTCTAAATTTTTCGAATCCGACGCGAAACTGATAGTTAATTGTAACGTTCAAGGCCTCCTAATGACGATGGAACACTTACATTGCGCCGAGATTCAATACATCGTCCTTCAGCCGACTTCTCCTGCTTCGGGCACCTTATGGTCGTTCTCCTGTGAGTCTAGATTTTCGGACCCGTTGCAAAACTGATAGTTAATTGTAACGTTCAGGGCCTCCTAAAGACGATGGAACACTCAAATTGCGTCGAGATTCAATTCATCGTCCTTCAGCCGACTTGTCTCCAACGGTATATTGTTGCCTCGGGCACCTTATGGTCGTTCTCCTGTGATTCTAGATTTTCTAATCCGACGCAAAACTGATGGTTAATTGTAATGTTCAGGGCCGCCTAATAACGATGGAAGACTCAAATTGCGTCGCGATTCAATACATCGTCCCCAAGCCGATATGTCTCCAAGGGTCTATTGCTGCCTGTGGCACCTAATGGTCGTTCTCCTGTGAGTCTAGATTTTCAAATCCGACGCAAATCTGATAGTTAATTGTAACGTTCAGGGTCTCCTAATGATGATGGAACACTCAAATTACGTCGAGATTCAATATATCGTTCTCCAGCCGACTTGTCTCCTAGGGGATATTGCTGCCTCGGGCATCTTATGGTCGTTCTCCTGTGAGTCTATATTTTCGAATCCGTAGCAAAACTGATAGTTAATTGTCACGTTCAGGGCCTCCTAATGACGATGGAACACTCAAATAGCGTCGAGATTCAATACATCGTCCTCCAGCCGACTTGTCTCCAAGAGTCTATGGTTGCCTCGGGCAACTTATAATCGTTCTCTTGTGAGTCTAGATTATCGAATCCCACGCAAAACTGATACTTAATTGTAACGTTCAGGGCCTCCTATTGACGATGGAACATTCAAATTGCGTCGCGATACAATACATCGTCCTCCATCCGACTTGTCTCCAAGGGTCTATTGTTTTCTCGGGCGCCTTTTGGTCGTACTCCTGTGAGTCTAGATTTTCGAATCCGACGCATAACTGGTAGTTACCTGTAACGTTCAAGGCTTCCTAATGACGATGGAACACTCAAATTGCGTCGAGATTCAATACCTCGTCCACCAGCCGACTTGTCTCAAAGGGGATATTGCTGCCTCGGACACCTTATGGTCCGTCTCCTGTGAGTCAAGATTTTCGAATCCGACGCGAAACTGACAGTTAATTGTAACGTTCATGGCCTCCTAATGACGATGGAACACTCAAATTGTGTCGAAATTCAATACATCGTCATTCAGCCGACTTGTCTCCAAGGGTCTATTGTTTTCTCGGGCGCCTTTTGGTCGTTCTCCTGTGCGTCTAGATTATAGAATCCGTCGAAAATCTGATAGTTAATTGTAACGTTCAGGGCCTCCTAATGATGATGGAACACTCAAATTACGTCGAGATTCAATATATCGTTCTCCCGCCGACTTGTCTCCAAGGGGATATTGCTGCCTCGGGCACCTTATGGTCGTTCTCCTGTGAGTCTAGATTTTCGAGCCCGACGCAAAACTGAGAGTTAATTATAACGTTCAGGGCCTCCTAATGACGATTAAACACTCAAATTGCGGCGAGATTCAATACATCGTCCACCAGCCGACTTGTCTTCAAGGGGATATTGCTGCCTCGGGCACCATACGTTCCGTCTGTTGTGAGTCTAGATTTTCGAATCCGACGCGATACTGATAGTTATATGTAACGTTCAGGGCCTCCTAATGACGATGGAACACTCAAATTGCGTCGCGATTCAATACATCGTCCTCCAGCCGACTTGTCCCCAAGGGTCTATTGCTACCTCGGGCACCTTATCGTAGTTCTCCTGTGAGTCTAGATTACCGAATCCGACGCAAACTGATAGCTAATTATAAAGTTCAGGGCCTCCTAATGACGATGGAACACACAAATTACGTCGCGATTCAATACATCGTCCTCCAGCCGACTTGTCTCCAAGGGTCTATTGCTGTCTTGGGCGCCTTTTGGTCGTTCTCCTGTGAGTCTAGATTATAGAATCCGATGAAAATCTGATAGTTACTTGTAACGTTCAGGGCCTCCTAATGTCGATGGAACACTCAAATTGCGTCGAGATTCAATACATCGGCCTCCAGCCGACTTGTATCCAAGGGTCTATTGCTGCCTCGGGCACCTTGTGGTCGTTCTCCTACGAGTCTTGATTTACGAATCCGACGCATAACTGATAGTTAATTGTAACGTTCAGGGCCTCCTAATGATGATGGAACACTCAAATTACGTCGAGATTCAATATATCGTTCTCCAGCCGACTTGTCTCTAAGAGGATATTGCTGCCTCGGGCACCATATGGTCCGTGTCCTGTGAGTCTAAATTTTCGAATCCGACGCGAAACTGATAGTTAAATGTAAAGTTCAGGGCCTCCTAATGACGATGGAACACTCAAATTGCGTCGAGAGTCAATACATGGGCCTCCAGCCGACTTGTATCCAAGGGTCTATTGCTGCCTCGGGCACCTTGTGGTCGATCTCCTACGAGTCTTGATTTACGAATCCGACGCATAACTGGCAGTTAATTACAACGTTCAGGGCCTCCTAATGATAATGGAACACTCAAATTGGGGCGAGATTCAATACATCGTCCACCAGCCGACTTGTCTTCAAGGGGATATCGCTGCCTCGGGCACCATACAGTCCGTCTGTTGTGAGTCTAGATTTTCGAATCCGACGCTATACTGATAGTTATATGTAACGATCAGGGCCTCCTAATGACGATGGAACACTCAAATTGCGTCGCGATTCAATACATCGTCCTCCAGCCGACTTGTCCCCAAGGGTCTATTGCTGCCTCGGGCACCTTATCGTAGTTCTCCTGTGAGTCTAGATTATCGAATCCGACGCAAACTGATAGTTAATTGTAACGTTCAGGGCCTCCTAATGACGAAGGAACACTCAAATTCCGGCGCGATTCAATACATCGTCCTCCAGCCGACTTGTCTCCAAAGGTCTATTGCTGTCTCGGGCACCTTTTGGTCGTTCTCCTGTGAGTCTAGATTATAGAATCCGACGAAAATCTGATAGTTAATTGCAACGTTCAGGGCCTCCTAATGACGATGGATCACTCAAATTGCGTCGACATTCAATACATCGTCCTCCAGCCGGCTTGTCTCCAAGGGTCTATTGCTGCCTGGGGAACCTTATTGTCGTTCTCTTGTGAGTCTAGATTTTCGAATCAGACGCAAAACTGATAGTTAATTGTAACGTTCAGGGCTTCCAAATGACGATGGAACACTCAAATTGCGTCGCGATTCAATACATCGTCCTCCAGCCGACTTGTCCCCAAGGGTCTATTGCTGCCTCGGGCACCTTATCGTAGTTCTCTTGTGAGTCTAGATTTTCGAATCAGACGCAAAACTGATAGTTAATTGTAACGTTCAGGGCCTCCAAATGACGATGGAACACTCAAATTGCGTCGAGATTCAATACATCGTCCTCCAGCCGACTTGTCACCAAGGGGATATTGCTGCCTCGGGCACCATATGGTCCGTGTCCTGTGAGTCTAGATTTTCGAATCCGACGCGAAACTGACAGTTAATTGTAACGTTCAGGTCCTCCTAATGTCGATGGAACACTCAAATTGCGTCGCGATTCAATACATCGTCCCCCAGCCGATATCTCTCCAAGGGTCTATAGCTGCCTGTGGCACCTAACGGTCGTTCTCCTGTGATTCTAGATTTTCGAATCCGTCGCGAAACTGATAGTTAATTGTAACGTTCAGGGCCTCCTAATGACGATGGAACACTCAAATTGCGTCGAGATTCAATACATCGGCCTCCAGCCGACTTGTATCCAAGGGTCTATTGCTGCCTCGGGCACCTCGTGGCCGTTCTCCTTTGAGTCTTGATTTACGTATCCGACGCACAACTGATAGTTTAATTGTAGCGTTCAGGGCCTCCTAATGATGATTGAACACTCAAATTACGTCGAGATTCAATATATCGTCCTCCAGCCAACTTGTCTCCTGTCTGCATAGGGCACCTTATGGGCGTTCTCCTGTGAGTCTAGATTTTCGAATCCCACGCGAAACTGATAGTTAATTGTAACATTCAGGGCCTCCTAATGACGATGGAACACTCAAATTGCGTCGCCATTCAATTCATCGTCTTCCAGGCGACTTGTCTCCAAGGGTCTATTGCTGCCTCGAGCACCTTATGGTCGTTCTCCTGTGAGTCTAGATTGTCGATTCCGACGCAAAACTGATAGTTAATTGTAACGTTCAGGGCCTCCTAATGACGGTGGAACACTCAAATTGTGTTGAGATTCATTAGATCGCCCTTCAGCCGACTTGTCTCCAAGGGTCTAATGCTACCTCAGGCACCTTATGGTCGTTCTCCTGTGACTCTAGATTTTCGAATCCGACGCAAAACTGATAGTTAATTGTAACGTTCAGGGCCTCCTAAGGACGATGGAACACTCAAATTTCGTCGAGATTCAATACATCGTCCTCCAGCCGAATTGCTTCCAAGGGTCTATTGTTGCCTCGGGCGCCTTTTGGTCGTCCTCCTGTGAGTCTAGATTTTCGAATCCGACGCATAATTGATAGTTAATTGTAACTTTCACGGCCTCCTAATGATGATGGGACACTCAAATTGCGTCGAGAATCAATACATAGGTCTCCCTCCGACTTGTCTCCAAGGGCCTATTGTTGCCTCGGGCGTCTTGTGGTCGTTCTCCTGTGAGTCTAGATTATCGAATCCGACGCAAAACTGATAGTATATTGTAACGTTCAGGGCCTCCTAATGATGATGGAACACTTAAATTGCGTCGAGATTCAATACATCGTCCTCCAGCCGACTTGTCTCCAAGGGTCTATTGCTGCCTCGAGCACCTTATGGTCGTTCTCCTGTGAGTCTAGAATATGGAATCCGACGCAAAACTGATAGTTAATTGTAACGTTCAGGTCCTCCTAATGACGATGGAACACTCAAATTGCGTCGAGATTCAATACATCGTCCTCCAGCCGGCTTCTCTCCAAGGGTCTATTGCTGCCTCGGGCACCTTATTGTCGTTCTCTTGTGAGTCTAGATTGTCGAATCCGACGCCAAACTGATAGTTAATTGTAACGTTCAGGGCCTCCTAATGACGATGGATCACACAAATTGCGTCGAGATTCAATACATCGTCCTTCAGCCGACTTGTCTCCAATGGTCTGATGCTGCCTCGGGCTCCTTATGGTCGTTCCCTGTGAGTCTAGAGTATGGAATCCGACGCAAAACTGATAGTTAAATGTAACTTTCAGGGTCTCCTAATGACGATGGAACACTCAAATTGCGTCGAGATTCTATACATCGTCCTCCAGCCGACTTGTCTCCAAGGGGATATTGCTGCCTCGGGCACCTTATGGTCCTTCTCCTGTGAATCTAGGTTTTGGAATCCGACGCAAAACTGATGGTTAATTGTAATGTTCAGGGCTCCCTAATGACGATGGAACACTCAAATTGCGTCGCGATTCAATACATCGTCCTCCAGCCGATATGTCTCCAAGGGTCTATTGCTGCCTGTGGCAAATAATGGTCGTTCTCCTGTGAGTCTAGATTTTCGAATCGGACGCAAAACTGATAGATAATTGTAACGTTCAGGGCCTCCTAATGACGATGGACTACTCAATTGGCGTCGAGATTCAATACATCGTCCTCCAGCCGACTTGTCTCCAAGGGTTATTGCTGCCTCGGGCACCATATGGTCCGTCTCCTGTGAGTCTAGATTTCCGAATCCGACGCAAAACTGATTGTTAATTGTAACGTTCAGGGCCTCCTAATGACGATGGAACACTCAAAATTGCGTCGAGATTCAATACATCGGCCTCCAGCCGACTTGTCTCCAAGGGTCTATTGCTGCCTCGGGCACCATGTGGTCGTTCTCCTTTGAGTCTTGATTTACGTATCCGACGCATAACTGATAGTTTAATTGTAACGTTCAGGGCCTCCTAATGATGATTGAACACTCAAATTACGTCGAGATTCAATATATCGTCCTCCAGCCAACTTGTCTCCTGTCTGCCTCGGGCACCTTGTAGTCGTTCTCCTGTGAGTCTGGATTTACGTATCCGACGCATAACTGATAGTTAATTGTAACGTTCACGGCCTCCTAATGACGATGGAACACTCAAATTACGTCGAGATTCAATATATCGTCCTCCAGCCGACATGTCTCCAAGGGGATATTCCTGCCTCGGGCACCTTATGGTCGTTCTCCTGTGAGTCTAGATTTTCGAATCCGACGCAAAACTGATAGTTAATAGTAACGTTCAGGGCCTCCTAATGACGATGGGAGACTCAAATTGCGTCGAGATTCAATACATCGTCCTCCAGCCGACTTGTCTCCAAGGGTCTATTGCTGCCTCGAGCACCTTATGGTCGTTCTCCTGTGAGTCCAGATTGTCGATTCCGACGCAAAACTGATAGTTAATTGTAACGTTCAGGGCCTCCTAATGACGATGGAACACTCAAATTGTGTCGAGAATCAATAGATCGCCCTTCGGCCGACTTGTCTCCAAGGGTCTAATATTGCCTCAGGCACCTTATGGTCGTTCTCCTGTGACTCTAGATTTTCGAATCCGACGCAAAACTGATAGTTAATTGTAACGTTCAGGGCCTCCTAATTACGATTGAACACTCAAATTGCGTCGAGATTCAATACATCGTCCTCCAGCCGACATGTATCCAGGGGTCTATTGCTTCTACGGGCACCTTATTGCCGTTCTCCCGTGAGTCTGGATTGTCGAATCCGACGCAAAACTGATAGTTAATTGTAACGTTGATGGCCTCCTAATGACGATGGAACACTCATATTGCGTCGAAATTCAATACATCGTCCTTCAGCCGACTTGTCTCCATGGGTCTATTGCTGCCTCGGGCGCCTTTTAGTCGTTCTCCTGAGTCTAGATTGTGGAATCCGACGCAAAATTGATAGTTAATTGTAACGTTCACGGCCTCCTAATGTCGATGGAATACTCAAAATGCGTCGATATTCAATACATCGTCCTTCAGACGACTTGTCTCCAAGGGTCAATTGCTGACTCGGGCACCTTATGGTCGTTCTCCTGTGAGTCTAGATTTTCGAATCCGTCGCAAAACTGATAGTTAATTGTAACGTTCAGGCCCTCCTAATGACGATGGAACACTCAAATTGCGTCGCGATTCAATACATCGTCTTCCATCCGACCTGTCTCCAAGGGACTATTGTTGCCTCGGGCGAATTTCCGTCGTCCTCCTGTAAGTCTATATTTTCAAATCCGACGCAAAACTGATAGTTAATTGTAACGTTCAGGTCTTCGTAATGACGATGGAACACTCAAATTGCGTCGAGATTCAATACATCGTCCTCCAGTCGACTTGTCTCCAAGGGTCTATTGCTGCCTCGGGCACAATATTGTAGTTCCCCTGTGAGTCTAGATTGTCGAATCCGACGCAAAACTGATAGTTAATTGTAACGTTCAGGGCCTCCTAATGACGATGAAACTTTCAAATTGCTTCCAGATTCCATACATCGTCCTCCAGCCGACTTGTCACCGAGGGGATATTCCTACCTCAGGCACCATATGGTCCGTCTCCTGTGAGTCTAGATTTTCGAATCCGACTCGAAACTGATAGTTAATTGTAACGTTCAGGGCCTCCTAATGACGATGGAACACTCAAATTGCGTCGATATTCAATACATCGTCCTTCAGCCGACTTGTCTCCAAGGGTCTATTGCTGCCTCGGGCACCTTATGGTCGTTCTGCTGTGAGTCTAGATTTTCGAATCCGACGCAAAACTGATAGTTAATTGAAACTTTCAGGGCCTCCTAATGACGTTGGAACACTCAAATTGCTTCGAGATTTTATACATAGTCCTCCAGGCTACTTGTCTCCAAGCGGATATTGCTGCCTCGGGCACCATATGGTCCGTCTCCCGTGAGTCTAGATATTCATATCCGAAGCGAAACTGATAGTTAATTGTAACGTTCTGGGCGTCCTAATGGCGACGGAACACTCAAATTGCGTCGAGATTCAATAGATCGCCCTTCAGCCGACTTGTCTCCAAGGGTCAATTGCTGCCTCAGGCCCTTATAGTCGTTCTCCTGTGACTCTAGATTTTCGAATCCGACGCAAAACTGATAGTTAATTGTAACGTTCAGGGCCTCCTAATGACGATGGAACACCCAAATTGTGTCGAGATTCAATACGTCGTCCTCCAGCAGACTTGTCTCCAAGGGTCTATTGCTGCCTCGGGCACCTTATGGTCGTTCTCCTGTGAGTCTAGATTTTCGAATCCGACGCAAAACTGATAGTTAATTGTAACGTTCAGGCCCTCCTAATGACGATGGAACACTCAAATTGCGTCGCGATTCAATACATCGTCTTCCATCCGACCTGTCTCCAAGGGTCTATTGTTGCCTATGGCGCCTTTTCGTCGTCCTCCTGTAAGTCTATATTTTCAAATCCGACGCAAAACTGATAGTTAATTGTAACGTTCAGGGCCTCCTAATGACGATCGAACACTCAAATTGCGTCGGGATTCAATATATCGTCCTTCTGCCGACTTGTGTCCAAGGGTCCATTGGGGCCTCGGGCACCTCATGGTCGTTCTCCTCTGACTCTAGATTTTAGAATCCGACGTAATACTAATAGTTAAATGTAACGTTCAGGGCCTCCTAATGAGGATGAAACACTCAAATTGCTTCGAGATTCCATACATCGTCCTCCATCCGACTTGTCTCCAAGGGGATATTGCAGCCTCGGGCACCCTATGGTCGTTCTCCTGTGAGTCTAGATTATCGAATCCGACGCAAAACTGATACTTAATTGTAACGTTCAGGGCCTCGTAATGACGATGGAACACTCAAATTGCGTCGGGATTCAAAACATCGTCCTGGAGCCGACTTGTTTCTAAGGGGATATTGCTGCCTCGGGCACCATATAGTCCGGCTACTGTGAGTCTAGATTTTTGAATCCGACGCGAAACTGATTGTAAATTGTAACGTTCATGGCCTCCTAATGACGATCGAACACTCAAATTGCGTCGAAATTCAATACATCGTCCTCCAGCCGACTTGTCTCCAAGGGGATATTGCTGCCTCGGGCATCTTTTGGTCGTTCTCCTGTGAGTCTAGATTTACGAATCCGACGCATAACTGATAGTTAATTGTAATGGTCAGGGCCTCCTAATGACGATGGAACCCTCAAATTACGTCGAGATTCAATATATCCTCCTCCAGCCGACTTGTCTTCAAGGGGATATTGCTGCCTCGAGCACCTTATGGTCGTTCTCCTGTGAGTCCAGATTGTCGATTCCGACGCAAAACTGATAGTTAATTGTAACGTTCAGGGCCTCCTAATGACGATGGAACACTCAAATTGTGTCGAGATTCAATAGATCGCCCTTCGGCCGACTTGTCTCCAAGGGTCTAATATTGCCTCAGGCACCTTATGGTCGTTCTCCTGTGACTCTAGATTTTCGAATCCGACGCAAAACTGATAGTTAATAGTAACGTTCAGGGCCTCCTAATGACGATGGGAGACTCAAATTGCGTCGAGAATCAATTCATCGGCCTCCCTCCAACTTGTCTCCAAGGGTCTATTGTTGCCTCGGGCGTCTTGTGGTCGTTCTCCTGTGAGTCTAGATTATCGAATCCGACGCAAAACTGATAGTATATTGTAACGTTCAGGGCCTCCTAATGACGATGGAACACTCAAATTGCGTCGAGATTCAATACATCGTCCTCCAGCCGACTTGTCTCCAAGGGTCTATTGCTGCCTCGAGCACCTTATGGTCGTTCTCCTGTGAGTCCAGATTGTCGATTCCGACGCAAAACTGATAGTTAATTGTAACGTTCAGGGCCTCCTAATGACGATGGAACACTCAAATTGTGTCGAGATTCAATAGATCGCCCTTCGGCCGACTTGTCTCCAAGGGTCTAATATTGCCTCAGGCACCTTATGGTCGTTCTCCTGTGACTCTAGATTTTCGAATCCGACGCAAAACTGATAGTTAATTGTAACGTTCAGGGCCTCCTAATGACGATGGAACACTCAAATTGCGTCGCGATTCAATACATCGTCTTCCATCCGACCTGTCTCCAAGGGACAGTTGCCTCGGGCGAATTTCCGTCGTCCTCCTGTAAGTCTATATTTTCAAATCCGACGCAAAACTGATAGTTAATTGTAACGTTCAGGTCTTCGTAATGACGATGGAACACTCAAATTGCGTCGAGATTCAATACATCGTCCTCCAGTCGACTTGTCTCCAAGGGTCTATTGCTGCCTCGGGCACAATATTGTAGTTCCCCTGTGAGTCTAGATTGTCGAATCCGACGCAAAACTGATAGTTAATTGTAACGTTCAGGGCCTCCTAATGACGATGAAACTTTCAAATTGCTTCCAGATTCCATACATCGTCCTCCAGCCGACTTGTCACCAAGGGGATATTGCTACCTCAGGCACCATATGGTCCGACTCCTGTGAGTCTAGATTTTCGAATCCGACTCGAAACTGATAATTAATAGTTCAGGGCCTCCTAATGACGATGGAACACTCAAATTGCGTCGATATTCAATACATCGTCCTTCAGCCGACTTGTCTCCAAGGGTCTATTGCTGCCTCGGGCACCTTATGGTCGTTCTCCTGTGAGTCTAGATTTTCGAATCCGACGCAAAACTGGTAGTTAATTGAAACTTTCAGGGCCTCCTAATGACGTTGGAACACTCAAATTGCTTCGAGATTTTATACATAGTCCTCCAGGCTACTTGTCTCCAAGCGGATATTGCTGCCTCGGGCACCATATGGTCCGTCTCCCGTGAGTTTAGATATTCATATCCGAAGCGAAACTGATAGTTAATTGTAACGTTCAGGGCGTCCTAATGGCGACGGAACACTCAAATTGCGTCGAGATTCAATAGATCGCCCTTCAGCCGACTTGTCTCTAAGGGTCAATTGCTGCCTCAGGCCCTTATGGTCGTTCTCCTGTGACTCTAGATTTTCGAATCCGACGCAAAACTGATAGTTAATTGTAACGTTCAGGGCCTCCTAATGACGATGGAACACCCAAATTGTGTCGAGATTCAATACGTCGTCCTCCAGCAGACTTGTCACCAAGGGTCTATTGCTGCCTCGGGCACCTTATGGTCGTTCTCCTGTGAGTCTAGATTTTCGAATCCGACGCAAAACTGATAGTTAATTGTAACGTTCAGGCCCTCCTAATGACGATGGAACACACAAATTGCGTCGCGATTCAATACATCGTCTTCCATCCGACCTGTCTCCAAGGGTCTATTGTTGCCTATGGCGCCTTTTCGTCGTCCTCCTGTAAGTCTATATCTTCAAATCCGACGCAAAACTGATAGTTAATTGTTACGTTCAGGGCCTCCTAATGACGATCGAACACTCAAATTGCGTCGGGATTCAATATATCGTCCTTCTGCCGACTTGTCTCCAAGGGTCCATTGGGGCCTCGGGAACCTCATGGTCGTTCTCCTCTGACTCTAGATTTTAGAATCCGACGCAATACTAATAGTTAAATGTAACGTTCAGGGCCTCCTAATGACGATGAAACACTCAAATTGCTTCGAGATTCCATACATCGTCCTCCAGCCGACTTGTCTCCAAGGGGATATTGCAGCCTCGGGCACCCTATGGTCGTTCTCCTGTGAGTCTAGATTATCGAATCCGACGCAAAACTGATATTTAATTGTAACGTTCAGGGCCTCGTAATGACGATGGAACACTCAAATTGCGTCGGGATTCAAAACATCGTCCTCCAGCCGACTTGTCTCTAAGGGGATATTGCTGCCTCGGGCACCATATAGTCCGGCTACTGTGAGTCTAGATTTTTGAATCCGACGCGATACTGATTGTTAATTGTAACGTTCATGGCCTCCTAATGACGATCGAACACTCAAATTGCGTCGAAATTCAATACATCGTCCTCCAGCCGACTTGTCTCCAAGGGGATATTGCTGCCTCGGGCATCTTTTGGTCGTTCTCCTGTGAGTCTAGATTTACGAATCCGACGCATAACTGATAGTTAATTGTAATGTTCAGGGCCTCCTAATGACGATGGAACCCTCAAATTACGTCGAGATTCAATATATCCTCCTCCAGCCGACTTGTCTTCAAGGGGATATTGCTGCCTCGGGCACCTTATTGTCGTTCTCCTGTGAGTCTAGATTTTCAAATCCGACGCGAAACTGAGAGTTAATTATAACGTTCAGGGCCTCCTAATGACGATGGAAGACTGAAATTGCGGCGAGATTCAATACTTCGTCCTCCAGCTGACTTGTCTTCAAGGGGATATTGCTGCCTCGGACACCATACGGTCCGTCTCTTGTGAGTCTAGATTTTCGAATCCGACGCGATACTGATAGTTAATTGTAACGTTCAGGGCCTCCTAATGACGATGGAACACTTAAATTGAGTCGGGATTCAATACATCGTCCTCCATCAAACTTGTCTCCAAGGGGATATTGCTGCCTTGGGCACCTTGTGGTCGTTCTCCTGTGAGTCCAGATTTTCGAAACCGACGCAAAACTGATAGTTAATTGCATCGTTCAGTGCCTCCTATTGACGATGTAACACTCATATTGCGTCGAGATTCAATACATCGTTCTGCAGCCGACTTGTCTCTACGGGGATATTGCTGCCTCGGGCACCATATAGTCCGGCTCCTGTGAGTCTAGATTTCCGAATCCGACGCAAAACTGATAGTTAATTGTAACGTTCATGGCCTCCTAGTGACGATGGAACACTCAAATTTCGTCGAAATTCAATACATCGTCCTTAGACGACTTGTGTCCAAGGGTCTATTGCTGCCTCTGGCATTTTATGGTCGTGGTCCTGTGAGTGTAGATTTACGAATCCGTCGCGAAACTGATAGCTAATTGTAACGTTCAGGGGCTCCTAATGACGATGGAACAATCAAATTGCGTCGAGATTCAATACATATTCCTCCAGGCAACTTGTCTCCAAGGGTCTATTGCTGCCTCGTGCACCTTGTAGTCGTTCTCCTGTGGTTCCAGATTTACGATTCCGACGCATAACTGATAGTTAATTGTAACGTTCAGGGCCTCCTAATGACGATGGAAACCTCAAATTGCGTCGAGATTCAATACATCGTCCTCCAGCCGACTTGTCTGCAAGGGTCTATTGCTGCCTCGGGCACCTTATTGTCGTTCTCCTGTGAGTCTAGATTGTCGAATGAGACGCAAAACTACACTCCTGGAAATGGAAAAAAGAACACATTGACACCGGTGTGTCAGACCCACCATACTTGCTCCGGACACTGCGAGAGGGCTTTACAAGCAATGATCACACACACGGCACAGCGGACACACCAGGAACCGCGGTGTTGGCCGTCGAATGGCGCTAGCTGCGCAGCATTTGTGCACCGCTGCCGTCAGTGTCAGCCAGTTTGCCGTGGCATACGGAGCTCCATCGCAGTCTTTAACACTGGTAGCATGCCGCGACAGCGTGGACGTGAACCGTATGTGCAGTTGACGGACTTTGAGCGAGGGCGTATAGTGGGCATGCGGGAGGCCGGGTGGACGTACCGCCGAATTGCTCAACACGTGGGACGTGAGGTCTCCACAGTACATCGATGTTGCCGCCAGTGGTCGGCGGAAGGTGCACGTGCCCGTCGACCTGGGACCAGGCCGCAGCGACGCATGGATGCATGCCAAGACCATAGGATCCTACGCAGTGCCGTAGGGGACCGCACCGCCACTTCCCAGCAAATTAGGGACACTGTTGCTCCTGGGGTATCGGCGAGGACCATTGGCAACCGTCTCCATGAAGCTGGGCTACGGTCCCGCACACCGTAAGGCCGTCTTCCGCTCTCGCCCCAACATCGTGCAGCCCGCCTCCAGTGGTGTCGCGACAGGCGTGAATGGAGGGACGAATGGAGACGTGTCGTCTTCAGCGATGAGAGTCGCTTCTGCATTGGTGCCAATGATGGTCGTATGCGTGTTTGGCGCCGTGCAGGTGAGCGCCACAATCAGGACTGCATACGACCGAGGCACACAGGGCCAACACCCGGCATCATGGTGTGGGGAGCGATCTCCTACACTGGCCGTACACCACTGGTGATCGTCGAGGGGACACTGAATAGTGCACGGTACATCCAAACCGTCATCGAACCCGTCGTTCTACCATTCCTAGACCGGCAAGGGAACTTGCTGTTCCAACAGGACAATGCACGTCCGCATGTATCCCGTGCCACCCAACGTGCTCTAGAAGGTGTAAGTCAACTACCCTGGCCAGCAAGATCTCCGGATCTGTCCCCCGTTGAGCATGTTTGGGACTGGATGAAGCGTCGTCTCACGCGGTCTGCACGTCCAGCACGAACGCTGGTCCAACTGAGGCGCCAGGTGGAAATGGCATGGCAAGCCGTTCCACAGGACTACATCCAGCATCTCTACGATCGTCTGCATGGGAGAATATCAGCCTGCATTGCTGCAAAAGGTGGATATACACTGTACTAGTGCCGACATTGTGCATGCTCTGTTGCCTGTGTCTATGTGCCTGTGGTTCTGTCAGTGTGATCATGTGATGTATCTGACCCCAGGAATGTGTCAATAAAGTGTCCCCTTCCTGGGACAATGAATTCACGGTGTTCTCATTTCAATTTCCAGGAGTGTAATAGTTAATTGTTACGTCCAGGGCCTTTTAATGACGATGGAACCCACAAATTACGTCGAGATTCAATATATCGTCCTCCAGCCGACTTGTCTCCAAGGGGATATTGCTGCCTCGGGCACCTTATGGACGTTCTTCTGTGAGTCTAGATTTTCGAATCCGACACAATACTGATAGTTAATTGTAACGTTCAGGGCCTCCTAATGACGATGGAACACTCAAATTGCGTCGCAATTCAATACATCATCCTCCAGCCGACTTGTCTCCAAGGGGATATTGCTGCCTCGGGCACCTTATGGTCGTTCTTCTGTGAGTCTAGATTTTCGAATCCGACACAATACTGATAGTTAATTGTAACGTTCAGTGCCTCCTAATGACGATGGAACACCCAAATTGCGTCGAGATTCAATACACCGTCCTCCAGCCGACTTGTCTCCAAGGGTCTATTGCTGCCTCGGGCACATTATGGTCGTTCTCCTGTCAGTCTAGATTTTCGAATACGACGCAAAACTGATAGGTAATTGTAACGTTCAGGGCCTCCTAATGACGATTGAACACTCAAATTGCGTCGAGATTCAATACATCGTCCTTCAGCCGACTTGTCTTCAAGGGTCTATTGGTTCCACGGGCACCTCATGGTCGTTCTACTGTGCCTCTAGATTTTTGAATCCGACGCAAAACTAATAGTTAATTGTAACGTTCAGGGCCTACTAATGACGATGGAATACTCAAATTGCGTCGAGATTCAATACATCGCCCTTCAGCCGACTTGTCTCCAAGGGTCGATTGGTACATCGGGCACCTCATGGTCGTTCTCCTGTGACTCTAGATTTTCGAATCCGACGCAAAGCTAATAGTTAATTGTAACGTTCAGGGCCTCCTAATGACGATGGAACACTCAAATTGCTTCGAGAATCCATACATCGTCTTCCAGCCGACTTGTCTCCAAGGGGATATTGCAGCCTCGCGCACCTTCTGGTCTGTCTCCTGTGAGTCTAGATTTTTGAATCCGAAGCAAAACAGATGGTTAATTGTAACGGTCATGGCCTCCTAATGTCGATGGAACACTCAAATTGCGTTTAGATTCAATACATCGGCCTCCAGCCGACTGGTCTCCAAGGCGATATTGCTGCCGCGGGTACCTTATGGTCGTTCTCCTGTGAGTGTAGATTTTCGAATCCGACGCAAAACTCATAGTTAGATGTAACGTTCAGGACCTCCTAATGACGATGGAACACTCAAATTGCGTCTCAATTCAATACATCGTCCTCCAGCCGACTTGCCTCCAAGGGTCTATTGCTGCCTCGGGCACCTTATTGTCGTTCTTCTGTGAGTCTAGATAATCGAATTCGACGCAAAACTGATAGTTAATTGTTACGTTCAGGGCCTCCTAATGACGATAGGACACTCAAATTGCGTCGAGATTCAATACATCGTCCTTCAGCCGACTTGTCTCCAAGGGGATATTGCTGCCTCGGGCACATTATGGTCGTCCTCCTGTGACTCAAGATTTTCGAATCCGACGCAAAACTGATAGTTAATTGTAACGTTCAGGGCCTCCTAATGACGATGGAACATTCAAATTGCGTCTCGATTCAATACATCGTCCTCCAGCCGACTTGTAGCTAAGGGTCTATTGCTGCCTCGGGCACACTATTGTCGTTCTCCTGTGAGTCTAGATTGTCGAATCCGACTCAAAATGGATAGTTAATAGTAACGTTCATGGCCCCCTAGTGACGTTGGAGCACTCAAATTTCGTCGAAATTCAATACATCGTCCTTAGACGACTTGTGTCCAAGGGTCTATTGCTGCCTCTGGCATTTTATGGTCGTGGTCCTGTGAGTGTAGATTTACGAATCCGTCGCGAAACTGATAGTTAATTGTAACGTTCAGCGGCTCCTAATGACGATGGAACAATCAAATTGCGTCGAGATTCAATACATAGTCCTAAAGGCAACTTGTCTCCAAGGGTCTATTGCTGCCTCGTGCACCTTGTAGTCGTTCTCCTGTGATTCTAGATTTACGATTCCGACGCATAACTGATAGTTAATTGTAACGTTCAGGGCCTCCTAATGACGATGGAACCCACAAATTACGTCGAGATTCAATATATCGTCCTCCAGCCGACTTGTCTCCAAGGGGATATTGCTGCCTCGGGCACCTTATGGTCGTTCTCGTGTGAGTCTAGATTTTCGAATCCGACACGATACTGATAGTTAATTGTAACGTTCAGGGCCTCCTAATGACGATGGAACACTCAAATTGCGTCGCAATTCAATACATCGTCCTCCAGCCGACTTGCCTCCAAGGGTCTATTGCTGCCTCGGGCACCTTATTGTCGTTCTTCTGTGAGTCTAGATAATCGAATTCGACGCAAAACTGATAGTTAATTGTTACGTTCAGGGCCTCCTAATGACGATAGGACACTCAAATTGCGTCGAGATTCAATACATCGTCCTTCAGCCGACTTGTCTCCAAGGGGATATTGCTGCCTCGGGCACATTATGGTCGTCCTCCTGTGACTCAAGATTTTCGAATCCGACGCAAAACTGATAGTTAATTGTAACGTTCAGGGCCTCCTAATGACGATGGAACATTCAAATTGCGTCTCGATTCAATACATCGTCCTCCAGCCGACTTGTAGCTAAGGGTCTATTGCTGCCTCGGGCACCTTATGGTCGTTCTCCAGTGAGTCTAGATTTTCATATCCGACGCAAAACTGATAGTTAATTGTAACGTTCAGGGCCTCCTAATGACGATGGAACATTCAATTTGCGTCGCGATTCAATACATCGTCCACCATCCTTCCTGTCTCCTAGGATCTATTGTCGCCTCGGGCGCCTTCTGGTCGTCCTCCTGTAAGTCTAGATTTTCGAATCCGACGCATAACTGATAGTTAATTGTAACGTTCAGGTGTTCGTAATGACAATGGAACACTCAAATTGCTTCGCGATTCAATACATCGTCCTCCAAGCGACTTGTCTCCAGTGGTCTATTGCTGCCTCGGGCACTTTATGGTCGTTCTCTTGTGAGTCTTGACTGTGGAATCCGACGCAAAACTGATAGTTAAATGTAACGTTCAGAGCCTCCTAATGAAGAAGGAACACTCCAATTCCGTCGAGATTCAATACATCGACCTCCAGCCGACTTGTCTCCAAGGGTCTATTGCTGCCTCGGGCACCTTATGGTCGTTCTCCTGTGAATCTAGATTTTCGAATCCGCGCAAAACCAATAGTTAATTGTAACGTTCAGGGCCTCCTGATGACGATGGAACACTCAAATTGCGTCGAGTTTCAATACATCGTCCTTCAGCCGACTTGTCTCCAAGGGTCTATTGGTGCCTCGGGCATCTCATGGTCGTTGTCCTGTGACTCTAGATTTTGAATCCGACGCAAAACTAATAGTTAATTGTAACTTTCAGGGCCTCCTAATGACGATGGAACACTCAAATTGTTTCGAGATTCCATACATCGTCCTCCAGCCGACTTGTCTCCAAGGGGATATTGCTGCCTCGGGCACCTTATGGTCCGTCCCCTGTGAGTCTAGATTTTCGAATCCGACGCAAAACAGATGGTTAATTGTAACGTTCATGGCCTCCTAATGTCGCTGGAACACTCAAATTGCGTCGATATTTAATACATCTTCCTGCAGCCGACTTGTCTCCAAAGGGGTATTTGCTGCCGCGGGCACCTTATGGTCGTTCTCCTGTGAGTCTAGATTTTCGATTCCGACGCTAAATTGATAGTTAATTGGAACTTTCAGGGCCTCTTAATGACGATGGAACACTCAAATTGCGTCGAGATTCAGTACATCGTCCTTCAGCCGACTTGCTCCAAGGATCTATTGGTGCCTCGGGCACCTCATGGTCGTTCTCCTGTGACTCTAGATTTTCGAATCCGACGCAAAACTAATAGTTAATTGTAACGTTCAGGGCCTCCTAATGACGATGGAACACTCAAATTGCTTCGAGATTCCATACATCGTCCTCCAGTCGACTTTTCTCCAAGGAGATATTGCTGCCTCGGGCACCTTATGGTCGTTCTCCTGTGAGTCTTGATTATGGAATCCGACGAAAAACTGATAGTTAATTGTAACGTTCAGTGCCTCCTAATGACGATGGAACACCCAAATTGCGTCGAGATTCAATACATCGTCCTCCAGCCGACTTGTCTCCAAGGGTCTATTGCTGCCTCGGGCAACTTATGGTCGTTCTCCTGTCAGTCTAGATTTTCGAATACGACGCAAAACTGATAGGTAATTTATAACTTTCAGGGCCTCCTAATGACGATTGAACACTCAAATTGCGTCGAGATTCAATACATCGTCCTTCAGCCGACTTGTCTCCAAGGGGATATTGCTGCCGCGGGTACCTTATGGTCGTTCTCCTGTGAGTGTAGATTTTTGAATCCGACGCAAAACTGATAGTTAGATGTAACGTTCAGGGCCTCCTAATGACAATGGAACACCCAAATTGCTTCGAAATTCAATACATCGTCCTTCAAACGACTTGTCTCCAAGTGTCTATTGCTGCCTCGGGCACCTTGTGATCGTTTTCCTGTGAGTCTTGATTATGGAATCCGACGCAAAACTTATAGTTAATTGTAACGTTCAGAGCCACCTAATAACGATGGAACACTCAAATTGCGTCTAGATTCAATACATCGTCCTCCAGCCGACTTGTCTGCAAGGGTCCATTGGTGCGTCGGGCACCTTATGGTCTGCCTCTGTGAGTCTAGATTTTCGAATCCGACGCAATACGGATGGTTAATTGTAACGGTCATGGCCTCCTAATGTCGATGGAACACTCAAATTGCGTCGAGATTCAATACATCGTCCTCCAGCCGACTTGCGTCCAAGGGTCTATTGCTGCCTCGGGCACCTTATTGTCGTTCTCCTGTGAGTCTAGATAATCGATTTAGACGCAAAACTGATACGTTAATTGTTACGTTCAGGGCCTCCTAATGACGATGGGACACTCAAATTGCGTCGAGATTCAATACATCGTCCTTCAGCCGACTTGCCTCCAAGGGGATATTGCTGCCTCGGGCACATTATGGTCGTCCTCTTGTGACCCAAGATTTTCGAATCCGACGCTAAACTGATAGTTAATTGTAACAATCAGGGCCTCCTAATGACGATGGAACATTCAAATTGCGTCTCGATTCAATACATCGTCCTCCAGTCGAATTGCCTCCAAGGGTCTACTGCTGCCTCTGGCATCTTATGGTCGTGCTCCTCTGAGTTTAGATTTTCGAATCCGACGCGAAACTGATTGTTAATTGTAACGTTCAGGAACTCCTAATGACGATGGAACACTCAAATTGCGGCGAGATGCAATACATCGTCCTCCAGCCGACTTGTCTTCAAGCGGATACTGCTGCCTTGGGTACCATACGGTCCGTTTCCTGTGAGTCAGGATTTTCGGATCCGACGCGATACTGATAGTGAATTGTAACGTTCAGGGACTCCTAATGACGATGGAACACTAAAATTAAGTCGCGATTCAATACATCGTCTTCCAGCCGACTTGTGTCTAAGGGTCTATTGCTGCCTCGGGCACCTCATGGTCGTTCTCCTGTGACTCTAGATTTTCGAATCCGACGCAAAACTGATACTTAATTGTAACGTTCAGGGCCTCCTAATGACGATGGAACACTCAAATTGCTTCGAGATACCATATATCGTCCTCCAGCCGACTTGTCTCCAATAGGATATTGCTGAGTCGGACACATTATGGTCGTTCAGCTGTGAGTCTAGAATATCGAATCCGACGCATAACTGTTAATTAATTGTAACGTTCAGGTATTCGTAATGACGATGGAACACTCAAATTGCGTCGCGATTCCATACATCGTCCTCCAGCCGACTTGTGTCTAAGGGTCTATTGCTGCCACGGGCACCCTATTGTCGTTCTCCTGTGAGTCTAGATTGTCGAATCCGACGCAAAACGGATAGTTAATTGTAACGTTCAGGGCCTGCTAATGACGATGGAACACTCAAATTGCTTCGAGATTCCATACATCGTCCTCCAGCCCACTTGACTCCAAGAGGATATAGCTGCCTCGGACACATTATGGTCGTTGTCCTGTGAGTCTAGATTTCCGAATCCGACGCAAAACTGATAATTAATTGTAACGTCCAGGTCTTCGTAATGACAATGGAACTCTCAAATTGCGGCTCGATTCAATACATCGTCCTCCAGCCGACTTGTCTCCAAGGGTCTATTGCTGCCTCGGGCACCTTATGGTCGTTCTCCTGTGAGTCTTGATTATGGAATCCGACGCAAAACTGATAGTTAATTGTAACGATCAGAGCCTCCTAATGGCGATGGAACACTCAAATTGCGTCTAGATTCAATACATCGTCCTCCAGCCGACTTGTCTGCAAGTGTCCATTGGTGCGTCGGGCACCTTATGGTCTGTCTCCTGTGAGTCTAGATTTTCGAATCCGACGCAAAACGGATGGTTAAATGTAACGGTCATGGCCTCCTAATGTCGATGGAACACTCAAATTGCGTTGAGATTCAATACATCGGCCTCCAGCCGACTTGTCTCCAAGGGGATATTGCTGCCGCGGGTACCTTATGGTCGTTCTCCAGTGAGTGTAGATTTTCGAATCCGACGCAAAACTCATAGTTAGATGTAACGTTCAGGACCTCCTAATGACGATGGAACACCCAAATTGCGTCGACATTCAATACATATTCCTCCAGGCGACTTGTCTCCAAGGGTCTATTGCTGCCTCGGGCAGCTTATGATCGTTCTCCTCTGAGTCTACAATTTCGAACCCGACGCAAAACTGATAGTTAATTGTAACGTTCAGGGCCTCCTACTGACGATGGAGGACTCAAATTGCGTCGCGATTCTATACATCGTCCTCCAGCCGACTTCATTCCAAGGGTCTATTGTTGCCTCGGGCGCCTTTTGGTCGTTCTCCTGTGAGTCTAGATTTACTAATCCGACTCATAACTGATAGTTAATTGTAATGTTCAATGCCTCCTAATGCCGATGGAACACACAACATACGTCGAGATTCTGTATATCGTCCTCCAACCGACTTGTCTCCAAGGGGATATTGCTGCCTCGGGCACCTTATGGTCGTTCTCCTGTGAGTCTTGATTATGGAATCCGACGCAAAACTGATAGTTAATTGTAACGTTCAGAGCCACCTAATGACGATGGAACTCTCAAATTTTGTCGAGATTCAATACATCGTCCTCCAGCCGACTTGCCTCCAAGGGTCTATTGCTCTCTCGGGCACTTTATTGTCGTTCTCCTGTGAGTCTAGATAGTCGAATCCGACGCAAAACTGATAGGTAATTGTTACTTTCAGGGCCTCCTAATGACAATGGGACACTCAATTTGCGTCGAGATTCAATACATCGTCCTTCAACCGACTTGTCTCCAAGGGGATATTGCTGCCTCGGGCACATTATGGTCGTCCTCCTGTGACTCTAGATTTTCGAATCCGACGCAAAACTCATAGTTAATTGTAACGTTCAGGGCCTCCTAATGACGATGGAACATTCAAATTGTGTCTCGATTCAATACATCGTCCTCCAGCCGACTTGTCTTCAAGGGTCTATTGTTGCCTCGGGCGCCTCTTGGTCGTCCTCCTGTGAGTCTAGATTTTCGAATCCGACGCATAACTGATAGTTAATTGTAACGTTCAGGGCATCCTAATGATGATGGAACATCCAAATTGCGTCGAGATTCAATACATCGTCCTCCAGCCGACTTGTCTCCAAGGGGATATTGCTGCCGCGGGCACCTTATGGTCGTTCTCCTGTGAGTGTAGATTTTCGAATCCGACGCATAACTGATAATTAATTGTTACGTTCAGGTCTTCGTAATGACGATGGAACTCTCAAATTGCGGCTCGATTCAATACATCGTCCTCCAGCCGAATTGTCTCCAAGGGTCTATTAGTGCATCGGGCACCTCCTATTCGTTCTCCTGTGACTCTAGATTTTCGAATCCGACGCAAAACTAATAGTTAATTGTAACGTTCAGGGCCTCCTAATGACGATGGAACACTCAAATTGCTTCGAGATTCCATACATCGACTTCCAGCTGACTTGTCTCCAAGGGGATATTGCTGCCTCGGGCACCTTATGGTCTGTCTCCTGTGAGTCTAGATTTTCGAATCCGACGCAAAACAGATGGTTAATTGTAACGGTCATGGCCTCCTAATGTCGATGGAACACTCAAATGGCGTTGAGATTCAATACGTCGGCCTCCAGCCTACTTGTCTCCAAGGGGATTTTGCTGCCGCGGGCACTTTATGGTCGTTCTCCTGTGAGTGTAGATTTTCGAATCCGACGCAAAACTCATAGTTAGATGTAACGTTCAGGGCCTCCTAATGACAATGGATCACTCAAATTGCGTCGAGATTCAATACATCGTCCTCCAGCCGACTTGCCTCAAAGGGTCTATTGCTGCCTCGGGCACCTTATTGTCGTTCTCCTGTGAGTCTAGATAGTCGAATCCGACGCAAAACTGATATTTAATTGTTAAGTTCAGGGCCTCCTAATGACGATGGGACACTCAAATTGCTTCGAGATTCAATACATCGTCCTTCAGCCGACTTGTCTCCAAGGGGATATTGCTGCCTCGGGCACATTATGGTCGTCGTCCTGTGACTCTAGATTTTCGAAACCGACGCCAAAACTGATAGTTAATTGTAACGTTCAGGGCCTCCTAATGACGATGGAACATTCAAATGGCGTCTCGATTCAATACATCGTCCTCCAGCCGACTTGTCTCCAATTGTCTATTGTTGGCTCGGGCGCCTCTTGGTCCTCCTCCTGTGAGTCTTTTTTTCGAATCCGACGCATAACTGATAGTTAATTGAAACGTTCAGGGCATCCTAATGATGATGGAACACTCAAATTGCGTCGAGATTCAATACATCGTCCTCCAGCCGACTTGTCTCCATGGGAATATTCCTGCCTCGGGCACCTTATGGTCCGTCTCCTGTGAGTCTAGATTTTCGAATCCGACGCAAAACAGATGGTTAATTGTAACGGTCATGGCCTCCTAATGTCGATGGAACACTCAAATTGCGTTGAGATTCAATACATCGTCCTCCAGCCGACTTGTCTCCAATTGTCTATTGTTGCCTCGGGCGCCTCTTGGTCCTCCTCCTGTGAGTCTAGTTTTCGAATACGACGCATAACTGATAGTTAATTGTAACGTTCAGGGCATCCTAATGATGATGGAACACTCAAATTGCGTCGAGATTCAAGTAATCGTTCTCCAGCCGACTTGTCTCCAAGGGGACATTGCTAACTCGGGCACCTTATGGTCATTCTCCTGTGAGTCTAGATTTTCGAATTCGACGCAAAACTGGTAGTTAAATGTAACGTTCAGGGCCTCCTAATGACGATGGAACACTCAAATTGCGTCGAGATTCAATACATCGTCCTCCAGCCTACTTGTCTGTAAGGGGATGCTGCTGCCTCGGGCAACATATAGTCCGGTTCCTTTGAGTCTAGATTTTCGAATCCGACGCTAAACTGTTAGTTAATTGTAACGTTCATGGCCTCCTAATGACGATGTAACACTCAAATTGCGTCGAGATTCAATACATCGTCCTCCAGTCGAATTGTCTCCAAGGGTCTACTGCTGCCTCTGGCATCTTATGGTCGTGCTCCTCTGAGTCTAGATTTTCGAGTCCGACGCGACACTGATTGTTAATTGTAACGTTCAGGAATTCCTAATGTCGATGGAACACTCAAATTGCGGCGAGATTCAATACATCGTCCTCCAGCCGACTTGTCTTCAAGGGGATATTGCTGCCTTGGGTACCATACGGTCCGTTTCCTGTGAGTCTAGATTTTCGGATCCGACGCGATACTGATAGTTAATTGTAACGTTCAGGGACTCCTAATGACGATGGAACACTCTAATTAAGTCGCGACTCAATACATCGTCCTCCAGCCGACTTGTGTCTAAGGGTCTACTGCTGCCTCGGGCACCCTATTGTCGTTCTTCCGTGAGTCTAGATTGTCGAATCCGACGCAAAACTGATAGTTAATTGTAACGTTCAGGGCCTCCTAATGACGATGGAACACTCAAATTGCTTCGAGATTCCATACATCGTCCTCCAGCCGACTTGTCTCCGAGGGGATATTGCTGCTTCGGGCACCTTATGGTCGTTCTCCTGTGAGTCTAGAATATCGAATCCGACGCAAAACTGATAGTTAATTGTAACGTTCAGGGCCTCCTAATGACGATGGAACACTCAAATTGCGTCGCGACTCAATACATCGTCCTCCAGCCGACTTGTGTCTAAGGGTCTACTGCTGCCTCGGGCACCCTATTGTCGTTCTCCCGTGAGTCTAGATTGTCGAATCCGACGCAAAACTGATAGTTAATTGTAACGTTCAGGGCCTCCTAATGACGATGGAACATTCAAATTGCGTCGAGATTCAATACATCGTCCTTCAGCCGACTTGTCTCCAAGGGTCTATTGGTATCTCGGGCACCTCATTGTCGTTCTCCTGTGCCTCTAGATTTTCGAATCCGACGCAAAACTAATAGTTAATTGTAACGTTCTGGGCCTCCTAATGACGATGGAACACTCAAATTGCTTCGAGATACCATATATCGTCCTCCAGCCGACTTGTCTCCAAGGGGATATTGCTGCCTCGGGCACCTTATGGTCATTCTCCTGTGAGTCTAGAATATCGAATCCGACGCATAACTGATAATTAATTGTAACTCTTCAGGCTTTCCCGGCGATCTAATGACATCTTGGGTTGTCGGGTGTTCTGCCGGATATCAGCGTCGTACTTGCACGATATTTCGGTCACGTAGCTCGAGACCTTCATCAGGTGCGACCTGAGACTGCTCCCCGAGTGAACCTGGTCCACTATTTATGCCTATGGACTTCCCCCTCCACCAACGGCTGCAGGCGCTTCCTCTGTGGTCCGCGCCCATTCCCTGTGACCTGCTGGAGCGTTGCTGCTCCGTTTTCCGTCCGCTGCGGTTCTAGGTGTTCCCTCTGCGGTCCGCGCCCACCAAACGCGCTCCTGGGGGTTTCATCTACGGTCTGGGGTACCAGGCGTTCCCCCTGCGGTCCGCGCCCGCTCACCACGACCTGTTGGAGCGTTGCCGCTCCGTTTTTCATCTGCTGCGGCTCTGGATGTTCCCTCTGCGGTCCGCGCCCACCAGTCCCACTTCTGGGTGTTCCATCTTCGGTCTGGTGCTCCTGGCAGTCCGTCAGGGGCTCGTTTACCATCTCCATGTCTCTGGTTCTTCTGTTGTGTTGCAGCTGGCCCCGTTGCTCCTTTAACAATTCCAGAGCCGGATCCCAGGCTCTGCTTAGCTGGTACCCTGTGTCACGATTCATAAGATCGTCAGCCATTTTAATCTCAATCGATTCTCTTATGACACTGTCCCAAAATCTGGGTGTTTGTGCTAGAATCTTGGTATCCTCATACTTCATGGCATGATCTAGCTCTAGACAGTGTTCAGCAATGGCTGACTTAGTCACCTGTCTTAATCTAGTGTGCCTCTGATGTTCTTTGCACCTGATCTAAACAGTTCTTGTCGTCTGGCCAATGTAGGACATGCCACATTGACAAGGTATATTGTAAATCCCTGGTTTTCGTAACCCCAGGTCGTCTTTGACACTCCCCAGCAGTCCCCCGATCTTGTTGGATGGACAGAAAACACACTTGATATTGTGTTTACGCAGGATCCTACTGATTCTGGCAGAAATAGAGCCAGCATAGGGCAGATATGCCACCTTCCTTGCTTCATCTTGGTCTTCTTCAGGAACCTGTGGTATAGTGGCTGGTCGGAGTGCCCTCTCAATTTGTCTGTCCATGTATCCATTCTTGGAGAAAACTGTTTTGAGACGTTCTATCTCTATGGGTATATTCTCTTGGTCTGATAGGGCACGTGCTCTGTGGACCAAAGTCTTCAGAACCCCATTCTTCTGTGCAGGGTGGTGACAACTGCTGGCCTGCAGATATAAATCAGTGTGTGTAGGTTTTCGGTACACACTGTGGCCAATTGATCCATCTGCTTTCCTCTGGACTAGTACATCCAGAAATGACAGCTGGCCATTCTTCTCCAGTTCCATGGTGAACTTGATATTAGGGTGGCATGAGTTAAGATGTTCAAGAAACTCATTGAGCCTGTCCATCCCATGTGGCCAGATCACGAAGGTGTCATCCACATACCTAAAGAAGCATGTGGGATTAAATGTGGCTGTCTCCAATGCCCTCTCCTCAAAACTCTCCATAAACATGTTGGCAACCACAGGGGACAGTGGGCTGCCCATAGCTACACCTTCAGTTTGCTCGTAATATTGGTTTCTGTACAGGAAATACGTGGATGTCAGTGTATGACTGAACAGGTCCAACAGAGCACCATCAAATTTCTCTGCAATCAGTTCTAGTGAGTCCTTCAGTGGGACCCTGGTGAACAGCGATACCACATCAAAACTAACCATGATGTCCCAATCTGTGATGTGCAGTTGCTTGAAGCGTTGCAGGAAATCTTCTGAGTTGCGGATGTGGTGAATACATTTCCCCACATATGGAGCCAGGAGACCTTTCAGGTACTTGGCTGTTGTGTACGTAGGTGCCCCAATATTACTGACAATAGGACGTAGGGGCACACCCTCCTTGTGTATTTTAGGCAGACCATACAGTCTGGGTGGCACTGGCGCTTTTTCCCGTAGTTGTCTGATGATCTTATCGGGCATCCCTGTTTCCTTCAAGAGAGCACTAGTCTTCTTGGCCACCTTGTTCAGTCATACACTGACATCCACGTATTTCCTGTACAGATACCAATATTACGAGCAAACTGAAGGTGTAGCTATGGGCAGCCCACTGTCCCCTGTGGTTGCCAACATGTTTATGGAGAGTTTTGAGGAGAGGGGATTGGAGACAGCCACATTTAAACCCACATGCTTCTTTAGGTATGTGGATGACACCTTCGTGATCTGGCCACATGGGATGGACAGGCTCAATGAGTTTCTTGAACATCTTAACTCATGCCACCCTAATATCAAGTTCACCATGGAACTGGAGAAGAATGGCCAGCTGTCATTTCTGGATGTACTAGTCCAGAGGAAAGCAGATGGATCAATTGGCCACAGTGTGTACCGAAAACCTACACACACTGATTTATATCTGCAGGCCAGCAGTTGTCACCACCCTGCACAGAAGAATGCGGTTCTGAAGACTTTGGTCCACAGAGCACGTGCCCTATCAGACCAAGAGAATCTACCCATAGAGATAGAACGTCTCAAAACAGTTTTCTCCAAGAATGGATACATGGACAGACAAATTGAGAGGGCACTCCGACCAGCCACTATACCACAGGTACCTGAAGAAGACCAAGATGAAGCAAGGAAGGTGGCATATCTGCCCTATGCTGGCTCTATTTCTGCCAGAATCAGTAGGATCCTGCGTAAACACAATATCAAGTGTGTTTTCTGTCCATCCAACAAGATCGGGGGACTGCTGGGGAGTGTCAAAGACGACCTGGGGTTACGAAAACCAGGGATTTACAATATACCTTGTCAATGTGGCATGTCCTACGTTGGCCAGACGACAAGAACTGTGGAGATCATGTGCAAAGAACATCAGAGGCACACTAGATTAAGACAGGTGACTAAGTCAGCCATTTCTGAACACTGTCTAGAGCTGGATCATGTCATGAAGTATGAGGATACCAAGATTCTAGCACAAACACCCAGATTTTGGGACAGTGTCATAAAAGAATCGATTGAGATTAAAATGGCTGACGATCTTATGAATCGTGACACAGGTTACCAGCTAAGCAGAGCCTGGGATCCGGCTCTGGAATTGTTAAAGGAGCAACGGGGCCAGCTGCAACACAACAGAAGAACCAGAGACATGGAGATGGTAAACGAGCCCCTGACGGACTGCCAGGAGCACCAGACCGAAGATGGAACACCCAGAAGTGGGACTGGTGGGCGCGGACCGCAGAGGGAACATCCAGAGCCGCAGCAGATGAAAAACGGAGCGGCAACGCTCCAACAGGTCGTGGTGAGCGGGCGCGGACCGCAGGGGGAACGCCTGGTACCCCAGACCGTAGATGAAACCCCCAGGAGCGCGTTTGGTGGGCGCGGACCGCAGAGGGAACACCTAGAACCGCAGCGGACGGAAAACGGAGCAGCAACGCTCCAGCAGGTCACAGGGAATGGGCGCGGACCACAGAGGAAGCGCCTGCAGCCGTTGGTGGAGGGGGAAGTCCATAGGCATAAATACTGGACCAGGTCCACTCGGGGAGCAGTCTCAGGTCGCACCTGATGAAGGTCTCGAGCTACGTGACCGAAATATCGTGCAAGTACGACGCTGATATCCGGCAGAACACCCGACAACCCAAGATGTGATAATTAATTGTTACGTTCAGGTCTTCGTAATGACGATGGAACACTCAAATTGCGTCGCGATTCAATACATCGTCCTCCAGCCGGCATGTCTCCAAGGGTCTATTGCTGCCTCGGGCACCTTATGGCCGTTCTCCTATGAGTCTTGATTATGGAATCCGGCGAAAAACTGATAGTTAGTTGTAACGTTCAGGGCCTCCTAATGACGATGGAACACTCAAATTGCGTCGAGATTCAATTCATCGTCCTACAGCCGACTTGTCTCCAAGGGTCTATTAGTGCCTCGCGCACCTCATGGTCATTCTCCTGTGAGTCTAGATTTACGAATCCGACGCAAAACTAATAGTTAATTGTAACGTTCAGGGCCTCCTAATGACGATGGAACACTCAAATTGCTTCGAGATTCCATACATCGTCCTCCAGCCGACTTGTCTCCAAGGATCTATTGCTGCCTCGGGCACCTTATGGTCGTTCTCCTGTGAGTCTAGATTATCGAATCCGACACAAAACTGATAGTTAATTGTAACTTAAACGGCCTCCTAATGACGATGGAAGACTCAAATTGCGTCGAGATTCAATAAATCGTGCTCCAGCCGACTTGTCTCTAAGGGGATATTGCTACCTCGGGCACCTTATGATCGTTCATCTCTGATTCTACATTTTCAAACCCGACGCAAAATTGATAGTTAATTTTAACGTTCAGGGCCTCCTATTGACGATGGATCACACAAATTTCGTCGCGATTCAATACATCGTCCTCCAGCCGACTTGTCTCTAAGGGGATATTGCTGCCTCGGGCACCATATTGTCCGGCTCCTGTGAGTCTAGATTTTCGAATCCGACGCGAAACTGATAGTTAATTGTAACGTTCATGGCCTCCTAATTCGATGGAACATTCAAATTACGTCGAGATTCAATACATCGTCCTCCAGTCGACTTGTCTCCAAGGGTCTACTGCTGCTTCTGGCATGTTATGGTAGTGCTCCTGTGACTCTAGATTTTCGAATCCGATGCGAAACTGATTGTTAATTTTAACGTTCAGGAACTCCTAATGATGATGGAACAACCAAATTGCGTCGAGATTCAATACATCGTCCTCCAGGCGACTTGTCTCCAAGGGTCTATGGCTGCCTCGGGCACCTTATGATCGTTCTCCTATGAGTCTACATTTTCGAATCCGACGCAAAACTGATAGTTAATTGTAACCTTCAGGGCCTCCTAATGACGATGGAACACTCAAACTGCGTCGCGATTCAATACATCGTCGTCCAGCCGGCATGTCTCCAAGGGTCTATTGCTGCCTCGGGCACCTTATGGTCGTTCTCCTGTGAGTCTCGATTATGGAATCCGACGCAAAACTGATAGGTAGTTGTAACGTTCAGAGCCTCCTAATGACGAGGGAACACTCAAATTGCGTCGAGATTCAATACATGTTCCTCCAGCCGAGTTGTCTCAAAGGGTCAATTGCTGCCTCGGGCACCTTATGGTCGTTCTCCTGTGAGTCTAGATTATCGAATCCGACGCAAAACTGATAAATAATTAAAACATTCAGGGCCTCCAATTGACGATGGAACATTCAAATTGCGTCGCATTCCAATACATCGCCCTCCAGCCGGCTTGCTTCCAAGGGTCTATTGTTGCCTTGGGCGCTGTTGGTCGTCCTCCAGTGAGTCTAAATTATCGAATCCGACGCAAAACTGATAGTTAATTGTAACGTCCACGGCTCCTAATGACGATGGAACACTCAAATTGCGTCGAGATTAAATACATCGTCCTCCCGCCGTCTTGTCACCAAGGGTAAAATTCTGCCTCTGGCACCTTATGGTCGTGCTCCTGTGAGTGTAGATTTCCGAATTCGACGCAAAACTTATAGTTAATAGTAACTTTCAGGGCCACCTAATGACGATGGAACACTCAAATTGCGTCGAGATTCAATACATCGTCCTCCAGCCGAATTGTCTCCAAGGGGATATTGCTGCCTCGGGGACCATATGGTCCGTCTCCTGTGACTCTAGATTTTCGAATTCGACGCGTAACTGATAGTTAATTGTAACGTTCATGGCTTCCTAATGACGATGGAACACTCAAATTGCGTCGAGATTCCATACATCGTCCTTTAGCCGACCTGTCTCCAAGGGTCTATTGCTGCGTCGGGCACCTTATGGTCGTTCTCCTGTGAGTCTACGTTTTCGAATCCGACGCAAAACTGATAGTTAATTGTAACGTTCAGGGACTCCTAATGACGATGGAACACTCAAATTGCGTCGCGATTCAATACATCGTCCTCCAGCCGACTTGCTTCCAAGGGTATATTGTTGCCTCGGGCGCCTTTTGGTCGTTCTCCTGTGAGTCTAAATTTTCGAATCCGACGAGAAACTGATAGTTAATTGTAACGTTCAGGAACTCCTAATGACGATGGAACAATCAAATTGCGTCGAGATTCAATACATCGTCTTCCAGGCGTCTTGTCTCCTTGGGTCTATTGCTGCCGTGGGCACCTTATGATCGTTCAATTCTGAATCTACATTTTCAAATCCGACGCAAAACTGATAGTTAATTGTAACGTTCAGGGCCTCCTAATGACGATGGAAGACTCAAATTGCGTCGCGATTCAATCCATCGTCCTCCAGCCGACGTGTCTTCAATGGTCTATTGTTGCCTCGAGCGCGTTTTGGTCGTTCTCCTGTGAGCCTACATTATGGAATCCGACGCGAAACTGAAAGTAAATTATACCGTTCACGGCCTCCTAATGACGATGGACACTCAAATTGCGGCGAGATTCAATACATCGTCCTCCAGCCGACTTGCCTTCAAGGGGATACCGCTGCCTTGGGTACCATACGGTCCGTCTATTGTGAGTCAAGATTTTCGTATCCGACGCGAAACTGATAGTTTATTGCATCGATCAGGGCCTCCTAATAACGATGGATCACTCAAATTGCGTCGAGATTCAATACATCGTCCTGCAGCCGACTTGCCTACAAGGATCTACTGCTGCCTCGCGCACCTTATTGTCGTTCTCCTGTGAGTCTAGATTATCGAATCCTACGCAAAACTGATAGTTAATTGTAACGTTCAGGGCCTCCTAATGACGATGGAACACTGAAATTGCGTCGAGATTCAATACATCGATTTTCAGCCGACTTGTCTCCAAGGGTCTATTGCTGCCTCGGGCATCTTATGTTCGTTGTCCTGTGAGTCTAGATTTTCAAATCCGACGCAAAACTGATAGTTAATTGTAACATTCACGGCCTCCTAATGAGGATGGAACATTCAAATTGCGTCGCGATTCAATACATCGTCCTCCAGACGACTTGTCTCCAAGGGTCTATTGTTGTCTCGGGCGCCTTTTGGTCGTCCTCCAGTGAGTCTAGACTTTCGAATCCGACGCATAACTGATAGTTAATTGTAACGTTCAGGGCCTCCTAATGACGATGGAACACTCAAAATGCGTCGATATTCAATACATCGTCCTCCAGCCGACTTGTCTCCAAGGATCTATTGCTGCCTCGGGCACCTTATTGTCGTTCTCCTGTGAGTCTAGATTGTCGAATCCGACGCAAAACTGTTAGTTAATTGTAACGTTCAGGGCCTCCTAATGACGATGGAAGACTCAAATTGCGTCGAGATTCAATACATCGTTCTTCAGCCGACTTGTCTCCAAGGGTCTATTGCTGCCTCGGGCATCTTATGTTCGTTGTCCTGTGAGTCTGGATTATCGAATCCGACGCAAAACTGATACTTAATTGTAACGTTTAGGGCCTCCTAATGACGATGGAACATTCAAATTGCGTCGCGATTCAATCCATCGTCGTCCAGCCGACTTGTCTCCAAGGGTATATTGTTGCCTCGGGCGCCTCTTTGTCGTCCTCCTGTGAGTCTAGATTTTTGAATCCGACGCATAACTGATAGTTAATTGTAACGTTCAAGCCTTCCTAATTATGATGGGACACTTAAATTGCGTCGACATTCAATACATCGTCCTCCAGCCGACTTGTCTCCAAGGGAATATTGCTGAGTCGGGCACCTTATGGTCGTGCTCCTGTGAGTCTAGATTTTCGAATCCGACGCAAACTGATAATTAATTGTAACGTTCATGGCCTCTCAATACCGATGTACACTCAAATTGCGTCGAGATTCAATACATCGTTCTCCAGCCGACTTGTCTCCAAGGGTCTATTGTTGCCTCGGGCACCGTATTGCCTTTCTCCTGTGACTCTAGATTGTCGAATCCCACGCCAAACTGATAGTTGATTGTAACGTTCACGGCCTCGTAATGACGATGGAACACTCAAATTGCGTCGAGATAAAATACATCGTCCTCCCGCCGTCTTGTCACCAAGGGTCTATTTCTGCCTCTGGCGCCTTATGGTCGTGCTCCTGTGAGTCTGGAGTTCCGAATTCGACGCGAAACTTATAGTTAATTGTAACGTTCAGGGCCTCCTAATGACGATGGAACACTCAAATTGCGTCGCGATTCAATACATCGTCCTCCAGCTTACTTGTTTCCAAGGGTCAATTGTTGCCTCGGGCGCCTTTTGGTCGTTCTCCTGTGAGTCTAGATTATGGAATCCGACGCAAAACTGATAGTTATTTGTATCGTTCAGGGCCCCCTAACGACGATGGAACACTCATATTGCGTCGAGATTCAATACATCGTCCTCCAGCCGACTTGTCTCCAAGGGGATATAGCTGCATCGGGGACCATATGGTCCGTCTCCTGTGACTCAAGATATTCGAATTCGACGCGTATCTGATAGTTAATTGTAACTTTCGTTGCCTCCTAATGACGATGGAACACTCAAATTGCGTCGAGATTCAATACATCGTCCATCAGCCGGCTTGTCTCCAAGGGTCTATTGCTGCGTCGGGCACCTTATGGTCGTTCTCCTGTGAGTCTAGATTTTCGAATCCGACGCAAAACTGATAGTTAATTGTAACGTTCAGGGCCTCCTAATGTCGATGGAACACTCAAATTGAGTCGCGATTCAATACATCGTCCTTCAGCCGACTTGTTTCCAAGGGTCTATTGTTGCCTCGGGCGGCTTTTGGTCGTTCTCCTGTGAGTCTAGATTATGGAATCCGACGCAAAACTGATAGTTAATTGTAACGTTCAGGGCCCCTAATGACGATGGAACACTCATATATCGTCGAGAATCAATACATCGTCCTAAAGCCGACTTGCCTTCAAGGGGATACCGCTGCCTTGGGTACCATACGGTCCGTCTCTTGTGAGTCAAGATTTTCGAATCCGACGCGAAACTGATAGTTTATTATAACGATCAGGGCCTCCTAGTGACTATGGATCACTCAAATTGCGTCGAGATTCAATACATCGTCCTCCAGCCGACGTGTCTCCAAGGGAATATTGCTGCCTCGGGCACCTTATGGTCGTGCTCCTGTGAGTCTAGATTTTCGAATCCGACGCAAAACACATGGTTAATTGTAACTTTTATGGCCTCCTAATGACGAGGAAACACCCAAATTGCGTCGAGATTCAATACATCGTCCTCCAGCCGTTTTGTCTGTAAGGGGATATTGCTGCCTCGGGAACCATATATTCCGGCTCCTGTGAGTCTAGATTTTCGAATCCGACGCGAAACTGTTAATTAATTGTAACGTTCATAGCCTCCTAATGACGATGTACACTCAAATGACGTTGAGATTCAATACATCGTCATCCAGTCGACTTGTCACCAACGGTCTACTGCTGCCTCTGGCATGTTATGGTAGTGCTCCTGTGAGTCTAGATTTTCGAATCCGCTGCGAAACTGATTGTTAATTGTAACGTTCAGGAACTCCTAATGATAATGGAACAACCAAATTGCGTCGAGATTCAATACATCGTCCTCCAGGCGACTTGTCTCCAAGGGTCTATGGCTGCCTCGGGCACATTATGATCGTTCTCCTCTGAGTCTACATTTTCGAATCCGACGCAAAACTGATAGTTAATTGTAACGTTCAGGGCCTCCTAATGACGATGGAACAATGAAATTGCGTCGCGATTCAATACATCGTTCTCCAGCCAAATTGTCTCCATGGGTCTATTGTTGCCTCGGGCGCCTTCTTGTCGTTCTCCTGTGAGTCTAGATTATGGAATCCGACGCAAAACTGATAGTTAATTGTAGCGTTCAGGGCCTCCTAATGACGATGGAACACTCTAATTACGTCGCGATTCAACACATCGTCCTCCAGCCGACTTGTCTCCAAGGGTCAATTGTTGCCTCAGGAGCCTTTTGGTCGTCCTCCTGTGAGTCTAGAATATCGAATCCGACGCAAAACTGATAGTTAATTGTAACATTCAGGGCCTCCTAATGACGATGGAACACTCAAATTGCGTCGAGATTCAATACATCGTTCTCCAGCCGACTTGTCTCCAAGGGTCTATTGTTGCCTCGGGTACCATATGGCCGTTCTCCTGTGACTCTAGATTTTCGAATCCCACGCCAAACTGATAGTTAATTGTAACGTTAAGGGCCTCGTAATGACGATGGAACACTCAAATTGCGTCGAGTTTCAATAAATCGTCCTCCAGCCGACTTGTCTCCAAGGGTCAATTGCTGCCTCGGGCACCTTATGGTCATTCTCCTGTGAGTCTAGATTATCGAATCAGACGCAAAACTGATAGTTAATTGTAACGTTCAGGGCCTCCTAATGACGATCGAACACTCAATTTGCGTCGAGATTCAATACATCATCCTCCAGCCGAGTTGTCTCCAAGGGTCTATTGCTGCCTCGGGCGCCTTATGGTCGTTCTCCTGTGAGTCTAGATTATCGAATCCGACGCAAAACTGATACTTAATTAAAGCGTTCAGGGCCTCCTATTGACGATGGAACATTCAAATTGGGTCGCGATTCAATACATCGTCCTCCAGCCGACTTGCTTCCAAGGGTCTATTGCTGCCTCGAGCACCTTGTGGTCGTCCTCCTGTGAGTCTAGATTTACGAATCCGACGCATAACTGATAGTTAATTGTAACGTTCAGGGCCTCCTAATGACGATGGAACACTCAAATTGCGGCGAGATTCAATACATCGGCCTCCAGCCGACTTGTCTCCAAGGGTCTATTGTTGCCTCGGGCACCATATGGCCGTTCTCCTGTGACTCTAGATTTTCGAATCCCACGCCAAACTGATAGTTAATTGTAACGTTAAGGGCCTCGTAATGACGATGGAACACTCAAATTGCGTCGAGATTCAATACATTGTCCTTCAGCCGACTTGTCTCCAAGGGTCTATTGCTGCCTCGGGCAATTTTTGGTCGTTCTCCTGTGAGTCTAGATTATGGAATCCGACGCAAAACTGATACTTAATTGTAACGTTCAGGGCCTCCTAATGACGATGGAACATTCAAATTGCGTCGCGATTCAGTACATCGTCCACCAGCCAACTTGCCTCCAAGGGAATATTGTTGCTTCGGGCGCCTATTTGTCGTCCTCGTGTGAGTCTAGTTTTTCGAATCCGACGCATAACTGATAGTTAATTGTAACGTTCAGGCCTTCCTAGTGATGATGGGACACTTAAATTGCGTCGACATTCAATACATCGTCCTCCAGCCGACTTGTCTCCAAGGGAATATTGCTGCCTCGGGCACCTTATGGTCGTGCTCCTGTGAGTCTAGATTTTCGAATCCGACGCAAAACAAATGGTTAATTGTAACGTTTATGGCCTCCTAATGACGAGGGAACACCCAAATTGCGTCGAGATTCAATACATCGTCCTCCAGCCGACTTGTCTCTAAGGGGATATAGCCGCCTCGGGCACCATATATTCCGGCTCCTGTGAGTCTAGATTTTCGAATCCGACGCGAAACTGATAATTAATTGTAACGTTCATGGCCTCCTAATGACGATGGAACACTTAAATTGCGTCGAGATTCAATATATCGTCCTCCAGCCGACTTGTCTCCAAGGGTCTACTGCTGCCTCTGGAATCTTATGGTCGTACTCCTGTGTGTCTAAACTTTCGATCCGACGCGAAACTGATAGTTAACTGTAACGTTCAGGAACTCCTAATGACGAGGGAACAATCAAATTGCGTCGAGATTCAATACATCGTCTTCCAGGCGACTTGTCTCCAAGGGTCTATTGCTGCCTCGGGCACCTTATCATCGTTTTCCTGTAAGTCTACATTTTCGAATCCGACGCAAAACTGATAGTTAATTGTAACGTTCAGGGCCTCCTAATGAAGATGGAACACTCAAATTGCGGCGAGATTCAATACATCGGCCTCCAGCCGACTTGTCTCCAAGGGTTTATTGCTGCCTGGAGCACCTTATAATCGTTCTTCTCTAAGTCGACATTTTCGAATCCGACGCATAACTGATAGTTAATTGTAACATTCAGGGCCTCCTAATGACGATGGAACACCCAAATTACGTCGAGATTCAATATATCGTCCTCCAGCTGACTTGTCTCCAAGGGGATAATGCTGCCAGGGGCAACTTTTGGTCGTTCTACTGTGAGTCTAGATTTTCGAATCCGACGCAAAACTGATAGTTAATTGTAACGTTCAGGGCCTCCTAATGACGATGGAGCACACAAATTACGTCGAGATACAATATATCGTCCTCCAGCTGTCTTGTCTCCAAGGGGATATTGCTGCCTGGAGCACCTTATAATCGTTCACCTCTAAGTCGACATTTTCGAATCCAACGCAAAACTGATAGTAAATTGTAACGTTCACGGCCTTCTAATGACGATGGAACATTCAAATTGTGTCGCGATTCAATACATCGTCCCCCAGCCGACTTGTCTCCAAGGGTCTATTGTTGCCTCGGGCGCCTTTTGGTCGTCCTCCAGTGAGTCTAGATTTTCGAATCAGACACATAACTGATAAGTAATTGTAACGTTCAGGGCCTCCTAATGTAGATGGAACACTCAAATTGGGTCGAGATTCAATACATCGTCCTCCAGCCGACTTTTCTACAAAGGGATATGCTGTCTCGGGCACCATATGGTCCGTCTCATGTGAGTCTAGATTTTCGAATCCGACGTGAAACTGATAGTTAATTGCAACGTCAGGGCCTCCTAATGACGATGGAACACTCAAATTGCGTCGTGATTCAATACATCGTCCTCCAGTCGACTTGTTTCGAAGGGTCTATTGTTGCCTCGGGCGCCTTATGGTCGTGCTCCTGTGAGTCTAGATTTTCGAATCCGACGCGAAACTGATAGTTAATTGTAACGTTCTGGGCCTCCTAATGACGATGGAACACTCAAATTGTGTCGCGATTCAATACATCGTCCTCCAGCCGACTTGTCTCCAAGGGGATATTGCTGCCTTGGGAACCTTATGATCCGTCTCCTGTGACAATAGATTTTCGAATCTGACGCAAAACTGACGGGTAATTGTAATGTTAAGGGTCTCCAAATGACGATGGACCACTGAAATTGCGTCGCGATTCAATACATCGTCCCCCAGCCGATTTGCCTCCAAGGGTCTACTACTGCCTCTGGCACCTTATGGTCGCGCTCCTGTGAGTCTAGATTTTCGAATCCGACGCTAAACTGATAATTAATTGTAACGTTCATGGCCTCCTAATGGCGATGGAACACTCAAATTGCGTCGAGATTCAATACATCGTCCTCCGAACGACTTGTCTCCAAGGGTCTATTGTTGCCCCGGGCGCCATTTGGTGGTCCTCCAGTGAGTCTAGACTTTCGAATCCGACGCATAACTGATAGTTAATTGTAACGTTCAGGGCCTCCTAATGACGATGGAACACTCAAAATGCGTCGATATTCAATACATCGTCCTCCAGCCGACTTGTCTCCAAGGGGATATTGCTGCCTCGGGCACCATATAGTCGTCTCCTGTGAGTCTAAATTTTCGAATCCGACGCGAAACTGGTAGTTTGTTGTAACGGTCAGGGCCTCCTAATGTCGATGGAACACACAAGTTGCGTCGTGATTCTATACATCGTCCTTCATCTGACTTGTCTCCATGGGTCTATTGCTGCCTCGGGCACCTTATGGTCGTTCTCCTGTGAGTTTAGATATCCGAATCCGACGCAAAACTGATAGTTAATTGAAACGTTCAGGGCCTCCTAATGTCGATGGAACACTCAAATTGCGTCGAGATTGAATACATTGACCTCCAGCCGACTTGTCTCCAAGGGTCTATTGCTGCCTCGGGCAATTTTTGGTCGTTCTCCTGTGAGTCTAGATTATCGAATCCGACGCAAAACTGATACTTAATTGTAACGCTCAGGTCCTCCTAATGACGATGGAACATTCAAATTGCGTCGCGATTCAATACATCGTCCTCCAGCCGACTTGTCTCCAGGGGTATATAGTTGCCTCGGGCGCCTTTTTTACGTCCTCCTGTGAGTCTAGATTTTTGAATCCGACGCATAACTGATAGTTAATTGTAACGTTCAGGCCTTCCTAATGATGATGGGACACTTAAATTGCGTCGACATTCAATACATCGTCCTCCTGCCGACGTATCTCCAAGGGAATATTGCTGCCTCTGGCACCTTATGGTCGGGCTCCTGTGAGTCTAGATTTTCGAATCCGACGCAAAACAGATGGTTAATTGTAACTTTTATGGCCTCCTAATGACGAGGAAACACCCAAATTGCGTCGAGATTCAATACATCGTCCTCCAGCCGTTTTGTCTGTAAGAGAATATTGCTGCCTCGGGCACCTTATGGTAGTGCTCCTGTGAGTCTAGATTTTCGAATCCGCTGCGAAACTGATTGTTAATTGTAACGTTCAGGAACTCCTAATGATAATGGAACAACCAAATTGCGTCGAGATTCAATACATCGTCCTCCAGGCGACTTGTCTCCAAGGGTCTGTGGCTGCCTCGGGCACATTATGATCGTTCTCCTCTGAGTTTACATTTTCGAATCCGAAGCAAAACTGATAGTTAATTGTAACGTTCAGGGCCTCCTAATGACGATGGATCAATGAAATTGCGTCGCGATTCAATACATCGTTCTCCAGCCAAATTGTCTCCATGGGTCTATTGTTGCCTCGGGCGCCTTCTTGTCGTTCTCCTATGAGTCTATATTATGGAATCCGACGCAAAACTGATAGTTAATTGTAGCGTTCAGGGCCTCCTAATGACGATGGAACACTCTAATTACGTCGCGATTCAATACATCGTCCTCCAGCCGACTTGTCTCCAAGGGTCAATTGTTGCCTCGGGCGCCTTTTGGTCGTCCTCCTGTGAGTCTAGAATATCGAATCCGACGCAAAACTGATAGTTAATTGTAACATTCAGGGCCTCCTAATGACGATGGAACACTCAAATTGCGTCGAGATTCAATACATCGTTCTCCAGCCGACTTGTCTCCAAGGGTCTATTGTTGCCTCGGGCACCATATGGCCGTTCTCCTGTGACTCTAGATTTTCGAATCCCACGCCAAACTGATAGTTAATTGTAACGTTAAGGGCCTCGTAATGACGATGGAACACTCAAATTGCGTCGAGTTTCAATAAATCGTCCTCCAGCCGACTTGTCTCCAAGGGTCAATTGCTGCCTCGGGCACCTTATGGTCATTCTCCTGTGAGTCTAGATTATCGAATCAGACGCAAAACTGATAGTTAATTGTAACGTTCAGGGCCTCCTAATGACGATCGAACACTCAATTTGCGTCGAGATTCAATACATCGTCCTCCAGCCGAGTTGTCTCCAAGGGTCTATTGCTGCCTCGGGCGCCTTATGGTCGTTCTCCTGTGAGTCTAGATTATCGAATCCGACGCAAAACTGATACTTAATTAAAGCGTTCAGGGCCTCCTATTGACGATGGAACATTCAAATTGGGTCGCGATTCAATACATCGTCCTCCAGCCGACTTGCTTCCAAGGGTCTATTGCTGCCTCGAGCACCTTGTGGTCGTCCTCCTGTGAGTCTAGATTTACGAATCCGACGCATAACTGATAGTTAATTGTAACGTTCAGGGCCTCCTAATGACGATGGAACACTCAAATTGCGGCGAGATTCAATACATCGGCCTCCAGCCGACTTGTCTCCAAGGGTCTATTGCTGCCTCGAGCACCTTGTGGTCGTTCTCCTGTGAGTCTAGATTTACGAATCCGACGCATAACTGATAGTTAATTGTAACGTTCAGGGCCTCCTAATGACGATGGAACACACAAATTACGTCGAGATTCAATATATCGTCCTCCAGCTGCCTTGTCTCCAAGGGGATATTGCTGCCTGGGGCACCTTAAGGTCGTTCTACTGTGAGTCTAGATATTCGAATCCGACGCGAAACTGATAGTTAGCTGTAACGGTCAGGGCCTCCTAATGACGATGGAACACACAAGATGCGTCGAGATTCCATACATCGTCCTTCATCTGACTTGTCTCCAAGGGTCTATTGCTGCCTCGGGCACCTTATGGTCGTCCTCCTGTGAGTCTAGATTTTCGAATCCGACGCAAAACTGATAGTTAATTGTAACTTTCAGGGCCTCCTAATGTCGATGGAACACTCAAATTGCGTCGAGATTCAATACATTGTCGTTCAGCCGACTGGTCTCCAAGGGTCTATTGCTGCCTCGGGCAATTTTTGGTCGTTCTCCTGTGAGTCTAGATTATGGAATCCGACGCAAAACTGATACTTAATTGTAACGTTCAGGGAATCCTAATGACGATGGAACATTCAAATTGCGTCGCGATTCAATACATCGTCCACCAGCCAACTTGCCTCCAAGGGAACATTGTTGCTTCGGGCGCCTATTTGTCGTCCTCGTGTGAGTCTAGTTTTTCGAATCCGACGCATAACTGATAGTTAATTGTAACGTTCAGGCCTTCCTAGTGATGATGGGACACTTAAATTGCGTCGACATTCAATACATCGTCCTCCAGCCGACTTGTCTCCAAGGGAATATTGCTGCCTCGGGCACCTTATGGTCGTGCTCCTGTGAGTCTAGATTTTCGAATCCGACGCAAAACAAATGGTTAATTGTAACGTTTATGGCCTCCTAATGACGAGGGAACACCCAAATTGCGTCGAGATTCAATACATCGTCCTCCAGCCGACTTGTCTCTAAGGGGATATAGCCGCCTCGGGCACCATATATTCCGGCTCCTGTGAGTCTAGATTTTCGAATCCGACGCGAAACTGATAATTAAATGTAACGTTCATGGCCTCCTAATGACGATGGAACACTCAAATTGCGTCGTGATTCAATATATCGTCCTCCAGCCGACTTGTCTCCAAGGGTCTACTGCTGCCTCTGGAATCTTATGGTCGTACTCCTGTGTGTCTAAACTTTCGATCCGACGCGAAACTGATAGTTAACTGTAACGTTCAGGAACTCCTAATGACGATGGAACAATCAAATTGCGTCGAGATTCAATACATCGTCTTCCAGGCGACTTGCCTCCAAGGGTCTATTGCTGCCTCGGGCACCTTATAATCGTTCTCCTGTAAGTCTACATTTTCGAATCCGACGCAAAACTGATAGTTAATTGTAACGTTCAGGGCCTCCTAATGACGATGGAACACTCAAATTGCGGCGAGATTCAATACATCGGCCTCCAGCCGACTTGTCTCCAAGGGTTTATTGCTGCCTGGAGCACCTTATAATCGTTCTTCTCTAAGTCGACATTTTCGAATCCGACGCATAACTGATAGTTAATTGTAACGTTCAGGGCCTCCTAATGACGATGGAACACCCAAATTACGTCGAGATTCAATATATCGTCCTCCAGCTGACTTGTCTCCAAGGGGATACTGCTGCCAGGGGCAACTTTTGGTCGTTCTACTGTGAGTCTAGATTTTCGAATCCGACGCAAAACTGATAGTTAATTGTAACGTCAGGGCCTTCTAATGACGATGGAACATTCAAATTGTGTCGCGATTCAATACATCGTCCCCCAGCCGACTTGTCTCCAAGGGTCTATTGTTGCCTCGGGCGCCTTTTGGTCGTCCTCCAGTGAGTCTAGATTTTCGAATCCGACACATAACTGATAAGTAATTGTAACGTTCAGGGCCTCCTAATGTAGATGGAACACTCAAATTGGGTCGAGATTCAATACATCGTCCTCCAGCCGACTTTTCTACAAAGGGATATGCTGTCTCGGGCACCATATGGTCCGTCTCATGTGAGTCTAGATTTTCGAATCCGACGTGAAACTGATAGTTAATTGCAACGTCAGGGCCTCCTAATGACGATGGAACACTCAAATTGCGTCGTGATTCAATACATCGTCCTCCAGTCGACTTGTTTCGAAGGGTCTATTGTTGCCTCGGGCGCCTTATGGTCGTGCTCCTGTGAGTCTAGATTTTCGAATCCGACGCGAAACTGATAGTTAATTGTAACGTTCTGGGCCTCGTAATGACGATGGAACACTCAAATTGCGTCGCGATTCAATACATCGTCCTCCAGCCGACTTGTCTCCAAGGGGATATTGCTGCCTTGGGAACCTTATGATCCGTCTCCTGTGACAATAGATTTTCGAATCTGAGGCAAAACTGACGGGTAATTGTAATGTTAAGGGCCTCCAAATGACGATGGACCACTGAAATTGCGTCGCGATTCAATACATCGTCCCCCAGCCGATTTGCCTCCAAGGGTCTACTTCTGCCTCTGGCACCTTATGGTCGCGCTCCTGTGAGTCTAGATTTTCGAATCCGACGCTAAACTGATAATTAATTGTAACGTTCATGGCCTCCTAATGGCGATGGAACACTCAAATTGCGTCGAGATTCAATATATCGTCCTCCAGCCGACTTGTCTCCAAGGGTCTACTGCTTCCTCTGGCATCTTATGGTCGTACTCCTGTGAGTCTAGACTTTCGATCCGACGCAAAACTGATGGTTAATTGTAACGTTCAGGAACTCCTAATGACGATGGATCAATCAAATTGCGTCGAGATTCAATACATCGTCTTCCAGGCGACTTGTCTCCAAGGGTCTATTGCTGCCTCGGGCACCGTATGATCGTTCTCCTCTGAGTCTACAGTTTCGCATCCGACGCATAACTGATAGTTAATTGTAACGTTCAGGGCCTCCTAATGACGATGGAACACTCAGATTGCGGCGAGATTCAATACATCGGCCTCCAGCCGACTTGTCTCCAAGGGTCCACTGCTGCCTCGGGCACCTTGTGGTCGTTCTCCTGTGAGTCTAGATTTAGGAATCCGACGCATAACTGATAGTTAATTGTAGCGTTCAGGGCCTCCTAATGTCGATGGAACACACAAATTGCGTCGAGATTCAATATATCGTCCTCCAGCTGACTTGTCTCCAAGGGGATATTGCTGCCTCGGGCACCTTATGGTCGTTCTCCTGTGAGTCTAGATTTTCGAATCCGACGCAAATCTGAGAGTTAATTATAACGGTCAGGGCCTCCTAATGACGATGGAACACTCAAATTGCGGTGAGATTCAATACATCGTCTTCCAGCCGACTTGTCTTCAAGGGGATATTGCTGCCTTGGGTACCACACGGTCCGTCCATTGTGAGTCAAGATTTTCGAATCCGACGCGATACTGATAGATTATTGTAACGTTCATGGCCTCCTAATGACGATGGAACACTCAAATTGCGTCGAGATTCAATACATCGTCCTCCAGCCGACTTGTCTCCAAGGGTCTATTGCTGCCTCGGGCACCTTATGATCGTTCTCCTCTGAGTCTACAGTTTCGCATCCGACGCATAACTGATAGTTAATTGTAACGTTCAGGGCCTCCTAATGACGATGGAACAATCAAATTGTGTCGCGATTCAATACATCATTCCCCAGTCGACTTGTCTACAAGGGTCTATTGTTGCCTCGGGCGCCTTTTCGTCGTCCTCCAGTGAGTCTAGATTTTCGAATCCGACACATAACTGATAGTTAATTGTAACTTTCAGGGCCTCCTAATGACAATGGAACACTCAAATTGCGTCGATATTCAATACGTCGTCCTCCAGGCGACTTGTCTCCAAGGGGATGTTGCTGCCTCGGCCACCATATATTCCGGCTCCTGTTAGTCTAGATTTTCGAATCCTACGCGAAACTGAAAGTTAATTGTAACGTTCAGGGCCTCCTAATGTTGTTGGAACACACAAATTGCGTCGAGATTCAATACATCGTCCTCCAGCCGACTTTTCTACAAGGGGATGTTGGTGCCTCGGGCACCATATGATCCGTCTCCTGTGAGTCTAGATTTTCGAATCCGACGCGAAACTGATAGTTAGTTGTAACGTTCAGGGCCTCCTAATGACGATGGAACAGTCAAATTGCGCCGAGATTCCATACATCGTCCTTCAGCCGACTTGTCTCCATGGGGATGTTGCTGCCTCGGGCACCTTATGATCGTTCTCCCCTGAGTCCACATTTTCGAATCCGACGCAAAACTGATAGTTAATTGTAACGTTCAGGGCCTCCTAATGTAGATGGAACACTCAAATTGAGTCGACATTCAATACATCCTCCTCCAGCCGACTTTTCTACAAGGGAATATTGCTGCCTTGGGCACCATATGGTCCTTCTCCTGTGAGTCTAGATTTTCGAATCCGACGTGAAACTAATAGTTAATTGTAACGTTCAGTGCCTCCTAATGACAATGGAACACTCAAATTGCGTCGTGATTCAATACATCGTCCTCCAGCCAACTTGTTTCCAAGGGGCTACTGTTGCCTCGGGCAATTTTTGGTCGTTCTCCTGTAAGTCTAGATTATCGAATCCAACGCAAAACTGATACTTAATTGTAACGTTCACGGGCGCCTACTAACGATGGAACACTCAAATTGCGTCGATATTCAATACGTCGTCCTCCAGCCGACTTGTCTCCATGGGGATGTTGCTGCCTCGGACACCATATGGTCCGTCGCCTGTTAATCTAGATTTTCGAATCCGACGCGAAACTGATAGTTAGTTGTAACGTTCAGGGCGTGCTAATGAAAATGGAACACTCAAATTGCGTCGTGATTCAATACATCATCCCCCAGCCGACTTGTTTCCAAGGGTCTATTGTTGCGACGGGCGCCTTTTGGTCGTTCTCCTGTGAGTCTACATTATGGAATCCGACGCAAAACTTATAGTTAATTGTAACTTTCAGGGCCTCCTATTGACAATGGAACGCTCAAATTGCGTCGAGATTCAATACATCGTCCTCCAGCCGACTTGTATCCAAGGGGATATTGCTGCCTCAGGAACCTCGTGATCCGTCTCCTGTGAAAATAGATTTTCGAATCCGACGCAAAACTGATGGTTAATTGTAATGTTCAGGGCCTCCTAATGACGATGGAACACTCAAATTGCGGCGAGATTCAATACATCGAACTCCAGCCGACTTGTCTCCAAGGGTCTATTGCTGCCTCTAGCAACTTATGGTCGTGCTCCTGTGAGTCTAGATTTTCGAATCCGACGCGAAACTGATAGTTAATTGTAACGTTCCGGGCCTCCTATTGACGATGGAACACTCAAATTGCGTCCAGATTCAATACATCGTCCTCCAACCGACCTCTATCCAAGGGGATATTGCTGCCTCGGTATTCTTATGATCCGTCCCTGTGAGAATAGATTTTCGAATCCGACGCAAAACTCAGGGTTAATTGTAATGTTCAGCGCCTCTTAATGACGATGGAACACTCAAATTGCGACGCGATTCAATATATCGTCCTCCAGCCGATTTCCCTCCAAGGGTCTATTGCTGCCTGTGGTACCTATTGGTCGTTCTCCTGTGAGTCTAGATTTTCGAATCCGACGCAAAACTGATAGTTAATTGTAACGTTCAGGGCCTCCTAATGACGATGGAACACTCAATTTGCGTCGAGATTCAATGCATCGTCCTCCGGCAGACTTGTCTCCAAGGGGATATTGCTGCGTCGGGCACCATATGATCCGTGTCCTGTGAGTCTACATTTTCGAATCCGACGTGAAACTGATAGTTAATTGTAACGTTCAGGGCCTCTTAATGACGATGGAACACTCACATTGCGTCGAGATCCAATTCATCGTCCTCCAGCCGACTTGTCTCAAAGGGTCTATTGCTGCCTCGGGCAGCTTATGGTCGATCTCCTGTCAGTCCAGATTTTCGAATCCGACACAAAACTGATTGTTAATTGTAACGTTCAGGGTCTCCAAATAAAGATTGAACACTCAAATTGCGTCGAGATTCAATACATCGTCGTCCAGCCGACTTTTACCCAAGGGGATATTGCTGTCCCGGGCACCATATGGTCCTTCTCCTGTGAGTAGATTGTCGAATGCGACGCTGAAATGATAGTTAATTGTAACGTTCAGGGCCTCCTAATGACGATGGAACACTCAAATTGCGTCGAGATTCAATACATCGTCCTCCAGCCGACTTTTACCCAAGGGGATATTGCTGTCCCGGGCACCATATGGTCCTTCTCCTGTGAGTAGATTGTCGAATGCGCCGCTGAAATGATAGTTAATTGTAACGTACAGCGCCTCCTAATGACGATGGAACACTCAAATTGCGTCGTGATTCAATACATCGTCCTCCAGTCGACTTATTTCCAAGGGTCTATTGTTGCCTCGGGCGCCTTTCGGTCCTTCTCCTGTGAGTCTAGATTATCGAATCCAACGCAAAACATATAGCTAATTGTAACGTTCACGGCTCCTAATGACGATGGAACACTCAAATTGTGTCGAGATTCAATACATCGTCCTCCCGCCGACTTGTCTCCATGGGTCTATTGCTGCCTCCGGCACCTTATGGTCGTCCTCCTGTGAGTCTAGTTTTTTGAATGCGACGCGAAACTGATAGTTAATTGTAACGTTCAGGGCCTCCTAATGACGATGGAACACTCAAATTGTGTCGCGATTCAATACATCGTCCTGCTGCCGACTTGTCTCCAAGGGTCTATTGTTGCCTCGGGCGCCTTTTGGTCGTTCTCCTGTGAGTGTGAATTATTGAATCCGACGCAAAACTGATAGTTAATTGTACTTTTTAGGGCCTCCTATTGACGATGGAACACTCAAATTGCGTCGAGATTCAATACATCGTCCGCCAACCGACTTCTATCCAAGGGGATATTGCTGCCTCGGGATTCTTATGATCCGTCTCCTGTGAGAATAGATTTTCGAATCCGACGCAAAACTCATGGTTAATTGTAATGTTCAGCGCCTCTTAATGACGATGGAACACTCAATTTGCGTCGAGATTCAATGCATCGTCCTCCGGCAGACTTGTCTCCAAGGGGATATTGCTGCGTCGGGCACCATATAATCCGTGTCCTGTGAGTCTAGATTTTCGAATCCGACGCAAAACTGATAGTTAATTGTAACGTTCAGGGCCTCTTAAAGACGATGGAACACTCAAATTGCGTCGAGATCCAATACATCGTCCTCTAGCCGACTTGTCTCAAAGGGTCTATTGCTGCCTCGGGCACCTTATGGTCGTTCTCCTGTGAGTCCAGACTTTCGAATCCGACGCAAAACTCATGGTTAATTGTAATTTTCAGCGCCTCTTAATGACGATGGAACATTCAAGTTGCGTCGCGATTCAATACATCGTCCTCCAGCCGATTTGCCTCCAAGGGTCTATTGCTGCCTGTGGTACCTAATGGTCGTTCTCCTGTGAGTCTAGATTTTCGAATCCGACGCAAAACTGATAGTTAATTGTAACTTTCAGGGCCTCCTAATGACGATGGAGCACTCAATTTGCGTCGAGATTCAATTCATCGTCCTCCGGCAGACTTGTCTCCAAGGGGATATTGCTGCGTCGGGCACCATATGATCCGCGTCCTGTGAGTCTATATTTTCGAATCCGACTCAAAACTGATAGTTAATTGTAACGTTCAGGGCCTCTTAATGACGATGGAACACTCAAATTGCGTCGAGATCCAATACATCGTCCTCCAGCCGACTTGTCTTAAAGGGTCTATTGCTGCCTCGGGCACCTTATGGTCGTCCTCCTGTGAGTACAGATTTTCGAATCCGACGCAAAACTGATTGTTAATTGTAACGTTCAGGGCCTCCTAATGACGATGGAACACTCAGATTGCGTCGAGATTCAATACATCGTCTTCCAGCCGACTTTTACCCAAGGGGATATTGCTGTCCCGGGCACCATATGGTCCTTCTCCTGCGAGTCGATTGTCGAATGCGACGCTGAAATGATAGTTAATTGTAACGTTCAGCGCCTCCTAATGACGATGGAACACTCAAATTGCGTGGAAATTCAACACGTCGTCCTCCAGCCGTTTTCAAGTGGATATTGCTGCCTAGGGTACCATACGGTCCGTCTCTTGTGAGTCAAGATTTTCGAATCCGACGCGATACTGATAGTTTATTGTAACGTTCATGGCCTCCTAATGACGATGGAACACTCAAATTGCGTCTAGATTCAATACATCGTCCTCCAGCCGTCATGACTCCAAGGGTCTATTGCTGCCTCGGGCACGTTATGGTAGTTCTCATGTGAGTCTAGATTATCGAATCCGACGCAAAACTGATACCTAATTGTAACGTTCACGGCCTTGTAATGACAATGGAACATTCACATTGCGTCGCGATTCAATACATCGTCCTCCAGCCGACTTGTCTCCAAGCGTCTACTGTTGCCTCGGGCGCCTTTTGGTCGTCCTGCAGTGAGTCTAGATTTTCGAATCCGACGCAAAACTGATAGTTAATTGTAACGTTTAGGGCCTCCTAATGATGATGGAACACTCAAATAGCGTCGAGATTCAATACATCGTCCTCCAGCCGACTTGTCTCCAAGGGGATATTGCTGCCTCGGGCACCATATGGTCCGTCTCCTGTGAGTCTAGATTTTCGAATCAGACGCAAAACTGATAGTTAATTGTAACGTTTAGGGCCTCCTAATGATGATGGAACACTCAAATTGCGTCGAGATTCAATACATCGTCCTCCAGCTTACTTGTACCCAAGGGGATATTACTGTCTCGGGCACCATATGGTCCTTCTCCTGTGAGTAGATTTTCGAATCCGTAGCTGAAATTATAGTTAATTGTAACGTTCAGCGCCTCCTAATGACGATGGAACACTCAAATTGCGGGGAGATTCAATACATCGTCCTCCACCCGACTTGTCTTCAAGGGGATATTGCTGCCTATGGTACCATACGGTCAGTCTCTTGTGAGTCAAGATATTCGGAACCGACGCGATACTGATAGTATATTGCCACGTTCATGGCCTCCTAATGACGATGGAACACTCAAATTGCGTCGAGATTCAATAAATCGTTCTTCAGCCGACTTGTCTCCAAGGGCCTATTGCTGCCTCGGGCACCTTATTGTCGTTCTCCTGCGAGTCTCGATTGTCGAATCCGACGCCAAACTGATAGTTGATTGTAACGTTCAGGGCCTACTAATGACGATGGAACACTCAAATTGCGTCGAGATTCAATACATCGTTCTTCAGCCGACTTGTCTCCCAGGGTCTATTGCTGCCTCGGGCACCTTATGGTCGTTCTCCTGTGAGTCTAGATTTTCGAATCCAACGCAAAACTGATAGTTAATTGTAACGTTCAGGGCCTCCTAATGACGATGGAACACTCAAATTGCGTCGAGATGCAATACATCGTTCTTCAGCCGACTTGTCTCCAAGGGTCTATTGCTGCCTCGGGCACCTTATGTTCGTTCTCCTGTGAGTCTAGATTTTCGAATCCGACGCAAAACTGATAGTTAATTGTAACGTTTAGGGCCTCCTAAAGACGATGGAACTCTCAAATTGCGTCGAGATTCAATACATCGTCCTCCAGCCGTCATGACTCCAAGGGTCTATTGCTGCCTCGGGCACGTTATGGTAGTTCTCATGTGAGTGTACATTATCGAATCCGAAGCGAAACTGATACCTAATTGTAACGTCCACGGCCTTCTAATGACAATGGAATATTCAAATTGCGTCGCGATTCAATACATCGTCCTCCAGCCGACTTGTCTCCAAGCGTCTATTGTTGCCTCGGGCACCTTTTGGTCGTCCTCCAGTGAGTCTAGATTTTCGAATCCGACGCATAACTGATAGATAATTGTAACGTTCAGGGCCTCCTAATGACGATGGAACACTCAATTTGCGTCGAAATTCAATGCATCGTCCTCCGGCAGACTTGTCTCCAAGGTGATATTGCTGCGTCGGGCACCATATGATCCGTCTCCTGTGAGTCTAGATTTTCGAATCAGACGCAATACTGATAGTTAATTGTAACGTTCAGGGCCTCTTAATGACGATGGAACATTCAAATTGCGTCGAGATAGTATACATCGTCCTCCAGCCGACTTGTCTCAAAGGGTCTATTGCTGCCTCGGGCACCTTATGGTCGTTCTCCTGTAAGTCAAGATTTTCGAATCCGACGCAAAACTGATTGTTAATTGTAACGTTCATGGCCTCCTAATGACGATGGAACACTCAAATTGCGTCGAGATTCAATACATCGTCCTCCAGCGGACTTGTACCCAAGGGGATATTGCTGTCTCGGGCACCATATGGTCCTTCTCCTGTGAGTAGATTTTCGAATCCGTAGCTGAAATGATAGTTAATTGTAGCGTTCAGCGCCTCCTAATGACGATGGAACACTCAAATTGCGGGGAGATTCAATACATCGTCCTCCAGCCGACTTGTCTTCAAGGGGATATTGCTGCCTATGGTACCATACGGTCAGTCTCTTGTGAGTCAAGATATTCGAATCCAACGCGATACTGATAGTATATTGTAACGTTCATGGCCTCTTAATGACGATGGAACACTCAAATTGCGTCGAGATTCAGTAAATCGTTCTTCAGCCGACTTGTCTCAAAGGGTCTATTGCTGCCTCGGGCACCTTATTGTCGTTCTCCTGCGAGTCTCGATTGTCGAATCCGACGCCAAACTGATAGTTAATTGTAACGTTCAATGCCTCCTAATGACGATGTAACACTCAAATTGCGTCGAGATTCAATACATCGTCCTCCAGCCGACTTGTCTCCAAGGGGATATTGCTGCGTCGGGCACCATATGATCCGTGTCCTGTGAGTCTAGATTTTCGAATCCGACGCAAAACTGATAGTTAATTGTAACGTTCGGGGCTTCTTTATGACGATGGAACACTCAAATTGCGTCGAGATCCAATACATCGTCCTCCAGCCGACTTGTCTCAAAGGGTCTATTGCTGCCTCGGGCACCTTATGGTCGTTCTCCTGTGAGTACAGATTTTCGAATCCGACGCAAAACTGATTGTTAATTGTGACGTTCAGGGCCTCCTAATGACGATGGAACACTCAGATTGCGTCGAGATTCAATACATCGTCTTCCAGCCGACTTTTACCCAAGGGGATATTGCTGTCCCGGGCACCATATGGTCCTTCTCCTGTGAGTAGATTGTCGAATGCGACGCTGAAATGATAGTTAATTGTAAGGTTTAGCGCCTCCTAATGACGATGGAACACTCAAATTGCGTGGAAATTCAACACGTCGTCCTCCAGCCGTCTTCAAGAGGATACTGCTGCCTTGGGTACCATACGGTCCGTCTCTTGTGAGTCAAGATTTTCGAATCCGACGCGATACTGATAGTTTATTGTAACGTTCTTGGCCTCCTAATGACGATGGAACACTCAAATTGCGTCGAGATTCAACACATCGTTCTTTAGCCGACTTGTCTCCAAGGGTCTATTGCTGCCTCGGGCACCTTATTGTCGTTCTCCTGCGAGTCTCGATTGTCGAATCCGACGCCAAACTGATAGTAAATTGTAACGTTCAGGGCCTCCTAATGACGATGGAACACTCAAATTGCGTCGAGATTCAATACATAGTCCTCCAGCCGTCATGACTCCAAGGGTATATTGCTGCCTCGGGCACGTTATGTTAGATCCCATGTGAGTCTAGATTATCGAATCCAACGCAAACTTGATACCTAATTGTAACGTTCACGGCCTTCTAATGACAATGGAACATTCAAATTGCGTCGCGATTCAATACATCGTCCTCCAGAGGACTTGTCTCCAAGCGTCTACTGTTGCCTCGGGCTTCTTTTAGTCGTCCTCCAGTGAGTCTAGATTTTCGAATCCGACGCATAACTGATAGTTAGTTGTAACGTTCAGGGCCTCCTAATGACGATAGAAAACTCAAATTGCGTCGAGATTCAATACATCGTCCTTCAGCCGACTTATCTCCAAGTGTCTATTGCTGCCTCGGGCACCTAATGGTCGTTCTCCTGTGAGTCTAGATTTTCGAATCCGACGCAAAACTGATAGTTAATTGTAACGTTTAGGGCCTCCTAATATTGATGGAACACTCAATTTGCGTCGAAATTCAATGCATCGTCCCCCGGCAGACTTGTCTCCAAGGGGATATTGGTGCGTCGGGCACCATATGATTCGTCTCCTGTGAGTCTAGATTTTCGAATCAGACGCAATACTGATAGTTAATTGTAACGTTCAGGGCCTCTTAATGACGATGGAACATTCAAATTGCGTCGAGATAGAATACATCGTCCTCCAGCCGACTTGTCTCAAACGGTCTATTGCTGCCTCGGGCACCTTATGGTCGTTCTCCTGTGAGTCTAGATTTTCGAATCCGACGCAAAACTGGTTGTTAATTGTAACGTTCATGGCCTCCTAATGACGATGGAACACTCAAATTGCGTCGAGATGCAATACATCGTTCTTCAGCCGACTTGTCTCCAAGGGTCTATTGCTGCCTCGGGCACCTTATGCTCGTTCTCCTGTTAGACTAGATTTTCGAATCTGACGCAAAACTGATAGTTAATTGTAACGTTTAGGGCCTCCTAATGATGATGGAACACTCAAATTGCGTCGAGATTCAATACATCGTCCTCCAGCCGTAATGACTCCAAGGGTCTATTGCTGCCTCGGGCACGTTATGGTAGTTCTCATGTGAGTCTAGATTATCGAATCCGAAGCGAAACTGATACCTAATTGTAACGTCCACGGCCTTCTAATGACAATGGAACATTCAAATTGCGTCGCGATTCAATACATCGTCCTCCAGCCGACTTGTCTCCAAGCGTCTATTGTTGCCTCGGGCGCCTTTTGGTCGTCCTCCAGTGAGTCTAGATTTTCGAATCCGACGCATAACTGATAGTTAGTTGTAACGTTCAGGGCCTCCTAATGACGATGGAACACTCAAATTGCGTCGAGATTCAATACATCGTCCTTCAGCCCACTTGTTTCCAAGTGTCTATTGCTGCCTCGGGCACCTTATGGTCGTTCTCCTGTGAGTCTAGATTTTCGAATCCGACGCAAAACTGATAGTTAATTGTAACGTTCAGAGCCTCCTAATGATGATGGATCACTCAAATAGCGTCGAGATTCAATACATCGTCCTCCAGCCGACTTTTCTCCAAGGGGATATTGCTGCCTCGGGCACCATATGGTCCGTCTCCTGTGAGTCTAGATTTTCGAATCCGACGTGAAACTGATAGTTAATTGTAACGTTCAGGGCATCCTAATGACGATGGAACACTCAAATTGCGTCGAGATTCAATACGTCGTCCTCCTGCCGACTTGTCTCCAAGGGTCTATTATTGCCTCGGACACCTTTTGGTCTTTCTCCTGTGAGTCTAGATTATGGAATCCGACGCGAAACTGATAGTTAATTGTAACTTTCAGGGCCTCCTATTGACGATGGAACACTCAAATTGCGTCGAGATTCAATACATCGTCCTCCAGCCGACTTGTCTCCAGGGGGATATTGCTGCCTCGGGAACCTTACGACCCTTCTCCTGTGAGAATAGATTTTCGAGTCCGACGCAAAACTGATGGTTAACTGTAACGTTCAGGGCCTACTAATGACGATGGAACACTCAAATTGCGTCGATATTCAATACGTGGCCAAGATAGATACGAAGCCCACACCTACTACAGTAGTACAAGTTTATATGCCAACTAGCTCTGCAGATGACGAAGAAATTGAAGTAATGTATGATGAAATAAAAGAAATTATTCAGATTGTGAAGGGAGACGAAAATTTAATAGTCATGGGTGACTGGAATTCGAGTGTAGGAAAAGGGAGAGAAGGAAACATAGTAGGTGAATATGGATTGGGGGACAGAAATGAAAGAGGAAGCCGCCTGGTAGAATTTTGCACAGAGCACAACATAATCATAACCTACACTTGGTTTAAGAATCATGAAAGAAGGTTGTATACATGGAAGAACCCTGGAGATACTAAAAGGTATCAGATAGATTATATAATGGTAAGACAGAGATTTAGGAACCAGGTTTTAAATTGTAAGACATTTCCAGGGGCAGATGTGGACTCTGACCACAATCTATTGGTTATGACCTGTAGATTAAAACTGAAGAAACTGCAAAAAGGTGGGAATTTAAGGAGATGGGACCTGGATAAACTAAAAGAACCAGAGGTTGTACAGAGATTCAGGGAGAGCATAAGGGAGCAATTGACAGGAATGGGGGAAATAAATACAGTAGAAGAAGAATGGGTAGCTTTGAGGGATGAAGTAGTGAAGGCAGCAGAGGATCAAGTAGGTAAAAAGACGAGGGCTAGTAGAAATCCTTGGGTAACAGAAGAAATATTGAATTTAATTGATGAAAGGAGAAAATATAAAAATGCAGTAAGTGAAACAGGCAAAAAGGAATACAAACGTCTCAAAAATGAGATCGACAGGAAGTGCAAAATGGCTAAGCAGGGATGGCTAGAGGACAAATGTAAGGATGTAGAGGCCTATCTCACTAGGGGTAAGATAGATACCACCTACAGGAAAATTAAAGAGACCTTTGGAGATAAGAGAACGACTTGTAGGAATATCAAGAGCTCAGATGGAAACCCAGTGCTAAGCAAAGAAGGGAAAGCAGAAAGGTGGAAGGAGTATATAGAGGGTCTATACAAGGGCGATGTACTTGAGGACAATATTACGGAAATGAAAGAGGATGTAGATGAAGATGAAATGGGAGATACATTACTGCGTGAAGAGTTTGACAGAGCACTGAAAGACCTGAGTCGAAACAAGGCCCCCGGAGTAGACAATATTCCATTGGAACTACTGACGGCCGTGGGAGAGCCAGTCCTGACAAAACTCTACCATCTGGTGAGCAAGATGTATGAAACAGGCGAAATACCCTCAGACTTCAAGAAGAATATAATAATTCCAATCCCAAAGAAAGCAGGTGTTGACAGATGTGAAAATTACCGAACTATCAGCTTAATAAGTCACAGCTGCAAAATACTAACACGAATTCTTTACAGACGAATGGAAAAACTAGTAGAAGCCAACCTTGGGGAAGATCAGTTTGGATTCCGTAGAAACACTGGAACACGTGAGGCAATACTGACCTTACGACTTATCTTAGAAGAAAGATTAAGGAAAGGCAAACCTACGTTTCTAGCATTTGTAGACTTAGAGAAAGCTTTTGACAATGTTGACTGGAATACTCTCTTTCAAATTCTAAAGGTGGCAGGGGTAAAATACAGGGAGCGAAAGGCTATTTACAATTTGTACAGAAACCAGATGGCAGTTATAAGAGTCGAGGGACATGAAAGGGAAGCAGTGGTTGGGAAGGGAGTAAGACAGGGTTGTAGCCTCTCCCCGATGTTGTTCAATCTGTATATTGAGCAAGCAGTAAAGGAAACAAAAGAAAAATTCGGAGTAGGTATTAAAATTCATGGAGAAGAAATAAAAACTTTGAGGTTCGCCGATGACATTGTAATTCTGTCAGAGACAGCAAAGGACTTGGAAGAGCAGTTGAATGGAATGGACAGTGTCTTGAAAGGAGGATATAAGATGAACATCAACAAAAGCAAAACAAGGATAATGGAATGTAGTCTAATTAAGTCGGGTGATGCTGAGGGAATTAGATTAGGAAATGAGGCACTTAAAGTAGTAAAGGAGTTTTGCTATTTGGGGAGCAAAATAACTGATGATGGTCGAAGTAGAGAGGATATAAAATGTAGACTGGCAATGACAAGGAAAGCGTTTCTGAAGAAGAGAAATTTGTTAACATCCAGTATTGATTTAAGTGTCAGGAAGTCATTTCTGAAAGTATTCGTATGGAGTAAAGCCATGTATGGAAGTGAAACATGGACAATAAATAGTTTAGACAAGAAGAGAATAGAAGCTTTCGAAATGTGGTGCTACAAAAGAATGCTGAAGATTAGATGGGTAGATCATGTAACTAATGAGGAAGTATTGAATAGGATTGGGGAGAAGAGAAGTTTGTGGCACAACTTGACCAGAAGAAGGGATCGGTTGGTAGGGCATGTTCTGAGGCATCAAGGGATCACCAATTTAGTATTGGAGGGCAGCGTGTAGGGTAAAAATCGTAGAGGGAGACCACGAGATGAATACACTAAGCAGATTCAAAAGGATGTAGGTTGCAGTAGGTACTGGGAGATGAAAAAGCTTGCACAGGATAGAGTAGCATGGAGAGCTGCATCAAACCAGTCTCAGGACTGAAGACCACAACAACAACAACAACAACATTCAATACGTCGTCCTCCAGCCGACTTGTCTCCAAGGGGATGTTGCTGCCTCGGGCACCATATGGTCCGTCTCCTGTTAGTCTAGATTTTCTGAATCCGACGCGAAACTGAAAGTTAGTTGTAACGTTCAGGGCCTCCTAATGACGATGGAACACTCAAATTGCGTCGAGATTCAATACATCGTCCTTCAGCCGACTTGTCTCCAAGGGTGTATTGCTGCCTCTGGCGCCTTGTGGTCGTTCTCCTGTGAGTCTAGATTTTCGAATTCGACGCAAAACTGATAGTTAATTGTAACGTTCAGGGCCTCCTAATGTAGATGGAACACTCAAATTGAGTCGAGGTTCAATACATCGTCCTCCAGCCGACTTTCCTTACAAGGGGATATTGCTGCCTCGGGAACCTTATGATCCGTCTCCTGTGAGAATAGATTTTCGAATCCGACGCAATACTCATGGTTAATTGTAATGTTCAGCGCCTCCTAATGACTATGGAACACTCAAATTGCGTCGCTATTCAATACTTCGTCCTCCAGCCGATTTGCCTCCAAGGGTCTATTGCTGCCTGTGGTACCTAATGGTCGTTCTCCTGTGAGTCTAGATTTTCGAATCCGCCGCAAAACTGATAGTTAATTGTAACGTTCAGGGCCTCCTAATGACGATGGAACACTCAATTTGCGTCGAGATTCAATGCATCGTCCTCAGGCAGACTTGTCTCCAAGGGGATATTGCTGCGTCGGGCACCATATGAACCGTCTCCTGTGAGTCTAGATTTTCGAATCCGTCGCAAAACTGATAGTTAATTGTAACGTTCAGGGCCTCTTAAAGACGATGGAACACTCAAATTGCGTCGAGATCAAATACTTCGTCCTCCAGCCGACTTGTCTCAAAGGGTCTATTACTGCCTCGGCCACCTTATGGTCGTTCTCCTGTGAGTCTAGATTTTCGAATTCGACGCAAAACTGATAGTTAATTGTAACGTTCAGGGGCTCCTAATGACGGTGGAACACTCAAATTGCGTCGAGATTCAATACATCGTCCTCCAGCCGACTTGTCTCCAGGGGGATCTTGCTGCCTCGGGAACCTTATGACCCGTCTGTTGTGAGAATAGATTTTCCAGTCCGACGCCAAACTGATGGTTAATTGTAATGTTCAGGGCCTCCTAATGACGATGGAACACTCAAATTGCGTCGCGATTCAATAAATCGTCCTCCAGCCGATTTGCCTCCAAGGGTCTATTGCTGCCTGTGGTACCTAATGGTCGTTCTCCTGTGAGTCTACATTTTCGAATCCGACGCAAAACTGATGGTTACCTGTAACGTTCAGGGCCTCCTAATGACTATGGAACACTCAATTTGCGGGGAGATTCAATACATCGTCCTCCAGCCGACTTGTCTTCAAGGGGATATTGCAGCCTTGGGTACCATACGATCCGTCTCTTGTGAGTCAAGATTTTCGAATCCGACGTGATACTGATAGTCTATTGTAACGTTCATGGCCTCCTAATGACGATGGATCACTCAAATTGCGTCGAGATTCAATACATCGTCCTCCAGCCGACTTGTCTCCAAGGTTCTCTTGCTGCCTCGGGCACCTTATTGTCGTTCTCCTGCGAGTCTCGATTGTCGAATCCGACGCAAAACTGATAGTTAATTGTAACGTTCAGGGCCTCCTAATGACGATGGAACACTCAAATTGCGTCGAGATTCAATACATCGTCCTCCAGCCGACTTGTCTCCAAGGGTCTATTGCTGCCTCGGGCACCTTATTGTCGTTCTCCTGCGAGTCTCGATTGTCGAATCCGACGCATAACTGATAGTTAATTGTAACGTTCAGGGCCTCCTAATGACGATTGAACACTCAATTTGCGTCGATATTCAATACGTCGTCCTCCATCCGACTTGTCTCCAAGGGGATGTTGCAGCCTCGGTCACCATATGGTCCGTCTCCTGTTAGTCTAGATTTTCTGAATCCGACGCGAAACTGAAAGTTAGTTGTAACGTTCAGGGCCTCCTAATGACTATGGAACACTCAATTTGCGGAGAGATTCAATACATCGTCCTCCAGCCGACTTGTCTTCAAGGGGATATTGCTGCCTTGGGTACCATACGGTCCGTCTCTTGTGACTCAAGATTTTCGAATCCGACGTGATACTGATAGTTTATTGTAACTTCCATGGCCTCCTAATGACGATGGATCACTGAATCTGCGTCGAGATTCAATACATCGTCCTCCAGCCGACTTGTCTCCAAGAGTCTATTGCTGCCTCGGGCAGCTTATTTTCGTTCTCCTGCGAGTCTCGATTGTCGAATCCGACGCAAAACTGATAGTTAATTGTAACGTTCAGGGCCTCCTAATGACGATGGAACACTCAAATTTTGTCGAGATTCAATACATCGTCCTCCAGCCGACTTGTCTCCGAGGGTCTATTGCTGCCTCGGGCGCCTTATTGTCGTTCTCCTGCGAGCCTCGGTTGTCGAATCCGACGCATAACTGATAGTTAATTGTAACGTTCAGTGCCTCCTAATGACGATGGAACACTCAAATTGCGTCGAGATTCAATACATCGTCCTTCAGCCGACTTGTCTCCAAGGGTCTATTGCTGCCTTTGGCGCCTTATGGTCGTTCTCCTGAGAGTCTAGATTTTCGTATTCGACGCAAAACTGACAGTTAATTGTAACGTTCAGGGCCTCCTAATGTAGATGGAACACTCAAATTGAGTCGAGATTCAATACATCGTCCTCCAGCCGACTTTTCTTACAAGGGTATATTGCTGCCTCGGGCACCATATGGTCCGTCTCCTGTGAGTCTAGATTTTCGAATCCGACGTGAAACTGATAGTTAGTTGTAACGTTCAGGGCCTAATAATGACGATGGAACACTCAAATTGCGTCGAGATTCAATCCATCGTCCTCCAGCCGATTTGCCTCCAAGGTTCTATTGCTGCCTCGGGCACCATATGGTCCGTCTCCTCTGAGTCTAGATTTTCGAATCCGACGCAAAACTGATAGTTAATTGTAACGTTCAGGGCCTCCTAATGACGATTCAACGCTCAAATTGCGTCGAGATTCAATTCATCGATCTCCAGCCGACTTGTCTGCAAAGGTCTATTGCTGCCTCGGGCACCTTATGGTCGTTCTCCTGCGAGTCTAGATTTACGAATCCGACGCATAACTGATAGTTAATTGTAACGTTCAGCGCCTCCTAATAACGATGGAACACTCAAATTGCGTCGTGATTCAATGCATCGTCCTCCAGCCGACTTGTCTCCAAGGTGATATTGCTGCCTCGGGCACCATATGGTCCTTCTCCTGTGCGTCTAGATTTTCGAATCCGACGCGAAAACGATAGTTCATTGTAACGTTAAGGGCCTCCTAATGACGATGGAACACTCAAATTAAGTCGAGATTCAATACATAGACCTACAGCCGACTTGCCTCCAAGGTTCTATTGCTGGCTGTGGCACCTTATGATCGTTCTCCTATGGGTCTAGACTTTCGAATCGGACGCAAAACAGATAGTTAATTGAAATGTTCAGGGCCTCCTAATGACGATGGAACACTCAAATTGCGTCGAGGTTCAATACATCGTCCTCCAACCGACTTGTCTCCAAGTGGATACCGCTGCCTCGGGCACCACATGGTCCGTCTCCGGTGATTCTGAATTTTCGAATCCGACGCAAAACTGATAGTTAATTGTAACGTTCAGGGCCTCCTAATGAAGATGGAACACTCAAATTGCGTCGTGATTCAATACATCGTCCTCCAGTCGACTTATTTCAAAGAGTCTATTCTTGCCTCGGGCGCCTTTTGGTCGTTCTCCTGTGAGTCTAGATTATCGAATCCGACACAAAACTTATAGTTAATTGTAACGTTCACGGCTCCTAATGACGATGGAACACTGAAATTGCGTCGATATTCCATACATCGTCCTCCCGCCCACTTGTCTCCAAGGGTCTATTGCTGCCTCTGGCTCCTTATGGTCGTGCTCCTGTGAGTCTAGATTTTAGAATCCGACGCGAAACTGATAGTTAATTGTGACGTTCAGGGCCTCCTATTGACGATGGAACATTCAAATTGCGTCGCGATTCAATAAATCGTCCTCCAGCCGACTTGTCTCCAAGGGTCTATTACTGCCTGAGGCACCTTATGGTCGTTTTCCTATGGGTCTAGACTTTCGAATCCGACGCAAGACAGATAGTTAATTGTAACGTTCAGGGCCTCCTAATGACGATGGAACACTCAAATTGCGTCGAGATTCAATCCATCGTCCTCCAGCCGATTTGCCTCCAAGGGTCTATTGCTGCCTGTGGTACCTAATGGTCGTTCTCCTGTGGGGCTAGATTTTCGAATCCGACGCAAAACTGATTGTTAAATGTAACGTTCAGCGCCTCGTAATGACGATGGAACACTCATATTGCGTCGAGATTCAATACATCGTCCACCAGCCGACTTGTCTCCAAGGGGATATTGCTGCCTCGGGCACCGTATGGTCCGTCTCCTCTGAATCTAGATTTTCGAATCCGACGCAAAACTGATAGTTAATTGTAACGTTCAGGGCCTCCTAATGACGATGGGACACTCAAATTGCGTCGAGATTCAATTCATCGGCCTCCAGCCGACTTGTCTCCAAAGGTCTATTGCTGCCTCGGGCACCTTATGGTCGTTCTCCTGCGAGTCTAGATTTACGAATCCGACGCATAACTGATAGTTAATTGTAACGTTCAGCGCCTCCTAATAACGATGGAACACTCAAATTGCGTCAAGATTCAATGCATCGTCCTCCAGCCGACTTGTCTCCAAGGTGATATTGCTGCCTCAGGCACCATATGGTCCTTCTCCTGTGCGTCTAGATTTTCGAAACCGACGCGAAAACGATAGTTCATTGTAACGTTCAGGGCCTCCTAATGACGATGGAACACTCAAATTAAGTCGAGATTCAATACATCGACCTGCAGCCGACTTGCCTCCAAGGTTCTATTGCTGCCTGTGGCACCTTATGGTCGTTCTCCTATGGGTCTAGACTTTCGAATCCGACGCAAAACAGATAGTTAATTGAAACGTTCAGGGCCTCCTAATGACGATGGAACACTCAAATTGCGTCGAGGTTCAATACATCGTCCTCCAGCCGACTTGTCTCCAAGGGGATATCGCTGCCTCGGGCACCACATGGTCCGTCTCCGGGGATTCTGCATTTTCGAATCCGACGCAAAACTGATAGTTAATTGTAACGCTCAGGGCCTGCTAATGACGATAGGGCACTCAAATTGTGTCACGACTCAATACATCGTCCTCCAGCGGACAGATCTCCAAGGGGATATTGATGCCTCGGGCACCATATGGTCCGTCTCCTGTGAGTCTAGATTTTCGAATCCGACGCGAAACTGATAGTTAATTGTAACGTTCAGGGCCTCCTAATGATGATGGAACACTCAAATTGCGTCGAGAGTCAATACACCGTCCTCCTGCCGACTTGCCTCCAAGGGTCTATTGCTGCCTGAGGCACCTTATGGTCGTTTTCCTATGGGTCTAGACTTTCGAATCCGACGCAAGACAGATAGTTAATTGTAACGTTCAGGGCCTCCTAATGACGATGGAGCACTCAAATTGCGTAGAGATTCAATACATCGTCCTCCAGCCGACTTGTCTCCAAGGGGGTATCACTGCCTCGGGCACCATATGATCCGTCTCCGGTGATTCTTCATTTTCGAATCTGACGCAAAACTGATAGTTAATTGTAGCGTTCAGCGCCTCCTAATAACGATGGAACACTCAAATTGCATCGAGATTCGATACATCGTCCTCCAGCCGACTTGTCTCCAAGGGGATATTTCTGCCTCGGGCACCATAAGGTCCGTCTCCTGTGAGTCTAGATTTTCGAATCCGACGCGAAACTGATAGTTAATTGTAACGTTCAGGGCCTCCTAATGACGATGGAATACTCAAATTGCGTCATGATTCAATACATCGCCCTTCAGCCGACTTGCCCCCAAGGGTCTATTGCTGCCTCACGCACCTTATGGTCGTTCTCCTGTGAGTCTAGACATTCGAATCCGACGCATATCTGATAGCGCCTCCTAATGACGATGGAACACTCAAATTGCGTCGAGATTCAATACATCGTCCTCCAGCCGATTTGTCTCCAAGGGGATGTTGCTGTCTCGGGCACCATATGGTCCTTCTCCTGTGAGTAGATTTTCGAATCAGACGCTAAAATGATAGTTAATTGTAACGTTCAGCGCCTCGTAATGACGACAGAACTGTCATTTTGCGTCGAGATTTAATACATCGGCCTCCAGCCGACTTGTCTCCAAGGGTCTATTGCCGCCTCGGGCACCTTATGGTCGTTCTCCTGTGAGTCTAGATTTTCGAATCCGACGCATATCTGATAGTTAATTGTAACATTAAGGGCCTCCTAATGACGATGGAACACTCAAATTGCGGCGAGATTCAATACATCGCCTTTCAGCCGTCTTGTCTCCAAGAGTCTATTGCTGCCTCGGGCACCTTATTTTCGTTCTCCTGTGAGTCTAGATTTTTGAATCCGACGCAAAACAGATGGTAAATTGTAACGTTAAGGCCTCCTAATGACGATGGAACACTCAAATTTCGTCGAGATTCAATACATCGTCCTCCAGCCGATTTGTCTCCAAGGGTCTATTGCTGCCTGTGGTACCTAATGGACGTTCTCCTGTGAGTCTAGATTTTCGAATCCGTCGCAAAACTGATAGTTAATTGTAACGTTCAGCGCCCCCGTAATGACGATGGAATACTCATATTGCGTCGAGATTCAATACATCGTCCACCAGCCGACATGTCTCCAAGGGGATATTGCTGCCTGGGGCACCATATGGTCCATCTCCTGTGAGTCTAGATTTTCGAATCCGACGCAAAACTGATAGTTAATTGTGATGTTCAGGGCCTCCTAATGTCGATGGAACACTCAAGTTGCGTCGAGATACAATTCATGGGCCTCCAGCCGACTTGTCTCCAAGTGTCTATTGCTGCCTCGGGTACCTTATGGTCGTTCTCCTGCGAGTCTAGATTTACGTATCCGACGCATAACTGATAGTTAATTGTAACGTTCTGCGCCTCCTAATCACGATGGAAGACTCAAATTGCGTCGAGATTCAATACATCGGCCTCCAGCCGACTTGTCTCCAAGGGTCTATTGCTGCCTCGCTCACCTTATGGTCGTTCTCCTGCGAGTCTAGATTTACGAATCCGACGCATAACTGATAGTTAATTGTAACGTTCAGCGCCTCCTGATGGCGATGGAACACTCAAATTGCGTCGAGATTCAATGCATCGTCCTGCAGCCGACTTGTCTCCAAGGTGATATTGCTGCCTCAGGCCCCATATGGTCCTTCTCCTGTGCGTCTAGATTTTCGAATCCCACGCGAAACTGATAGTTAATTGTAACGTTCAGGGCCTCCTAATGACGGTGAAACACTCATATGAAGTCGAGATTCAATACATCGTCCTGCAGCCGACTTGTCTCCAAGGGTCTATTGCTGCCTGTGGCACCTTATGGTCGTTCTCCTATGGCTCTAGACTTTCGAATCCGACGCAAAACAGATAGTTAATTGAAACGTTCAGGGCCTCCTAATGACGATGGAACACTCTTATTGAGTCGAGGTTCAATACATCGTCCTCCAGCCGACTTGTCTCCAAGGGGATATCGCTGCCTCGGGCACCATATGGTCCGTCCCCGGTGATTCTACATTTTCGAATCCGACAAAAAACTGATTGTTAATTGTAGCGTTCAGGGCCTGCTAATGACGATGGGGCACTCAAATTGCGTCACGATTCAATACATCGTCCTCCAGCGGACAGGTCTCCAAGGGGATATTGCTGTCTCGGGCACCATATGGTCCGTCTCCTGTGAGTCTAGACTTTCGAATCCGATGCGAAACTGATAGTTAATTGTAACGTTCAGGGCCTCCTAATGACGATGGAACACTCAAATTGCGTCGAGAGTCAAAACATTCTCCTCCAGCCGACTTGCCTCCAAGGGTTTATTGCTGCCTGTGGCACCTTATGGTCGTTTTCCTATGGGTCTAGACTTTCGAATCCGACGCAAGACAGATAGATAATAGTAACGTTCAGGGCCTCCTAATGACGATGGAGCACTCAAATTGCGTAGAGATTCAATACATCGTCCTCCAGCCGACTTGTCTCCAAGGGGGTATCACTGCCTCGGGCACCATATGATCCGTCTCCGGTGATTCTTCATTTTCGAATCTGACGCAAAACTGATAGTTAATTGTAGCGTTCAGCGCCTCCTAATGACGATGGAACACTCAAATTGCATCGAGATTCGATACATCGTCCTCCAGCCGACTTGTCTCCAAGGGGATATTTCTGCCTCGGGCACCATAAGGTCCGTCTCCTGTGAGTCTAGATTTTCGAATCCGACGCGAAACTGATAGTTAATTGTAACGTTCAGGGCCTCCTAATGACGATGGAATACTCAAATTGCGTCATGATTCAATACATCGCCCTTCAGCCGACTTGCCCCCAAGGGTCTATTGCTGCCTCACGCACCTTATGGTCGTTCTCCTGTGAGTCTAGACATTCGAATCCGACGCATATCTGATAGCGCCTCCTAATGACGATGGAACACTCAAATTGCGTCGAGATTCAATACATCGTCCTCCAGCCGATTTGTCTCCAAGGGGATGTTGCTGTCTCGGGCACCATATGGTCCTTCTCCTGTGAGTAGATTTTCGAATCAGACGCTAAAATGATAGTTAATTGTAATGTTCAGCGCCTCGTAATGACGACAGAACTGTCATTTTGCGTCGAGATTTAATACATCGGCCTCCAGCCGACTTGTCTCCAAGGGTCTATTGCCGCCTCGGGCACCTTATGGTCGTTCTCCTGTGAGTCTAGATTTTCGAATCCGACGCATATCTGGTAGTTAATTGTAGCATTAAGGGCCTCCTAATGACGATGGAACACTCAAATTGCGGCGAGATTCAATACATCGCCTTTCAGCCGTCTTGTCTCCAAGAGTCTATTGCTGCCTCGGGCACCTTATTTTCGTTCTCCTGTGAGTCTAGATTTTTGAATCCGACGCAAAACAGATGGTAAATTGTAACGTTAAGGCCTCCTAATGACGATGGAACACTCAAATTTCGTCGAGATTCAATACATCGTCCTCCAGCCGATTTGTCTCCAAGGGTCTATTGCTGCCTGTGGTACCTAATGGACGTTCTCCTGTGAGTCTAGATTTTCGAATCCGTCGCAAAACTGATAGTTAATTGTAACGTTCAGCGCCCCCTAATGACGATGGAATACTCATATTGCGTCGAGATTCAATACATCGTCCACCAGCCGACATGTCTCCAAGGGAATATTGCTGCCTGGGGCACCATATGGTCCATCTCCTGTGAGTCTAGATTTTCGAATCCGACGCAAAACTGATAGTTAATTGTGATGTTCAGGGCCTCCTAATGTCGATGGAACACTCAAGTTGCGTCGAGATACAATTCATGGGCCTCCAGCCGACTTGTCTCCAAGTGTCTATTGCTGCCTCGGGTACCTTATGGTCGTTCTCCTGCGAGTCTATATTTACGTATCCGACGCATAACTGATAGTTAATTGTAACGTTCGGCGCCTCCTAATCACGATGGAAGACTCAAATTGCGTCGAGATTCAATACATCGGCCTCCAGCCGACTTGTTTCCAAGGGTCTATTGCTGCCTCGGGCACCTTATGGTCGTTCTCCTGCGAGTCTAGATTTACGAATCCGACGCATAACTGATAGTTAATTGTAACGTTCAGCGCCTCCTGATGGCGATGGAACACTCAAATTGCGTCGAGATTCAATGCATCGTCCTCCAGCCGACTTGTCTCCAAGGTGATATTGCTGCCCCAGGCCCCATATGGTCCTTCTCCTGTGCGTCTAGATTTTCGAATCCCACGCGAAACTGATAGTTAATTGTAACGTTCAGGGCCTCCTAATGACGATGAAACACTCATATGAAGTCGAGATTCAATACATCGTCCTGCAGCCGACTTGTCTCCAAGGGTCTATTGCTGCCTGTGGCACCTTATGGTCGTTCTCCTATGGCTCTAGACTTTCGAATCCGACGCAAAACAGATAGTTAATTGAAACGTTCAGGGCCTCCTAATGACGATGGAACACTCTTATTGAGTCGAGGTTCAATACATCGTCCTCCAGCCGACTTGTCTCCAAGGGGATATCGCTGCCTCGGGCACCATATGGTCCGTCCCCGGTGATTCTACATTTTCGAATCCGACGCAAAACTGATTGTTAATTGTAGCGTTCAGGGCCTCCTAATGACGATAGAGCACTTAAATTGCGTCACGATTCAAAACATCGTCCTGCAGCGGACTGGTCTCCAAGGGGATATTGCCGCCTCGGGCACCATAAGGTCCGTCTCCTGTGAGTCTAGATTTTCGAATCCGAGGCAAAAATATTAATTAATTGTAACGTTGGCGCCTCCTAATGACGATGGAACACTCAGATTGCATCGAGATTCAATACATCGTCCTCCAGCCGATTTGTCTCCAAGTTGATGTTGCTGTCTCGGGCACCATATGGTCCTTCCCCTGTGAGTAGATTTTCGAATCCAACGCTAAAATGATAGTTAATTGTAACGTTCAGCGCCTCCTAATGACGACAGAACTCTCAACTTGCGTCGAGATTTAATACATTGGCCTCCAGCCGACTTGTCTCCAAGGGTCTATTGCTGCCTCGGGCACCGTATGGTCGTTCTCCTGTGAGTCTAGATTTTCGAATCCGACGCATATCTGATAGTTAATTGTAACGTTCAGCGCCTCCTAATGACGATGGAACACTCAAATTGCGTCGAGATTCAATACATCGGCCTCCAACCAACTTGTCTCCAAGGGTCAATTGCTGCCTCGGGCACCTTATGGTCGATCTCCTGTGAGTCTAGATTTTCGAATCCGACGCGAAACTGATAGTTAATTGTAATGTTCAGGGCCTCCTAATGACGATGGAGCACTCAAATTGGGTCGCGATTCAATACATCGTCCTCCAGCGGGTTGGTCTGCAAGGGGATATTGCTGCCCCGGCACCGTATGGTCCGTCTCCAGTGAGTCTAGATTTTCGAATCCGACGCAAAACTGTTAGTTAAATGTAACGTTCAGGGCCTCCTAATGACGATGGAACACTCAAATTCCGTCGAGAATCAATACATCGTCCTCCAGCGGCTAGTATCCAAGGGGATATTGCTGTCTCGGGCACAATATGGTCCTTCTAGTGTGAATAGATTTTCGAATCCGACGCAAAAATGATATGTAATTGTAACGTTCAGCGCCTCCTAATGCAGATGGAACACTCAAATTGCGTCGAGAGTCAATACATCGTCCTCCTGCCGACTTGTCTGTTTCTAATGGACGTTCTCCTGTGAGTCTAGATTTTCGAATCCGTCGCAAAACTGATAGTTAATTGTAACGTTCAGCGCCCCCTAATGACGATGGAATACTCATATTGCGTCGAGATTCAATACATCGTCCACCAGCCGACTTGTCTCCAAGGGGATATTGCTGCCTGGGGCACCATATGGTCCATCTCCTGTGAGTCTAGATTTTCGAATCCGACGCAAAACTGATAGTTAATTGTGATGTTCAGGGCCTCCTAATGTCGATGGAACACTCAAGTTGCGTCGAGATACAATTCATGGGCCTCCAGCCGACTTGTCTCCAAGTGTCTATTGCTGCCTCGGGTACATTATGGTCGTTCTCCTGCGAGTCTAGATTTACGTATCCGACGCATAACTGATAGTTAATTGTAACGTTCTGCGCCTCCTAATCACGATGGAAGACTCAAATTGCGTCGAGATTCAATACATCGGCCTCCAGCCGACTTGTCTCCAAGGGTCTATTGCTGCCTCGGGCACCTTATAGTCGTTCTCCTGCGAGTCTAGATTTACGAATCCGACGCATAACTGACAGTTAATTGTAACGTTCAGCGCCTCCTGATGGCGATGGAACACTCAAATTGCGTCGAGATTCAATGCATCGTCCTCCAGCCGACTTGTCTCCAAGGTGATATTGCTGCCTCAGGCCCCATATGGTCCTTCTCCTGTGCGTCTAGATTTTCGAATCCCACGCGAAACTGATAGTTAATTGTAACGTTCAGGGCCTCCTAATGACGATGAAACACTCATATGAAGTCGAGATTCAATACATCGTCCTGCAGCCGACTTGTCTCCAAGGGTCTATTGCTGCCTGTGGCACCTTATGGTCGTTCTCCTATGGCTCTAGACTTTCGAATCCGACGCAAAACAGATAGTTAATTGAAACGTTCAGGGCCTCCTAATGACGATGGAACGCTCTTATTGAGTCGAGGTTCAATACATCGTCCTCCAGCCGACTTGTCTCCAAGGGGATATCGCTGCCTCGGGCACCATATGGTCCGTCCCCGGTGATTCTACATTTTCGAATCCGACGCAAAACTGATTGTTAATTGTAGCGTTCAGGGCCTCCTAATGACGATGGAGCACTTAAATTGCGTCACGATTCAAAACATCGTCCTGCAGCGGACTGGTCTCCAAGGGGATATTGCCGCCTCGGGCACCATAAGGTCCGTCTCCTGTGAGTCTAGATTTTCGAATCCGAGGCAAAAATATTAATTAATTGTAACGTTCGGCGCCTCCTAATGACGATGGAACACTCAGATTGCATCGAGATTCAATTCATCGTCCTCCAACCGATTTGTCTCCAAGGGGATGTTGCTGTCTCGGGCACCATATGGTCCTTCCCCTGTGAGTAGATTTTCGAATCCAACGCTAAAATGATAGTTAATTGTAACGTTCAGCGCCTCCTAATGACGACAGAACTCTCAAATTGCGTCGAGATTTAATACATTGGCCTCCAGCCGACTTGTCTCCAAGGGTCTATTGCTGCCTCGGGCACCGTATGGTCGTTCTCCTGTGAGTCTAGATTTTCGAATCCGACGCATATCTGATAGTTAATTGTAACGTTCAGCGCCTCCTAATGACGATGGAACACTCAAATTGCGTCGAGATTCAATACATCGGCCTCCAACCAACTTGTCTCCAAGGGTCAATTGCTGCCTCGGGCACCTTATGGTCGATATCCTGTGAGTCTAGATTTTCGAATCCGACGCGAAACTGATAGTTAATTGTAATGTTCAGGTCCTCCTAATGACGATGGAGCACTCAAATTGGGTCGCGATTCAATACATCGTCCTCCAGCGGGTTGGTCTCCAAGGGGATATTGCTGCACCGGCACCTTATGGTCCGTCTCCAGTGAGTCTAGATTTTCGAATCCGACGCAAAACTGTTAGTTAAATGTAACGTTCAGGGCCTCCTAATGACGATGGAACACTCAAATTGCGTCGAGAATCAATACATCGTCCTCTAGCGGCTAGTATCCAAGGGGATATTGCTGTCTCGGGCACAATATGGTCCTTCTAGTGTGAATAGATTTTCGAATCCGACGCAAAAATGATATGTAATTGTAACGTTCAGCGCCTCCTAATGCAGATGGAACACTCAAATTGCGTCGAGAGTCAATACATCGTCCTCCTGCCGACTTGTCTACAAGGGGATATTGCTGCCTCGGGCTCCTTATGGTCCGTCTCCTGTGAGTCTAGATTTACGAATCCGACGTGAAAAATCATAGTTCATTGTAACGCTCAGGGCCTCCTAATGACGATGGCACAATCAAATTGCGTCGAGATTCAATACATCGGCCTCCAGCCGCCTTGTCTTTCAAGGGTCTATTGCTGCCTGGGGCACCTTATGGTCGTTCTCCTATAAGACTAGATTTTCGAATCCGACGCATACGTGATTGTTAATTGTAACGTTCAGTACCTCCTAATGACGATGGAACACTCAAATTGCGTCGAGATTCAATACATCGTCCTCCAGCCGACTTGTCTCCATGGGGATATTGCTGCCTCAGGCACCTTATGGTCGTTCTCCTGTGAGTCTAGATTTTCGAATCCGACGCGAAACTGATTGTCAATTGTAACGTTCAGGGCCTCCTAATGACGATGGAACACTCAAATTGTGTCGAGATTCATTACAACGTCCTCCAGCCGACTTGTATCCAAGGGGATATTGCTGTCTCGGGCACCTTATGGTTCTTCTCCTGTGAGTAGATTTTCGAATCAGACGCTAAAATGATAGTTAATTGTAACCTTCAGCGCCTCCTAATGACGATGGAATACACAAATTGCGTCGAGAGTCAATACATCGTCCTCCAGCCGACTTGTCTCCAAGGGGATATTGTTGCCTCGGGCACCTTATGGTCGTTCCCCTGTGAGTCTAGATTTTCGAATCCGACGCATGACTGATTGTTAATTGTAACGTTCAGGGCATACTAAAGACGATGGAACACTCAAATTGCGTCGAGATTCAATACATCGTCCTCCAGCCGACTTGTTTCCAAGGGGATATCGCTGCCTCGGGCACCATAAGGTCCGTCTCTGGTGGTTCTACATTTTCGAATCCGACGCAAAACTGATAGTTAATTGTAATGTTCAGGGCCTCCTAATGACGATGGAGCACTCAAATTGGGTCGCGATTCAATATATCGTCCTCCAGCAGACTGGTCTCCAAGGGGATATTGCTGCCCCGGCACCTTATGGTCCGTCTCCAGTGAGTCTAGATTTTCGAATCCGACGCAAAACTGTTAGTTAAATGTAACGTTCAGGGCCTCCTAATGACGATGGAACACTCAAATTGCTTCGAGATTCAATACATCGTCATTCAGCCGACTTGTCTCCAAGGGACTATTGCTGCCTCGGCCACCTTAAGGTCGCTCTCCTGTGAGTCTAGATTTTAGAATCCGAAGCTAAACTGATAGTGAGTTGTAACGTTCAGGGCCTCCTAATGACGATGGAACACTCAAATTGCGTCGAGATTCAATACATCGTCCTCCAGCCGACTTGTCTCCATGGGGATATTGCTGCCTCGGGCACCTTATGTTAGTTCTCCTGTGAGTCTAGATTTTCGAATCCGACGCGAAACTGATTGTTAATTGTAACGTTCAGCGCTTCCTAATGACGATGGAACACTCAAATTGCGTCGAGATTCAATACAATCGTCATTCAGCCGACTTGCCTCCAAGGGCCTATTGCTGCCTCGGGCACCTTATGGTCGTTCCCCTGTGAGTCTAGATTTTAGAATCCGACGCAAAACTGATAGTTAATTGCAACGTTCAAGACCTCCTAATGTCGATGGAACAATCAAATTGCGTCGAGGTTCAATAGATCGTCCTCCAGGCGACGTGTCTCCAAGGTGATATTGCTGACTCGGCCACCATATGGTCCGTCTCCTGTGAGTCTAGATTTTCGGATCCGACGAAAAACTGATAGTTAATTGTGACATTCAGGGCCTCCTAATGACGATGAAACACTCAAATTGCGTCGCGATCCAATACATCGTCACTCAGCCGACTTGTCTCCGAAGGGCCTATTGCTGCCTGGGCCACCTTATGGTCGCTCTCCTGTGAGTCTAGATTTTAGTATCCGAAGCTAAACTTATAGTTAGTTGTAACGTTCAGGGCCTCCTAATGACGATGGAACACTCAAATTGCGTCGAGATTCAATACATCGTCCTCCAGCGGCTAATATCCAAGGGGATATTGCTGTCTCGGGGACAATATGGTCCTTCTCCTGTGAATAGATTTTCGAATTCGACGCTAAAATGATATTTAAATGTAACGTTCATCGCCTCCTAATGCAGATGGAATACTCAAATTGCGTCGAGAGTCAATACATCGTCCTCCTGCCGACTTGTCTACAAGGGGATATTGCTGCCTCGGGCTCCATGTTGCCCGTCTCCTGTAAGTCTAGATTCTCGAATCCGACGCAAAAATGATAGTTCATTGTAACGTTCAGGGCCTGCTAATGACGATGAAACAATCAAATTGCGTCGAGATTCAATACTTCGGCCTTCAGCCGACTTGTCTCCAAGGGTCTATTGCTGCCTGGGGCACCATATGGTCGTTCTCTTATGAGTCTAGATTTTCGAATCCGACGCATATGTGATTGTTAATTGTAACGTTCAGTGCCTCCTAATGACGATGGAACAATCAAATTGCATCGAGATTCAATACATCGTCCTCCAGCCGACTTGTCTCCATGGGGATACTGCTGCCTCAGGCGCCTTATGGTAGTTCTCCTGTGAGTCTAGATTTTCGAATCCGACGCGAAACTGATTTTCAATTGTAATGTTCAGGGCCTCCTAATGACGATGGAACACTCAAGTTGCGACGAGATTCAAAACATCTTCCTCCAGCCGACTTGTCTCCAAGGGTATATCGCTGCTTCGGGCACCATACGGTCCGTCTCCGGTGATTCTACATTTTCGAATCACACGCAAAACTGATAGTTAATTGTAACGTTCAGGGCCTCCTAATGCCGATGCAACACTCAAATTGTGTCGAGATTCAATACAACGACCTCCAGCCGACTTGTATCCAATGGGATATTGCTGTCTCGGGCACCTTATGGTTCTTCTCCTGTGAGTAGATTTTCGAATCAGACGCGAAAATGATAGTTAATTGTAACCTTCAACGCCTACTAATGACGATGGAATACTCAAATTGCATTGAGAGTCAATACATCGTCCTCCAGCCGACTTGTCCCCAAGGGGATATTGCTGCCTCGTCCACCATATGGTCCGTCTCCTGCGGGTCTAGATTTTCGAATCCGACGCGAAACTGATAGTTAATTGTATCGTTCAGGGCCTCCTAATGATTATGGAACACTCAAATTGCGTCGAGATTCAATACATCGTCCTACAGCCGAATTGCCCCCAAGGGTCTATTGCTGCCTCGGGCACCTTATGGTCGTTTCCCTGTGAGTCTAGATGTTAGAAGCCGAAGCAAAACTGCTAGTTATTAGTAACGTTCAAGACCTCCTAATGACGATGGAACAATCAAATTGCGTCAAGGTTCAATACATCGTCCTCCAGCCGACACATCTCCAAGGGGATATTGCTGCCTCAGGCATCATATGGTCCGTCTCCTGTGAGTCTAGATTTTCGAATCCGACGCAAAAATGATAGTTAATTGTAACGTTCAGCGCCTCCTAATGACGATGGAACACTCAAATTGCGTCGCGATTCAATACATCGTCCTCCAGCCGACTTGTCTCCAAGAAGATATTGCTGCCTCGGGCACCATATGGTCCGTCACCTGTGAGTCTAGATTTTCGAATCCGACGCGAAACTGATAGTTAATTGTAACGTTCAGGGCCTCCAAATGACGATGGAACACTCAAATTGCGTCTAGATTCAATACATCGTCCTCCAGCGGCTAGTATCCAAGGGGATATTGCTGTCTCGGGCACAATATGGTCCTTCTCCTGTGAATAGATTTTCGGATCCGACGCTAAATTGATTTTTAATTATAACGTTCAGCACCTCCTAATGCAGATGGAACACTCAAATTGCGTCGAGAGTCAATACATCGTCCTCCTGCCGACTTGTCTCCAAGGGACTATTGCTGCCTGGGGCACCTTATGGTCGTTCTCCTATCAGTCTAGATTTTCGAATCCGACGCATACGTGATTGTTAATTGTAACGTTCAGTGCCTCCTAATGACGATGGAACACTCAAATTGCGTCGAGATTCAATACATCGTCCTGCAGCCTACTTTTGTCCAAGGGGATATTGCTGCTTCTGGCACCATATAGTCCGTCTCCTGTGAGTCTAGATTTTCGAATCCGACGCGAAACTGATAGTTAATTGTAACGTTCACGGCCACCTAATGACGATGGAACACTCAAATTGCGTCCAGATTCAATACATCGTCCTTGAGCGGACTTGTCTACAAGAGTCTATTGCTGCCTAGGGCACCTTATGGTCGTTCTCCTGTGAGTCTAGATTTTCGAATCCTACGCAATACTGATAGTTAATTGAAACGTTCAGGGCCTCCTAATGAAGATGGAACACTGAAATTGCTTCGAGATTCAATACATCGGCCTAGTCTTCAAGGGTCTATTGCTGGCTCGGGCACCTTATGGTCGGTCTCCTGTGAGTCTTGATTTTCGAATCCGACGAAAAACTGATTGTTAATTGTAACGTTCAGGGCCTCCTAATGACGATGGAACACTCAAATTGTGTCGAGATTCAATACATCGTCCGCCAGCCGACTTGTATCCATTGGGATATTGCTGTCTCGGGCACCATATGGTCCTTCGCCTGTGAGTAGATTTTCGAATCCGACGCTAAAATGGTAGTTAATTGTAACGTTTAGGGCATCCTAATGATGAAGGAACACACAAATTGCGTCGAGATTCAATACATGGTCCTCCAGCCGACTTGTCTCCAAGGGGATAACGATGCCTCGGGCACCATATCGAAGGTCTCTGGTAATTCTACATTTTCGAATCCGACGCAAAACTGATAGTTAATTGTAACGATCAGGGCCTCCTAATGACGACTGAGCACTCAAATTGCGTCGCGAATCAATCCATCGTCCTCCAGCAGACTGGTCTCCAAGGGGATATTGTTGCCCCAGCACCTCATGGTCCGTCTCCAGTGAGTCTACATTTTCGAATCCGACGAAAAACTGATAGTTAATTGTAACATTCAGGCCTCCTAACTACGATGGAACACTCAAATATCGACGCGATCCAATACATCGTCCTCCAGCCAACTTGTCTCCAAGGGTCTATTGCTGCCTGGGGCTTCTTATGATCTTTCTCCTGTGAGTCTAGATTTTCGAATTCAACGTAAAACTGTCAGTTCATTGTAACGTTCAGGTCCTCCTAATGATGATGGAACACTCAAATTGCGTCGAGAGTCAATACATCGTCCTACAGCCGACTTGCCCCCAAGGGTCTATTGCTGCCTCGGGCAACTTATGGTCGTTCTCCTGTGAGTCTAGATTTTCGAATCCGACGCAAAACTGATTGTTGACTGCAACGTTCAGGGCCTCCTAATGACGATTGAACACTCAAATTGCGTCGAGAGTCAATACATCGTCCTCCTGCCGACTTGTCTACAAGGGGATATTGCTGCCTCGGGCTACATGTAGTCCGTCTCCTGCGAGTCTAGATTTTCTAATCCGACGCAAAAATTATAGTTCATTGTAACGTTCAGGGCCTGCTAATGACGATGGAACACTCTAATTGCGTCGAGATTCAATACATCGGCCTCCAGCCGACTTGTCTCCAAGGGTCTATTGCTGCCTGGGGCACCTTATGGTCGTTCTCCTATGAGTCTAGATTTTCGAATCCGACGCATACGTGATTGTTAATTGTAACGTTCAGTGCCTCCCAATGACGATGGAACACTCAAATTGCGTCGAGATTCAATACATCGTCCTCCAGCCTACTTGTCTCCAAGGGGATATTGCTGTCTGGGGCACCATATGGTCCGTCTCCTGTGAGTCTAGATTTTCGAATCCGACGCGAAACTGATAGTTAATTGTAACGTTCAGGGCCACCTAATGACGATGGAACACTCAAATTGCGTCCAGATTCAATACATCGTCCTTCAGCGGACTTGTCTACAAGAGTCTATTGCTGCCTAGGGCACCTTATGGTCGTTCTCCTGTGAGTCTAGATCTTCGAATCCGACGCAAAAGTGATAGTTAATTGTAACTTTCAGGGCCTCCTAATGACGATGGAACACTGAAATTGCGTCGATATTCAATACATCGGCCTAGTCTTCAAGGGTGTATTACTGGCTCCGGCACCTTATGGTCGGTCTCCTGTGAGTCTAGATTTTCGAATCCGACGCATAACTGATAGTTAATTGTAACGTTCAGCGCCTCCTAATGACGATGGAACACTCTAATAGCGTCGAGATTGAATACATCGTCCTACAGCCGACTTGCCTAAAAGGGTCTATTGTTGCCTGTGGCACGTTATGGTCGTGCTCCTATGGGTCTAGATTTTCGAATACGACGCAAAACAGATGGTTGATTGTAACGTTCAGGGCCTCCTAATGACGATGGAACACTCAAATTGCGTCGAGATTCAATACATCGTCTTCCAGCCGACTTGTCCCCAAGGGGATATCGCAGCCTCGGGCATCATATCGTCTGTCTCCTGTGATTCTACATTTTCGAATCCTACGCAAAAGTGATAGTTAATTGTAACGTTCAGGGACTCCTAATCACGATGGAGCAATCAAATTGCGTCGCGATTCAATACTTCGTCCTCCAGCGGACTGGTCTCCAAGGGGATATTGCTGCCTCGGGCACCTTATGGTCGCTCTCCTGTGAGTCTAGATTTTAGAATCCGACGCTAAACTGATAGTTAATTGTAACGTTCAGGGACTCCTAATGACGATGGAACACTCAAATTGCGTCGACATTCAATACATCGTCCTACAGCCGACTTGCCCCCAAGGATCTATTGCTGCCTCGGGCAACTTATGGTCGTTCTCCTGTGAGTCAAGATTTTCGAATCCGACGCAAAACTGATTGTTAATTGCAACGTTCAGGGCCTCCTAATGACGATTGAAAACTCAAATTGCGTCGAGATTCAATACATCGTCCTCCAGCCGACTTGTCTCCAAGTGGATAACGGTGCCTCGGGCACCATATGGAATGTCTCTGGTAATTCTACATTTTCGAATCCGATGCAAAACTGATAGTTAATTGGAACGCTCAGGGCCTCCTAATGACGACTGAGCACTCAAATCGCGTCGCGAATCAATACATCGTCCTCCAGCGGACTGGTATCCAACGGGAATTTAATGCACCGGCACCTTATGGTCCGTCTCCAGTGAGTCTAGATTTTCGAATCCGACGAAAAACTGATAGTTAATTGTAACGATCAGGGCCTCCTAATGACGATGGAGCAAACAAATTGCGTCGCGATTCAATACATCGTCCTCCAGCGGACTGGTCTCAAAGCTGATATTGCTGCCTCGGGCCCCTTATGGTTCGTCGAGAGTGAGCCTAGATTTTCGTATCATTGTAACATTCAGGGCCTCCTAATGACGATAACACTCAAATTGCGTTGCGATCCAATACATCTTCCTCCAGCGGACTTGTCTCCAATGGTCTATTGCTGCCTAGGGCACCTTATGATCGTTCTCCTGTGAGTCTAGATTTTAGAATCCGACGCTAAACTGATAGTTAATTGTAACGTTCAGGGCCTCCTAATGACGATGGAACAATCAAATTGCGTCGCGATTCAATACATCGTCATTCAGCCGACTTGTCTCCAAGGGACTATTGCTGCCTCGGACACCTTATGGTCGCTCTCCTCTGAGTCTAGATTTTAGAATCCGACGCTAAACTGATAGTTAATTGTAACGTTCAGGGCCTCCTAATGACGATGGAACACTCAAATTGCGTCGAGATTCAATACATCGGCCTCCAGCCGACTTGTCTCCAATGGTCTATTGCTGCCTCGGGCAACTTATGGTCGTTCTCCTGTGAGTCAAGATTTTCGAATCCGACGCAAAACTGATTGTTAATTGCAACGTTCAGGGCCTCCTAATGACGATTGAAAACTCAAATTGCGTCGAGATTCAATACATCGTCCGCCAGCCGACTTGTATCCAAGGGGATATTGCTGTCTCGGGCACCATATGGTCCCTCGCCTGTGAGCAGATTTTCGAATCCGACGCTAAAATAACAGTTAATTGTAACGTTCACGGCCTCCTAATGATGAAGGAACACACAAATTGCGTCGAGATTCAATACATCGTCCTCCAGCCGACTTGTCTGCAATGGTCTATTGCTGCCTCGGGCACCTTAAGGTCGTTCCCCTGTGAGTCTAGGTTTTCGAATCCGGTGCATAACTTATAGTTAATTGTAACGTTCAGCGCCTCCTAATGACGATGGAACACTCAAATTGCGTCGAGATTCAATACATCGTCCTCCAGCCGACTTGTCTCCAAGGGGATAACGGTGCCTCGGGCACCATATGGAATGTCTCTGGTAATTATACATTTTCGAATCCGACGCAAAACTGATAGTTAATTGTAACGCTCAGGGCCTCCTAATGACGACTGAGCACTCAAATTGCGTCGCGAATCAATACATCGTCCTCCAGCGGACTGGTATCCAAGGGGATTTTGCTGCACCGGCACCTTGTGGTCCGCCTCCAGTGAGTCTAGATTTTCGAATCCGACGAAAAACTGATAGTTAATTGTAACATTCAGGCCTCCTAATTACGATGGAACACTCAAATAGCGTCGCGATCCAATACATCGTCCTCCAGCCGAATTGTCTCCAAGGGTCTATTGCTGCGTCGGGCTCCTTATGGTCGTTCTCCTGTGAGTCTAGGTTTTCGAATCCGGCGCATAACTTATAGTTAATTGTAACGTTCAGCGCCTCCTAATGACGATGGAACACTCAATTTGCTTCGAGATTCAATACATCGTTATTCAGCCGCCTTGTCTCCCAGGGACTATTGCTGCCTCGGGCACCTTATGGTCGCTCTCCTGTGACACTGGATTTTAGAATCCGACGCTAAACTGATAGTTAAGTACAACGTTCAGGGCCTCCTAATGACGATGGAACACTCAAATTGCGTCGAGATTCCATATATCTTCCTCCTGCCGACTTGCCTACAAGGGGATATTGCTGTCTCGGGCTCCATGTGGTCCGTCTCCTGTAAGTCTAGATTTTCGAATCCGACGCAAAAATTATAGTTCATTGTAAGGTTCAGAGCCTGCTAATGACGATGGAATACTCAAATTGCGTCGAGATTCAATACATCGTCCTCCAGCCGACTTGTCTCCAAGGGGACATTGCTGCCTCGGGCACCATTCGGTCCGTCTCCTGTGAGTCTAGATTTTCGAATCCGACGCAAAAATGATAGTTAATTGTAACGTTCAGCGCCTCCTAATGACCATGGAACACTCAAATTGCGTCGAGATTCAATACATCGTCCTACAGCCGACTTGCCCCCAAGGGTCTATTGCTGCCTCGGGCAACTTATGGTCGTTCTCCTGTGAGTCTAGATTTTCGAATCCGACGCAAAACTGATTGTTGACTGCAACGTTCAGGGCCTCCTAATGACGATTGAACACTCAAATTGCGTCGAGATTCAATACATCGTCCGCCAGCCGACTTGTATCCAAGGGGATATTGCTGCCTCGGCCACCTTATGGTCGTTCTCCTGTGAGTCTAGGTTTTCGAACCCGGTGCATAACTTATAGTTAATTGTAACGTTCAGCGCCTCCTAATGACGATGGAACACTCAAATTGCGTCGAGATTCAATACACCGTCCTCCACTCGACTTGTCTCCAAGGGGATAACGGTGCCTCGGGCACCATATGGAATGTCTCTGGTAATTCTACATTTTCGAATCCGACGCAAAACTGATAGTTAATTTTAACGCTCAGGGCCTCCTAATGACGACTGAGCACTCAAATTGCGTCGCGAATCAATACATCGTCCTCCAGCGAACTTGTATCCAAGGGGATATTGCTGCACCGGCACCTTATGCTCCGTCTCCAGTGAGTCTAGATTTTCGAATAAAACGAAAAATTGATAGTTAATTGTAACATTCAGGCCTCCTAATTACGATGGAACACTCAAATTGCGTCGCGATCCAATACATCGTCCTCCAGCCGACTTGTCTCCAAGGGTCTATTGCTGCCTCGGGCACATTATGGTCGTTCTCCTGTGAGTCTAGGTTTTCGAACCCGGTGCATAACTTATAGTTAATTGTAACGTTCAGCGCCTCCTAATGACGATGGAACACTCAAATTGCGTCGAGATTCAATACATCGTCCTCCAGCCGACTTGTCTCCAAGCGGATATCGCTGCCTCGGGCATCATATCGTCTGTCTCCTGTGATTCTACATTTTCGAATCAGACGCAAAACTGATAGTTAATTGTAACGATCAGGGCCTTCTAATGACGATGGAGCAATGAAATTGCGTCGCGATTCATTACATCGTCCTCCAGCGGACTGGTCTCCAAGGGGATATTGATGCCTCGGGCCCCTTATGGTCCGTCGCCAGTGAGTCTAGATTTTCGTATCCGACGAAAAACTGATAGTTAATTGTAACATTCAGGGCCTCCTAATGACGATAACACTCAAATTGCGTTGCGATCCAATACATCTTCCTCCAGCGGACTTGTCTCCAAGGGTCTATTGCTGCCTCGGGCACCTTATGATCGTTGTCCTGTGAGTCTAGATTTTCGAATCCGACGTAAAACTGACAGTTCATTGTAACGTTCAGGGCCTCCTAATGACGATGGAACACTCAAATTGCGTCGAGATTCAATACATCGTCCTACAGCCGACTTGACCCCAAGGGACTATTGCTGATTCGGGCAACTTATGGTCGTTCTCCTGTGAGTCTAGATTTTCGAATCCGACGCAAAACTGATTGTTGATTGTAACGTTCATGGCCTCCTAATGACGATGGAACACTCAAATTGCGTCGAGATTCAATACATCGTCCTACAGCCGACTTGCCCCCAAGGGACTATTGCTGATTCGGGCAACTTATGGACGTTCTCCTGTGAGTCTAGATTTTAGAATCCGACACTAAACTGACAGTTAATTGTAACGTTCAGGGCCTCCTAATGACGATGGAACGCTCAAATTGCGTCGAGATTCAATACATCGGCCTCCAGCCGACTTGTCTCCAAGGGGACATTGCTGCCTCGGGCACCTAATGGTCCGTCTCCTGTGAGTCTAGATTTTCGAATCCGACGCCAAACTGATAGTTAATTGTAACGTTCATGGCCTCCTAATGACGATTGAACACTCAAATTGCGTCGAGATTCAATACACCGTCCGCCAGCCGACTTTTCTCCAAGGGTCTATTGCTGCCTCGGCCAACTTATGGTCGTTCTCCTGTGAGTCTAAATTTTCGAATCCGACGCGAAACTGATTGTTAATTGCAACGTTCAGGGCCTCCTAATGACGATTGAACACTCAAATTGCGTCGAGATTCAATACATCGTCCGCCAGCCGACTTGTATCCAAGGGGATATTGCTGTCTAGGGCACCATATGGTCCTTCGCCTGTGAGCAGATTTTCGAATCCGACGCTAAAATTATAGTTAATTGTAACGTTCACGGCCTCCTAATGATGAAGGAACATACAAATTGGGTCGAGATTCAATACATGGTCCTCCAGCCGACTTGTCTCCAAGGGTCTATTGCTGCATCGGGCACTTTATGGTCGTTCTCCTGTGAGTCTCGGTTTTCGAACCCGGTGCATAACTTATAGTTAATTGTAACTTTCAGCGCCTCCTAATGACGATGGAACACTCAAATTGCGTCGAGATTCAATACATCGTCCTCCAGCCGACTTGTCTCCAAGGGATAACGGTGCCTCGGGCACCATATGGAATGTCTCTGGTAATTCTACATTTTCGAATCCGACGCAAAACTGATAGTTAATTGTAACGCTCAGGGTCTCCGAATGACGACTGAGCTCTCAAATTGCGTCGCGAATCAATACATCGTCCTCCAGCGGACTGATATCTAAGGGGATATTGCTGCAACGGCACCTTATGGTCCGTCTCCAGTGAGTCTAGATTCTCGAATAAAACGAAAAACTGATAGTTAATTGTAACATTCAGGCCTCCTAATTACGATGGAACACTGAAATTGCGTCGCGATCCAAAACATCGTCCTCCAGCCGACTTGTCTCCAAGGGCCTATTGCTGCCTCGGGCACCTTATGGTGTTTCTCCTGTGAGACTATGTTTTCGAACCCGGTGCAAAACTGATAGTTAATTGAATCGTTCAGGGCCTCCTAATGACGATGGAACACTGTCATTTCGTCGAGATTCAATACATCGGCCTAGTCTTCAAGGGTCTATTACTGGCTCGGGCACCTTATGGTCGGTCTCCTGTGAGTCTAGATTTTCGAATCCGACGCATAACTGATAGTTAATTGTAGCGTTCAGCGCCTCGTAATGACGATGGAACACTCAAATTGCGTCGAGATTCAATACATCGTCCTCCAGCCGACTTGCCTCCAAGGGTCTATTGTTGCCAGTGGCACCTTATGGTCGTGCCCCTATGGGTCTAGATTTTCGAATACGACGCAAAATATATGGATCATTGTAACGTTCAGGTCCTCCTAATGACGATGGAACACTCAAATTGCGTCGAGATTCAATACATCGTCCTCCAGCCGATTTGTCTCCAAGCGGATATCGCTGCCTCGGGCATCATATCGTCTGTCTCCTGTGATCTACATTTTCCAATCAGACGCAAAACTGATCGTTAATTGTAACGATCAGGGCCTCCTAATGACGATGGAGCAATCAAATTGCGTCGCGATTCATTACATCGTCTTCCAGCGGACTGGCATCCAAGGGGATATTGATGCCTCGGGCCCCTTATGGTCCGTCGCCAGTGAGTCTAGATTTTCGTATCCGACGAAAAACTGATAGTTATTTGTAACATTCAGGGCCTCCTAATGACGATAACAATCAAATTGGGTTGCTATCCAATACATCTTGCTCCAGCAGACTTGTCTCCTAGGGTCTATTGCTGCCTCGGGCACCTTATGATCGTTCTCCTGTGAGTCTAGATTTTCGAATTCGACGCAAAACTGACAGTTCATTGTAACGATCAGGGCCTCCTAATGACGATGGAACACTCAAATTGCGTCGAGATTCAATACATCGTCATTCAGCCGACTTGTCTCCAAGGGACTATTACTGCCTCGGGCACCTTATGGTCGCTCTAATGTGAGTCTAGATTTTAGAATCCGACGCTAAACTGATAGTTAATTGTAACGTTCATGGCCTCCTAATGACGATGGAACGCTCAAATTGCGTCGAGATTCAATACATCGTCCTACAGCCGACTTGCCCCCAAGGGTCTATTGCTGATACTGGCAATTTATGTTCGTTCTCCTGTGAGTCTAGATTTTCGAATCCGACGCAAAACTGATTGTTAATTGCAACGTTCAGGGCCTCCTAATGACGATGGAACACTGAAATTGCGTCGAGATTCAATACATCGTCCGCCAGCCTACTTGTATCCAAGGGGATATCGTTGCCTCGGGCACCATATGGTCCTTCGCCTGTGAGTAGATTTTCGAATCCGACGCTAAAATGATAGTTAATTGTAACGTTGATGGCCTCCTAATGATGATGGAAAACTCAAATTGCGTCGAGATTCAATACATCGTCCTACAGCCGACTTGCCCCCAAGGGTCTATTGCTGCCTCGGGCACCTTATAGTCGTTCTCCTGTGAGTCTAGGTTTTCGAATCCGGCGCATAACTTATAGTTAATTGTTACGCTCAGCGCCTCCTAATGACGATGGAACACTCAAATTGCGTCGAGATTCAATACATCGTCCTCAAGCCGACTTGTCTCCGAGGGGATAACGGTGCCTCGGGCACCATATTTAATGTCTCTGGTAATTCTGCATTTTCGAATCCGACGCAAAATTGATAGTTAATTGGCACGCTCAGGGCCTCCTAATGACGACTGAGCACTCAAATTGCGTCGCGAATCAATACATCGTCCTCCAGCGGACTGGTATCCAAGGGGATATTGCCGCCCCGGCTACTTATGTCCGTCTCCAGTGAGTCTAGATTTTCGAATCCGACGAAAAACTGATAGTTAATTGTAACATTCAGGCTTCCTAATTACGATGGAACACTCAAATTGCGTCGCGATCCAATACATCGTCCTCCAGCCGACTTGTCTCCAAATGTCTATTGCTGCCTCGGGCACCTTATGGTCGTTCTCCTGTGAGTCTAGGATTTCGAATCCGGCGCATAACTTATAGTTAATTGTAACGTTCAGCGCCTCCTAATGACGATGGAACACTCAAATTGCGTCGAGATTCAATATATCGTCATTCAGCCGACTTGTCTCCAAGGGACTATTGGTACCTCGGGCACCTTATGGTCGCTCTCCTGTTACTCTAGATTTTAGAATCCGACGCTAAACTGATAGTTAAGTATAACGTTCAGGGCCTCCTAATGATGATGGAACACTCAAATTGCGTCAAGATTCAATACATCGTCCTTCAGCCGACTTGTCTCCAAGGGTCTATTGCTGGCTCGGGCACCTTATGGTCGTTCTCCTGTGAGTCTAGATTTTTGAATCCGACGCAAAACTGATAGTTAATTGTAACATTCAGGCCTCCTAATTACGATGGAACACTCAAATTGCGTCGCGATTCAATCCATCGTCCTCCAGCGGACTGGTCTCCAAGGGGATATTACTGCCTCGGTCCCCTTATGGTCCGTCTCCAGTGAAACTAGATTTTCAAATCCTACGAAAAACTGATAGTTAATTGTAACATTCAGGGCCTCCTTATGACGATGGAACACTCAAATTGCGTTGCGATCAATACATCTTCCTCCAGCGGACTTGTCTCCAAGAGTCTATTGCTGCCTCGGGCACCTTATGATCGTTCTCCTGTGAGTCTAGATTTTGGAATCCGACGCACAACTGTCAGTTCATTGTAACGTTCAGGGCCTCCTAATGACGATGGAACACTCAAATGGCGTCGAGAATCAATACATCGTCCTCCAGCCGACTTGTCTCCAAGGGTCTATTGCTGACTCGGGCACCTTATGGTCGTTCCCCTGTGAGTCTAGATTTTAGAATCCGACGCGAAGCTGATAGTTCATTGTAACGTTCAGGGCATACTAATGTCGATTGAGCACTCAAATTGCGTCGAGATTCAATACATCGGCCTCCAGCCGACTTGTCTCCAAGGGGACATTGCTGCCTCGGTCACCATATGGTCTGTCTCCTGTGAGGCTAGATTTTCGATTCCGACGCGAAACCGATAGTTAATTGTAACGTTCAGGGCCTCCTAATGACGATGGAACAATCAAATTGCGTCGAGTTCAATACATCGTCCTCCAGCCGACTTGTCTCCAAGGTGATATTGCTGCCTCGGGCACCATATAGTCCGTCTCCTGTGAGTCTAGATTTTCGAATCCGACGCAAAAATGATAGTTAATTGTAACGTTCAACGCCCCTAATGAGGATGGAACACTCAAATGGCGTCGAGATTCAATACATCGGCCTTTCAGCCGACTTGTCTCCAAGGTGATATTGCTGCCTCGGGTACCTTATGGTCCGTCTCCTGTGAGTCTAGAGTTTCGAATCCGACGCGAAACTGATAGTTAATTGTAACGTTCAGGGCCTCCTAATCACGATGGAACACTCAAATTACGTCGAGATTCAATACATCGTCATTCAGCCGACTTGTCTCCAAATGTCTATTGCTGCCTCGGGCACCTTATGGTCGTTCTCCTGTGAGTCTAGATTTTCGAATCCGATGCGAAACTGATAGTTAATTGTAACGTTCAGAGCCTCCTAATGACGATGGAACACTCAAATTGCGTCGAGTTTCTATACATCGGCCTCCAGCCGACTGGTCTCCAAGGGAATATTGCTGCCTCGGGCACCATTTGGTCCGTCTCCTGTGAGTCTAGATTTTCGAATCCGACGCACAAATGATAGTTAATTGTAACGTTCAGCGCCTCCTAATGACGATGGAACACTCAAATTGCGTCGAAATTCAATACATCGTCCAACAGCCGACATGTCTCCAAGGGGATATAGCTGCGTCGGACACCTTATGGTCGTTCTCCTGTGAGTCTAGATTCTCGAATCCGACACAAAACTGATTATTAATTGTAACGTTCAGGGCCTCCTAATGACGATGGAACACTAAAATTGCGTCGAGATTCAATACATCGTCCTCCAGCCGACTTGTTTCCAATGGGATATTGCTGTCTCAGGCACCATATGGTCCTTCTCTTGTGAGTAGATGTTCGAATCCGTCGCTAAAATGATAGTTAATTGTAACGTTAATGGCCTCTTAATGACGATGGAACACTCAAATTGCGTCGAAATTCAATACATCGGCCCCCCGAACACTTGTCTCAAAGGGTGTATTGCTGCCTCGGGCACCTTATAGTCGTTCTCCTGTGAGTCTAGATTTTCGAATCCGACGCGAAACTGATAGTTAATTGTAACGTTCATGGCCTCTTAATGACGATGGAACACTCAAATTGCGTCGAAATTCAATACATCGGCCTCCCGAACACTTGTCTCAAAGGGTGTATTGCTGCCTCGGGCACCTTATGGTCGTTCTCCTGTGAGTCTAGATTTACGAAACCGACGCGAAACTGATAGTTAATTGTAACGTTCAGTTCCTCCTAATGACAATGGAACACTCAAATTGCGTCGAGATTCAGTACATGGTCCTTCAGCGAGTTGTCTCCAAGAGTCTAATGCTGCCTTGGTCACCTTATGTTCGTTCTCCTGTGAGTTTAGATTTTCGAATCCGACGCAAAACTGATTCTTAATTGTAACGTTCAGGGCCTCCTAATGACGATGGAACACTCAAATTGCGTCGAGATTCAATACATCGTCCTCCAGCCGACTTGTCTCCAAGGCGATATTGCTGCCTTGGGCACCATATGGTCATCCTCCTGTGAGTCTAGATTTTTTAATCCGACGCGAAACTGATAGTTAATTGTAACGTTCAGGGCCTCCCAATGACGATGGAACACTCAAATTGTGTCGAGGGTCATTACATCGTCCTCCAGCCGACTTGTCTCCAAAGGGATATAGCTGCCTCGGGCACCTTATGGTCGTTCTCCTGTGAGTCTAGATTCTCGAGTCCGACGCAAAGCTGATTGTTAATTGTAACGTTCTGGCCTCCTAATGACGATGGAACATTCAAATTGCGTCGAGAATCAATACATCGTCCTCCAGCTGGCCTGTCTCCAACGGTCTATTGCTGACTCGGGCACCTTATGGTCGTTCTCCTGTGAGTCTAGATTGTCGAATCCAACGCATAACTGATATTTAATTGTAACGATCAGCGCCTCCTAATGACGATGGTACACTCAAATGGGTCGATATTCAATACATCGGCGTCCAGCCGACTTGTATCCAAGGGGATATTGCTGGCTCGGGCACCATATGATCCGTCTCCTGTGAGTCTAGATTTTCGAATCCGACGCTAAAATGATAGTTAATTGTAACGTTAAGCGCCTCCTAATGACGATATAACACTCAAATTGCGTCGAGATTCAATACATGGTCCTTCAGCCTACTTGTCTCCAAGGGTTTATTGCTGCCTTGGTCACCTTATGGTCGTTCTCCTGTGAGTTTAGATTTTCGAATCCGACGCAAAACTGATTCTTAATTGTAACGTTCAGGGCCTCCTAATGACGATAAAACACTCAAATTGCGTCGAGATTCAATACATCGTCCTCCAGCCGACTCCAAGGGGATATTGCTGTCTCGGGCACCATATGGTCCTTCTCCTGTGAGTAGATTTTCGAATCCGACGCTAAAATGTTAGTGAATTGTAACGTTCAGGGCCTCCTAATGACGATGGAACACTCAAATTGCGTCGAGAGTCAATACATCGTCCTCCAGCCGACTTTTCTACAAGGGGAAATTGCTGCCTCGGGCAACATGTGGTCCCTCTCCGGTGAGTCTATGTTTTCGAATCCGACGCGAAACTGATAGTTAATTGTAACGTTCAGGGCCTCCTAATGACGATGGAACACTCAAATTGCGTCGAGATTCAATACATCGGCCTCCCGCCGACTTGTCTCCAAGGGTCTATTGCTGCTTCGAGCACCTAATCGTCGTTCTCCTGTGAGTATAGATTTTCGAATGCGACGCGAAACTGATAGTTAATTGTAACGTTCAGAGCCTCCTATTGACGATGGAACACTCAAATTGCGTCGAGATTCAATACGTCGGCCTCCCGCCAACTTATCTCCAAGGGTCTATTGCTACCTCGGGCACCTTATGGTCGTTCTCCTGTGAGTCTAGATTTTCGAATCCGACGCGAAACTGATAGTTAATTGTAACGTTCATTGCCTCCTAATGACGATGGAACACTATAATTGCGTCGAAATTCAATACATCGGCCTCCCGCTTACTTGTCTCAAAGGGTGTATTGCTGCCTCGGGCACCTTATAGTCGTTCTCCTGTGAGTCTAGATTTTCGAATTAAACGCGAAACTGATAGTAAATTGTAACGTTCAGAGCCTCTTAATGACGATGGAACACTTAAATTGCGTCGAGATTCAATTCATCGTCCTCCAGCCGACTTGTCTCCAAGGTGATACAGCTGCCTCGGGCACCTTATGGTCGTTCTCCTGTGAGTCTAGATTCTCGAATCCGACATAAAGCTGATTGTTAATTGTAACGTTCAGGGCCCCCTAATGACGATGGAACAGTCAAATTGCGTCGAAATTCAATACATCGGCCTCCCGCCGACTTGTCTCAAAGTGTGTATTGCTGCCTCGGGAACCTTATAGTCGTTCTCCTGTGAGTCTAGATTTTCGAATCCGACGCGAAAATGATTGTCAATTGTAACGTTCATGGCCTCCTAATGGCGATGGAACACACAAATTGCGTCGAGATTCTATACATCGGCCCCAAGCCGACTTGTCTCCAACGTGATATAGCTGCCTCGGGCACCATATGGTCCGTCTCCTGTGAGTCTAGATTTTCGATTCCGACGCGAAACTGATAATTGTAACGTTCAGGGCCTACTAATGACGATGGAACACACAAATTGCGTCGAGATTCAATACATCGTCCTCCAGCCGACTCATCTCCAAGGGGATATTGCTGCCTCGGGCATCATATGGTCCGTCTCCTGTGAGTCTAGATTTTCGAATCCGACGCAAGAATGATAGTTAATTGTCACGTTCAGTGCCTCCTAATGTCGATGGAACACTCAAATTGCGTCGAGATTCAATACATCGTCCTCCAGCCGACTCCAAGGGGATATTGCTGTCTCGGGCACCATATGGTCCTTCTCCTGTGAGTAGATTTTCGAATCCGACGCTAAAATGTTAGTGAATTGTAACGTTCAGGGCCTCCTAATGACGATGGAACACTCAAATTGCGTCGAGAGTCAATACATCGTCCTCCAGCCGACTTTTCTACAAGGGGAAATTGCTGCCTCGGGCAACATGTGGTCCCTCTCCGGTGAGTCTATGTTTTCGAATCCGACGCGAAACTGATAGTTAATTGTAACGTTCAGGGCCTCCTAATGACGATGGAACACTCAAATTGCGTCGAGATTCAATACATCGGCCTCCCGCCGACTTGTCTCCAAGGGTCTATTGCTGCTTCGAGCACCTAATCGTCGTTCTCCTGTGAGTATAGATTTTCGAATGCGACGCGAAACTGATAGTTAATTGTAACGTTCAGAGCCTCCTATTGACGATGGAACACTCAAATTGCGTCGAGATTCAATACGTCGGCCTCCCGCCAACTTATCTCCAAGGGTCTATTGCTACCTCGGGCACCTTATGGTCGTTCTCCTGTGAGTCTAGATTTTCGAATCCGACGCGAAACTGATAGTTAATTGTTACGTTCATTGCCTCCTAATGACGATGGAACACTGTAATTGCGTCGAAATTCAATACATCGGCCTCCCGCTTACTTGTCTCAAAGGGTGTATTGCTGCCTCGGGCACCTTATAGTCGTTCTCCTGTGAGTCTAGATTTTCGAATTAAACGCGAAACTGATAGTAAATTGTAACGTTCAGAGCCTCTTAATGACGATGGAACACTTAAATTGCGTCGAGATTCAATTCATCGTCCTCCAGCCGACTTGTCTCCAAGGTGATACAGCTGCCTCGGGCACCTTATGGTCGTTCTCCTGTGAGTCTAGATTCTCGAATCCGACATAAAGCTGATTGTTAATTGTAACGTTCAGGGCCCCCTAATGACGATGGAACAGTCAAATTGCGTCGAAATTCAATACATCGGCCTCCCGCCGACTTGTCTCAAAGTGTGTACTGCTGCCTCGGGAACCTTATAGTCGTTCTCCTGTGAGTCTAGATTTTCGAATCCGACGCGAAAATGATTGTCAATTGTAACGTTCATGGCCTCCTAATGACGATGGAACACACAAATTGCGTCGAGATTCTATACATCGGCCCCAAGCCGACTTGTCTCCAACGTGATATTGCTGCCTCGGGCACCATATGGTCCGTCTCCTGTGAGTCTAGATTTTCGATTCCGACGCGAAACTGATAATTGTAACGTTCAGGGCCTACTAATGACGATGGAACACACAAATTGCGTCGAGATTCAATACATCGTCCGCCAGCCGACTCATCTCCAAGGGGATATTGCTGCCTCAGGCATCATATGGTCCGTCTCCTGTGATTCTAGATTTTCGAATCCGACGCAAGAATGATAGTTAATTGTCACGTTCAGTGCCTCCTAATGTCGATGGAACACTCAAATTGCGTCGAGATTCAATACATCGTCCTCCAGCCGACTTGTCTTCAAGGGGATATAGCTGCCTCGGGCACTTTATTCTCGTTCTCCTGTGAGTCTAGATTGTCGAATCCAACGCATAACTGAAACTTAATTGTAACGTTCAGCGCCTCCTAATGACGATGGAACACTCAAATTGCGTCGATTTTCAATACATCGGCCTCCAGCCGACTTGTCTCCAAGGGGATATTGCTGGCTCGGGCACCATATGATCCGTCTCCTGTGAGTCTAGATTTTTGTATCCGACGCTAAAATGATACTTAATTGTAAAGTTAAGCGCCTCCTAATGACGATGGAACACTCAAATTGCGTCCAGAGTCAATACATCGTCCTCAGATGACTTTTCTACAAGGGGATATTGCTGCCTCGGGCACCATGTGGTCCGTCTCCTATGAGTCTAAAATTACGAAACCGACGCGAAACTGATAGTTAATTGTAACGTTCAGGGCCTCCTAATGACGATGGAACACTCAAATTGCGTCGAGATTCAATACATGGTCCTTCAGCCTACTTGTCTCCAAGGGTCTATTGCTGCCTTGGTCACCTTATGGTCGTTCTCCTGTGAGTTTAGATTTTCGAATCCGTCGCAAAACTGATTCTTAATTGTAACGTTCAGGGCCTCCTAATGACGATGGAACATTAAAATTGCGTCGAGATTCAATACATCGTCCTCCAGCCGACTTGTCTCCAAGGTGATATTGCTGCCTCGGGCACCGTATGGTCCTTCTCCTGTGAGTCTAGAATTTCGAATCCTACGCGAAACTGATAGTTAATTCTAACGTTCAGGGCCTACTAACGACGATGGAACACTCAAATTGCGTCGAGATTCAATACATCGTCCTCCAGCCGACTCCAAGGGGATATTGCTGTCTCGGGCACCATATAGTCCTTCTCCCGTGAGTAGATTTTCGAATCCGACGCTAAAATGATAGTGTATTGTAACGTTCAGGGCTTCCTAATGGCGATGGAACACTCAAATTGCGTCGAGAGTCAATACATCGTCCTCCAGCCGACATATCTACAAGGGGAAATTGCTGCCTCGGGCAACATGTGGTCTCTCTCCGGTGAGTCTATGTTTTCGAATCCGGCGCGAAACTGATAGTTAATTGTAACGTTCAGGGCCTCCTAATGACGATGGAACACTCAAATTACGCCGAGATGCAATACATCGTCCTCCAGCCGACTTGTCTCCAAGGCGATACAGCTGCCTCGGGCACCTTATGGTCGTTCCCCTGTGAATCTAGATTCTCGAATCCGACATAAAACTGATTGTTAATTGTAACGTTCAGTGCCTCCTAATGACGATGGAACACTTAAATTGCGTCGAAATTCAATACATCGGCCTCCCGCCGACTTGTCTCAAAGGGTGTATTGCTGCCTCGGGCACCTTATAGTCGTTCTCCTGTGAGTCTAGATTTTCGAATCCGACGCGAAACTAATAATAAATTGTATCGTGCAGGGCCTCCTAATGACGATGAAACACTCAAATTGCGTCGAGATTCAATACATCGGCCTCCCGCCGACATGTCTCCAAGGGGATATTGCTGGCTCGGGCACCATATGATCCGTCTCCTGTGAGTCTAGATTTTTGTATCCGACGCTAAAATGATAGTTAATTGTAACGTTAAGCGCCTCCTAATGACGATGGAACACTCAAATTGCGTCCAGAGTCAATACATCGTCCTCAGATGACTTTTATACAAGGGGATATTGCTGCCTCGGGCACCATGTGGTCCGTCTCCTATGAGTCTAAAATTACGAAACCGACGCGAAACTGATAGTTAATTGTAACGTTCAGGGCCTCCTAATGACGATGGAACACTCAAATTGCGTCGAGATTCAATACATGGTCCTTCAGCCTACTTGTCTCCAAGGGTCTATTGCTGCCTTGGTCACCTTATGGTCGTTCTCCTGTGAGTTTAGATTTTCGAATCCGTCGCAAAACTGATTCTTAATTGTAACGTTCAGGGCCTCCTAATGACGATGGAACACTCAAATTGCGTCGAGATTCAATACATCGTCCTCCAGCCGACTTGTCTCCAAGGTGATATTGCTGCCTCGGGCACCGTATGGTCCTTCTCCTGTGAGTCTAGAATTTCGAATCCTACGCGAAACTGATAGTTAATTCTAACGCTCAGGGCCTACTAACGACGATGGAACACTCAAATTGCGTCGAGAATCAATACATCGTCCTCCAGCCGACTCCAAGGGGATATTGCTGTCTCGGGCACCATATAGTCCTTCTCCCGTGAGTAGATTTTAGAATCCGACGCTAAAATGATAGTGTATTGTAACGTTCAGGGCTTCCTAATGGCGATGGAACACTCAAATTGCGTCGAGAGTCAATACATCGTCCTCCAGCCGACATATCTACAAGGGGAAATTGCTGCCTCGGGCAACATGTGGTCCCTCTCCGGTGAGTCTATGTTTTCGAATCCGGCGCGAAACTGATAGTTAATTGTAACGTTCAGGGCCTCCTAATGACGATGGAACACTCAAATTACGCCGAGATGCAATACATCGTCCTCCAGCCGACTTGTCTCCAAGGTGATACAGCTGCCTCGGGCACCTTATGGTCGTTCCCCTGTGAATCTAGATTCTCGAATCCGACATAAAACTGATTGTTAATTGTAACGTTCAGGGCCTCCTAATGACGATGGAACACTTAAATTGCGTCGAAATTCAATACATCGGCCTCCCGGCGACTTGTCTCAAAGGGTGTATTGCTGCCTCGGGCACCTTATAGTCGTTCTCCTGTGAGTCTAGATTTTCGAATCCGACGCGAAACTAATAGTAAATTGTATCGTGCAGGGCCTCCTAATGACGATGAAACACTCAAATTGCGTCGAGATTCAATACATCGGCCTCCCGCCGACATGTCTCCAAGGGTCCATTGCTGCTTCGGGCACCTTATCGTCGTTCTCCTGTGAGTCTATATTTTCGAATCCGACGCGAAACTGATAGTTAATTGTAACGTTCAGTGCCTCCTATTGACGATGGAACACTCAAATTGCGTCATTATTCAATACATCGGCCTCCAGCCGACTTGTATCCAAGGGGATATTGCTGGCTCGGGCACCATATGATCCGTCTCCTGTGAGTCTAGATTTTCAAATCCGACGCTAAAATGATAGTTAATTGTAACGTTAAGCGCCTCCTAATGACGATATAACACTCAAATTGCGTCGAGATTCAATACATCGTCCTCCAGCCGAATTGCCTCCAAGGGGATATTGCTGTCTCGGGCACCATATGGTCCTTCTCCTGTGAGTAGATTTTCGAATCCGACGCTAAAATGATAGTTAATTGTAAAGTTCAGGGCCTCCTAATGACGATGGAACACTCTAATTGCGTCGAAATTCAATACATCGGCATCCCGCTTACCTGTCTCAAAGGGTGTACTGCTGCCTCGGTCACCTTATAGTCGTTCTCCTGTGAGTCTAGATTTTCGAATCCGACGCGAAACTGATAGTTAATTGTAACGTTCAGAGCCTCTTAATGACGATGGAACACTCAAATTGCGCCGAGATTCAATACATCGTCCTCCAGCCGACTTGTCTCCAAGGTGATACAGCTGCCTCGGGCACCTTATGGTCGTTCCCCTGTGAATCTAGATTCTCGAATCCGACATAAAACTGATTGTTAATTGTAACGTTCAGGGCCTCCTAATGACGATGGAACACTCAAATTGCGTCGAAATTCAATACATCGGCCTCCCGCCGACTTGTCTCAAAGGGTGTATTGCTGCCTCGGGCACCTTATAGTCGTTCTCCTGTGAGTCTAGATTTTCGAATCCGACGCGAAAATGATTGTCAATTGTAACGTTCATCGCCTCCTAATGACGATGGAACACACAAATTCCGTCGAGATTCAATACATCGGCCTCCAGCCGACTTGTTTCCAAGGGGATATTGCTGGCTCGGGCACCATATGGTCCGTCTCCTGTGAGTCTAGATTTTCGAATCCGACGCTAAAATGATAGTTAATTGTAAGGTTCGGCGCCTCCTAATGACAATATAACACTCAAATTGCGTCGAGATTCAATACATGCTCCTTCAGCCAACTTTTCTCCAAGGGTCTATTGCTGCCTCGGGCACCATATGGTCTTCCTCCTGTGAGTCTAGATTTTCCAATCCGACGCGAAACTAAAAGTAAATTGTAACGTGCAGGGCCTCCTAATGACGATGAAACACTCAAATAGCGTCGAGATTCAATACATCGGCCTCCCGCCGACTTGTCTCCAAGGGTCCATTGCTGCTTCGGGCACCTTATCGTCGTTCTCCTGTGAGTCTAGATTTTCGAATCCGACGCGAAACTGATAGTTAATTGTAACGTTCAGTGCCTCCTATTGACGATGGAACACTCAAATTGCGTCGAGATCCTATACATCGGCCCCCAGCCGACTTGTCTCCAACGTGATATTGCTGCCTCGGGCACCATATGGTCCGTCTCCTGTGAGTCTAGATTTTCGATTCCGACGCGAAACTGATAATAGTAACGTTCAGGGCCTACTAATGACGATGGAACACACAAATTGCGTCGAGATTCAAAACATCGTCCTCCAGCCGACACATCTCCAAGGGGATATTGCTGCCTCAGGCACCATATGGTCTTTCTCCTGTGAGTCTAGATTTTCGAAACCGACGCAAAAATGATAGTTAATTGTAACGTTCAGGGACTCCTAATGACGATGGAACACTCAAATTGCGTCGAGATTCGATACATCGGGCTCCAGCCGACTTGTCCTCAAGGAGATATAGCTGCCTCGGGCACCTTATGCTCGTTCTCCAGTGAGTCTAGATTGTCGAATCCGACGCTAAAATGATAGTTAATTGTAACGTTCAGCGCCTCCTAATGACGATATAACACTCAAATTGCGTCGAGATTTAATACATCGTCCTCCAGCCGACTTGTCTCCAAGGGGATATTGCTGTCTCGGGCAAAAACTGGTCCTCTGCTGTGAGTAGATTTTCGAATCCGACGCTAAAATGCTAGTTAATTGTAACGTTCCGGGCCTCCTAATGGTGATGGAACACTCAAATTACGTCGAGAGTCACTACATCGTCCTCAGACGACTTTTTTAGAAGGGGATATTGGTGCCTCGGGCACCATGTGGTCCGTCTCCTGTGCGTCTAGATTTACGAAACCGAAGCGAAACTGATAGTTAATTGTAACGTTCAGGGCCTCCTAATGACGATGGAACACTCAAAATGCGTCGAGATTCAATACATCGTCCTCCAGACGACTTGTCTCCAAGGGGATATTGCTGTCTCGGGCACCATATGGTCCTTCTCCTGTGAGTAGATTTTCGAATCCGACGCAAAAATGATAGGTAATTATAACGTTCAGAGCCTCCTAATGACGATGGAACACTCAAATTGCGTCGAGGGTCAATACATCGTCCTCCAGCCGACTTTTCTACAAGGGGATATTGCTGCCTCGGGCACCATGTGGTCCGTCTCCTGTGAGTCTAGATTTTCGATTCCGACGCGAAACTGATAATTGTAACGTTCAGGGCCTACTAATGACGATGCAACACACAAATTGCGTCGAGATTCAATACATCGTCCTCCAGCCGACTCATCTCCAAGGGGATATTGCTGCCTCAGGCATCATATGGTCCGACTCCTGTGAGTCTAGATTTTCGAATCCGACGCAAGAATGATAGTTAATTGTCACGTTCAGTGCCTCCTAATGTCGATGGAACACTCAAATTGCGTCGAGATTCAATACATCGTCCTCCAGCCGACTTGTCTTCAAGGGGATATAGCTGCCTCGGGCACTTTATTCTCGTTCTCCTGTGAGTCTAGATTGTCGAATCCAACGCATAACTGAAACTTAATTGTAACGTTCAGCGCCTCCTAATGACGATGGAACACTAAAATTGCGTCGATTTTCAATACATCGGCCTCCAGCCGACTTGTCTCCAAGGGGATATTGCTGGCTCGGGCACCATATGATCCGTCTCCTGTGAGTCTAGATTTTTGTATCCGACGCTAAAATGATACTTAATTGTAAAGTTAAGCGCCTCCTAATGACGATGGAACACTCAAATTGCGTCCAGAGTCAATACATCGTCCTCAGATGACTTTTCTACAAGGGGATATTGCTGCCTCGGGCACCATGTGGTCCGTCTCCTATGAGTCTAAAATTACGAAACCGACGCGAAACTGATAGTTAATTGTAACGTTCAGGGCCTCCTAATGACGATGGAACACTCAAATTGCGTCGAGATTCAATACATGGTCCTTCAGCCTACTTGTCTCCAAGGGTCTATTGCTGCCTTGGTCACCTTATGGTCGTTCTCCTGTGAGTTTAGATTTTCGAATCCGTCGCAAAACTGATTCTTAATTGTAACGTTCAGGGCCTCCTAATGACGATGGAACACTCAAATTGCGTCGAGATTCAATACATCGTCCTCCAGCCGACTTGTCTCCAAGGTGATATTGCTGCCTCGGGCACCGTATGGTCCTTCTCCTGTGAGTCTAGAATTTCGAATCCTACGCGAAACTGATAGTTAATTCTAACGTTCAGGGCCTACTAACGACGATGGAACACTCAAATTGCGTCGAGATTCAATACATCGTCCTCCAGCCGACTCCAAGGGGATATTGCTGTCTCGGGCACCATATAGTCCTTCTCCCGTGAGTAGATTTTCGAATCCGACGCTAAAATGATAGTGTATTGTAACGTTCAGGGCTTCCTAATGGCGATGGAACACTCAAATTGCGTCGAGAGTCAATACATCGTCCTCCAGCCGACATATCTACAAAGGGAAATTGCTGCCTCGGGCAACATGTGGTCTCTCTCCGGTGAGTCTATGATTTCGAATCCGGCGCGAAACTGATAGTTAATTGTAACGTTCAGGGCCTCCTAATGACGATGGAACACTCAAATTACGCCGAGATGCAATACATCGTCCTCCAGCCGACTTGTCTCCAAGGCGATACAGCTGCCTCGGGCACCTTATGGTCGTTCCCCTGTGAATCTAGATTCTCGAATCCGACATAAAACTGATTGTTAATTGTAACGTTCAGTGCCTCCTAATGACGATGGAACACTTAAATTGCGTCGAAATTCAATACATCGGCCTCCCGCCGACTTGTCTCAAAGGGTGTATTGCTGCCTCGGGCACCTTATAGTCGTTCTCCTGTGAGTCTAGATTTTCGAATCCGACGCGAAACTAATAATAAATTGTATCGTGCAGGGCCTCCTAATGACGATGAAACACTCAAATTGCGTCGAGATTCAATACATCGGCCTCCCGCCGACATGTCTCCAAGGGGATATTGCTGGCTCGGGCACCATATGATCCGTCTCCTGTGAGTCTAGATTTTTGTATCCGACGCTAAAATGATAGTTAATTGTAACGTTAAGCGCCTCCTAATGACGATGGAACACTCAAATTGCGTCCAGAGTCAATACATCGTCCTCAGATGACTTTTATACAAGGGGATATTGCTGCCTCGGGCACCATGTGGTCCGTCTCCTATGAGTCTAAAATTACGAAACCGACGCGAAACTGATAGTTAATTGTAACGTTCAGGGCCTCCTAATGACGATGGAACACTCAAATTGCGTCGAGATTCAATACATGGTCCTTCAGCCTACTTGTCTCCAAGGGTCTATTGCTGCCTTGGTCACCTTATGGTCGTTCTCCTGTGAGTTTAGATTTTCGAATCCGTCGCAAAACTGATTCTTAATTGTAACGTTCAGGGCCTCCTAATGTCGATGGAACACTCAAATTGCGTCGAGATTCAATACATCGTCCTCCAGCCGACTTGTCTCCAAGGTGATATTGCTGCCTCGGGCACCGTATGGTCCTTCTCCTGTGAGTCTAGAATTTCGAATCCTACGCGAAACTGATAGTTAATTCTAACGCTCAGGGCCTACTAACGACGATGGAACACTCAAATTGCGTCGAGAATCAATACATCGTCCTCCAGCCGACTCCAAGGGGATATTGCTGTCTCGGGCACCATATAGTCCTTCTCCCGTGAGTAGATTTTAGAATCCGACGCTAAAATGATAGTGTATTGTAACGTTCAGGGCTTCCTAATGGCGATGGAACACTCAAATTGCGTCGAGAGTCAATACATCGTCCTCCAGCCGACATATCTACAAGGGGAAATTGCTGCCTCGGGCAACATGTGGTCCCTCTCCGGTGAGTCTATGTTTTCGAATCCGGCGCGAAACTGATAGTTAATTGTAACGTTCAGGGCCTCCTAATGACGATGGAACACTCAAATTACGCCGAGATGCAATACATCGTCCTCCAGCCGACTTGTCTCCAAGGTGATACAGCTGCCTCGGGCACCTTATGGTCGTTCCCCTGTGAATCTAGATTCTCGAATCCGACATAAAACTGAATGTTAATTGTAACGTTCAGGGCCTCCTAATGACGATGGAACACTTAAATTGCGTCGAAATTCAATACATCGGCCTCCCGGCGACTTGTCTCAAAGGGTGTATTGCTGCCTCGGGCACCTTATAGTCGTTCTCCTGTGAGTCTAGATTTTCGAATCCGACGCGTAACTAATAGTAAATTGTATCGTGCAGGGCCTCCTAATGACGATGAAACACTCAAATTGCGTCGAGATTCAATACATCGGCCTCCCGCCGACATGTCTCCAAGGGTCCATTGCTGCTTCGGGCACCTTATCGTCGTTCTCCTGTGAGTCTATATTTTCGAATCCGACGCGAAACTGATAGTTAATTGTAACGTTCAGTGCCTCCTATTGACGATGGAACACTCAAATTGCGTCGTTATTCAATACATCGGCCTCCAGCCGACTTGTATCCAAGGGGATATTGCTGGCTCGGGCACCATATGATCCGTCTCCTGTGAGTCTAGATTTTCAAATCCGACGCTAAAATGATAGTTAATTGTAACGTTAAGCGCCTCCTAATTACGATATAACACTCAAATTGCGTCGAGATTCAATAAATCGTCCTCCAGCCGAATTGCCTCCAAGGGGATATTGCTGTCTCGGGCACCATATGGTCCTTCTCCTGTGAGTAGATTTTCGAATCCGACGCTAAAATGATAGTTAATTGTAAAGTTCAGGGCCTCCTAATGACGATGGAACACTCTAATTGCGTCGAAATTCAATACATCGGCATCCCGCTTACTTGTCTCAAAGGGTGTACTGCTGCCTCGGTCACCTTATAGTCGTTCTCCTGAGAGTCTAGATTTTCGAATCCGACGCGAAACTGATAGTTAATTGTAACGTTCAGAGCCTCTTAATGACGATGGAACACTCAAATTGCGCCGAGATTCAATACATCGTCCTCCAGCCGACTTGTCTCCAAGGTGATACAGCTGCCTCGGGCACCTTATGGTCGTTCCCCTGTGAATCTAGATTCTCGAATCCGACATAAAACTGATTGTTAATTGTAACGTTCAGGGCCTCCTAATGACGATGGAACACTCAAATTGCGTCGAAATTCAATACATCGGCCTCCCGCCGACTTGTCTCAAAGGGTGTATTGCTGCCTCGGGCACCTTATAGTCGTTCTACTGTGAGTCTAGATTTTCGAATCCGACGCGAAAATGATTGTCAATTGTAACGTTCATGGCCTCCTAATGACAATGGAACACACAAATTGCGTCGAGATTCAATACATCGGCCTCCAGCCGACTTGTTTCCAAGGGGATATTGCTGGCCCGGGCACCATATGGTCCGTCTCCTGTGAGTCTAGATTTTCGAATCCGACGCTAAAATGATAGTTAATTGTAAGGTTCGGCGCCTCCTAATGACAATATAACACTCAAATTGCGTCGAGATTCAATACATGCTCCTTCAGCCAACTTTTCTCCAAGGGTCTATTGCTGCCTCGGGCACCATATGGTCTTTCTCCTGTGAGTCTAGATTTTCCAATCCGACGCGAAACTAAAAGTAAATTGTAACGTGCAGGGCCTCCTAATGACGATGAAACACTCAAATAGCGTCGAGATTCAATACATCGGCCTCCCGCCGACTTGTCTCCAAGGGTCCATTGCTGCTTCGGGCACCTTATCGTCGTTCTCCTGTGAGTCTAGATTTTCGAATCCGACGCGAAACTGATAGTTAATTGTAACGTTCAGTGCCTCCTATTGACGATGGAACACTCAAATTGCGTCGAGATCCTATACATCGGCCCCCAGCCGACTTGTCTCCAACGTGATATTGCTGCCTCGGGCACCATATGGTCCGTCTCCTGTGAGTCTAGATTTTCGATTCCGACGCGAAACTGATAATAGTAACGTTCAGGGCCTACTAATGACGATGGAACACACAAATTGCGTCGAGATTCAATACATCGTCCTCCAGCCGACACATCTCCAAGGGGATATTGCTGCCTCAGGCACCATATGGTCCTTCTCCTGTGAGTCTAGATTTTCGAAACCGACGCAAAAATGATAGTTAATTGTAAAGTTCAGGGCCTCCTAATGACGATGGAACACTCAAAATGCGTCGAGATTCAATACATCGTCCTCCAGCCGACTTGTCTCCAAGGGGATATTGCTGTCTCGGGCACCATATGGTCCTTCTCCTGTGAGTAGATTTTCGAATCCGACGCAAAAATGATAGGTAATTATAACGTTCAGAGCCTCCTAATGACGATGGAACACTCAAATTGCGTCGTGGGTCAATACATCGTCCTCCAGCCGACTTTTCTACAAGGGGATATTGCTGCCTCGGGCACCATGTGGTCCGTCTCCTGTGAGTCTTGATTTTTGAATCCGACGCAAAAATGATAGTTAAATGTAACGTTCGTTCAGGGCCTCCTAATGACGATGGAACACTCAAATTGCGTCGAGACTCAATACATCGTCCTCCAGCCGACATGTCTCCAAGGGGATATAGCTGCCTCGGGCACCTTATGGTCGTTCTCCTGTGAGTCTAGATTCTCGAATCCGACGCAAAGCTGATTGTTAATTGTAACGTTCTGGCCTCCTAATGACGGTGGAACATTCAAATTGCCTCGAGAATCAATACATCGTCCTCCAGCCGACCTGTCCCCAACGGTCTATTGCTGACTCGGGCACCTTATGGTCGTTCTCCTGTGAGTCTACATTGTCGAATCCAACGCATAACTGATAGTTAATTGTAGCGTTCAGCGCCTCCTAATGACGATGCAACACTCAAATTTGCGTCATTATTCAATACATCGGCCTCCAGCCGACTTGTATCCAAGGGGATATTGCTGGCTCGGGCACCATATGATCCGCTCCTGTGAGTCTAGATTTTCAAATCCGAAGCTAAAATGATAGTTAATTGTAACGTTAAGCGCCTCCTAATGACGATATAACACTCAAATTGCGTCGAGATTCAATACATCGTCCTCCAGCCGACTTGCCTCCAAGGGGATATTGCTGTCTCGGGCACCATATGGTACTTCTCCTGTGAGTAGATTTTCGAATCCGACGCTAAAATGATAGTTAATTGTAAAGTTCAGGGCCTCCTAGTGACGATGGAACACTCAAATTGCGTCGAGATTCAATACATCGGCCTCCCGCCGACTTATCTCCAAGGGTCTATTGCTGCCTCGGGCACCTTATTGTCGTTCTCCTGTGAGTCTGGATTTTCGAATCCGACGCGAAACTGATAGTTAATTGTAACGTTCATTGCCTCCTAATGACGATGGAACACTCTAATTGCGTCGAAATTCAATACATTGGCCTCCCGCTTACTTGTCTCAAAGGGTGTATTGCTGCCTCGGTCACCTTATAGTCGTTCTCCTGTGAGTCTAGATTTTCGAATCCGACGCGAAACTGATAGTAATTTGTAACGTTCAGAGCCTCTTAATGACGATGGAACACTCAAATTGCGCCGAGATTCAATACATCGTCCTCCAGCCGACTTGTCTCCAAGGTGATACAGCTGCCTCGGGCACCTTATGGTCGTTCCCCTGTGAATCTAGATTCTCGAATCCGACATAAAACTGATTGTTAATTGTAACGTTCAGGGCCTCCTAATGACGATGGAACACTCAAATTGCGTCGAAATTCAATACATCGGCCTCCCGCCAACTTGTCTCATAGGGTGTATTGCTGCCTCGGGCACCTTATAGTCGTTCTCCTGTGAGTCTAGATTTTCGAATCCGACGCGAAAATGATTGTCAATTGTAACGTTCATGGCCTCCTAATGACGATGGAACACACAAATTGCGTCGAGATTCAATACATCGGCCTCCAGCCGACTTGTTTCCAAGGGGATATTGCTGGCTCGGGGACCATATGGTCCGTCTCCTGTGAGTCTAGATTTTCGAATCCGACGCTAAAATGATAGTTAATTGTAAGGTTCAGCGCCTCCTAATGACAATATAACACTCAAATTGCGTCGAGATTCAATACATGGTCCTTCAGCCAACTTTTCTCCAAGGGTCTATTGCTGCCTCGGGCACCATATGGTCTTTCTCCTGTGAGTCTAGATTTTCCAATCCGACGCGAAACTAATAGTAAATTGTAACGTGCAGGGCCTCCTAATGACGATGAAACACTCAAATTGCGTCGAGATTCAATACATCGGCCTCCCGCCGACTTGTCTCCAAGGGTCCATTGCTGCTTCGGGCACCTTATCGTCGTTCTCCTGTGAGTCTAGATTTTCGAATCCGACGCGAAACTGATAGTTAATTGTAACGTTCAGTGCCTCCTATTGACGATGGAACACTCAAATTGCGTCGAGATTCTATACATCGGCCCCCAGCCGACTAGTCTCCAACGTGATATTGCTGCCTCCGGCACCATATGGTCCGTCTCCTGTGAGTCTAGATTTTCGAATCCGACGCAAAAATGATAGTTAATTGTAACGTTCGGGGCCCTCTAATGACGATGGAACACTCAAATTGCGTCGAGATTCAATACATCGGCCTCCAGCCGACTTGTCTTCAAGGGGATATAGCTGCCTCGGGCACCTTATGCTCGTTCTCCTGTGAGTCTAGATTGTCGAATCCGACGCTAAAATGATAGTTAATTGTAACGTTCAGCGCCTCCTAATGACGATATAACACTCAAATTGCGTCGAGATTCAATACATCGTCCTCCAGCCGACTTGTCTCCAAGGGGATATTGCTGTCTCGGGCAAAAAATGGTCCTCTGCTGTGAGTAGATTTTCGATTCCGACGCTAAAATGCTAGTTAATTGTAACGTTCCGGGCCTCCTAATGGCGATGGAACACTCAAATTACGTCGAGAGTCAATACATCGTCCTCCAGGCGACACATCTCCAAGGGGATATTGCTGTCTCGGTCACCATATGGTCCTACTCCTGTGAGTAGATTTTCGAATCCGACGCAAAAATGATAGGTAATTATAACGTTCAGGGCCTCCTAATGACGATGGAACACTCAAATTGCGTCGAAATTCAATACATCGGCCTCCCGCCGACTTGTCTCAAAGGGTGTATTGCTGCCTCGGGCACCTAATAGTCGTTCTCCTGTGAGTCTATATTTTCGAATCCGACGCGAAAATGATTGCCAATTGTAACGTTCATGGCCTCCTAATGACGATGGAACACACAAATTGCGTCGAGATTCAATACATCGGCCTCCAGCCGACTTGTTTCCAAGGGGATATTGCTGGCTCGGGCACCATATGGTCCGTCTCCTGTGAGTCTAGATTTTCGAATCCGACGCTAAAATGATAGTTAATTGTAAGGTTCGGCGCCTCCTAATGACAATATAACACTCAAATTGCGTCGAGATTCAATACATGCTCCTTCAGCCAACTTTTCTCCAAGGGTCTATTGCTGCCTCGGGCACCATATGGTCTTTCTCCTGTGAGTCTAGATTTTCCAATCCGACGCGAAACTGATAGTTAATTGTAACGTTCAGTGCCTCCTATTGACGATGGAACACTCAAATTGCGTCGAGATCCTATACATCGGCCCCCAGCCGACTTGTCTCCAACGTGATATTGCTGCCTCGGGCACCATATGGTCCGTCTCCTGTGAGTCTAGATTTTCGATTCCGACGCGAAACTGATAATTGTAACGTTCAGGGCCTACTAATGACGATGGAACACACAAATTGCGTCGAGATTCAATACATCGTCCTCCAGGCGACACATCTCCAAGGGGATATTGCTGCCTCAGGCATCATATGGTCCGTCTCCTGTGAGTCTAGATTTTCGAAACCGACGCAAAAATGATAGTTAATTGTAACGTTCAGGGCCTCCTAATGACGATGGAACACTCAAATTGCGTCGAGATTCGATACATCGGCCTCCAGCCGACTTGTCCTCAAGGAGATATAGCTGCCTCGGGCACCTTATGCTCTTTCTCCAGTGAGTCTAGATTGTCGAATCCGACGCTAAAATGATAGTTAATTGTAACGTTCAGCGCCTCCTAATGACGATATAACACTCAAATTGCGTCGAGATTCAATACATCGTCCTCCAGCCGACTCGTCTCCAAGGGGATATTGCTGTCTCGGGCAAAAAATGGTCCTCTGCTGTGAGTAGATTTTCGATTCCGACGCTAAAATGCTAGTTAATTGTAACGTTCCGGGCCTCCTAATGGCGATGGAACACTCAAATTACGTCGAGAGTCACTACATCGTCCTCAGACGACTTTTCTACAAGGGGATATTGCTGCCACGGGCACCATGTGGTCCGTCTCCTGTGAGTAGATTTTCGAATCCGACGCAAAAATGATAGGTAATTATAACGTTCAGAGCCTCCTAATGACGATGGAACACTCAAATTGCGTCGAGGGTCAATACATCGTCCTCCAGCCGACTTTTCTACAAGGGGATATTGTTGCCTCGGGCACCATGTGGTCCGTCTCCTATGAGTCTATATTTTCGAATCCGACGCGAAACTGATAGTTAATTGTAACGTTCAGGGCCTCCTCATGACGATGGAACACTCAAATTGCGTCGAGATTCAATACATCGTCCTCCAGCCGACTTGCCTCCAAGGGGATATTGCTGTCTCGGGCACCATATGGTCCTTCTCCTGTGAGTAGATTTTCGAATCCGACGCTATAATGATAGTTAATTGTAACGTTCAGGGCCTCCTAGTGACGATGGAACACTCAAATTGCGTCGAGATTCAATACATCGGCCTCCCGCCGACTTATCTCCAAGGGTCTATTGCTGCCTCGGGCACCTTATTGTCGTTCTCCTGTGAGTCTGGATTTTCGAATCCGACGCGAAACTGATAGTTAATTGTAACGTTCATTGCCTCCTAATGACGATGGAACACTCTAATTGCGTCGAAATTCAATACATCGGCCTCCCGCTTACTTGTCTCAAAGGGTCTATTGCTGCCTCGGTCACCTTATAGTCGTTCTCCTGTGAGTCTAGATTTTCGAATCCGACGCGAAACTGATAGTAATTTGTAACGTTCAGAGCCTCTTAATGACGATGGAACACTCAAATTGCGCCGAGATTCAATACATCGTCCTCCAGCCGACTTGTCTCCAAGGTGATACAGCTGCCTCGGGCACCTTATGGTCGTTCCCCTGTGAATCTAGATTCTCGAATCCGACATAAAACTGATTGTTAATTGTAACGTTCAGGGCCTCCTAATGACGATGGAACACTCAAATTGCGTCGAAATTCAATACATCGGCCTCCCGCCGACTTGTCTCATAGGGTGTATTGCTGCCTCGGGCACCTTATAGTCGTTCTCCTGTGAGTCTAGATTTTCGAATCCGACGCGGAAATGATTGTCAATTGTAACGTTCATGGCCTCCTAATGACGATGGAACACACAAATTGCGTCGAGATTCAATACATCGGCCTCCAGCCGACTTGTTTCCAAGGGGATATTGCTGGCTCGGGGACCATATGGTCCGTCTCCTGTGAGTCTAGATTTTCGAATCCGACGCTAAAATGATAGTTAATTGTAAGGTTCACCGCCTCCTAATGACAATATAACACTCAAATTGCGTCGAGATTCAATACATGGTCCATCAGCCAACTTTTCTCCAAGGGTCTATTGCTGCCTCGGGCACCATATGCTCTTTCTCCTGTGAGTCTAGATTTTCCAATCCGACGCGAAACTAATAGTAAATTGTAACGTGCAGGGCCTCCTAATGACGATGAAACACTCAAATTGCGTCGAGATTCAATACATCGGCCTCCCGCCGACTTGTCTCCAAGGGTCCATTGCTGCTTCGGGCACCTTATCGTCGTTCTCCTGTGAGTCTAGATTTTCGAATCCGACGCGAAACTGATAGATAATTGTAACGTTCAGTGCCTCCTATTGACGATGGAACACTCAAATTGCGTCGAGATTCTATACATCGGCCCCCAGCCGACTTGTCTCCAACGTGATATTGCTGCCTCGGGCACCATATGGTCCGTCTCCTGTGAGTCTAGATTTTCGATTCCGACGCGAAACTGATAATTGTAACATTCAGGGCCTACTAATGACGATGGAACACTCAAATTGCGTCGAGACTCAATACATCGTCCTCCAGCCGACTTGCCTCCAAGGGGATATTGCTGTCTCGGGCACCATATGGTCCTTCTCCTGTGAGTAGATTTTCGAATCCGACGCTAAAATGATAGTTAATTGTAAAGTTCAGGGCCTCCTAATGACGATGGAACACTCAAATTGCGTCGAGAGTCAATACATCGTCCTCAGATGACTTTTCTACAAGGGGATATTGCTGCCTCGGGCACCATGTGGTCCGTCTCCTGTGAGCCTAGAATTACGAAACCGACGCGAAACTGATAGTTAATTGTAACGTTCAGGGCCTCCTAATAACGATGGAACACTCAAATTGCGTCGAGATTCAATACATGGTCCTTCAGCCTAGTTGTCTCCAAGGGTCTATTGTTGCCTTGGTCACCTTATGGTCGTTCTCCTGTGAGTTTAGATTTTCGAATCCAACGCAAAACTGATTCTTAATTGTAACGTTCAGGGCCTCCTAATGACGATGGAACACTCAAAATGCGTCGAGATACAACACATCGTCCTCCAGCCGACTTGTCTCCAAGGAGATATTGCTGCCTCGGGCACCATATGGTCCTCCTCCTGTGAGTCTAGATTTTCGAATCCGACGCGAAACTGATAGTTAATTGTACGTTCAGGGCCTACTAACGACGATGGAATACTCAAATTGCGTCGAGATTCAATACATCGTCCTCCAGCCGACATTTCTACAAGGGGAAATTGCTGTCTCGGGCAACATGTGGTCCCTCTCCGGTGAGTCTATGTTTTCGAATCCGACGCGAAACTGATAGTTAATTGTAACGTTGAGGGCCTCCTAATGACGATGGAACACTCAAATTGCGTCGAGATTCAATACATCGGCCTCCCGCCGACTTGTCTCCAAGGGTCTATTGCTGCTTCGGGCACCTTATCGTCGCTCTCCTGTGAGTATAGATATTCGAAAGCGACGCGAAACTGATAGTTAATTGTAACATTCAGAGCCTCCTATTGACGATGGAACACTCAAATTGCGTCGAGATTCAATACGTCGGCCTCCCGCCGACTTATCTCCAAGGGACTATTGCTGCCACGGGCACCTTATGGTCGTTCTCCTGTGAGTGTAGATTTTCGAATCCGACGCGAAACTGATAGTTAATTGTAACGTTCATTGCCTCCTAATGACGATGGAACACTCTAAATGCGTCGAAATTCAATACATCGGCCTTCCGCCCACTTGTCTCAAAGGGTGTATTGCTGCCTCGGGCACCTTATAGTCGGTCTCCTGTGAGTCTAGATTTTCGAATCCGACGCGATACTGATAGTTAATTGTAACGTTCAGCGCCTCCTAATGACGATGGAACACTCAAATTGCGTCGAGATTCAAAACATCGGCCTCCAGCCGACTTGTTTCCAAGGGGATATTGCTGGCTCGGGCACGAGATGGTCCTTCTCCTGTGAGTCTAGATTTTCGAATCCGACGCTAAAATGATAGTTAATTGTAACGTTCAGAGCCTCCTAATGACGATGGAACACTCAAATTGCGTCGAGATTCAATACATCGGCCTCTAGCGGTCTTGTGTTCAAGGGTCTATTGCTGGCTCGGGCACCTTATGGTCGTTCTCCTGTGAGTCTAGATTTTCGAATCCGACGCGAAACTGATAGTTAATTGTAACGTTCTGGGCCTCCTAATGACGATCGAACCCTCAAATTGCGTCGAGATTCAATACATCGGAATCTAGCCGACTTGTGTTCAAGGCTCTATTGCTGGCTCGGGCACCTAATGGTCGTTCTCCTGTGAGTCTAGATTTTCGAATCCGACGCATAACTGATAGTTAATTGTAACGTTCAGGGCCTGCTAATGACGATGGAACACTCAAATTGCGTCGAGACTCAATACATCGTCCTCCATCAGACTTGTCTTCAAGGGTCTATTGCTGGCTCGGGCACCATATGGTCGTTCTCCTGTGAGTCTAGATTTTCGAATCCGACGCGAAACTGATTGTTAATTGTAACGTTCAGGGCCTCCCAATGACGATGGAACACTCATATTGCGTCGAGATTATATACTTCGTCCTCCAGCCGACTTATATCCAAGGGGTTATTGCTGTCTCGGGCACCATATGGTCCTTCTCCTGTGAGTAGATTTTCGAATGCGACGTTAAAATGATAGTTAATTGTAACGTTCAGCGCTACCTAATGACGATGGAACACTCAAATTGCGTCGAGAGTCAATACATCGTCCTCCAGCCGACTTGTCTACAAGGGGATATTGCTGCCTCGGGCACCATGTGGTCCGTCTACTGTGAGTCTAGATTTTCGAATCTGACGCAAAAATGATAGTTAATTATAACGTTCAGGGACTCCTAATGACGATAGAACACTCAAATTGCGTCGAGATACAATACATCGGCCTCCAGCCGACTTGTCTCCAAGGGTCTATTGCTATCTCGGGCACCTTAAGGTCGTTCTCCTGTGAGTCTAGATTTTCGTATGGGACGCATAACTGATTGTCAATTGGAACGTTCAGCGCCTCCTAATGACGATGAAACACTCAAATTGCGTCAAGATTCAATACATCGTCCTCCTGCCGACTTGTCTCCAAGGGGATATTGCTGCCTCGGGCACCATGTTGTCCGTCTCCTGTCAGTTTAGATTTTCGAATCCGACGCAAAAATAATAGTTAATTGTAACGTTCATGGCCTCCTAATGACGATGGGACACTCAAATTGCGTCGAGGGTCAATACATCGTCCTCCAGCCGACTAGTCTACAAGGGGATTTTGCTGCCTCGGGCACAATGTGGTCCGTCTCCTGTGAGTCTCGATTTTCGAATCCGAAGCAAAAATGATAGTAATTGTAACGTTCAGGGCCTCCTAATGACGATGGAACACTCAAATTGCGTCGAGATTCAATACATCGTCCTCCAGCCGACTTGTATCCAAGGGGATATTGCTGTCTCGGCCACCATATGGTCCCTCTCCTGTGAATCGATTTTCGTATCCGACGCGAAAATGATAGTTCCTTATAACGTTCAGCGCTCCTAATGACGATGGAACACTCAAATTGCGTCGAGATTCAATGCATTGTCCTTCAGCCGACTTGTCTCCAAGGGCCTATTGCTGCTTTGGGCACCTTATCGTCGTTCTCCTGTGAGTCTAGATTTTCGAATCCGACGCGAAACTGATAGTTAATTGTAACGTTCATGGCCTCCTAATGACGATGGAACGCACAAATTGCGTCGAGATTCAATACATCGATCTCCAGCCGACTTGTCTCGAAGGGGATATTGCTGGCTCGGGCACCATATGATCCGTCTCCTGTGAGTCCAGATTTTCGAATCCGACGCTAATATGATAGTCAATTGTAACGTTAAGCGTCTGCTAATGACGATATATCACTCAAATTGCGTCGAGATTCAACACATCGTCCTCCAGCCGACTTGTCTCCAAGGGGATATTGCTGACTCGGGCACCTTATGCTCGTTCTCCTTTGAGTGTAGATTGTCGAATCCGGCGCAAAGCTGATTGTTAATTGTAACGTTCAGCGCCCCCTAATGACTATGGAACACTCAAATTGCGTCGAGATTCAATACATCGATCTCCAGCCGACTTGTCTCGAAGGGGATATTGCTGGCTCGGGCACTATATGATCCGTCTCCTGTGAGTCCAGATTTTCGAATCCGACGCTAATATGATAGTCAATTGTATCGTTAAGCGTCTCCTAATGACGATATAACACTCAAATTGCGTCGAGATTCAATACATCGTCCTCCAGCCGACTTGTCTCCAAGGGGATATTGCTGTCTCGGGCACCATATGGTCCTTCTCATGTGAGTAGATTAACGAATCCGACGCTAAAATGATAGTTAATTGTAACGTTCAGGGCCTCCGAATGACGATGGAACACTCAAATTGCGTCGAGAGTCAATACATCGTCCTCAGATGACTTTTCTACAAGGGGATATTTCTGCCTCGGGCACCATGTGGTCCGTCTCCTGTGAGTCTAGATTTACGAAACCGACGCGAAACTGTTAGTTAATTGTAACGTTCAGGGCCTCCTAATGACGACGGAACACTCAAATTTCGTCGAGATTCAATACATCGTTCTCCAGCCGACTTGTCTCCAAGGTGATATTGCTGCCTCCTGCACCATATGGTCCTTCTCCTGTGAGTCTAGATTTTCGAATCCGACGCGAAACTGATAGTTAATTGTAACGTTCAGGGCCCGCTAATGACAATGGAACACTCAAATTGCGTCGAGATTGAATAGATCGGCCTCCAGCCGACTTGTCTCCAAAGGTCTATTGCTGCCTCGGGCACCTTATGGTCGTTCTCCTATGAGTCTAGAATTTCGAATCCGACGCATAAGTGATTGTTAATTGTAACGTTCTGGGCCTCCTAATGAGGTTAGAACACTCAAATTGCGTCGAGATTCAATACATCGGAGTCTAGCCGACTTGTGTTCAAGGGTCTATTGCTGGCTTGGGCACCTTATAGTCGTTCTCCTGTGAGACTAGATTTTCGAATCCGACGCATAAGTGATAGTTAATTGTAACGTTCAGCGCCTACTAATGACGATGGAACACTCTAATTGCGTCTAGATTCAATACATCGTCCTACAACCGAATAGTCTCCAAGGTGATATTGCTGCCTCGGGCATCATATGGTTCTTCTCCTGTGAGTCTACATTTTGGTATCCGACGCGAAACTGATAGTTAATTGTAAGGTTCGGGGCCTCCTAATGGCGATGGAACACTCAAATTGCGTCGAGATTCAATACAACGTCCTCCAGCTAACTTGTCTCACAGGGTGTTTTGCTGCTTCGGGCACCTTATGATCGTTCTCCTGTGAGTCTAGCTTTTCGATTGCGGCGCAAAACTGATAGTTAATTGTAACGTTCATGGCCTGCTAATGATGATGGAACACTCAAATTGCGTCGAGATTCAATACATCGGCCTCTAGCGGTCTTGTGTTCAATGGTCTATTGCTGGCTCGGGCACCTTATGGTCATTCTCCTGTGAGTCTAGATGTTCGAATCCGACGCGAAACTGATAGTTAATTGTAACGTTCAGAGCCTCCTAATGACGATGGAACACTCAAATTGCGTCGAGATTCAATACATCGGCCTCTAGCGGTCTTGTGTTCAAGGGTCTATTGCTGGCTCGGGCACCTTATGGTCGTTCTCCTGTGAGTCTAGATTTTCGAATCCGACGCGAAACTGATAGTTAATTGTAACGTTCTGGGCCTCCTAATGACGATCGAACCCTCAAATTGCGTCGAGATTCAATACATCGGAATCTAGCCGACTTGTGTTCAAGGCTCTATTGCTGGCTCGGGCACCTAATGGTCGTTCTCCTGTGAGTCTAGATTTTCGAATCCGACGCATAACTGATAGTTAATTGTAACGTTCAGGGCCTGCTAATGACGATGGAACACTCAAATTGCGTCGAGACTCAATACATCGTCCTCCATCAGACTTGTCTTCAAGGGTCTATTGCTGGCTCGGGCACCATATGGTCGTTCTCCTGTGAGTCTAGATTTTCGAATCCGACGCGAAACTGATTGTTAATTGTAACGTTCAGGGCCTCCCAATGACGATGGAACACTCATATTGCGTCGAGATTATATACTTCGTCCTCCAGCCGACTTATATCCAAGGGGTTATTGCTGTCTCGGGCACCATATGGTCCTTCTCCTGTGAGTAGATTTTCGAATGCGACGTTAAAATGATAGTTAATTGTAACGTTCAGCGCTACCTAATGACGATGGAACACTCAAATTGCGTCGAGAGTCAATACATCGTCCTCCAGCCGACTTGTCTACAAGGGGATATTGCTGCCTCGGGCACCATGTGGTCCGTCTACTGTGAGTCTAGATTTTCGAATCTGACGCAAAAATGATAGTTAATTATAACGTTCAGGGACTCCTAATGACGATAGAACACTCAAATTGCGTCGAGATACAATACATCGGCCTCCAGCCGACTTGTCTCCAAGGGTCTATTGCTATCTCGGGCACCTTAAGGTCGTTCTCCTGTGAGTCTAGATTTTCGTATGCGACGCATAACTGATTGTCAATTGGAACGTTCAGCGCCTCCTAATGACGATGAAACACTCAAATTGCGTCAAGATTCAATACATCGTCCTCCTGCCGACTTGTCTCCAAGGGGATATTGCTGCCTCGGGCACCATGTTGTCCGTCTCCTGTCAGTTTAGATTTTCGAATCCGACGCAAAAATAATAGTTAATTGTAACGTTCATGGCCTCCTAATGACGATGGGACACTCAAATTGCGTCGAGGGTCAATACATCGTCCTCCAGCCGACTAGTCTACAAGGGGATTTTGCTGCCTCGGGCACAATGTGGTCCGTCTCCTGTGAGTCTCGATTTTCGAATCCGAAGCAAAAATGATAGTAATTGTAACGTTCAGGGCCTCCTAATGACGATGGAACACTCAAATTGCGTCGAGATTCAATACATCGTCCTCCAGCCGACTTGTATCCAAGGGGATATTGCTGTCTCGGCCACCATATGGTCCCTCTCCTGTGAATCGATTTTCGTATCCGACGCGAAAATGATAGTTCCTTATAACGTTCAGCGCTCCTAATGACGATGGAACACTCAAATTGCGTCGAGAGTCAATACATCGTCCTCCAGCCGACTTGTCTACAAGGGGATATTGCTGCCTCTGGCTCCATGTGGTCCGTCTCCTGTGAGTCTAGATTTTCGAATCCGACGCAAAAATGATAGTTAATTGTAACGTTCAGGGCCTGCTAATGACGATGGAACACTCAAATTGCGTCGAGATTCAATACTTCGTCCTTCAGCCGACTTGTCTCCAAGAGTCTATTGCTGCCTCGGCCACCTAATGGTCGTTCTCCTGTGAGTCTAGATTTTCGAATCCGACGCAAAACTGATAGTTAATTGTGACGTTCAGGGCCTCCTAATGACGATGGAACACTGAAATTGCGTCGAGATTCAATACATCGTCCTCCAGCCGATTTGTCTTCAAGGGTCTATGCTGGCTCGGGCACCTTATGGTCGTTCTCCTGTGAGTCTTGATTTTCGAATCCGACGCATAACATATAGTTAATTGTAACGTTCAGCGCCTTCTAATGACGATAGAACAGTCTAATTGCGTCGAGATTCAATACATCGTCCTTTAACCGAATAGTCTCCAAGGTGATATTGCTGCCTCGGGCACCATATGGTCCTTCTCCTATGAGTCTAGATTTTCGAATCCGACGCGAAACTCATATTAATTGTAACGTTCAGGGCCTCCTAATGACGATGGAACACTCAAATTGCGTCGAGATTTAATACATCGTCCATCTAACCGACTTGCCTCTAAGGGTCTATTGTTGCCTGTGGCACCTTATGGTCGTTCTCCTATGGTTCAAGATTTTCGAATCCGACACAAAACAGATAGTTAATTGTAACGTTCAGGGCCTCCTAATGACGATGGAACACTCAAATGGCGTCGAAATTCAATACATCGTCCTTCAGCCGACTTGTCTCAAATGGGATATTGCTGTCTCGGGCACCATATGGTCCGTCCCCTGTGAGTAGATTTTCGAAATCGACGCTAAAATGATAGTTGATTGTAACGTCCAGGGCCTCCTAATGACCATGGAACACTCAAATTACGTCGAGAGTCAATACATCGTCCTCCAGCCGACTTTTCTACAAGCTGATATTGCTGCCTCGGGCTCCATGTGGTCCGTCTCCTGTGAGTCCATATTTTCGAATCCGACGCGAAACTGATAGTTAATTGTAACGTTCAAGGCCTCCTAATGACGATGGAACACTCAAATTGCGTCGAGATTCAATACATCGGCCTCCCGCCGACTTGTCTCCAAGGGTCTATTGCTGCCTCGGGCACCTTATGGTCGTTCTCCTGTGAGTCTAGATTTTCGAATCCGACGCAAAAATGGATGTTAATTGTAACGTTCAACGCCTCCTAATGACGATGGAACACTGTAATTACGTCGAGATTCAATTTATCGTCCTCCAAGCGAATTGTCTCCAAGGTGATATTGCTGCCTCGGTCATCATACGGTCCTTATCCTGTGAGTCTAGATTTTCGAATCCGACGCGAAACTGATAGTTAATTGTAACGTTCAGGGCCTCCTAATGACGATGGAACACTCAATTTGCTTCGAGATTGAATACATCGTCCTCCAGCCGACTTGTCTCAAAGGTGATATTCCTGCCTCGGGCACCATATGGACCTTCTCTTGTGAGTCTAGATTTTCGAATCCGACGCGAAACTGATAGTTAATTGTAACGTTCAGAGCCTCCTAATGACGATGGAACACCCAAATTGCGTCGAGATTCTATACATCGGCCTCAGCAGACTTTTCTCCAAGGGGTTATTGCTGCCTGGGGCACCATATGGTCCGTCTCCTGTGAGTAGATTTTCGAATGCGACGTTAAAATGATAGTTAATTGTAACGTTCAGCGCTACCTAATGACGATGGAACACTCAAATTGCGTCGAGAGTCAATACATCGTCCTCCAGCCGACTTGTCTACAAGGGGATATTGCTGCCTCGGGCACCATGTGGTCCGTCTCCTGTGAGTCTAGATTTTCGAATCTGACGCAAAAATGATAGTTAATTATAACGTTCAGGGCCTCCTAATGACGATAGAACACTCAAATTGCGTCGAGATACAATACATCGGCCTCCAGCCAACTTGTCTCCAAGGGTCTATTGCTATCTCGGGCACCTTAAGGTCGTTCTCCTGTGAGTCTAGATTTTCGTATGCGACGCATAACTGATTGTCAATTGGAACGTTCAGCGCCTCCTAATGACGATGGAACACTCAAATTGCGTCAAGATTCAATACATCGTCCTCCTGCCGACTTGTCTCCAAGGGGATATTGCTGCCTCGGGCACCATGTGGTCCGTCTCCTGTCAGTCTAGATTTTCGAATCCGACGCAAAAATAATAGTTAATTGTAACGTTCATGGCCTGCTAATGACGATGGGACACTCAAATTGCGTGGAGGGTCAATACATCGTCCTCCAGCCGACTAGTCTACAAGGGGATTTTGCTGCCTCGGGCACAATGTGGTCCGTCTCCTGTGAGTCTCGATTTTCGAATCCGAAGCAAAAATGATAGTAATTGTAACGTTCAGGGCCTCCTAATGACGATGGAACACTCAAATTGCGTCGAGATTCAATACATCGTCCTCCAGCTGACTTGTATCCAAGGGGATACTGCTGTCTCGGCCACCATATGGTCCTTCTCCTGTGAATTGATTTTCGTATCCGACGCGAAAATGATAGTTCCTTATAACGTTCAGCGCTCCTAATGACGATGGAACACTCAAATGGCGTCGAAATTCAATACATCGTCCTTCAGCCGACTTGTCTCCAATGGGATATTGCTGTCTCGGGCACCATATGGTCCGTCCCCTGTGAGTAGATTTTCGAAATCGACGCTAAAATGATAGTTGATTGTAACGTCCAGGGCATCCTAATGACCATGGAACACTCAAATTACGTCGAGAGTCAATACACCGTCCTCCAGCCGACTTTTCTACAAGCTGATATTGCTGCCTCGGGCACCATGTGGTCCGTCTCCTGTGAGTCCATATTTTCGAATCCGACGCGAAACTGATAGTTAATTGTAACGTTCAAGGCCTCCTAATGACGATGGAACACTCTAATTGCGTCGAGATTCAATTCATTGTCCTCCAAGCGAATTGTCTCCAAGGTGATATTGCTGCCTCGGTCATCATACGGTCCTTATCCTGTGAGTCTAGATTTTCGAATCCGACGCGAAACTGAGAGTTAATTGTAACGTTCAGGGCCTCCTAATGACGATGGAACACTCAAATTGCGTCGAGCTTCAATACATCGTCCTCCAGCCGACTTGCCTCCAAGGGTCTATTGTTGCCTGTGGCACCTTATGGTCGTGCTCCTATGGGTCTAGATTTTCGAATCCGACGCAAAACAGATAGTTAATTGTAACGTTCAGGGCCTCCTAATGACGATGGAACACTCAATTTGCTTCGAGATTGAATACATCGTCCTCCAGCCGACTTGTCTCAAAGGTGATATTCCTGCCTCGGGCACCATATGGACCTTCTCTTGTGAGTCTAGATTTTCGAATCCGACGCGAAACTGATAGTTAATTGTAACGTTCAGAGCCTCCTAATGACGATGGAACACCCAAATTGCGTCGAGATTCTATACATCGGCCTCAGCAGACTTTTCTCCAAGGGGATATTGCTGCCTGGGGCACCATATGGTCCGTCTCCTGTGAGTAGATTTTCGAATGCGACGTTAAAATGATAGTTAATTGTAACGTTCAGCGCAACCTAATGACGATGGAACACTCAAATTGCGTCGAGAGTCAATACATCGTCCTCCAGCCGACTTGTCTACAAGGGGATATTGCTGCCTCGGGCACCATGTGGTCCGTCTCCTGTGAGTCTAGATTTTCGAATCTGACGCAAAAATGATAGTTAATTATAACGTTCAGGGCCTCCTAATGACGATAGAACACTCAAATTGCGTCGAGATATAATACATCGGCCTCCAGCCGACTTGTCTCCAAGGGTCTATTGCTATCTCGGGCACCTTAAGGTCGTTCTCCTGTGAGTCTAGATTTTCGTATGCGACGCATAACTGAATGTCAATTGGAACGTTCAGCGCCTCCTAATGACGATGGAACACTCAAATTGCGTCAAGATTCAATACATCGTCCTCCTGCCGACTTGTCTCCAAGGGGATATTGCTGCCTCGGGCACCATATGGTCCGTCTCCTGTCAGTCTAGATTTTCGAATCCGACGCAAAAATAATAGTTAATTGTAACGTTCATGGCCTCCTAATGACGATGGGACACTCAAATTGCGTCGAGGGTCAATACATCGTCCTCCAGCCGACTAGTCTACAAGGGGATTTTGCTGCCTCGGGCACAATGTGGTCCGTCTCCTGTGAGTCTCGATTTTCGAATCCGAAGCAAAAATGATAGTAATTGTAACGTTCAGGGCCTCCTAATGACGATGGAACACTCAAATTGCGTCGAGATTCAATACATCGTCCTCCAGCCGACTTGTATCCAAGGGGATACTGCTGTCTCGGCCACATTTGGTCCTTCTCCTGTGAATTGATTTTCGTATCCGACGCGAAAATGATAGTTCCTTATAACGTTCAGCGCTCCTAATGACGATGGAACACTCTAATTGCGTCGAGAGTCAATACATCGTCCTCCAGCCGACTTGTCTCCAAGGGAATATTGCTGCCTCGGGCACCATATGGTCCGTCTCCTGTGAGTATAGATTTTCGAATCCAACACGAAACTGATAGTTAATTGTAACTTTCAGGGCCACCTAATGACGATGGAACACTCAAATTGCGTCGAGATTCAATACTTCGTCCTTCAGCCGACTTGTCTCCAAGAGTCTATTGCTGCCTCGGCCACCTTATGGTCGTTCTCCTGTGAGTCTAGATTTTCGAATCCTACGCAAAACTGATAGTTAATTGTGACGTTCAGGGCCTCCTAATGACGATGGAACACTGAAATTGCGTCGAGATTCAATACATCGTCCTCCAGCCGATTTGTCTTCATGGGTCTATGCTGGCTCGGGCACCTAATGGTCGTTCTCCTGTGAGTCTTGATTTTCGAATCCGACGCATAACATATAGTTAATTGTAACGTTCAGCGCCTTCTAATGACGATGGAACAGTCTAATTGCGTCGAGATTCAATACATCGTCCTTTAACCGAATAGTCTCCAAGGTGATATTGCTGCCTCGGGCACCATATGGTCCTTCTCCTATGAGTCTAGATTTTCGAATCCGACGCGAAACTCATATTAATTGTAACGTTCAGGGCCTCCTAATGACGATGGAACACTCAAATTGCGTCGAGATTTAATACATCGTCCTCCAGCCGACTTGCCTCTAAGGGTCTATTGTTGCCTGTGGCACCTTATGGTCGTACTCCTATGATTCAAGATTTTCGAATCCGACGCAAAACAGATAGTTAATTGTAACGTTCACGGCCTCCTAATGACGACGTAACACTCAAATTACGTCGAGATTCAATACATCGTCCTCCAGCGGACTTGTCTCAAAGGTGATATTGCTGCCTCGGGCACCATATGGACCTTCTTCTGTGAGTCTACATTTTCGAATCCAACGCGAAACTGATAGTTAATTGTAACGTTCAGGGCCTCCTAATGACGATGGAACACTCAAATGGCGTCGAAATTCAATACATCGTCCTTCAGCCGACTTGTCTCCAATGGGATATTGCTGTTTAGGGCACCATATGGTCCGTCCCCTGTGAGTAGATTTTCGAATCCGACGCTAAAATGATAGTTGATTGTAACGTCCAGGGCCTCCTAATGACCATGGAACACTCAAATTACGTCGAGAGTCAATACATCGTCCTCCACCCGACTTTTCTACAAGCTGATATTGCTGCCTCGGGCACCATGTGGTCCGTCTCCTGTGAGTCCATATTTTCGAATCCGACGCGAAACTGATAGTTAATTGTAACGTTCAAGGCCTCCTAATGACGATGGAACACTCAAATTGCGTCGAGATTCAATACATCGGCCTCCCGTCGACTTGTCTCCAAGGGTCTATTGCTGCCTCGGGCACCTTATGGTCGTTCTCCTGTGAGTCTAGATTTTCGAATCCGACGCAAAAATGATTGTTAATTGTAACGTTCAACGCCTCCTAATGACGATGGAACACTCTAATTGCGTCGAGATTCAATTCATCGTCCTCCAAGCGAATTATCTCCAAGGTGATATTGCTGCCTCGGTCATCATACGGTCCCTATCCTGTGAGTCTAGATTTTCGAATCCGACGCGAAACTGATAGTTAATTGTAACGTTCAGGGCCTCCTAATGACGATGGAACACTCAAATTGCGTCGAGCTTCAATACATCGTCCTCCAGCCGACTTGCCTCCAAGGGTCTATTGTTGCCTGTGGCACCTTATGGTCGTGCTCCTATGGGTCTAGATTTTCGAATCCGACGCAAAAATGATTGTTAATTGTAACGTTCAGAGCCTCCTAATGACGATGGAACACCCAAATTGCGTCGAGATTCTATACATCGGCCTCAGCAGACTTTTCTCCAAGGGGATATTGCTGCCTCGGGCACCATGTGGTCCGTCTCCTGTGAGTCTAGATTTTCGAATCTGACGCAAAAATGATAGTTAATTATAACGTTCAGGGCCTCCTAATGACGATAGAACACTCAAATTGCGTCGAGATACAATACATCGGCCTCCAGCCGACTTGTCTCCAAGGGTCTATTGCTATCTCGGGCACCTTAAGGTTGTTCTCCTGTGAGTCTAGATTTTCGTATGCGACGCATAACTGATTGTTAATTGTAACGTTCAGCGCCTCCTAATGACGATGGAACACACAAATGGCGTCGGGATTCAATACATGGTCCTCCAGCCGACTTGTCTCCAAGGGAATATTGCTGCCTCGGGCACCATATGGTCCGTCTCCTGTGAGTATAGATTTTCGAATCCAACACGAAACTGATAGTTAATTGTAACTTTCAGGGCCACCTAATGACGATGGAACACTCAAATTGCGTCGAGATTCAATACTTCGTCCTTCAGCCGACTTGTCTCCAAGAGTCTATTGCTGCCTCGGCCACCTTATGGTCGTTCTCCTGTGAGTCTAGATTTTCGAATCCGACGCAAAACTGATAGTTAATTGTGACGTTCAGGGCCTCCTAATGACGATGGAACACTGAAATTGCGTCGAGATTCAATACATCGTCCTCCAACCGATTTGTCTTCAAGGGTCTATGCTGGCTCGGGCACCTTATGGTCGTTCTCCTGTGAGTCTTGATTTTCGAATCCGACGCATAACATATAGTTAATTGTAACGTTCAGCACCTTCTAATCGCGATGGAACAGTCTAATTGCGTCGAGATTCAATACATCGTCCTTTAACCGAATAGTCTCCAAGGTGATATTGCTGCCTCGGGCACCATATGGTCCTTCTCCTATGAGTCTAGATTTTCGAATCCGACGCGAAACTCATATTAATTGTAACGTTCAGGGCCTCCTAATGACGATGGAACACTCAAATTGCGTCGAGATTTAATACATCGCCCTCCAGCCGACTTGCCTCTAAGGGTCTATTGTTGCCTGTGGCACCTTATGGTCGTTCTCCTATGGTTCAAGATTTTCGAATCCGACGCAAAACAGATAGTTAATTGTAACGTTCACGGCCTCCTAATGACGACGTAACACTCAAATTACGTCGAGATTCAATACATCGTCCTCCAGCGGACTTGTCTCAAAGGTGATATTGCTGCCTCGGGCACCATATGGACCTTCTTCTGTGAGTCTACATTTTCGAATCCAACGCGAAACTGATAGTTAATTGTAACGTTCAGGGTCTCCTAATGACGATGGAACACTCAAATGGCGTCGAAATTCAATACATCGTCCTTCAGCCGACTTGTCTCCAATGGGATATTGCTGTCTCGGGCACCATATGGTCCGTCCCCTGTGAGTAGATTTTCGAAATCGACGCTAAAATGATAGTTGATTGTAACGTCCAGGGCCTCCTAATGACCATGGAACACTCAAATTACGTCGAGAGTCAATACATCGTCCTCCAGCCGACTTTTCTACAAGCTGATATTGCTGCCTCGGGCTCCATGTGGTCCGTCTCCTGTGAGTCCATATTTTCGAATCCGACGCGAAACTGATAGTTAATTGTAACGTTCGAGGCCTCCTAATGCCGATGGAACACTCAAATTGCGTCGAGATTTTATACATCGGCCTCCCGCCGACTTGTCTCCAAGGGTCTATTGCTGCCTCGGGCACCTTATGGTCGTTCTCCTGTGAGTCTAGATTTTCGAATCGACGCAAAAATGATTGTTAATTGTAACGTTCAACGCCTCCTAATGACGATGGAACACTCTAATTGCGTCGAGATTCAATTCATCGTCCTCCAAGCGAATTGTCTCCAAGGTGATATTGCTGCCTCGGTCATCATACGGTCCTTATCCTGTGAGTCTAGATTTTCGAATCCGACGCGAAACTGATAGTTAATTGTAACGTTCAGGGCCTCCTAATGACGATGGAACACTCAAATTGCGTCGAGCTTCAATACATCGTCCTCCAGCCGACTTGCCTCCAAGGGTCTATTGTTGCCTGTGGCACCTTATGGTCGTGCTCCTATGGGTCTAGATTTTCGAATCCGACGCAAAACAGATAGTTAATTGTAACGTTCAGGGCCTCCTAATGACGATGGAACACTCAATTTGCTTCGAGATTGAATACATCGTCCTCCAGCCGACTTGTCTCAAAGGTGATATTCCTGCCTCGGGCACCATATGGACCTTCTCTTGTGAGTCTAGATTTTCGAATCCGACGCGAAACTGATAGTTAATTGTAACGTTCAGAGCCTCCTAATGACGATGGAACACCCAAATTGCGTCGAGATTCTATACATCGGCCTCAGCAGAGTTTTCTCCAAGGGGATATTGCTGCCTGGGGCACCATATGGTCCGTCTCCTGTGAGTAGATTTTCGAATGCGACGTTAAAATGATAGTTAATTGTAACGTTCAGCGCTACCTAATGACGATGGAACACTCAAATTGCGTCGAGAGTCAATACATCGTCCTCCAGCCGACTTGTCTACAAGGGGATATTGCTGCCTCGGGCACCATATGGTCCGTCTCCTGTGAGTAGATTTTCGAATGCGACGTTAAAATGATAGTTAATTGTAACGTTCAGCGCTACCTAATGACGATGGAACACTCAAATTGCGTCGAGATTCAATACATCGTCCTCCAGCCGACTTGTATCCAAGGGGATACTGCTGTCTCGGCCACCATATGGTCCTTCTCCTGTGAATTGATTTTCGTATCCGACGCGAAAATGATAGTTCCTTACAACGTTCAGCGCTCCTAATGACGATGGAACACTCAAATTGCGTCGAGAGTCAATACATCGTCCTCCAGCCGACTTGTCTCCAAGGGAATATTGCTGCCTCGGGCACCATATGGTCCGTCTCCTGTGAGTATAGATTTTCGAATCCAACACGAAACTGATAGTTAATTGTAACTTTCAGGGCCACCTAATGACGATGGAACACTCAAATTGCGTCGAGATTCAATACTTCGTCCTTCAGCCGACTTGTCTCCAAGAGTCTATTGCTGCCTCGGCCACCTTATGGTCGTTCTCCTGTGAGTCTAGATTTTCGAATCCGACGCAAAACTGATAGTTAATTGTGACGTTCAGGGCCTCCTAATGACGATGGAACACTGAAATTGCGTCGAGATTCAATACATCGTCCTCCAGCCGATTTGTCTTCAAGGGTCTATGCTGGCTCGGGCACCTTATGGTCGTTCTCCTGTGAGTCTTGATTTTCGAATCCGACGCATAACATATAGTTAATTGTAACGTTCAGCGCCTTCTAATGACGATGGAACAGCCTAATTGCGTCGAGATTCAATACATCGTCCTTTAACCGAATAGTCTCCAAGGTGATATCGCTGCCTCGGGCACCATATGGTCCTTCTCCTATGAGTCTAGATTTTCGAATCCGACGCGAAACTCATATTAATTGTAACGTTCAGGTCCTCCTAATGACGATGGAACACTCAAATTGCGTCGAGATTTAATACATCGTCCTCCAGCCGACTTGCCTCTAAGGGTCTATTGTTGCCTGTGGCACCTTATGGTCGTTCTCCTATGATTCAAGATTTTCGAATCCGACGCAAAACAGATAGTTAATTGTAACGTTCACGGCCTCCTAATGACGACGTAACACTCAAATTACGTCGAGAGTCAATACATCGTCCTCCAGCCGACTTTTCTACAAGCTGATATTGCTGCCTCGGGCACCATGTGGTCCGTCGCCTGTGAGTCCATATTTTCGAATCCGACGCGAAACTGATAGTTAATTGTAACGTTCAAGGCCTCCTAATGACGATGGAACACTCAAATTGCGTCGAGCTTCAATACATCGTCCTCCAGCCGACTTGCCTCCAAGGGTCTATTGATGCCTGTGGCACCTTATGGTCGTGCTCCTATGGGTCTAGATTTTCGAATCCGACGCAAAACAGATAGTTAATTGTAACGTTCAGGGCCTCCTAATGACGATGGAACACTCAATTTGCTTCGAGATTCAATACATCGTCCTCCAGCCGACTTGTCTCAAAGGTGATATTCCTGCCTCGGGCACCATATGGACCTTCTCTTGTGAGTCTAGATTTTCGAATCCGACGCGAAACTGATAGTTAATTGTAACGTTCAGGGCCTCCTAATGACGATGGAACACCCAAATTGCGTCGAGATTCTATACATCGGCCTCAGCAGACTTTTCTCCAAGGGTATATTGCTGCCTCGGGCACCATATGGTCCGTCTCCTGTGAGTCTAGATTTTCGATTCCGACGCGAAACTGATACTTAAAAGATACGTTCATGGCCTCCTAATGTCGATGGAACACACAAATTGCGTCGAGATTCAATACATCGTCCTCCAGCCGAATTGTCTCCAAGGGGATATGGCTGCCTGGGGCACCTTATGGTCGTTCTCCTGTGAGTCCAGATTCTCGAATCCGACGGAAAACTGATGGTTAATTGTAACGTTCAGGGCCTCCTAATGACGATGGAACACTCAAATTGCGTCGAGATTCAATACATCGTCCTCTAGCCGACTTGTCTCCAAGGGGATATTGCTGCCTCGGGCACCATGTGGTCCGTCTCCTGTGAGTCTAGATTTTCGAATTCGACGCAAAAATGGTAGTTAATTCTAATGTTCAGGGCCCGCTAATGGCGATGAAACACTCAAATTGCGTCGAGATTCAATACATCGGCCTCCAGTCGACTTGTCTCCAAGGGTCTATTGCTGCCTCTGGCACCTTATGGTCGTTCTCCTATGAGTCTAGATTTTCGAATCTGACGCATAAGTGATTGTTAATTGTAACGTTCGGCGCCTCCTAACGACGATGGAACACTCGAATTGCGTCGAGATTCAATACATCGTCCTCCAGCCGACTTAGCTCCAAGGGGATATTGCTGCTTCGGGCACCATACGGTCCGTCTCCTGTGAGTCTAGATTTTCGAAACCGACGCGAAACTGATAGCTAATTGTAACGTTCTGGGCCACCTAATGACGATGGAAAACTCAAATTGCGCCGAGATTCAATACATCGTACTTCAGCCGACTTGTCTTCAAGAGTCTATTGCTGCGTCGGGTACCTCATGGTCGTTCTCCTGTGAGTCTAGATTTTCGAATCCGACGCATAACTGATAGTTAATTGTAACGTTCACGCCTCCTAATGACGATGGAACACTCTGATTGCGTTGAGATTCAATACATCATCCTCCAACCGAATTGTCTCCAAGGTGACATTGCTGCCTCGGGCACCATATGGTCCTTCGCCTGTGAGTCTTGATTTTCGAATCCGACGCGAAACTGATAGTTAATTGTAACTTTCAGGGCCTCCTAATGACGAAGGAACACTCAAATTGCAACGAGATTCAGTACAACGTCCTCCAGCCGACTTGCCTCTATGGCTCTATTGTTGCCTGTGGCACCTTATGGTCGTGCTCCTATGGGTCTAGATTTTCGAATCCGACGCAAAACAGATAGTTTATTGTAACGTTCAGGGCCTCCTAAAGACGATGTAACACTCAAATTGCGTCGAGATTCAATACATCGTCCTCCAGCCGACTTTTCACCAAGGATCTATTGCTGCCTCGGGCATCTTATGATCGTTCTCCTGTGAGTCTAGATTTTCGAATCCGACGCAAAACTGATAGTTAATTAAAACGTTCAGGCCCTCCTAATGACAATGGAACACTCAAATTGCGTCGGAATTCAATACATCGTCCTCCAGCCGATTTGTCTCCAAGGGTCTATTGCTGCCTCGTGCACCTTATGGTCGTGCTCCTGTGAGTCTTGACTTTCGGCTCCGACGCCAAACTGATTGTTAATTGTAACGTTAAGGGCCTCCAAATGACGATGGAACACCCTAATTGCGTCGAGATTCAATACATCCTCCTCCAGCCGACTTATCTCCAAGGGTCTATTGCTGCTTTGGTCACCTTATGGTCGTTCTCCTGTGAGTCTAGATTTTCGAATCCGACGCATAACTGATAGTTAATTGCTACGTTCAGCGCCTCCTAAAGACGATGGAAAACTCAAATTGCGTCGAGATTCAATACATCGTCCTCCAGCCGACTAGTCTCCATGGGGATATGGCTGCCTGGGGCACCTTATGGTCGTTCTCCTGTGAGTCCAGATTCTCGAATCCGACGGAAAACTGATGGTTAATTGTAACGTTCAGGGCCTCCTAATGACGATGGAACACTCAAATTGCGTCGAGATTCAATACATCGTCCTCTAGCCGACATGTTTCCAAGGGAATATTGCTGTCTCGGGCATCATATGGTCCTTCTCCTGTAAGTAGATTTTCGAATCCGACGCTAAAATGATAGCTAATTGTAACGTTCAGGGCCTCCTAATGACGATGGAACACACAAATTGCGTCGCGATTCAATACATCGTTATCCAGCCGAATTGTCTACAAGGGGATATTGCTGCCACGGGCACCATGTTGTTCGTCTCCATTGAGTCTAGATTTTCGAATCCGATGCAAAAATGATGGTTAATTGTAACGTTCAGGGACTCCTAATGACGATGGAGCACTCAAATTGCGTCGCGATTCAATACACCGTCCTCCAGCGGACTTGTCTCCAAGGGGAAACTGCAGCCTCGGGCACCTTATGGTCCGTCTCCAGTGAGTCTAGATTTTCGAATCCGACGAAAAACAGCTAGTTAATTATAACTTTCAGGCCTCCTAATGACGATGGAACACTCAAATTGCGTCGAGATTCAATACATCGTCCTTCAGCCGACTTGTCTCCACGAGTCTATTGCTGCCTTGGGCACCTTATGGTCGTTCTCCTGTGAGTCTAGATTTTCGAATCCGACGCACAACTGATAGTTAATTGTAACGTTCAGGGCCTCCTAATGACGATGGAACACTCAAATTGCGTTGAGATTCAATACATCGGCCTCCAGCCGACTTGTCTCCAAGGGTCTATTGCTGCCTCGGGCACCTGATGGTCGTTCTCCTGTGAGGCTAGATTTTCGAATCCGACGCATAACTGATAGTTAATTGTAACGTTCAGCGCTTCCTAATGACGATGGAACACTCAAATTGCGTCGAAATTCAATACATCGTCCTCCAGCCGACTTGTCTCCATGGTCATATTGCTGCCTTGGGCACCATATGGTCCTTCTCCAGTGAGTCTAGATTTTGGAATCCGACGCGAAACTGATAGTTAATTGCAACCATCAGGGCCTCCTAATGACGGTGGAACACTCAAATTGCGTCGAGATTCTATACGTCGTCATTCATCTGACTTGTCTCCAAGTGTCTATTGCTGCCTCGGGCACCTTATGGTCGTTCGCCTGTGAGTCTAGATTTAAGAATCCGACGCAAAACTGATAGCTAATTGTAACGTTCAGAGCCTCCTAATGACGATGGAACACTCAAATTGCGTGGAGATTCGATACATCGGCCTCCAGCCGACTTGTCTCGAAGGGGATATTGCTGCCTCTGGCACCATATGGTCGTTCTCCTGTGAGTCTAGATTTTCGATTCCAACGTGAAACTGATAGTTAATTGAAACGTTCAAGGCCTTATAATGACGATGGAACACACAAATTTCGTCGAGATTCAATACATCGTCCTCCGGGCGACATGCCTCCAAGGGGATATTGCTGCCTTGGGCACCATATGGTCCGTCTACTGTGAGTCTAGATTTTCGAATCCGACGAAAAACTGATAGTTAATTGTAACGTTCAGAGCCTCCTAATGACGATGGAACACTCAAATTACGTCGAGATTCGATACATCGGCCTCCAGCCGACATGTCTACAAGGGGATATTGCTGCCTCGGGCACCATATGTTCCGTCTCCGTTGAGTCTAGATTTTCGAATCCGACGAAAAAATGTTAGTTAATTGAAACGTTCAGTGCCTCCTATTGACGATGGAACACTCAAATTTTGTCGAGATTCAATACATCGTCCTCCAGCCGACTTGTCTCCAAGGGGATATTGCTGTCTCGGGCACCATATGGTCCTTCTCCTGTGAGTAGATTTTCGAATCCGACGCATAAATGATAGTTAATTGTAACGTTCAGCGCCTCCTAATGGCGATGGAACACTCAAATTGCGTCGAGAGACAATATATCGTCCTCCAGCCGACTTTCCTACAAGGGGATATTGCTGCCTCGGGCACCATGTGGTCCGTCACCTGAGTCTAGATTTTCGAATCCGACGCGAAACTGATTGTTAATTGTAACGTTCAGGGCCTCCTAATGACGATGGAACAGTCAAATTGCGTCGAGATTAAATACTTCGTCCTACAGCCGACTTGTATCCAACGGGATATTGCTGTCTCGGGCACCATATGGTCCATCTCCTGTAAGTAGATTTGCGAATGCGACGCGAAACTGATTGTTAATTGTAACGTTCAGCGCCTCCTAATGACGATGGAACACTCAAATTGCGTCGAGAGTCAGTACATCGTCCTCCAGCTGACTTTTCTACAGGGGGATATTGCTGCCTCGAGCACCATGTGGTCCGTCTCCTGAGTCTAGATTTTCGAATCCGACGCAAAACCGATAGTTAATTGTAACGTTCAGGGCCTCCTAATGACGATGGAACACTCAAATTGCGTCGAGATTCAATACATCGTCCTCCAGTCGACTTGTATCCAAGGGGATATTGCTGTCTCGGGCACCATGTCGTCCTTCTCCTGTGAATTGATTTTCGAATTCGACGCAAAAATGATAGTTAATTGTAACGTTCAGGGCCTCCTAATGACGATGGAACACTCCAATTGCGTCGAGTTTCAATAAATCGTCCTCCAGCCGACTTGTATCCGAGGGGATATTGCTGTCTCGGGCACAGTATGGTCCTCCTCCAGTGAATTGATTTTCGAATCCGACGCGAAAATGATAGTTAATTGTACCGTTCAGCGCCTCTTAATGACGATGGGACACTCATATTGCGTCGAGAGACAATACATCGTCCTCCAGCCGACTTGTCTACAAGGGGATATTGCCGCCTCGGGCTCCATGTGGTCCGTCTCCTGTGAGTCTAGATTTTCGTTACCGACGCAAAAATGATAGTTCATTGTAACGTTCAGGGCCTGCTAATGACGATGGAACACTCAAATTGCGTCGAGGCTCAATAGATCGGCCTCCAGCCGACTTGTCTCCAAGGGTCTATTGCTGCCTCGGGCATCTTATGGTCGTTCTATGAGTCTAGATTTTCGAATGCGACGCATAAGTGATGTTAATTGTAACGTTCAGCGCCTCCTAATGACGATGGAACACGCAAATTGCGTTGACATTCAATACATCGTCCTCCAGCCGACTTGTCTCCAAGGGGATATTGCTGCCTCGATCACCATATGGTCCGTCTCCAGTGAGTCTAGATTTTCGAATCCGACGCAAAACTGATAGCTAATTGTAACGTTCAGGAAATCCTAAATACGATGGAACACTGAAATTGCGTCGAGATTCAATACATCGGCCTCCAGCCGATTTGTCTTCAAGGGTATATTGCTGGCTCGGGCACCTTATGGTCGTTCTCCTGTGAGTCTAGATTCTCGAATCCGACGCGAAACTCATAGTTAATTGTAACTTTCAGGCCACCTAATGACGATGGAACACTCAAATTGCGTCGAGATTCAATACATCGTCCTTCAACCGACTTGTCTCCAAGAGTCTATTGCTGCCTCGGGCACCTTATGGTCGTTCTCCTGTGAGTCTAGATCTTCGAATCCGACGCAAAACTGATAGTTAATTGTAACGTTCATTGCCTCCTAATGACGATGGAACACTCAAATTGCGTCGAGATTCAATACATCGGCCTCCAGCCGATTTGTCTTCAAGGGTCTATTGCTGGCTCGGGCACCTTATGGTCGTTCTCCTGTGAGTCTAGATTCTCGAATCCGACGAGAAACTGATAGTTTATTGTATCGTTCAGGGCCTCCTAATGACGATGGAACACTCAAATTGCGTCGAGATTCAATACATCGTCCTCCAGCCGACTTGCCTCCAAGGGTCTATTGTAGCCTGTGTCACCTTATGGTCGTGCTCCTATGGGTCTAGATTTTCGAATCCGACTCAAAACTTATGGTTAATTGTAACGTTCATGGCCTCCTAATGACTATGTAACACTCAAATTGCGTCGCGATCCAATACGACGACTTCCATCACACTTGTCTCCAAGGGTCTACTGCTGCCTCGGGCACCTTATGATCGTTCTCCTGTGAGTCTAGATTTTCGATTGCGACGCAAAACTGATAGTTAATTGTAACGTTCATGGCCTCCTAATGACGATAGAACACTCAATTTGCGTCGACATTCAATACATCGTCCTCCAACCGAATAGTCTCCTAGGTGATATTGCTGCCTCGGGCACCATGTGTTCCTTCTCCTGTGAGTCTTGATTTTCGAATCTGACTCCAAACTGACAGTTAATTGTTACGTTCAGGGCCACCTAATGACGATGGAACACTCAAATTGCGTCGAGAATCAATACATCGTCCTCCAGCCGACTTGCCTCCAAGGGTCAATTGTTGCCTGTGGCAACTTATGGTAGTGCTCCTATGGGTCTAGATTTTCGAATCCGACGCAAAACTGATAGTTAATTGTAACGTTCAGGGCCTCCTAATGACGATGGAGCAATCAAATTGCGTCGCGATTCATACATCGGCCTTCAGCCGACTTGTCTCCATGGGGACATTGCTTTCTCGGGCACCATATGGTCCTTCTCCTGTGAGTCTAGATTTTCGAATCCGACGCGAAACTGATAGTTAATTGTAACATTCGGGGCCTCCTAATGACGATGGAACACTCACATTGCGTCGAGATTCAATACATCGTCCTCCAGCCGACTTGTCCCCAAGGGCATATTGCCGCCTTGGGCACCATGTGGTCCGTCTCCTGTGAGTCTAGATTTTCGAATCCGACACAAAAATGATAGTTAATTGTAACGTTCATGGCCTCCTAATGAGGATAGAACATTCAAATTGCGTCGAGAGTCAACACATCGTCCTCCAGCTAACTAGTCTACAAGGGGATATTGCTGCCTCGGGCACCATATGGTCCTTCTCCTGTAAATTGATTTTCGAATCCGACGCGAAAATGATAGCTAATTGTGACGTTCTGCGCCTCCTAATGACTATGGAAGACACAAATTGCGTCGAGATTCAATACATCGCCCTCCAGCCGACTTGTATTCAAGGGGATATTGCCGTCTCGGGCACCATATGGTCCTTCTCCTGTGAAATGATTTTAGAATCCGACGCGAAAATGATAGTTAATTGTAACGTTCAGCGCCTCCTAATGACGATGGAACACTCAAATTGCGTCGAGATACAATACATCGGCCTCCAGCCGACTTGTCTCCAAGGGGATATTGCTACCTCGGGCACCTTATGGTCGTTCTCCTGTGAGTGTAGATTTTCGAATCCGACGCATAACTGATTGTTAATTGTAACGTCCAGCGCCTCCTAATGACGATGGAACTCTCAAATTGCGTCGAGATTCAATACATCGTCCTCCAGCCGACTTGTTTCCAAGGGGATATTACCGCCTCGGGCACCATGTGGTCCGTCTCCTGTGAGTCTAGATTTTCGAATCCGACGCAAAAATGATAGTTAATTGCAACGTTCATGGCCTCCTAATGACAATAGAACACTCAAATTGCGTCGAGAGTCAATACATCGTAATCCAGCCGACTTGTCTACAATAGGATATTGCTGCCTTGACACCATATGGTCCTTCTCCTGTGAATTGATTTTCGAATCCGACGCGAAAATGATAGTTAATTGTAACGTTCAGCGCCTCCTAATGACGATGGAACACTCAAATTGCGTGGCGATTCAATACATCGTCCTCCAGCCGACTTGTCTACAAGGGGATATAGCTGCCTTGGGCACCATATGGTCCTTCTCCTGTGAATTGTTTTTCGAATCCGACGCAAAAATGATAGGTAATTGTAACGTTCAGCGCCTCCAAAGACGATGGAACACTCTAATTGCGTCGAGAAACAATACATTGTCCTCCAGCCGCCTTGTATCCAATGGGATATTGCTGTCTCGGGCACCATATGGCACTTCTCCTGTGAATTGATTTTCGAATCCGACGAGAAACTGATCGTTAATTATAACATTCAGAGCCTCCTAATGACGATGTAACACTCAAATTGCGTCGCGATCCAATACGTCGACTTCCATCAGACTTGTCTCCAAGGGTCTATTGCTGCCTCGGGCACCTTATGATCGTTCTCCTGTGAGTCTTGATTTTCGATTGCGACGCAAAACTGATAGTTAATTGTAACGTTCATGGCCTCCTAATGACGATGGAACACTCAAATTGCGTCGACATTCAATACATCGTCCTCCAGCCGAATTGTCTCAAAGGTGATATTGCTGCCTCGGGCACCATATGGACCTTCTCCTGTGAGTCTAGATTTTCGCATCCGACGCGAAACTGATAGTTAAGTGTAACGTTCAGGGCCTCCTAATGACGATGGAACACTCAAATTGCGTCGAGATTCAATACATCGTCCTCCAGCCGACTTGTCTGCAAGGGGATATTGCTGTCTCGGGCACCATATGGTCCATCTACTGTGAGTAGATTTTCGAATCCGACGCTAAAATGACAGTTAATTGTAACGTTCAGGGCCTCCTATTGGCGATGGAACACTCAAATTGCGTCGAGAGTCATTACTTCGTCCTCCAGCCGACTTTTCTACAAGGGGATATTGCTGCCTCGGGCACCATGTGGTCCGTCTCCTGAGAGTCTTTATTTTCGAATCCGACGCGAAACTGATAGTTAATTGTAACGTTCAGGGCCTCCTAATGACGATGGGACACTCAAATTACGTGGAGATTCAATACATCGGCCTCCCGCCGACTTGTCTCCAAGGGTCTATTGCTGCCTCGGGCCATTTATGATCGTTCTCCTGTGAGTCTAGATTTTCGAATCCGACGCGAAACTGATAGTTAATTGTAACGTTCAGAGCCTCCTAATGACGATGGAACACTCAAATTGCGTCGAGATTCTATACATCGGAATTCAGCCGACTTGTCTCCAAGGGGATATTGCTGCCTCGGGCACCGTATGGTCAGTCTTCTGTGACTCTACATTTTCGAAACCGACGCGAAACTGATAGCTAATTGTAACGTTCAGGGCCACCTAATGACGACGGAACACTCATATTGCGCCGAGATTCAATACATCGTCCTTCAGCCGACTTGTCTTCAAGACTCTGTTGCTGCCTCGGGCACCTTATGGTCGTCTCCTGTGAGTCTAGATTTACGAATCCGACGCGAAACTGTTAGTTAATTGCAACGTTCAGGGTCTCCTAATGACGATGGGACACTGAAATTGCGTCGATATTCAATACATCGGCCTCTAGACGTCTTGTCTTCTAGTGTCTATTGTTGGCTCAGGCACCTTATGGTCTTTCTTCTGTGAGTCTAGATTTTCGAATCCGACGCATAACTGATAGTTAATTGTAACGTTCAGCGCCTCCTAATGACGATGGAACACTCTAATTGCGTCGAGATTCAGTACATCGTCCTCCAACCGAATAGTCTCCTAGGTGATATTGCTGCCTCGGGCACCATATGGTCCTTCTCCTGTGAGTCTTGATTTTCAAATCTGACTTTAAACTGACAGTTAATTGTAACGTTCAGGGCCACCTAATGACGATGGAACACTCAAATTGCGTCGAGATTCAATACATCGTCCTCCAGCCGACTTGCCTCCAAGGGTCTTTTGTTGCCTGTGGCAACTTATGGTAGTGCTCCTATGGGTCTAGATTTTCGAATCCGACGCAAAACAGATAGTTAATTGTAACGCTCAGGGCCTCCTAATGACGATGTAACACTCAAATTGCGTCGAGAATCAATACATCGTCCTCCGGCCAACTTGTCTCCAAGGGGATATCGCTGCCTCGGGCACCGTATGGTCCGTCTTCTGTGATTCTACATTTTCGAATCCGACGCAAGACTGATAGTTAATTGTAACGTTCAGGGCCTCCAAATCACGATGGAGCAATCAAATTGCGTCGCGATTCATACATTGGCCTTCAGCCGACTTGTCTCCAAGGCGACATTGTTTCTCGGGCACCATATGGTCCGTCTCCTGTGAGTCTAGGTTTTCGAATCCGAAGCAAAAAAGATAGTTAACTGTAACGTTCAGGGTCTCCTAATGACGATGGAACACTCAAATTGCGTCGAGATTCAATACATTGTCCTCCAGCGGACTTGTCTCCAAGGGAAGATTGCTGCCTCGGGCACCTTATGGTCCGCCTCCAGTGAGTCTAGATTTTCGAATCCGACGAAAAACTAATAGTTAATTGTAACGTTCAGGGTCTCCTAATGACGATGGAACACTGAAATTGCGTCGAGAGTCAATACATCGTCTTCCAGCCGACTTTTCTACAAGGGGATATTGCTGCCTCGGGCACCATATGGTCCGTCTCCTGTGAGTCTAGATTTTCGAATCCGACGCGAAACTGATAATTCATTGTATCGTTCAGGGCCTCCTAATGACGTTGGAACACTCAAATTGCGTCGAGATTCAATACATCGGCCTCCAGCCGACTTGTCCCCAAGGGCATATTGCCGTTTTGGGCACCATGTGGTCCGTCTCCTGTGAGTCTAGGTTTTCTAATCCGACACAAAAATGATAGTTAATTGTAACGTTCATGGCCTCCCAATGACGATAGAACATTCAAATTGCGTCGAGAGTCAACACATCGTCCTCCAGCCAGCTTGTCTACAAGGGGATATTGCTGCCTCATGCACCATATGGTCCTTCTCCTGTAAATTGATTTTTGAAGCCGACGCGAAAATGATAGTTAATTGTAACGTTCTGCGCCTCTTAATGACTATGGAACACTCAAATTGCGTCGAGATTCAATACATCGTCCTCCAGCCGACTTGTATCCAAGGGGATATTGCCGTCTCGGGCACAATATGGTCCTTCTCCTGTGAAATGATTTTCGAATCCGACGAGAAAATGATACTTAATTGAAACGTTCAGCGCCTCCTAATGACGATGGAACACCCAAATTGCGTCGAGATTCTATACATCGTCCTCCAGCCGACTTGTCTCCAAGGGGATATTACCGGCTCGGGCACCATGTGGTCCGTCTCCTGTGAGTCTAGATTTTCGAATCCGACGCAAAAATGATAATTGATTGCAACGTTCAGGGCCCCCTAATGACAATAGAGCACTCAAATTGCGTCGAGAGTCAATACATCGTCCTCCAGCCGACTTGTCAACAATAGGATATTGCTGCCTCGGCACCATATGCTCCTTCTCCTGTGAATTGATTTTCGAATCCGACGCGAAACTGATTGTTAATTGTAACGTTCAAGGTCGCTTAATGACGATGGAATACTAAACTTGCGTCCACATTAAATACTTCGTCCTCCAGCCCACTTGTATCCAAGGGGATATTGCTGTCCCGGGCACCATATGGTCCTTCTCCTGTAAGTAGATTTTCGAATGCGACGCTATAATGATAGTTAATCGTAACGTTCAGCGCCTCCTAATGACAATGGAACACTCAAATTGCGTCGAGAGTCAATACATCGTCCTCCAGGCGACTTTTCGACAGGGGGATATTGCTGCCTCGGGCACCATATGGTCCGTCTCCTGAGTCTAGATTTTCGAATCCGACGCAAAACTGAAAGTTAATTGTAACGTTCAGGGCCTCCTAATGACGAAGTAACACTCAAATTGCGTCGAGATTCAATACATCGTCCTCCAGCCAACTTGTCTACAAGGGGATATTGCTGCCTCGGGCACCATATGGTCCTTCTCCTGTAAATCGATTTTCGAATCCGACGCGAAAATGATAGTTAATTGTAACGTTCTGCGCCTCCTAATGACTATGGATCACTCAAATTGCGTCGAGATTCAATACATCGTCCTCCAGCCGACTTGTATCCAAGGGATATTGCCGTCTCGAGCACCATATGGTCCTTCTCCTGTGAAATGATTTTCGAATCCGACGAGAAAATGATACTTAATTGTAACGTTCAGCGCCTCCTAATGACGATGGAACACTCAAATTGCGTCGAGATTCTATACATCGTCCTCCAGCCGACTTGTCTCCAAGGGGATATTACCGCCTCGGGCACCATGTGGTCCGTCTCCTGTGAGTCAACATTTTCGAATCCGACGCAAAAATGATAGTTGATTGCAACGTTCATGGCCCCCTAATGACAATAGAGCACTCAAATTGCGTCGAGAGTCAATACATCGTCCTCCAGCCGTCATGTCTACAAGGGGATATTGCTGCCTCGCGCACCATATGGTCCTTCTCCTGTGAATTGTTTTTCGAATCCGACGCAAAAATGATTGTTAATTGTAACGTTCAGCGCCTCCAAAGTCGATGGAACACTCTAATTGCGTCGAGAAACTATACATTGTCCTCCAGCTGCCTTGTATCCAAGGGGATATTGCTGTCTCGGGCACCATATGGTACTTCTCCTGTGAATTGATTTTCGAATCCGACGCAAAAATGATAGTTAATTGCAACGTTCATGGCCTCCTAATGACGATGGAACACTCAAATTGCGTCGAGAATCAATACATCGTCCTCCAGCCGACTTTTCTACAAGGGGATATTGCTGCCTCGGGCACCATGTGGTCCGTCTCCTGAGCCTAGATTTTCGAATCCGACGCGAAACTGATTGTTAATTGTAACGTTCAGGGCCTCTTAATGACGATGGAACACTAAAATTGCGTCCACATTAAATACTTCGTCCTCCAGCCCACTTGTATCCAAGGGGATACTGCTGTCTCGGGCACCATATGGTCCTTCTCCTGTAAGTAGATTTTCGAATGCGACGCTAAAATGATAGTTAATCGTAACGTTCAGCGCCTCCGAATGACAATGGAACACTCAAATTGCGTCGAGAGTCAGTACATCGCCCTCCAGCCGACTTTTTGACAGGGGGATATTGCTGCCTCGGGCACCATGTGGTCCGTCTCCTGAGTCTAGATTTTCGAATCCGACGCAAAACTGAAAGTTAATTGTAACGTTCAGGTCCTCCTAATGACGATGTAACACTCAAATTGCGTCGAGATTCAATACATCGTCCTCCAGCCGACTTGTGTCCAAGGGGATATTGCTGTCTCGGGCACCATATGGTCCTTCTCCTGTGAATTGATTTTCGAATCCGACGCGAAAATGATAGTTAATTGTAACGTTCAGGGCCTCCTAATGACGATGGAATACTCAAATTGCGTTGAGATACAATACATCGGCCTCCAGCCGACTTGTCTCTAAGGGTCTATTGCTGCCTCGGGCACCTTATGATCGTTCTCCTGTGAGTCTAGATTTTCGATTGCGACGCAAAACTGATAGTTAATTGTAATGTTCAGGCCCTCCTAATGACGATGGAACACTCAAATTGCGTCGGGATTCAATACATCGTCCTCCAGCCAATTTGTCTCCAAGGGTCTATTGCCGCCTCGGGAGCCTTATGGTCGTGCTCCTGTGAGTCTAGATTCTCGGCTCCGACGCCAAACTGATAGTTAATTGTAACGTTAAGGGCCTCCTAATGACGATGGAACACCAAAATTGCGTCGAGATTCAATACATCGTCCTCCAGCCGACATATCCTCAAGGGTCTATTGCTGCCTCGGTCACCTTATGGTTGCTCTCCTGTGAGTCTAGATTTTCGAATCCGACGCATAACTAATAGTTAATTGCAACGTTCAGCGCCTCCTAATGACGATGGAACACTCAAATTGCGTCGGGATTCAATACATCGTCCTCCAGCCGATTTGTCTCCAAGGGTCTATTCCTGCCTCGGGAGCCTTATGGTCGTGCTCCTGTGAGTCTAGATTTTCGGCTCCGACGCCAAACTGATAGTTAATTGTAACGTTAAGGGCCTCCTAATAACGATGGAACACCCAAATTGCGTCGAGATTCAATACATCGTCCTCCAGCCGACATATCCTCAAAGGTCTATTGCTGCCTCGGTCACTTTATGGTTGCTCTCCTGTGAGTCTAGATTATCGAATCCGACGCATAACTGATAGTTAATTGCAACGTTCAGCGCCTCCTAATGACGATGGAGCAATCAAATTGCGTCGCGATCCAATACATCGTCCTTCATCACACTTGTCTCCAAGGGTCAATTGCTGCCTCAGGCACATTATGATCGTTCTCCTGTGAGTCTACATTTTCGATTGCGACGCAAAACTGATAGTTAATTGTAATGTTCATGGCCTCCTAAAGACGATGGAACACTCAAAATGCGTCGGGAGTCAATACTTCGTCCTCCAGCCGACTTTTCTACAAGGGGATATTGCTGCCGCGGGCACCATGTGGTCCGTCTCCAGTGAGTCTATATTTTCGAATTCGAGGCGAAACTGATAGTTAATTGTAACGTTCAGGGCCTCCTAAAGACGATGGAACACTCAAATTGCGTCGAGATTCAATACGTCGGCCACCCGCCGACTTATCTCCAAGGGTCTATTGCTGCATCGGGCATCTTATGGTCGCTCTCCTGTGACTCTAGATTCTCGAATCCGACGGAAAACATATTGTTAATTGTAACGTTCAGGGCCTCCTAATGACGATGGAACACTCAAATTGCGTCGCGATTCAATACATCGTCTTCCAGCCGACTTGTCTCCAAGGGGATATTGCTACCTCGGGCACCATGTGGTCCGTCTCCTGTGAGTCTAGATTTTCGAATCTGACGCAAAAATGATAGTTAATTGTAACGTTCAGGGCCCGCTAATGACGATGGAACATTCAACTTGCGTCGAGATTCAATACATCGGCCTCCAGCCGACTTGTCTCCAAGGGTGCATTGCTGTCTCTGGCACCTTATGGTCGTTCTCCTATGAGTCTAGATTTTCGAATCCGACGCATAATTGTTTGTTAATTGTAACGTTCAGCGCCTCCTAATGACGATGGAACATTCAAATTGCGTCGCGACTCAATACATCGTCCTCCAGCCGACTTGTTTCCAAGGGGATATTGCTGCCTCGGGCACCTTATGGTCGTTGTCCTCTGACTCTAGATTTTCGAATCCGACGGAAAACTGATAGTTAATTGTATCGTTCAGGCCCTCATAATGACGATGGAACACTCAAATTGCGTCAGGATTCAATACATCGTCCTCCAACCGATTTGTCTCCAATGGTCTATTGCTACCTCGGGAACCTTATGTTCGTGCTCCTGTGATTCTAGATTTTCGACTCCGACGCCAAACTGATAGTTAATTGTAACGTTAAGGGCCTCCTAATGACGATGGAACACTGAAATTGCGTCGAGAATCAATACATCGTACTCCAGCCGACTTATCTCCAAGGGTCTATTGCTGCCTCGGTCACCTTATGGTCGATTTCCTGTGAGTCTAGATTTTCGAATCCGACGCATAACTGATAGTTAATTGCAACGTTCAGAGCCTCCTAATGACGATGGAACACTCAAATTGCGTCGAGATTCAGTAGATCGTCCTGCAGCCGACTTGTCTCCAAGGGGATATTGCTGTCTCGGGCACCATATGGTCCTTCTCCTGTGAGTAGATTTTCGAATCCGATGCTAAAATGATAGTTAATTGTAACGTTCAGGGCCTCCTAATGACGATGGAACACTCTAATTGCGTCGAGAGTCAATACACCGTCCTCCAGCCGACTTTTCTACAAAGGGATATTGCTTCCTCGGGCACCATGTGGTCCGTCTCCTGTGAGTCTATATTTTCGAATCCGACGCGAAACTGATAGTTAATTGTAACTCTTAGGGCCTCCTAATGACGATGGAACACTCAAATTGCGTCGAGATTCAATACATCGGCCTCCAGCCGACTTGTCTCCAAGGGTCTATTGCTGCCTCGGGCACCTTATGGTCGTTCTCCTGTGAGTCTAGATTTTCGAATCCGACGCGAAACTGATAATTAATTGTAACGTTCAGAGCCTCCTAAAGACGATGGAACACTCAAATAGCGTCGAGATTCTATACATCGGCCTACAGCCGACTTGTGTCCAAGGGGATATTCCTGCCTCGGGCAGCATATGGTCCGTCTCCTGTGAGTCTAGATTTTCGATTCCGACGCGAAACTGATAGTTAATTGTAACGTTCAGGGCCTCCTAATGACGATGGAACACACAAATTGCGTCGAGATTCAATACATCGTCCTCCAGCCGACTTGTCTCCAAGGGGATATTGCTCCCTCGGGCATCATATGGTCCGTCTCCTGTGAGTCTAGATTTTCGAATCCGACGCAAAAATGATAGTTAATTGTAACGTTCAGGGCCTCCTAATGGCGATAGAACACTCAAATTGCGTCGAGATTCAATCCATCGTCCTCCAGCCGACTAGTCTCCAAGGCGATATAGCTGCCTCGGGCACCTTATGGTCGTTCTCGTAAGAGTCTAGATTCTCGAATCCGACGCAAATTTGATTGTTAATTGTAACGTTCAGGGCCTCCTAATGGCGATGGAACTCTCAAATTGCGTCGAGATCCAATACATCGTCCTCCAGCCGACTTGTCTCCAAGGGGATTTTTCTGCCTCGGGCACCATGTGGTCCACTCGTGTGAGTCTAGATTTTCGAATCCGACGCAGAAATGATAGTTAATTGTAACGTTCAGGGAATCCTAATGACGATGGAGCACTCAAATTGCGTCGCTATTCATTACATCGTTCTCCACCGGACTTGTCTCCATGGGGAGATTGCTGCCTCGGGCACCTTATGGTCGTTCTCCTGTGAGTGTAGATTCTCGAATCCGACGCAAATTTGATCGTTAATTTTAACGTTCAGGGCCTCCTAATGACGATGGAACACTCAAATTGCGTCGAGATTCAATACATCGGCCTCCAGCCGACATGTCTCCTAGGGTCTATTGCTGCCTCGGGCACCTTATGGTCGTTCTCGTAAGAGTCTAGATTTTCGAATCCGACGCAAAACTGATAGTTAATTGTCACGTTCAGGGCCTCCTAATGACGATGGACCACTCAAATTGCGTCGAGCTTCAGTACATCGTCCTCCAGCCGACTTGTCTCCAAGGGTCTTTTGCTGCCTCAATCACCTTATGGTCGTTCTCCTGTGAGTCTAGATTTTCGAATCCGACGCAAAACTGACATTTAACTATAACGTTACGACTATGCTAACGACGATGAAACTCACAAATTGCGACGCGATTCAATACATCGTCCTCCAGCCGACTTGTCTCCCAAGGGCCTATTGCTGCATCTGGAACCTTATGGTCGTTCTCCTGTGAGTCTAGGTTTTCGAAACCGAGGCAAAACTGATAGTTAAATGTAACGTTCAGGGCCTCCTAATGACGATGGAACATTCAAATTGCGTCGAGATTCAATACATCGTCATTCAGCCGACTTGTCTCCAAGGGGATATTGCTGCCTCGGGCACCATATGGTCCGTCTCCTGTGAGTCTAGAATTTCGATTCCGACGCGAAACTAATAGTTAATTGTAACGTTCAGGGCCTCCTAATGACATTGGAACACACTAATTGCGTCGAGATTCAATACATCGTCCTCCAGCCGACTTGTCTCCAAGGGGATATTGCTGCCTCGGGCACCATATGGTCCGTCTCCTGTGAGTCTAGATTTTCGAATCCGACGCATAAATGATAGTTAATTGTAACGTTCAGCTCCTGCTAAAGACGATGGAACACTCAAATTGCGTCGAGATTTAATACATCGTCCTCCAGCCGACTTGTATCCAAGTCTCGGGCACCAAATGGTCCTTCTCCTGTGAGAAGATTTTCGAATCCGACCCTGAAATGATAGTTAATTGTAACGTTCAGCGCCTCCTAATGACGATGGAACACTCAAATTGAGTCGAGAGTCAATACATCGTCCTCCAGCCGAATTGTCTACAAGGGAATATTGCTGCCTGGGGCACCATGTTGTCCGTCTCCTGTGAGTCTAGATTTTCGAATCCGACGCTTAACTGATGGTTAATTGTAACGTTCAGGGCCTCCTAATGACGATGGAACACTCAAATTGCGTCACGATCAGTACATTGTCCTCCAGCCGATTTGTCTCCAAGGATCTATTGCTGCCTGTGGCACCTTAAGGTCATTCTCCTGTGAGTCTAGATTTTCGAATCCGAAGCAAAACTGATAGTTAAATGCAACGTTCAGGGCCTTCTAATGCCGATGGAACACTCAAATTGCGTCGAGATTCAATTCATCGTCCTCCAGCCGACTAGCCTCCAAGGGGATAACGCTGCCACGGGCACCATATGTTCCGTCTCCTGTGATTCTACGTTTTCGAATCTGACGCATAACTGATGGTTAATTGTAACGTTCAGGGACTCCTAATGACGATGGAGCACTCAAATTGCTTCGCAATTCAATACATCGTTCTCCACCGGACTTGTCTCCAAGGGGAGATTGCTGCCTCGGGCACCTTATTGTCCGTCTCCAGTGAGTCTAGATTTTCGAATCCGACGCATAACTGATAGTTAATTGTAACGTTCAGGGCCTCCTAATGACGATGGAACACCCAAATTGCGTCGAGATTCAATACATCGTCCTTCAGCCGACTTGTCTTCAAGAGTCTATTGCTGCCTCTTCACTTTATGGTCGTTCTCCTGTGAGTCTAGATTTTCGAATCCGACGCAAAACTGATAATTAATTGTAACGTTCAGGGCCTCCTAATGACGATGGAACACTCAGATTGCGTCGAGATTTAATACAACGGCCTCCAGCCGACTTGTCTCGAAGGGTCTATTGCTGCCTCGGGCACCTTATGGTCGTTCTCCTGTGAGTCTAGGTTTTCGAATCCTACGCATAACTGATAGTTAATTAATACGTTCAGGGCCTCCCAATGACGATGGAACATTCAAATTGCGTCGCGATTCAATACAACGTCCTCCAGCCGATTTGTCTCCAAGGATCTATTGCTGCCTGTGGCACCTTATGGTCGTTCTCCTGTGAGTCTAGATTTTCGAATCCGACGCAAAACTGATAGTTGATTGTAACGTTCAGGGCCTCCTAATGACGATGGAACACTCAAATAGCGTCGACATTCAGTACATCGTCCTCCAGCCGACATATCTCCAAGGGTCTATTGCTGCCTCGGTCACCTTATGGTCGTACTCCTGTGAGTCTAGATTTTCGAATCCGACGCAAAAATGACATTTAATTATAACGTAACGACTATGCTAACGACGATGGAACTCACAAATTGCGACGCGATTCAATTCATCGTCCTCCAGCCGACTTGTCTCCCAAGGGCATATTGCTGCCCCCGGAACCTTATGGTCGTTCTCGTGTGAGTCTAGGTTTTCGATACCGTGGCAAAACTGATAGTTAAATGTAACGTTCAGGGCCTCCTAATGACGATGGAACACTCAAATTGCGTCGAGATTCAATTCATCGTCCTCCAGCCGACTAGTCTCCAAGATGATATCGCTGCCTCGGGCACCTTTTATTCCGTCTCCTGTGATTCTACATTTTCGAATCCGACGCAAAACTGATAGTTAATTGTAACGTTTAGGGCCTCCTAATGACGATGGAACACTCAAATTGCGTCGAGATTCAATACATCGGCCTCCAGCCGACTTGTCTCCAAGGGGATATTGCTGCCTCGGGCACCATATGGACCGTCTCCTGTGAGTCTAGATTTTCGATTCCGATGCGAAACTGATAGGTAATTGTATCGTTCAGGGCCTCCTAATGACATTGGAACACACAAATGGCGTCGAGATTCAATACATCGTCCTCCAGCCGATTTGTCTCCAAGGGGATATTGCTGCCTCGGCACCATATGGTCCGTCTCCTCTGAGACTAGATTTTCGAAACCGACCCAAAACTGATAGTTAATTGTAACGTTCAGGGACTCCTAATGACGATGGAGCACTCAAATTGCGTCGCGATTCAATACATCGTCCTCCACTGGACTTGTCTAATAGGGGAGATTGCTGCCTCGGACACCTTATGGTCGTTCTCCTGTGAGTCTAGGTTTTCGAAACCGAGGAAAAACTGATAGTTAAATGTAACGTTCAGGGTCTCCTAATGACGATGGAACACTCAAATTGCGTCGAGATTCAATACATCGTCCTCCAGCCGATTTGTCTCCAATGGGATATTGCTGCCTCGGGCACCATATGGTCCGTCTCCTGTGAGACTATATTTTCAAATCCGACGCAAAAATGATTGTTAATTGTAACGTTCAGCGCCTCCTAATGACGATGGAACACTCAAATTGCGTCGAGATTCAATACATCGTCCTCCAGCCGACTTGTCTCCAAGCGGATATTGCTGTCTCGGGCACCATATGGTCCTTCTCCTGTGAGTAGATTTTTGAATCCGACGCATAACTGATAGTTAATTGTAACGTTCAGCGCCTCCTAATGACGCTGGAACACTCAAATTGCGTCGAGATTCAATACATCGTCCTCCAGCGTACTTGTCTCCAAGCGAAGATTGCTGCCTCGGGCACCTTATGGTCCGTCTCCTGTGAGTCTAGATTTTCGAATCCGACGAAAAACTGATAGTTAATTGTAACGTTCAGGGCCTCCTATTGACGATGGAACACTCAAATTGCGTGGAGATTCAATACATCGTCCTCCAGCCGACTTGTATCCAAGCCTCGGGCACCATATGGTCCTTCTGCTGTGAGTATTTTTTCGAATCCGACGCTGAAATGATAGATAATTCTAACGTTCAGCGCCTCCCAATGACGATGGAACACTCAAATTGAGTCGAGAGTCAATACATCGTCCTCCAGCCGAATTGTCTACAAGGTGATATTGCTGCCTCGGGAACCATGTTGTCCGTCTCCTGTGAGTCTAGATTTTCGAATCCGACGCAAAACTGATGGTTAATTGCAACGTTCAGGGCCTCCTAATGACGATGGAACACTCAAATTGCGTCGCGATTCAATACAACGTCCTCCAGCCGTTTTGTCTCGAGGGATCTATTGCTGCCTGTGGCACCTTATGGTCGTTCACCTGTGAGTCTAGGTTTTCGAATCCGACGCAAAACGGATAGTTAATTGTAGTGTTCAGGGCCTCCTAATGAAGATGGAACACTCAAATTGCGTCGAGATTCAATAAATCGTCCTCCAGCCGACTTGTCTCCAAGGGGATTTTGCTGCCTCGGGCAGCATATGGTCCGTCTCCTGTGAGTCTAGATTTTTGTATCCGACGCAAAACTGATAGTTAATTGTAACGTTCAGGGCCTCCTAATAACGATGGAACACTAAAATTGCGTCGAGATTCAGTACATCGACCACCAGCCGACTTGTCTCCAAGGGTCTATTGCTGCCTCGGTCACCTTATGGTCGTTCTCCTGTGAGTCTAGATTTTCAGATCCGACGCAAAACCTACATTTAATTATAACGTTACGACTATGCTAACGACGATGGAACTCACAAATTGCGTTGCGTTTCAATACATCGTCATTCAGCCGACTTGTCTCCAAGAGTCTATTGCTGCCTCGGGCACCATATGGTCCGTCTCCTGTGAGTCTAGATTTTCGAATCCGATGCGAAACTGGTAGTTAATTGCATCGTTCAGGGCCTCCTAATGACGATGGAACACTCAAATTCCGTCACGATTCAATAGTTCGTCCTCCAGCTGATTTGTCTCCAAGGATCTATTGCTGCATGTGGCACCTTATGGTCGTTCTCCAGTGAGTCTAGATTTTCTATTCCGACGCGAAACTGATAGTTAATTGTAACGTTCAGGGCCTCCTAATGACATTGGAATACACAAACTGCGTCGAGATTCAATACATCGTCCTCCAGCCGACTTGTCTCTAAAGGGATATTGCTGCCTCGGGCACCATATGGTCCGTCTCCTGTGAGTCTATATTTTCGAATCCAATGCAAAAATGATAGTTAATTGTAACGTTCAGCGCCTCCTAATGACGATGGAACACTCAAATTGCGTCGAGATTCAGTACATCGTCCTCCAGCCGACTTGTCTCCAAGGGGATATTGCTGCCTCGGGCACCATATGGTCCGTCTCCTGTGAGTCTAGATTTTCGAATCCGACGCGAAACTTATAGTTAATTGTAACGTTCACGGCCTCCTAATGACGATGGAACACACAAATTGCGTCGAGATTTAACACATGGTCCTTCAGCCGACTTGTCTCCAAGGGTCTATTGCTGCCTCGGGCACCTTATGGTCGTTCTCCTGTGAGTCTAGAATTTCGAATCCGACGCAAAACTGATTGTTAATTATAACGTTCAGCGCCTCCTAATGACGATGGAACACCCAAATTGCGTCGAGATTCAATACATCGTCCTTCAGCCGACTTGTCTTCAAGAGTCTATTGCTGCCTCAGCACTTTATTATCGTTCTCCTGTGGGTCTAGATTTTCGAATCCAACGCGAAATCGATAGTTACTTGTAACGTTACGTGCCTCCTAATGACGATGGAACACTCAAATTGCGTCGAGATTCAATACATCGTCATTCAGCCGACATGTCTCCAAGGGTCTCTTGCTGACTCCGGCACCTTATGGTCGTTCTCCTGTGCGTCTAGATTTTAGAATCCGACGCAAAACTGACAGTTAATTGTAACGTTCAGGGACTCCTAATGACGATGGAGCACTCAAATTGCGTCGAGATTCGATACATCGGCCTCCAGCCGACTTGACCCCAAGGGTCTATTGCTGCCTCGGGCACCTTATGGTGGTTCTCCTGTGAGTCTAGATTTTCGAATCAGACGAAAAACTGATTGTTAATTGTAACGTTCAGATCCTCCTAATGACGATAGAACACTCAAATTGCGTCGAGATTCAATACATCGTCCTCCAGCCGACTTGTCTCTAAAGGGATATTGCTGCCTCGGGCACCATATGGTCCGTCTCCTGTGAGTCTATATTTTCGAATCCAATGCAAAAATGATATTTAATTGTAACGTTCAGCGCCTCCTAATGACGATGGAACACTCAAATTGCGTCGAGATTCAATACATCGTCCTCCAGCCGACCTGTCTCCAAGGGGATATTGCTGCCTCGGGCACCATATGGTCCGTCTCCTGTGAGTCTAGATTTTCGAATCCGACGCGAAACTTATAGTTAATTGTAACGTTCAGGGCCTCCTAATGACGATGGAACACTCAAATTGCGTCGAGATTTAACACATGGTCCTTCAGCCGACTTGTCTCCAAGGGTCTATTGTTGCCTCGGGCACCTTATGGTCGTTCTCCTGTGAGTCTAGAATTTCGAATCCGACGCAAAACTGATTGTTAATTGTAACGTTCAGCGCCTCCTAATGACGATGGAACACCCAAATTGCGTCGAGATTCAATACATCGTCCTTCAGCCGACTTGTCTTCAAGAGTCTATTGCTGCCTTAGCACTTTATTATCGTTCTCCTGTGAGTCTAGATTTTCGAATCCGACGCAAAACTGATAGTTAATTGTAACGTTCAGGGCCTCCTAATGACGATAGAACACTCAAATTGCGTCGAGATTCAATACATCGGCCTCCAGCCGACTTGTCTCCAAGGGTCTATTGTTGCCTCGGGCACCTTATGGTGGTTCTCCTGTGAGTCTAGATTTTCGAATCCGACGCAAAACTGATTGTTAATTGTAACGTTCAGATCCTCCTAATTACGATAGAACACTCAAATTGCGTCGAGATTCAATACATCGTCCTGCAGCCGACTTGTATCCAAGTCTCGGGCACTATATGGTCCTTCTCCTGTGAGTAGATTTTCGAATGCGACGCTGAAATGATAGTTAATTGTAACGTTCAGCGCCTCCTAATGACAATGGTACACTCAAATAGAGTCGAGATTCAATACATCGTCCTCCAGCCGAATTGTCTACAAGGGGATATTGCTGCCTCGGGCTCCATGTTGTCCGTCTCCTGAGAGTCTAGATTTTTGAATCCGACGCTAAACTGATGGTTAATTGTAACGTTCAGGGCCACCTAATGACGATGGAACACTCAAATTGCGTCACGATTCAATATATCGTCCTCCAGCCGATTTGTCTCCAAGGATCTATTGCTGCCTGTGTCTCCTTATGGTTGTTCTCCTGTGAGTCTAGATTTTCGAATCCGAGGCAAAACTGATAGTTAAATGTAACGTTCCGGGTCTCCTAATGACGGTAGAACACTCACATTGCGTCGAGATTCAATACATCGTCCTCAAGCCGACTAGTCTCCAAGGGGATAACGCTGCCTCGGGCACCATATGTTCCGTCTCCTGTGATTAATTTTCGAATCCGACGCATAACTGATAGTTAAATGTAACGTTCAGGGACTCCTAAAGACGATGGAGCACTCAAATTGCTTCGCAATTCAATACATCGTTCTCCACCGGACTTGTCTCCAAGGGGAGATTGCCGCCTCGGGCACCTTATTGTCCGTCTCCAGTGAGTCTAGATTTTCAAATCCGACGAAAAAGTGATAGTTAATTGTAACGTACAGGGCCTCCTAATGACGATGGAACACCCAAATTGCGTCAGGATTCAATACATCGTCCTTCAGCCGACTTGTCTTCAAGAGTCTATTGCTGCCTCGGCACTTTATGGTCGTTCTCCTGTGAGTCTAGATTTTCGAATCCGACGAAAAATTGATAGTTAATTGTAACGTTCAGGGCCTCCTAAAGACGATGGAACACTCAAATTGCGTCGAGATTCAATACATCGGCCTCCAGCCGACTTGTCTCCAATTGTCTATTCCTGCCTCGGGCACCTTATGATCGTTCTCCGGTGAGTCTAGATTTTCGAATCCTACGCATAACTGATAGTTAATTGTTACGTTCAGGGCCTCCTAATGACGGTGGAACACTCAAATTGCGTCTAGATTCAATACATCGTCATTCAGCCGACTTGTCTCCAAGGGTCTATTGCTGCCTCGGGCACCTTATGGCCGTTCTCCTGTGAGTCTAGATTTTAAAATCCAACGCCAAACTGATAGTTAATTGTAACGTCCAGAGCCTCCTAATGACGATGGAACACTCAAATTGCGTCGAGATTCAATACATCGTCCTCCAGCCGACTTGTCTCCAAGGGGATATTGCTGCCTCGGGCACCATATGGTCCGTCTCCTGTGAGTCTAGATTTTCTATTCCGACGCGAAACTGATAGTTAATTGTAACGTTCAGGGCCTCCTAATGAAATTGGAATACACAAACTGCGTCGAGATTCAATACAGTGTCCTCCAGCCGACTTGTCTCTAAGGGGATATTGCTGCCTCGGGCACCATATGGTCCGTCTCCTGTGAGTCTATATTTTCGAATCCGATGCAAAAATGATAGTTAATTGTAACGTTCAGCGCCTCCTAATGACGATTGAACACTCAAATTGCGTCGAGATTCAATACATCGTCCTCCAGCCGACTTGTCTCCAAGGGGATATTGCTGCCTCTGGCACCATATGGTCCGTCTCCTGTGAGTCTAGATATTCGAATCCGACGCGAAACTTATAGTTAATTGTAACGTTCAGGGCCTCCTAATGACGATGGAACACTCAAATTGCGTCGAGATTCAATACATCGGCCTCCAGCCGACTTGTCTCCAAGGGTCTATTGCTGCCTCGGGCACCTTATGGTCGTTCTCCTGTGAGACTAGATTTTCGAATCCTACGCATAACTGATAGTTAATTGTTACGTTCAGGGCCTCCTAATGACGATGGAACACTCAAATTGCGTCTAGATTCAATACATCGTCATTCAGCCGACTTGTCTCCAAGGGTCTATTGCTGCCTCGGGCGCCTTATGGCCGTTCTCCTGTGAGTCTAGATTTTAGAATCCAACGCCAAACTGATAGTTAATTGTAACGTCCAGAGCCTCCTAATGACGATGGAACACTCAAATTGCGTCGAGATTCAATACATCGGCCTCCAGCTGACTTGCCTCCAAGGGGATATTGCTGCCTCGGGTACCATATGGTCCGTCTCCTGTGAGTCTAGATTTTCTATTCCGACGCGAAACTGACAGTTGATTGTAACGTTCAGGGCCTCCTAATGACATTGGAATACACAAACTGCGTCGATATTCAATACAGTGTCCTCCAGCCGACTTGTCTCTAAGGGGATATTGCTGCCTCGGGCACCATATGGTCCGTCTCCTGTGAGTCTATATTTTCGAATCCGATGCAAAAATGATAGTTAATTGTAACGTTCAGCGCCTCCTAGTGACGATTGAACACTCAAATTGCGTCGAGATTCAATACATCGTCCTGCAGCCGACTTGTCACCAAGGGGACATTGCTGCCTCGGGCACCATATGGTCCGTCTCCTGTGAGTCTAGATTTTCGAATCCGACGCGAAACGTATAGTTAATTGTAACGTTCAGGGCCTCCTAATGACCGTGGAACACTCAAACTGCGTCGAGATTCAATACATCGGCCTCCAGCCGACTTGTCTCCAAGGGTCTATTGCTGCCTCGGGCACCTTATGGTCGTTCTCCTGTGACTCTAGATTTTCGAATCCAACGCCAAACTGATAGTTAATTGTAACGTCCAGAGCCTCCTAATGACGATGGAACACTCAAATTGCGTCGAGATTCGATACATCGGCCTCCAGCCGACTTGTCTCCAAGGGGATATTGCTGCCTCGGGCACCATATGGCCGTCTCCTGTGAGTCTACATTTTCTATTCCGACGCGAAACTGATAGTTAATTGTAACGTTCAGGGCCTCCTAATGACATTGGAATACACAAACTGCGTCGAGATTCAATACATCGTCCTCCAGCCGACTTGTCTCTAAGGGGATATTGCTGCCTCGGGCACCGTATCGTCCGTCTCTTGTGAGTCTATATTTTCGAATCCGATGCAAAAATGATAGTTAATTGTAACGTTCAGCGCCTCCTAATGACGATGGAACACTCAAATTGCGTTGAGATTAAATACATCGTCCTCCAGCCGACTTGTCTCCAAAGGGATATTGCTGCCTCGGGCACCATATGGTCCGTCTCCTGTGAATCTAGATTTTCGAATCCGACGCGAAACTTATAGTTAATTGTAACGTTCAGGGCCTCCTAATGACGATGGAACACTCAAATTGCGTCGAGATTTCACACATGGTCCTTCAGCCGACTTGCCTCCAAGGGTCTATTACTGCCTCGGGCACATTATGGTCGTTCTCCTGTGAGTCTAGAATGTCGAATGCGACGCAAAACTGATTGCTAATTGTAACGTTCAGCGCCTCCTAATGACGATGGAACACCCAAATTGCGTTGAGATTCAATACATCGTCCTTCAGCCGACTTGTCTTCAAGAGTCTATTGCTGCCTCGGAACTTTATTATCGTTCTCCTGTGAGTCTAGATTTTCGAATCCGACGCAAAAATGATAGTTAATTGTAACGTTCAGGGCCTCCTAATGACGATGGAACACTCAAATTGCGTTGAGATTAAATACATCGTCCTCCAGCCGACTTGTCTCCAAAGGGATATTGCTGCCTCGGGCACCATATGGTCCGTCTCCTGTGAATCTAGATTTTCGAATCCGACGCGAAACTTATAGTTAATTGTAACGTTCAGGGCCTCCTAATGACGACGGAACACTCAAATTGCGTCGAGATTCAATACATCGGCCTCCAGCCGACTTGTCTGCAAGGGTCTATTGCTGCCTCGGGCACCTTATGGTCGTCCTCCTGTGAGTCTAGATTTTAGAATCCAACGCCAAACTGATAGTCTATTGTAACGTCCAGAGCCTCCTAATGACGATGGAACACTCAAATTGCGTCGAGATTCAATACATCGGCCTCCAGCCGACTTGTCTAAAAGGGGATATTGCTGCCTCGGGCACCATATGGTCCGTCTCCTGTGAGTCTAGATTTTCTATTCCGACGCGAAACTGATAGTTAATTGGAACGTTCAGGGCCTCCTAATGACATTGGAATACACAAACTGCGTCGAGATTCAATACATCGTCCTCCAGGTGACTTGTCTCTAAGGGGATATTGCTGTCTCGGGCACCATATGGTCCATCTCCTGTGAGTCTATATTTTCGAATCCGATGCAAAAATGATAGTTAATTGTAACGTTTAGCGCCTCCTAATGACGATGGAACACTCAAATTGCGTCTAGATTCAATACAACGTCATTCAGCCGACTTGTCTCCAAGGGTCTATTGCTGCCTCGGGCACCTTATGGTCGTTCTCCTGTGAGTCTAGATTTTAGAATCCAACGCCAAACTGATAGTTAATTGTAACGTCCAGAGCCTCTTAATGACGATGGAACACTCAAATAGCGTCGAGATTCAATACATCGGCCTCCAGCCGACTTGTCTCCAAGGGGATATTGCTGCCTCGGGCACCATATGGTCCGTCTCCTGTGAGTCTAGATTTTCTATTCCGACGCGAAACTGATAGTTAATTGTAACGTTCAGGGCCTCCTAATGACATTGGAATACACAAACTGCGTCGAGATTCAATACATCGTCCTCCAGCCGACTTGTCTCTAAGGGGATATTGCTGCCTCGGGCACCATATGGTCCGTCTCCTGTGAGTCTATATTTTCGAATCCGATGCAAAAATGATAGTTAATTGTAACGTTCAGCGCCTCCTAATGACGATGGAACACTCAAATTGCGTCGAGATTCAATACATCGTCCTCCAGCCGACTTGTCTCCAAGGGGATATTGCTGCCTCGGGCACCATATGGTCCGTCTCCTGTGAGTCTAGATTTTCGAATCCGACGCGAGATTTATAGTTAATTGTAACGTTCAGGGCCTCCTAATGACGATGGAACACTCAAATTGCGTCGAGATTTAACACATGGTCCTTCAGCCGACTTGTCTCCAAGGGTCTATTGCTGCCTCGGGCACCTTATGGTCGTTCTCCTGTGAGTCTAGAATTTCGAATCCGACGCAAAACTGATTGTTAATTGTAACGTTCAGCGCCTCCTAATGACGATGGAACACCCAAATTGCGTCGAGATTCAATACATCGTCCTTCAGCCGACTTGTCTTCAAGAGTCTACTGTTGCCTCAGCACTTCATTATCGATCTCCTGTGAGCCTAGATTTTCGAATCCGACGAAAACTGATAGTTAATTGTAACGTTCATGGCATCCTAATGACGATGGAACGCTCAAATTGCGTCGAGATTCAATACATCGGCCTCCAGCCGACTTGTCTGCAAGGGTCTATTGCTGCCTCGGGCACCTTATGGTCGTTCTCCTGTGAGTCTAGATTTTAGAAACCAACGCCAAACTGATAGTCAATTGTAACGTCCAGAGCCTCCTAATGACGATGGAACACTCAAATTGCGTCGAGATTCAATACATCGGCCTCCAGCCGACTTGTCTCCAAGGGGATTCTGCTGCCTCGGGCACCATATGGTCCGTCTCCTGTGAGTCTAGATTTTCTAATCCGACGCGAAACTGATAGTTAATTGTATAGTTCAGGGCCTCCTAATGACATTGGAATACACAAACTGCGTCGAGGTTCAATACATCGTCCTCCAGCCGACTTGTCTCTAAGGGGATATTGCTGCCTCGGGCACCATATGGTCCGTCTCCTGTGAGTCTATATTTTCGAATCCGATGCAAAAATGAGAGTTAATTGTAACGTTCAGCGCCTCCTAATGACGATGGAACACTCAAATTGCGTCGAGATTCAATACATCGTCCTCCAGCCAACTTGTCTCCAAGGGGATATTGCTGCCTCGGGCAGCATATGGTCCGTCTCCTGTGAGTCTATATTTTCGAATCCGATGCAAAAATGATAGTTAATTGTAACGTTCAGCGCCTCCTAATGACGATGGAACACTCAAATTGCGTCGAGATTCAATACATCGTCCTCCAGCCGACTTGTCTCCAAGGGGATATTCCTGCCTCGGGCACCATATGGTCCGTCTCCTGTGAGTCTAGATTTTCTATTCCGACGCGAAACGGATAGTTAATTGTATAGTTCAGGGCCTCCTAATGACATTGGAATACACAAACTGCGTCGAGGTTCAATACATCGTCCTCCAGCCGACTTGTCTCTAAGGGGATATTGCTGCCTCGGGCACCATATGGTCCGTCTCCTGTGAGTCTATATTTTCGAATCCGATGCAAAAATGATAGTTAATTGTAACGTTCAGCGCCTCCTAATGACAATGGAACACTCAAATTGCGTCGAGATTCAATACATCGTCCTCCAGCCGACTTGTCTCCAAGGGGATATTGCTGCCTCTGGCACCATATGGTCCGTCTCCTGTGAGTCTAGATTTTCGAATCCGACGCGAAACTTATAGTTAATTGTAACGTTCAGGGCCTCCTAATGACGATGGAACACTCAAATTGCGTCGAGATTTAACACATGGTCCTTCAGCCGACTTGTCTCCAAGGGTCTATTGCTGCCACGGGCACCTTATGGTCGTTCTCCTGTGAGTCTAGAATTTCGAATCCGACGCAAAACTGATTGTTAATTGTAACGTTCAGCGCCTCCTAATGACGATGGACCATCCAAATTGCGTCGAGATTCAATACATCGTCCTTCAGCCGACTTGTCTTCAAGAGTCTATTGCTGCATTGGCACTTTATTATCGTTCTCCTGTGAGTCTAGATTTTCGAATCGGACGCAAAACTGATAGTTAATTGTAACGTTCAGGGCCTCCTAATGACGATGGAACACTCAAATTGCGTCGAGATTCAATACATCGTCCTCCAGCCGACTTGTCTCCAAGGGTCTATTGCTGCCTCGGGCACCTTATGGTCGTTCTCCTGTGAGTCTATATTTTCGAATCCTATGCATAACTGATAGTTAATTGTTACGTTCAGGGCCTCCTAATGACGATGGAACACTCAAATTGCGTCTAGATTCAATACGTCGTCATTCAGCCGACTTGTCTCCAAGGGTCTATTGCTGCCTCGGGCACCTTATGGTCGTTCTCATGTGAGTCTAGATTTTAGAATCCAACGCCAAACTGATAGTTAATAGTAACGTCCAGAGCCTCCTAATGACGATGGATCACTCAAATTGCGTCGAGATTCAATACATCGGCCTCCAGCTGACTTGTCTCCAAGGGGATATTGCTGCCTCGGGCACAATATGGTCCGTCTCCTGTGAATCTAGATTTTCGAATCCGACGCGAAACTTATAGTTAATTGTGACGTTCAGGTTCTCCTAATGACGATGGAACACTCAAATTGCGTCGAGATTTCACACATGGCCCTTCAGCCGACTTGCCTCCAAGGGTCTATTGCTGCCTCGGGCACATTATGGTCGTTCTCCTGTAAGTCTATAATTTCGAATCCGACGCAAAACTGATTGCTAATTGTAACGTTCAGCGCCTCCTAATGGCGATGGAACACCCAAATTGCGTCGAGATTCAATACATCGTCCTTCAGCCGACTTGTCTTCAAGAGTCTATTGCTGCCTCGGCACTTTATTATCGTTCTCCTGTGAGTCTAGATTTTCGAATCCGACGCAAAACGTTACAATTAACTGTCAAGTTAATTGTAACGTTCAGGGCCTCCTAATGCCGATGGAACACTCAAATTGCGTCGAGATTCAATACATCGTCCTCCAGCCGACTTGTCTGCAAGGGTCTATTGCTGCCTCGGGCACCTTATGGTCGTTCTCCTGTGAGTCTAGATTTTAGAATCCAACGCCAAACTGATAGTCAATTGTAACGTCTAGAGCCTCCTAATGACGATGGAACACTCAAATTGCGTCGAGATTCAATACATCGGCCTCCAGCCGACTTGTCTCCAAGGGGATATTGCTGCCTCCTGCACCATATGGTCCGTCTCCTGTGAGTCTATATTTTCTATTCCGACGCGAAACTGATAGTTAATTGTAACGTTCAGGGCCTCCTAATGACATTGGAATACACAAACTGCGTCGAGATTCAATACATCGTCCTCCAGCCGACTTGTCTCTAAGGGGATATAGCTGCCTCGGGCACCATATGGTCCGTCTCCTGTGAGTCTATATTTTCGAATCCGATACAAAAATGATAGTTAATTGTAACGTTCTGCGCCTCCTAATGACGATGGAACACTCAAATTGCGTCTAGATTCAATACATCGTCATTCAGCCGACTTGTCTCCAAGGGTCTATTGCTGCCACGGGCACCTTATGGTCGTTCTCCTGTGAGTCTAGATTTTAGAATCCAACGCCAAACTGATAGACAATTGTAACGTCCAGAGCCTCCTAATGACGATGGAACACTCAAATTGCGTCGAGATTCAATACATCGGCCTCCAGCCGACTTGTCTCCAAGGGGATATTGCTGCCTCGGGCACCATATGGTCCGTCTCCTGTGAGTCTAGATTTTCTATTCCGACGCGAAACTGATAGTTAATTGTAACGTTCAGGGCCTCCTAATGACATTGGACTACACAAACGGCGTCGAGATTCAATACATCGTCCTCCAGCCGACTTGTCTCTAAGGGGATATTGCTGCCTCGGGCACCATATGTTCCGTCTCCGGTGAGTCTATATTTTCGAATCCGATGCAAAAATGATAGTTAATTGTAACGTTCTGCGCCTCCTAATGACGATGGCACACTCAAATTGCGTCGAGATACAATACATCGTCCTCCAGCCGACTTGTCTCCAAGGGGATATTGCTGCCTCAGGCACCATATGGTCCGTCTCCGGTGAGTCTATATTTTCGAATCCGATGCAAAAATGATAGTTAATTGTAACGTTCAGCGCCTCCTAATGACGATGGAACACCCAATTTGCGTCGAGATTCAATACATCGTCCTTCAGCCGACTTGTCTTCAAGAGTCTATTGCTGCCTCAGCACTTTATTATCGATCTCCTGTGAGCCTAGATTTTCGAATCCGTCGCAAAACTGATAGTTAATTGTAACGTTCAGGGCCTCCTAATGACGATGGAACACTCAAATTGCGTCGAGATTCAATACATCGGCCTCCAGCCGACTTGTCTCCAAGGGTCTATTGCTGCCTCGGGCACCTTATGGTCGTTCTCCTGTGAGTCTAGATTTTCGAATCCTACGCATAACTGATAGTTAATTGTTACGTTCAGGGGCTCCTAATGACGTTGGATCACTCAAATTGCGTCTAGATTCAATACATCGTCATTCAGCCGACTTGACTCCAATGGTCTATTGCTGCCTCGGGCACCTTATGGTCGTTCTCCTTTGAGTCTAGATTTTAGAATCCAACGCCAAACTGATAGTTAATTGTAGCGTCCAGAGCCTCCTAATGACGATGGAACACTCAAATTGCGCCGAGATTCAATACATCGGCCTCCAGCCGACTTGTCTCCAAGGGGATATTGCTGCCTCGGGCACCATATGGTCCGTCTCCTGTGAGTCTAGATTTTCGAATCGGACGCGAAACTTATAGTTAATTGTAACGTTCAGGGCCTCCTAATGACGATGGAACACTCAAATTGCGTCGAGATTTATCACATGGTCCTTCAGCCGACTTGTCTCCAAGGGTCTATTGCTGCCACGGGCACCTTATGGTCGTTCTCCTGTGAGTCTAGATTTTCGAATCGGACGCAAAACTGATAGTTAATTGTAACGTTCAGGGCCTCCTAATGACGATGGAACACTCAAATTGCGTCGAGATTCAATACATCGGCCTCCAGCCGACTTGTCTCCAAGGGTCTATTGCTGCCTCGGGCACCTTATGGTCGTTCTCCTGTGAGTCTATATTTTCGAATCCTATGCATAACTGATAGTTAATTGTTACGTTCAGGGCCTCCTAATGACGATGGAACACTCAAATTGCGTCTAGATTCAATACATCGTCATTCAGCCGACTTGTCTCCAAGGGTCTATTGCTGCCTCGGGCACCTTATGGTCGTTCTCATGTGAGTCTAGATTTTAGAATCCAACGCCAAACTGATAGTTAATAGTAACGTCCAGAGCCTCCTAATGACGATGGAACACTCAAATTGCGTCGAGATTCAATACATCGGCCTCCAGCCGACTTGTCTCCAAGGGGATATTGCTGCCTCGGGCACAATATGGTCCGTCTCCTGTGAATCTAGATTTTCGAATCCGACGCGAAACTTTTAGTTAATTGTGACGTTCAGGGCCTCCTAATGACGATGGAACACTCAAATTGCGTCGAGATTTCACACATGGTCCTTCAGCCGACTTGCCTCCAAGGGTCTATTGCTGCCTCGGGCACATTATGGTCGTTCTCCTGTGAGTCTATAATTTCGAATCCGACGCAAAACTGATTGCTAATTGTAACGTTCAGCGCCTCCTAATGGCGATGGAACACCCAAATTGCGTCGAGATTCAATACATCGTACTTCAGCCGACTTGTCTTCAAGAGTCTATTGCTGCCTCGGCACTTTATTATCGTTCTCCTGTGAGTCTAGATTTTCGAATCCGACGCAAAACGTTACAATTAACTGTCAAGTTAATTGTAACGTTCAGGGCCTCCTAATGCCGATGGAACACTCAAATTGCGTCGAGATTCAATACATCGTCCTCCAGCCGACTTGTCTGCAAGGGTCTATTGCTGCCTCGGGCACCTTATGGTCGTTCTCCTGTGAGTCTAGATTTTAGAATCCAACGCCAAACTGATAGTCAATTGTAACGTCTAGAGCCTCCTAATGACGATGGAACACTCAAATTGCGTCTAGATTCAATACATCGTCATTCAGCCGACTTGTTTCCAAGGGTCTATTGCTGCCACGGGCAACTTATGGTCGTTCTCCTGTGAGTCTAGATTTTAGAATCCAACGCCAAACTGATAGTTAATTGTAACGTCCAGAGCCTCCTAATGACGATGGAACACTCAAATTGCGTCGAGATTCAATACATCGGCCTCCAGCCGACTTGTCTCCAAGGGGATATTGCTGCCTCGGGCACCATATTGTCCGTCTCCTGTGAGTCTAGATTTTCTATTCCGACGCGAAACTGATAGTTAATTGTAACGTTCAGGGCCTCCTAATGACATTGGACTACACAAACGGCGTCGAGATTCAATACATCGTCCTCCAGCCGACTTGTCTCTAAGGGGATATTGCTGCCTCGGGCACCATATGGTCCGTCTCCGGTGAGTCTATATTTTCGAATCCGATGCAAAAATGATAGTTAATTGTAACGTTCTGCGCCTCCTAATGACGATGGAACACTCAAATTGCGTCGAGATTCAATACATCGTCCTCCAGCCGACTTGTTTCCAAGGGGATATTGCTGCCTCAGGCACCATATGGTCCGCCTCCGGTGAGTCTATATTTTCGAATCCGATGCAAAAATGATAGTTAATTGTAACGTTCAGCGCCTCCGAATGACGATGGAACACCCAATTTGCGTCGAGATTCAATACATCGTCCTTCAGCCGACTTGCCTTCAAGAGTCTATTGCTGCCTCAGCACTTTATTATCGATCTCCTGTGAGCCTAGATTTTCGAATCCGACGCAAAACTGATAGTTAATTGTAACGTTCAGGGCCTCCTAATGACGATGGAACACTCAAATTGCGTCGAGATTCAATACATCGGCCTCCAGCCGACTTGTCTCCAAGGGTCTATTGCTGCCTCGGGCACCTTATGGTCGTTCTCCTGTGAGTCTAGATTTTCGAATCCTACGCATAACTGATAGTTAATTGTTACGTTCAGGGGCTCCTAATGACGTTGGAACACTCAAATTGCGTCTAGATTCAATACATCGTCATTCAGCCGACTTGACTCCAATGGTCTATTGCTGCCTCGGGCACCTTATGGTCGTTCTCCTTTGAGTCTAGATTTTAGAATCCAACGCCAAACTGATAGTTTATTGTAGCGTCCAGAGCCTCCTAATGACGATGGAACACTCAAATTGCGTCGAGATTCAATACATCGTCCTCCCGCCGATTTGTCTCCAAGGATCAATAGCTGCCTGTTTCACCTTATGGTCGTTCTCCTGTGAGTCTAGATTTTCGAATCCGACGCAAAACAGATAGTTGATTGTAACGTTCAGGGTCTCCTAATGACGATGGAACACTCAAATTGCGTCGACATTCAGTACATCGTCCTCCAGCCGACTTATCTCCAAGGGTCTATTGCTGCCTCGGTCACCTTATGGTCGTTCTCCTGTGAGTCTAGATTTTCGAATCCGACGCAAAGCTGACATTTAATTATAACGTAACGACTATGCTATCGACGATGGAACTCACAAATTGCGACGCGATTCAATACATCGTCCTCCAGCCGACTTGTCTCCCAAGGGCATATTGCTGCTCCCGGAACCTTATGGTCGTTCTCGTGTGAGTCTAGGTTTTCGAAACCGTGGCAAAACTGATAGTTAAATGTAACGTTCAGGCTCCTCTAAAGGACGATGGAACACTCAAATTGCGTCGAGATTCAATTCATCTTCCTCCAGCCGACTAGTCTCCAAGGGGATATCCCTGCCTCGGGCACCATATGTTCCGTCTCCTGTGATTCTACATTTTCGAATCCGACGCAAAACTGATAGTTAATTGTAACGTTCAGAGACTCCTAATGACGATGGAGCACTCAAATTCCGTCGCGATTCAATACATCGTTCTCCACCGGACTTGTCCCCAAGGGGAGATTGCTGCCTCGGGCACCTTATTGTCCATCTCCAGTGAGTCAATATTTTCGAACCGACGAAAAACTAATAGTTAATTGTAACGTTCAGAGCCTCCTAATGACGATGGAACACTCAAATTGCGTCGAGATTCAATACATCGGCCTCCAGCCGACTTGTCCCCAAGGGGAGATTGCTGCCTCGGGCACCTTATTGTCCATCTCCAGTGAGTCAATATTTTCGAATCCGACGAAAAACTGATAGTTAATTGTAACGTTCAGGGCTCCTAATGACGATGGAACACCCAAATGGCGTCGAGATTCAATACATCGTCCTTCAGCCAACTTGTCTCCAAGGGTCTATTGCTACCTCGGGCACCTTATGGTCGTTCTCCTGTGAGTCTAGATTTTCGAATCCGACGCATAACTGATAGTTAATTGTAATGTACTAGTCCTCTAAATGACGATGGAACACTCAAATTGCGTCGAGATCCAATACAACGTCATTCAGCCGACTTGTCTCCAAGGGTCTATTGCTGCCTCGGGCACCTTATGGTCGTTCTCCTGTGAGTCTAGATTTTCGAATCCGACGCATAACTGATAGTTAATTGTAATGTACTAGTCCTACTAATGACGATGGAACACTCAAAATGCGTCGAGATCCAATACAACGTCATTCAGCCGACTTGTCTCCAAGGGTCTATTGCTGCCTCGGGCATCTTATGGTCGTTCTCCTGTGAGTCTAGATTTTAGAATCCAACGCAAAACTGATAGTTAATTGTAACGTTCAGAGCCTCCTAATGACGATGGAACACTCAAATTGAGTCGAGAGTCAATACATCGTCCTCCAGCCGAATTGTCTACAAGGGGCTAATGCTGCCTCGGTAACCATGTTGTCCGTCTCCTGTGAGTCTAGATTTTCGAATCCGACGCTAAACTGATGGTTAATTGTAACGTTCAGGGCCTCCTAATGATGATGGAAAACTCAAATTGCGTCGCGATTCAATACATCGTCCACCAGCCGATTTGTCTCAAAGGATCTATTGCTGCCTGTGGCACCTTATGGTCGTTCTCCTGAGAGTCTAGATTTTTGAATCCGACGCAAAACTGATAGTTAATTGTAGCGTTCAGGGCGTCCTTGACGATGGAACACTCAAATTGCGTCGAGATTCAATACAGTGTCCTCCAGCCGACTTGTCTCCAAGGGGATATTGCTGCCTCGGGCAGCATATGGTCCGTCTCCTGTGAGTCTAGATTTTCGTATCCGACGCAAAACTGATAGTTAATTGTAACAATCAGGGCCTCCTAATGACGATGGAACACTCAAATTGCGTCGAGATTCAGTACATCGACCACCAGCCGACTTGTCTCCAAGGGTCTATTGCTGCCTCGGTCACCTTATGGTCGTTCTCCTGTGAGTCTAGATTTTCAAATCCGACGCAAAACTGACATTTAATTATAACGTTACGACTATGCTAACGACGATGAAGCTCACAAATTGCGTTGCGTTTCAATACATCGTCATTCAGCCGACTTGTCTACAAGAGTCTGTTGCTGCCTCGGGCACCATATGGTCCGTCTCCTGTGAGTCTAGATTTTTCGAATCCGACGCGAAACTGATAGTTAATTGTAACGTTCAGGGCCTCCTAATGACGATGGAACACTCAAATTGCGTCGAGATTTAATAAATGGTCCTTCAGCCGACTTGTCTCCAAGGGTCTATTGCTGTCTCGGGCACTATATGGTCCTTCTCCTGTGAGTAGATTTCCGAATCCGACGCGTAACTGATCGTTAATTGTAACGTTCAGGGCCTCCTAATGACGATGGAACACTCAAATTGCGTCTAGATTCAATACATCGTCATTCAGCCGACTTGTCTCCTAGGGTCTATTGCTGCCTCGGGCACCTTATGGTAGTTCCCCTGTGAGTCTAGATTTTAGAATCCAACGCCAAACTGATAGTTAATTGTAACGTCCAGAGCCTCATAATGACGATGGAACACTCAAATTGCGTCGAGATTCAATACATCGGCCTCCAGCCGACTTGTCTCCAAGGGGATATAGCTGCCTCGGGCGCCATATGGTCCGTCTCCTGTGAGTCTAGATTTTCTATTCCGACGCGAAACTGATAGTTAATTGTAACGTTCAGGGCCTCCTAATGACATTGGAATACACAAACTGCGTCGAGATTCAATACATCGTCCTCCAGCCGACTTGTCTCTAAGGGGATATTGCTGCCTCGGGCACCATATGGTCCGTCTCCGGTGAGTCTATATTTTCGAATCCGATGCAAAAATGATAGTTAATTGTAACGTTCTGCGCCTCCTAATGACGATGGAACACTCAAATTGCGTCGAGATTCAATACATCGTCCTCCAGCCGACTTGTCTCCAAGGGGATATTGCTGCCTCAGGCACCATATGGTCCGTCTCCGGTGAGTCTATATTTTCGAATCCGATGCAAAAATGATAGTTAATTGTAACGTTCAGCGCCTCCTAATGACGATGGAACACCCAATTTGCGTCGAGATTCAATACATCGTCCTTCAGCCGACTTGTCTTCAAGAGTCTATTGCTGCCTCAGCACTTTATTATCGATCTCCTGTGAGCCTAGATTTTCGAATCCGACGCAAAACTGATAGTTAATTGTAACGTTCAGGGCCTCCTAATGACGATGGAACACTCAAATTGCGTCGCGATTCAATACATCATCCTCCAGCCGATTTCTCTCCAAGGATCTATTGCTGCCTGTTTCACCTTATGGTCGTTCTCCTGTGAGTCTAGATTTTCGAATCCGACGCAAAACTGGTAGTTGATTGTAACGTTCAGGGTCTCCTAATGACGATGGAACACTCAAATTGCGTCGACATTCAGTACAACGTCCTCCAGCCGACTTATCTCCAAGGGTCTATTGCTGCCTCGGTCACCTTATGGTCGTTCTCCTGTGAGTCTAGATTTTCGAATCCGACGCAAAGCTGACATTTAATTATAACGTAACGACTATGCTAACGACGATGGAACTCACAAATTGCGACGCGATTCAATACATCGTCTTCCAGCCGACTTGTCTCCCAAGGGCATATTGCTGCTCCCGGAACCTTATGGTCGTTCTCGTGTGAGTCTAGGTTTTCGAAACCGTGGCAAAACTGTTAGTTAAATGTAACGTTCAGGGGCCTCTAAAGGACGATGGAACTCTCAAATTGCGTCGAGATTCAATTCATCTTCCTCCAGCCGACTAGTCTCCAAGGGGATATCCCTGCCTCGGGCACCATATGTTCCGTCTCCTGTGATTCTACACTTTCGAATCCGACGCAAAACTGATAGTTAATTGTAACGTTCAGAGACTCCTAATGACGATGGAGCACTCAAATTCCGTCGCGATTCAATACATCGTTCTCCACCGGACTTGTCCCCAAGGGGAGATTGCTGCCTCGGGCACCTTATTGTCCATCTCCAGTGAGTCAATATTTTCGAATCCGACGAAAAACTGATAGTTAATTGTAACGTTCAGGGCCTCCTAATGACGATGGAACACCCAAATTGCGTCGAGATTCAATACATCGTCCCTCAGCCAACTTGTCTCCAAGGGTCTATTGCTACCTCGGGCACCTTATGGTCGTTCTCCTGTGAGTCTAGATTTTCGAATCCGACGCATAACTGATAGTTAATTGTAATGTTCTAGTCCTCCTAATGACGATGGAACACTCAAATTGCGTCGAGATCCAATACAACGTCATTCAGCCGACTAGTCTCCAAGGGTCTATTGCTGCCTCGGGCACCTTATGGTCGTTCTCCTGTGAGTCTGGATTTTAGAATCCAACGCAAAACTGATAGTTAATTGTAACGTTCAGAGCCTCCTAATGACGATGGAACACTCAAATTGCGTCGAGATTCAATACATCGGCCTCCAGCCGACTTGTCTCCAAGGGGATATTGCTGCCTCGGGCACCATATGGTCCGTCTCCTGTGAGTCTAGATTTTCGATTCCGATGCGAAACTGAAAAGTTAATTGTAACGTTCAGGGCCTCCTAATGACATTGGAACACACAAATGGCGTCTAGATTCAATACATCGTCCTCCAGCCGACTTGTCTCCAAGGGGATATTGCTGCCTCGGGCACCATATGGTCCGTCTCCTGTGAGTCTTGATTTTCGAATCCGACGCAAAAATGATAGTTAATTGAAACGTTCAGCGCCTCCTAATGACGATGGGACACTCAAATTGCGTCGAGATTCGATACATCGTCCTCCAGTTGACTTGTCTCCAAGGGAATATTGCTGCCTCGGTCACCATATCGTCCGACTCCTGTGAGTCAAAATTTTCGAATCCGACGCAAAACTGATTGGTAATTGTATCGTTCAGGGCCTCCTAATGGCGATGGACCACTGAAATTGCGTCGAGATTTAACACATGGTCCTTCAGCCGACTTGTCTCCAAGGGTCTATTGCTGCCTCGGGCACCTTATGGTCGTTCTCCTGTGAGTCTAGATTTTCGAATCCGACGCATAACTGATAGTTAATTGTAATGTACTAGTCCTCCTAATGACGATGGAACACTCAAATTGCGTCGAGATCCAATACAACGTCATTCAGCCGACTTGTCTCCAAGGGTCTATTGCTGCCTCGGGCACTTTATGGTCGTTCTCCTGTGAGTCTAGATTTTAGAATCCAACGCAAAACTGATAGTTAATTGTAACGTTCAGGGCCTCCTAATGACGATGGAACACTCAAATTGAGTCGAGAGTCAACACATCGTCCTCCAGCCGAATTGTCTACAAGGGGCTAATGCTGCCTCGGTAACCATGTTGTCCGTCTCCTGTGAGTCTAGATTTTCGAATCCGACGCTAAACTGATGGTTAATTGTAACGTTCAGGGCCTCCTAATGACGATGGAAAACTCAAATTGCGTCGCGATTCAATACATCGTCCACCAGCCGATTTGTCTCAAAGGATCTATTGCTGCCTGTGGCACCTTATGGTCGTTCTCCTGAGAGTCTAGATTTTCGAATCCGACGCAAAACTGATAGTTAATTGTAGCGTTCAGGGCCTCCTTGACGATGGAACACTCAAATTGCGTCGAGATTCAATACATCGTCCTCCAACTGACTTGTCTCCAAGGGGATATTGCTGCCTCGGGCAGCATATGGTCCGTCTCCTGTGAGTCTAGATTTTCGTATCCGACGCAAAACTGATAGTTAATTGTAACGTTCAGGGCCTCCTAATGACGATGGAACACTCAAATTGCGTCGAGATTCAGTACATCGACCACCAGCCGACTTGTCTCCAAGGGTCTATTGCTGCCTCGGTCACCTTATGGTCGTTCTCCTGTGAGTCTAGATTTTCAAATCCGACGCAAAACTGACATTTAATTATAACGTTACGACTATGCTAACGACGATGAAACTCACAAATTGCGTTGCGTTTCAATACATCGTCATTCAGCCGACTTGTCTACAAGAGTCTGTTGCTGCCTCGGGCACCATATGGTCCGTCTCCTGTGAGTCTAGATTTTTCGAATCCAACGCGAAACTGATAGTTAATTGTAGCGTTCAGGGCCTCCTAATGACGATGGAACACTCAAATTGCGTCGAGATTTAATAAATGGTCCTTCAGCCGACTTGTCTCCAAGGGTCTATTGCTGCCTCGGGCACCTTGTGGTCGTTCTACTGTGAGTCTAGGTTTTCGTATCCGACGCAAAACTGATTGTTAATTATAACGTTCAGTGTCTCCTAATGACGATGGAACACTCAAATTGCGTCGAGATTCAATACATCGTCCTCCAGCCGACTTGTCTCCAAGGGGATATTGCTGTCTTCGGCACTATATGGTCCTTCTCCTGTGAGTAGATTTCCGAATCCGACGCATAACTGATAGTTAATTGTAACGTTCAGGGCCTCCTAATGACGATGGAACACTCAAATTGCGTCTAGATTCAATACATCGTCATTCAGCCGACTTGTCTGCTAGGGTCTATTGCTGCCTCGGGCACCTTATGGTAGTTCCCCTATGAGTCTAGATTTTAGAATCCAACGCCAAACTGATAGTTAATTGTAACGTCCAGAGCCTCATAATGACGATGGAACACTCAAATTGCGTCGAGATTCAATACATCGGCCTCCAGCCGACTTGTCTCCAAGGGGATATTGCTGCCTCGGGCGCCATATGGTCCGTCTCCTGTGAGTCTAGATTTTCTATTCCGACGCGAAACTGATAGTTAATTGTAACGTTCAGGGCCTCCTAATGACATTGGAATACACAAACTGCGTCGAGATTCAATACATCGTCCTCCAGCCGACTTGTCTCTAAGGGGATATTGCTGCCTCGGGCACCATATGGTCCGTCTCCGGTGAGTCTATATTTTCGAATCCGATGCAAAAATGATAGTTAATTGTAACGTTCTGCGCCTCCTAATGACGATGGAACACTCAAATTGCGTCGAGATTCAATACATCGTCCTCCAGCCGACTTGTCTCCAAGGGGATATTGCTGCCTCAGGCACCATATGGTCCGTCTCCGGTGAGTCTATATTTTCGAATCCGATGCAAAAATGATAGTTAATTGTAACGTTCAGCGCCTCCTAATGACGATGGAACACCCAATTTGCGTCGAGATTCAATACATCGTCCTTCAGCCGACTTGCCTTCAAGAGTCTATTGCTGCCTCAGCACTTTATTATCGATCTCCTGTGAGCCTAGATTTTCGAATCCGACGCAAAACTGATAGTTAATTGTAACGTTCAGGGCCTCCTAATGACGATGGAACACTCAAATTGCGTCGAGATTCAATACATCGGCCTCCATCCGACTTGTCTCCAAGGGTCTATTGCTGCCTCGGGCACCTTATGGTCGTTCTCCTGTGAGTCTAGATTTTCGAATCCTACGCATAACTGATAGTTAATTGTTACGTTCAGGGGCTCCTAATGACTTTGGAACACTCAAATTGCGTCTAGATTCAATACATCGTCATTCAGCCGACTTGACTCCAATGGTCTATTGCTGCCTCGGGCACCTTATGGTCGTTCTCCTTTGAGTCTAGATTTTAGAATCCAACGCCAAACTGATAGTTAATTGTAGCGTCCAGAGCCTCCTAATGACGATGGAACACTCAAATTGCGCCGAGATTCAATACATCGGCCTCCAGCCGACTTGTCTCCAAGGGGATATTGCTGCCTCGGGCACCATATGGTCCGTCTCCTGTGAGTCTAGATTTTCTATTCCGACGCGAAACTGATAGTTAATTGTAACGTTCAGGGCTTCCTAATGACATTGGAATACACAAACTGCGTCGAGATTCAATACATCGTCCTCCAGCCGACTTGTCTCTAAGGGGATATTGCTGCCTCGGGCACCATATGGTCTGTCTCCTGTGAGTCTATATTTTCGAATCCGATGGAGAAATGATAGTTAATTGTAACGTTCGGCGCCTCCTAATGACGATGGAACACTCAAATTGCGTCGAGATTCAATACATCGTCCTCCCGCCGATTTGTCTCCAAGGATCAATAGCTGCCTGTTTCACCTTATGGTCGTTCTCCTGTGAGTCTAGATTTTCGAATCCGACGCAAAACTGATAGTTGATTGTAACGTTCAGGGTCTCCTAATGACGATGGAACACTCAAATTGCGTCGACATTCAGTACATCGTCCTCCAGCCGACTTATCTCCAAGGATCTATTGCTGCCTGTTTCACCTTATGGTCGTTCTCCTGTGAGTCTAGATTTTCGAATCCGACGCAAAACTGATAGTTGATTGTAACGTTCAGGGTCTCCTAATGACGATGGAACACTCAAATTGCGTCGAGCTTCAATACATCGTCCTCCAGCCGTTTTGTCTCCAGGGGGATATTGCTCCCTCGCGCAGCATATGTTCCGTCTCCTGTGAGTCTTAAATTTCGTCTACGACGCTGAACTGATGGTTAATTGTAACATTCAGGGCCTCCTAATGACGATGGAACACTCAAATTGCGTCGCGATTCAATACATCGTCCTCCAGCCGATATCTCTCCAAGGATCTATTGCTGTCTGTTTCACCTTATGGTCGTTCTCCTGTGAGTCTAGATTTTCGAATCCGACGCAAAACTGATAGTTGATTGTAACGTTCAGGGTCTCCTAATGACGATGGAACACTCAAATTGCGTCGACATTCAGTACATCGTCCTCCAGCCGACTTATCTCCAAGGGTCTATTGCTGCCTCGGTCACCTTATGGTCGTTCTCCTGTGAGTCTAGATTTTCGAATCCGACGCAAAGCTGACATTTAATTATAACGTAACGACTATGCTAACGACGATGGAACTCACAAATTGCGACGCGATTCAATACATCGTCCTCCAGCCGACTTGTCTCCCAAGGGCATATTGCTGCTCCCGGAACCTTATGGTCGTTCTCGTGTGAGTCTAGGTTTTCGAAACCGTGGCAAAACTGATAGTTAAATGTAACGTTCAGGGGCCTCTAAAGGACGATGGAACACTCAAATTGCGTCGAGATTCAATTCATCTTCCTCCAGCCGACTAGTCTCCAAGGGGATATCCCTGCCTCGGGCACCATATGTTCCGTCTCCTGTGATTCTACATTTTCGAATCCGACGCAAAACTGATAGTTAATTGTAACGTTCAGAGACTCCTAATGACGATGGAGCACTCAAATTCCGTCGCGATTCAATACATCGTTCTCCACCGGACTTGTCCCCAAGGGGAGATTGCTGCCTCGGGCACCTTATTGTCCATCTCCAGTGAGTCAATATTTTCGAATCCGACGAAAAACTGATAGTTAATTGTAACGTTCAGGGCCCCCTAATGACGATGGAACACCCAAATTGCGTCGAGATTCAATACATCGTCCTTCAGCCAACTTGTCTCCAAGGGTCTTTTGCTACCTCGGGCACCTTATGGTCGTTTTCCTGTGAGTCTAGATTTTCGAATCCGACGCATAACTGATAGTTAATTGTAATGTTCTAGTCCTCCTAATGACGATGGAACACTCAAATTGCGTCGAGATCCAATACAACGTCATTCAGCCGACTTGTCTCCAAGGGTCTATTGCTGCCTCGGGCACCTTATGGTCGTTCTCCTGTGAGTCTGGATTTTAGAATCCAACGCAAAACTGATAGTTAATTGAAACGTTCAGCGCCTCCTAATGACGATGGGACACTCAAATTGCGTCGAGATTCGATACATCGTCCTCCATTTGACTTGTCTCCAAGGGAATATTGCTGCCTCGGTCACCATATCGTCCGACTCCTGTGAGTCAAGATTTTCGAATCCGACGCAAAACTGATTGTTAATTGTATCGTTCAGGGCCTCCTAATGACGATGGAACACTGAAATTGCGTCGAGATTTAACACATGGTCCTTCAGCCGACTTGTCTCCAAGGGGATATTGCTGCCTCGGGCAGCATATGGTCCGTCTCCTGTGAGTCTAGATTTTCGTATCCGACGCAAAACTGATAGTTAATTGTAACGTTCAGGGCCTCCTAATGACGATGGAACACTCAAATTGCGTCGAGATTCAGTACATCGACCACCAGCCGACTTGTCTCCAAGGGTCTATTGCTGCCTCGGTCACCTTATGGTCGTTCTCCTGTGAGTCTAGATTTTCAAATCCGACGCAAAACTGACATTTAATTATAACGTTACGACTATGCTAACGACGATGAAACTCACAAATTGCGTTGCGTTTCAATACATCGTCATTCAGCCGACTTGTCTACAAGAGTCTGTTGCTGCCTCGGGCACCATATGGTCCGTCTCCTGTGAGTCTAGATTTTTCGAATCCGACGCGAAACTGATAGTTAATTGTAACGTTCAGGGCCTCCTAATGACGATGGAACACTCAAATTGCGTCGAGATTTAATAAATGGTCCTTCAGCCGACTTGTCTCCAAGGGTCTATTGCTGCCTCGGGCACCTTGTGGTCGTTCTACTGTGAGTCTAGGTTTTCGTATCCGACGCAAAACTGATTGTTAATTATAACGTTCAGTGTCTCCTAATGACGATGGAACACTCAAATTGCGTCGAGATTCAATACATCGTCCTCCAGCCGACTTGTCTCCAAGGGGATATTGCTGTCTCGGGCACTATATGGTCCTTCTCCTGTGAGTAGATTTCCGAATCCGACGCATAACTGATAGTTAATTGTAACGTTCAGGGCCTCCTAATGACGATGGAACACTCAAATTAAGTCTAGATTCAATACATCGTCATTCAGCCGACTTGTCTCCTAGGGTCTATTGCTGCCTCGGGCACCTTATGGTAGTTCCCCTGTGAGTCTAGATTTTAGAATCCAACGCCAAACTGATAGTTAATTGTAACGTCCACAGCCTCATAACGACGATGGAACACTCAAATTGCGTCGAGATTCAATACATCGGCCTCCAGCCGACTTGTCTCCAAGGGGATATTGCTGCCTCGGGCGCCATATGGTCCGTCTCCTGTGAGTCTAGATTTTCTATTCCGACGCGAAACTGATAGTTAATTGTAACGTTCAGGGCCTCCTAATGACATTGGAATACACAAACTGCGTCGAGATTCAATACATCGTCCTCCAGCCGACTTGTCTCTAAGGGGATATTGCTGCCTCGGGCACCATATGTTCCGTCTCCTGTGAGTCTATATTTTCGAATCCGATGCAAAAATGATAGTTAATTGTAACGTTCAGCGCCTCCTAATGACGATGGAACACTCAAATTGCGTCGAGATTCAATACATCGTCCTCCAGCCGACTTGTCTCCAAGGGGATACGGCTGCCTCGGGCACCATAAAGTCCGTCTCCTGTGAGTCTAGATTTTCGAATCCGACGCGAAACTTATAGTTAACTGTTACGTTCAGGGCCTCCTAATGACGATGGAACACTCAAATTGCGTCGAGATTCAATACATCGTCCTCCCGCCGAATTGTCTACAAGGGGCTAATGCTGCCTAGGTAACCATGTTGTCCGTCTCCTGTGAGTCTAGATATTCGAATCCGACGCAAAGCTGACATTTAATTATAACGTAACGACTATGCTAACGACGATGGAACTCACAAATTGCGACGCGATTCAATACATCGTCCTCCAGGCGACTTGTCTCCCAAGGGCATATTGCTGCCCCCGGAACCTTATGGTCGTTCTCGTGTGAGTCTAGGTTTTCGAAACCTAGACGATGGAACTCACAAATTGCGACGCGATTCAATACATCGTCCTCCAGCCGACTTGTCTCCCAAGGGCATATTGCTACCCCCGGAACCTTATGGTCGTTCTCGTGTGAGTCTAGGTTTTCGAAACCGTGGCAAAACTCATAGTTAAATGTAACGTTCAGGGCCTACTAATGACGATGGAACACTCAAATTGCGTCGAGATTCAATTCATCGTCCTCCAGCCGACTAGTCTCCAAGGGGATATCGCTGCCTCGGGCAAAATATGCTCCGTCTTCTGTGATTCTACATTTTCGAATCCGACGCGAAACTGATAGTTAATTGTAACGTTCAGAGACTCCTAATGACGATGGAGCACTCAAATTCCGTCTCGATTCAATACATCGTTCTCCACCGGACTTGTCCCCAAGGGGAGATTGCTACCTCGGGCACTTTATTGTCCATCTCCAGTGAGTCTATATTTTCGAATCCGACGAAAAACTGATAGTTAATTGTAACGTTCAGGGCCTCCTAATGACGATGGAAAACCCAAATTGCGTCGAGATTCAATACATCGTCCTTCAGCCAACTTGTCTCTAAGGGTCTATTGCTACCTCGGGCACCATATGGTCGTTCTCCTGTGAGTCTAGATTTTCGAATCCGACGCATAACTGATAGTTAATTGTAATGTTCTAGTCCTCCTAATGACGAAGGAACACTCAAATTGCGTCGAGATCCAATACATCGTCATTCAGCCGACTTGTCTCCAAGGGTCTATTGCTGCCTCGGGCACCTTATGGTCGTTCTCCTTTGACTCTAGATTTTAGAATCCAACGCAAAACTGATAGTTAATTGTAACGTTCAGAGCCTCCTAATGACGATGGAACACTCAAATTGAGTCGAGAGTCAATACATCGTCCTCCAGCCGAATTGTCTACAAGGGGCTAATGCTGCCTCGGTAACCATGTTGTCCGTCTCCTGTGAGTCCTGATTTTCGAATCCGACGCTAAACTGATGGTTAATTGTAACATTCAAGGCCTCCTAATGACGATGGAAAACTCAAATTGCGTCGCGATTCAATAAATCGTCCACCAGCCGATTTGTCTCAAAGGATCTATTGCTGCCTGTGGCACCTTATGGTCGTTCTCCTGAGAGTCTAGATTTTCGAATCCGACGCAAAACTGATAGTTAATTGTAGCGTTCAGGGCCTCCTTGACGATGGAACACTCAAATTGCGTCGAGATTCAATACATCGTCCTCCAGCCGACTTGTCTCCAAGGGGATATTGCTGCCTCGGGCAGCATATGGTCCGTCTCCTGTGAGTCTAGATTTTCGTATCCGACGCAAAACTGATAGTTAATTGTAACGTTCAGGGCCTCCTAATGACGATGGAACACTCAAATTGCGTCGAGATTCAGTACATCGACCACCAGCCGACTTGTCTCCAAGGGTCTATTGCTGCCTCGGTCACCTTATGGTCGTTCTCCTGTGAGTCTAGATTTTCAAATCCGACGCAAAACTGACATTTAATTATAACGTTATTACTATGCTAACGACGATGAAACTCACAAATTGCGTTGCGTTTCAATACATCGTCATTCAGCCGACTTGTCTACAACAGTCTGTTGCTGCCTCGGGCACCATATGGTCCGTCTCCTGTGAGTCTAGATTTTTCGAATCCGACGCGAAACTGATAGTTAATTGTAACGTTCAGGGCCTCCTAATGACGATGAAACACTCAAATTGCGTCGAGATTTAATAAAAGGTCCTTCAGCCGACTTGTCTCCAAGGGTCTATTGCTGCCTCGGGCACCATGTGGTCGTTCTACTGTGAGTCTAGGTTTACGTATCCGACGCAAAACTGATTGTTAATTATAACGTTCAGTGTCTCCTAATGACGATGGAACACTCAAATTGCGTCGAGATTCAATACATCGTCCTCCAGCCGACTTGTCTCCAGGGGGATATTGCTGTCTCGGGCACTATATGGTCCTTCTCCTGTGAGTAGATTTCCGAATCCGACGCATAACTGATAGTTAATTGTAACGTTCAGGGCCTCCTAATGACGATGGAACACTCAAATTGCGTCTAGATTCAATACATCGTCATTCAGCCGACTTGTCTCCTAGGGTCTATTGCTGCCTCGGGCACCTTATGGTAGTTCCCCTTTGAGTCTAGATTTTAGAATCCAACGCCAAACTGATAGTTAATTGTAACGTCCAGAGCCTCATAATGACGATGGAACACTCAAATTGCGTCGAGATTCAATACATCGGCCTCCAGCCGACTTGTCTCCAAGTGGATATTGCTGCCTCGGGCGCCATATGGTCCGTCTCCTGTGAGTCTAGATTTTCTATTCCGACGCGAAACTGATAGTTAATTGTAACGTTCAGGGCCTCCTAATGACATTGGAATACACAAACTGCGTCGAGATTCAATACATCGTCCTCCAGCCGACTTGTCTCTAAGGGGATATTGCTGCCTCGGGCACCATATGGTCCGTCTCCGGTGAGTCTATATTTTCGAATCCGATGCAAAAATGATAGTTAATTGTAACGTTCTGCGCCTCCTAATGACGATGGAACACTCAAATTGCGTCGAGATTCAATACATCGTCCTCCAGCCGACTTGTCTCCAAGGGGATATTGCTGCCTCAGGCACCATATGGTCCGTCTCCGGTGAGTCTATATTTTCGAATCCGATGCAAAAAAGATAGTTAATTGTAACGTTCAGCTCCTCCTAATGACGATGGAACACCCAATTTGCGTCGAGATTCAATACATCGTCCTTCAGCCGACTTGTCTTCAAGAGTCTATTGCTGCCTCAGCACTTTATTATCGATCTCCTGTGAGCCTAGATTTTCGAATCCGACGCAAAACTGATAGTTAATTGTAACGTTCAGGGCCTCCTAATGACGATGGAACACTCAAATTGCGTCGAGATTCAATACATCGGCCTCCAGCCGACTTGTCTCCAAGGGTCTATTGCTGCCTCGGGCACCTTATGGTCGTTCTCCTGTGAGTCTAGATTTTCGAATCCTATGCATAACTGATAGTTAATTGTTACGTTCAGGGGCTCCTAATGACGTTGGAACACTCAAATTGCGTCTAGATTCAATACATCGTCATTCAGCCGTCTTGACTCCAATGGTCTATTGCTGCCTCGGGCACCTTATGGTCGTTCTCCTTTGAGTCTAGATTTTAGAATCCAACGCCAAACTGATAGTTAATTGTAGCGTCCAGAGCCTCCTAATGACGATGGAACACTCAAATTGCGCCGAGATTCAATACATCGGCCTCCAGCCGACTTGTCTCCAAGGGGATATTGCTGCCTCGGGCACCATATGGTCCGTCTCCTGTGAGTCTAGATTCTCTATTCCGACGCGAAACTGATAGTTAATTGTAACGTTCAGGGCCTCCTAATGACATTGGAATACACAAACTGCGTCGAGATTCAATACATCGTCCTCCAGCCGACTTGTCTCTAAGGGGATATTGCTGCCTCGGGCACCATGTGGTCTGTCTCCTGTGAGTCTATATTTTCGAATCCGATGCAGAAATGATAGTTAATTGTAACGTTCGGCGCCTCCTAATGACGATGGAACACTCAAATTGCGTCGAGATTCAATACATCGTCCTCCCGCCGATTTGTCTCCAAGGATCAATAGCTGCCTGTTTCACCTTATGGTCGTTCTCCTGTGAGTCTAGATTTTCGAATCCGACGCAAAACTGATAGTTGATTGTAACGTTCAGGGTCTCCTAATGACGATGGAACACTCAAATTGCGTCGAGATCCAATACAACGTCATTCAGCCGACTTGTCTCCAAGGGTCTATTGCTGCCTCGGGCACCTTATGGTCGTTCTCCTGTGAGTCTGGATTTTAGAATCCAACGCAAAACTGATAGTTAATTGTAACGTTCAGAGCCTCCTAATGACGATGGAACACTCAAATTGCGTCGAGATTCAATACATCGGCCTCCAGCCGACTTGTCTCCAAGGGGATATTGCTGCCTCGGGCACCATATGGTCCGTCTCCTGTGAGTCTAGATTTTCGATTCCGATGCGAAACTGAAAAGTTAATTGTAACGTTCAGGGCCTCCTAACGACATTGGAACACACAAATGGCGTCTAGATTCAATACATCGTCCTCCAGCCGACTTGTCTCCAAGGGGATATTGCTGCCTCGGGCACCATATGGTCCGTCTCCTGTGAGTCTTGATTTTCGAATCCGACGCAAAAATGATAGTTAATTGAAACGTTCAGCGCCTCCTAATGACGATGGGACACGCAAATTGCGTCGAGATTCGATACATCGTCCTCCAGTTGACTTGTCTCCAAGGGAATATTGCTGCCTCGATCACCATATCGTCCGACTCCTGTGAGTCAAGATTTTCGAATCCAACGCAAAACTGATTGTTAATTGTATCGTTTAGGGCCTCCTAATGACGATGGAACACTGAAATTGCGTCGAGATTTAACACATGGTCCTTCAGCCGACTTGTCTCCAAGGGTCTATTGCTGCCTCGGGCACCTTATGGTCGTTCTCCTGTGAGTCTAGATTTTCGAATCCGACGCATAACTGATAGTTAATTGTAATGTACTAGTCCTCCTAATGACGATGGAACACTCAAATTGCGTCGAGATCCAATACAACGTCATTCAGCCGACTTGTCTCCAAGGGTCTATTGCTGCCTCGGGCATCTTATGGTCGTTCTCCTGTGAGTCTAGATTTTAGAATCCAACGCAAAACTGATAGTTAATTGTAACGTTCAGAGCCTCCTAATGACGATGGAACACTCAAATTGAGTCGAGAGTCAATACATCGTCCTCCAGCCGAATTGTCTACAAGGGGCTAATGCTGCCTCGGTAACCATGTTGTCCGTCTCCTGTGAGTCTAGATTTTCGAATCCGACGCTAAACTGATGGTTAATTGTAACGTTCAGGGCCTCCTAATGACGATGGAAAACTCAAATTGCGTCGCGATTCAATACATCGTCCATCAGCCGATTTGTCTCAAAGGATCTATTGCTGCCTGTGGCACCTTATGGTCGTTCTCCTGAGAGTCTAGATTTTCGAATCCGACGCAAAACTGATAGTTAATTGTAGCGTTCAGGGCCTCCTTGACGATGGAACACTCAAATTGCGTCGAGATTCAATACATCGTCCTCCAGCCGACTTGTCTCCAAGGGGATATTGCTGCCTCGGGCAGCATATGGTCCGTCTCCTGTGAGTCTAGATTTTCGTATCCGACGCAAAACTGATAGTTAATTGTAACGTTCAGGGCCTCCTAATGACGATGGAACACTCAAATTGCGTCGAGATTCAGTACATCGACCACCAGCCGACTTGTCTCCAAGGGTCTATTGCTGCCTCGGTCACCTTATGGTCGTTCTCCTGTGAGTCTAGATTTTCAAATCCGACGCAAAACTGACATTTAATTATAACGTTACGACTATGCTAACGACGATGAAACTCACAAATTGCGTTGCGTTTCAATACATCGTCATTCAGCCGACTTGTCCACAAGAGTCTGTTGCTGCCTCGGGCACCATATGGTCCGTCTCCTGTGAGTCTAGATTTTTCGAATCCGACGCGAAACTGATAGTTAATTGTAACGTTCAGGGCATCCTAATGACGATGGAACACTCAAATTGCGTCGAGATTTAATAAATGGTCCTTCAGCCGACTTGTCTCCAAGGGTCTATTGCTGCCTCGGGCACCTTGTGGTCGTTCTACTGTGAGTCTAGGTTTTCGTATCCGACGCAAAACTGATTGTTAATTATAACGTTCAGTGTCTCCTAATGACGATGGAACACTCAAATTGCGTCGAGATTCAATACATCGTCCTCCAGCCGACTTGTCTCCAAGGGGATATTGCTGTCTCGGACACTATATGGTCCGTCTCCTGTGAGTCTAGATTTTTCGAATCCGACGCGTAACTGATAGTTAATTGTAACGTTCAGGGCCTCCTAATGACGATGGAACACTCAAATTGCGTCTAGATTCAATACATCGTCATTCAGCCGACTTGTCTCCTAGGGTCTATTGCTGCCTCGGGCACCTTATGGTAGTTCCCCTGTGAGTCTAGATTTTAGAATCCAACGCCAAACTGATAGTTAATTGTAACGTCCAGAGCCTCATAATGACGATGGAACACTCAAATTGCGTCGAGATTCAATACATCGGCCTCCAGCCGACTTGTCTCCAAGGGGATATTGCTGCCTCGGGCGCCATATGGTCCGTCTCCTGTGAGTCTAGATTTTCTATTCCGACGCGAAACTGATAGTTAATTGTAACGTTCAGGGCCTCCTAATGACATTGGAATACACAAACTGCGTCGAGATTCAATACATCGTCCTCCAGCCGACTTGTCTCTAAGGGGATATTGCTGCCTCGGGCACCATATGGTCCGTCTCCTGTGAGTCTATATTTTCGAATCCGATGCAAAAATGATAGTTAATTGTAACGTTCAGCGCCTCCTAATGACGATGGAACACTCAAATTGCGTCGAGATTCAATACATCGTCCTCCAGCCGACTTGTCTCCAAGGGGATACGGCTGCCTCGGGCACCATAAAGTCCGTCTCCTGTGAGTCTAGATTTTCGAATCCGACGCGAAACTTATAGTTAATTGTTACGTTCACGGCCTCCTAATGACGATGGAACACTCAAATTGCGTCGAGATTCAATACATCGTCCTCCCGCCGATTTGTCTCCAAGGATCAATTGCTGCCTGTGGCACCTTATGGTAGTTCTCCTGTGAGTCGAGATTTTCGAATCCGACGCAAAACTGATAGTTAATTGTAGCGTTCAGGGCCTCCTAATGACGATGGAACACTCAAATTGCGTCGAGATTCAATACATCGTCCTCCAGCCGTTTTGTATCCAAGGGGATATTGCTCCCTCGCGCAGCATATGGTCCGTCTCCTGTGAGTCTAAAATTTCGTCTACGACGCTAAGCTGATGGTTAATTGTAACGTTCAGGGCCTCCTAATGACGATGGAACATTCAAATTGCGTCGCGAATCAATACATCGTCCTCCAGCCGATTTGTCTCCAAGGATCTATTGCTGCCTGTGGCACCTTATGGTCGTTCTCCTGTGAGTCTAGATTTTCGAATCCGACGCAAAGCTGACATTTAATTATAACGTAACGACTATGCTAACGACGATGGAACTCACAAATTGCGACGCGATTCAATACATCGTCCTCCAGCCGACTTGTCTCCCAAAGGCATATTGCTGCCCCCGGAACCTTATGGTCGTTCTCGTGTGAGTCTAGGTTTTCGAAACCAAGACGATGGAACTCACAAATTGCGACGCGATTCAATACATCGTCCTCCAGCCGACTTGTCTCCCAAGGGCATATTGCTGCCCCCGGAACCTTACGGTCGTTCTCGTGTGAGTCTAGGTTTTCGAAACCGTGGCAAAACTGATAGTTAAATGTAACGTTCAGGACCTACTAATGACGATGGAACACTCAAATTGCGTCGAGATTCAATTCATCGTCCTCCAGCCGACTAGTCTCCAAGGGGATATCGCTACCTCGGGCAAAATATGCTTCGTCTTCTGTGATTCTACATTTTCGAATCCGACGCGAAACTGATAGTTAATTGTAACGTTCAGAGACTCCTAATGACGATGGAGCACCCAAATTGCGTCGAGATTCAATACATCGTCCTTCAGCCAACTTGTCTCTAAGGGTCTATTGCTACCTCGGGCACCATATGGTCGTTCTCCTGTGAGTCTAGATTTTCGAATCCGACGCATAACTGATAGTTAATTGTAATGTTCTAGTCCTCCTAATGACGAAGGAACACTCAAATTGCGTCGAGATCCAATACATTGTCATTCAGCCGACTTGTCTCCAAGGGTCTATTGCTGCCTCGGGCACCTTATGGTCGTTCTCCTGTGAGTCAAGATTTTCGAATCCGTCGCAAAACTGATTGTCAATTGTAACGTTCAGGGCCTCCTAATGACGTGGAACACTCAAATTGCGTCGATATTCAATACATCGTCCTCCAGCCGACTTGTATCCAAGTCTCGGGCACCATATGGTCCTTCTGCTGTGAGTATATTTTCGATTCCGACGCTGAAATGATAGTTAGTTGTAACGTTCAGCGCCTCCTAATGACGATGGAACACTCAAATTGAGTCGAGAGTCAATTCATCGTCCTCCAGCCGAATTGTCTACAAGGGGATATTGCTGCCTCGGGAACCATGTTGTCCGTCTCCTGTGAGTCTAGATTTTCGAATCCGACGCAAAACTGATGGTTAATTGTAACGTTCAGGGCCTCCTAATCACGATGGAACACTCAAATTGCGTCGAGATTCAATACATCGTCCTCCAGCCGACTTGTATCCAAGTCTCGGGCACCATATGGTCCTTCTGCTGTGAGTATATTTTCGATTCCGACGCTGAAATGATAGTTAGTTGTAACGTTCAGCGCCTCCTAATGACGATGGAACACTCAAATTGAGTCGAGAGTCAATTCATCGTCCTCCAGCCGAATTGTCTACAAGGGGATATTGCTGCCTCGGGCACCATATGGTCCGTCTCCTGTGAGTCTATATTTTCGTATCCGACGCAAAACTGATGGTTAATTGTTACGTTCAGGGCCTCCTAATGACGAAGGAACACTCAAATTGCGTCGAGATTCAGTTCATTGTCCTCCAGCCGACTTGTCTCCAAGAGTCTATTGTTGCCTCGGGCACCTTATGGTCGTTCTCCTGTAAGTCTAGATTTTTAAATCCGAGGCAAAACTGATAGTTAATTGTAACGTTCAGGGCCTCCTAATGACGATGGAACACTCAAATTGCGTCGAGATTCAATACATCATCCTCCAGCCGACTTGCCTCCAAGTGTCTATTGCACCTTATGGTCGTTCTCCTGTGGGTATAGACTTTAAAACCCGACGAAAAACAGATAGTTAATTTTAACGTTCAGGGCCTCCTAATGACGATGGAACACTCAAATTGCGTCGAGATTCAATACTTTGTCCTCCAGCCGACTTGTCTCCAAGGGTCTATTGCTGCCTCGGGCACCTTATGGTCCTTCTCCTATGAGTCTAGATTTTCGAATCCGACGCAAAACTGATAGTTCATTGTGACTTTCCGGGCCTCCTAATTACGATGGAACACTCAAAATGCGTAGCGATTCAATACATCGTCCTCCAGGCGACTTGTCTCCATATCTGCACCTCGGGCACCTTATGGTCGTTCTCCTGTAAGTCTAGATTTTCGAATCCGACAATAACTGACAGTTAATTGTTACGTTCAGGGCCTCCTAATGACGAAGGAACACTCAAATTGCGTCGAGATTCAGTACATTGTCCTCCGCCGACTTGTATCCAAGAGTCTATTGTTGCCTCGGGTACCTTATGATCGTTCTCCTCTGAGTCTAGATTTCCAAATCCGAGGCAAAACTGATAGTTAATTGTAACGTTCAGGGCCTCCTAATGACGATGGAACACTCAAATTGCGTCGAGATTCAATACATTGTCCTCCAGCCGACTTGTTTCCAAGGGTCTATTGCTGCCTCGGGCACCTTATGATCGTTCTCCTGTGAGTCTAGATTTTCGAATCTGACGCAAAACTGATTGTTAATTGTAACGTTCAGGGCCTCCTAATGACGATGGAACACTCAAATTGCGTCGAGATTCAGTCCATCGTCCTCAAGCCGACTTGTCTCCATGGGGATATTGCTGCCTCGGGGACCTTATGGTCCTTCTCCTATGAGTCTAGATTTTCGAATCCGACGCAAAACTGATACCTCATTGTGACTTTCCGGGCCTCCTAATGACGATGGAACACTCAAAATGCGTCGCGATTCAATACATCGTCCTCCAGCCGACTTGTCTCCAAGGGTCTACTGCACCTCGGGCACCTTATGGTCGTTCTCCTGTGAGTCTAGATTTTCGAATCCGACGCATAACTGATAGTTAATTGTAACGTTCATGGCCTCCTAATGACGATGGAACACTCTAATTGCGTCGAGTTTCAATACATCGGCCTCCAGCCGACTTGTCTCCTAGGGGATATTCCTGCCTCGGGCACCTTATGGTCGTTCTTCTGTGAGTCTAGATTTTCGGATCCGACGCAAAACTGATAGTTAATTGGTACGTTCATGGCCGCCTAATGACGATGGAACGCTCAAATTACGTCGAGATTCAATACATCGTCCTCCAGCCGACTTCTCTCCATGGTGATATTGCTGCCTCGGGCACCATATGGTCCTTCTCCTGTGAGTCTAGATTTTCGAATCCGACGCATAACTGATAGTTAATTGTAACGTTCAGCGCCTCCTAATGACCATGGAACACTCAAATTGCGTCGAGATTCAATACATCGTCCTCCAGCCGACTTGTCTCCTAGGGGATAATCCTGCCTCGGGCACCTTATGGTCGTTCTCCTGTGAGTCTAGATTTTCGAATCCGACTCAAAACTGATCGTTAATTGCAATTTTCATGGCCTCCTAATGACGATGGAACACTCAAATTGCGTCGAGATTCAATACATCGGCCTCCAGCCGACTTGTCTGCAAGGGGATATTGCTGTCTCGGGTACCTTATGGTCCGTCTCCTGTGAGTCTAGATTTTCGAATCCGACGCAAAACTGATATTTAATTGTAACGATCAGGGCCTCCTAATGACGATGGAACACTCAAATTGCGTCGCGATTCAGTACATCGTCCTCCAGCCGATTTGTCTCCAAGGAACTATTACTGCCTGTGGCACCTTATGGTCGTTCGCCTGTTAGTCTAGATTTTCGAATCCGACGCAAAACTGATAGTTAATTGTAACGTTCACGGCCTCCTAATGACGATGGAACACTCAAATTGCGTCGAGATTCAAAACATCGTCCTCCAGCCAACTTGACTCCAAGGGGATATTGCTGCCTAGGGCACCATATGGTCCCTCTCCTGTGAGCCTAGATTTTCGTATCCGACGCAAAACTGATGGTTAATTGTAACGTTCAGGGCCTCCCATGACGATGGAACACTCAAATTTCGTCGAGATTCAATACATCGTCCTATAGCCGACTTGTCTCCAAGGGGATATTGCTGCCTCGGGCACCATATGGTCCGTCTCCTGTGAGTCTAGATTTCGAATCCGACGCGAAACTGATTGTTAATTGTAACGTTCAGGGCCTCCTAATGACGATGGAACACTCAAATTGCGTCGCGATCCAATAAATCGTCCTCCAGCCGACTTGTCTCCAAGGGTCTATTGCTGCCTCGGGCACCTTATGATTGTTCTCCTGTGAGTCTAGATTTTCGAATCCGACGCAAAACTGATAGTTAATTGTAACGTTCAGGGCCTCCTAACGACAATGGAACACTCAAATTGCGTCGAGATTCAGTACATCGTCCTCCAGCCGACTTGTCTCCAAGCATCTATTGCTGCCTCGGGCACCTTGTGGTCGTTCTCCTGTGAGTCTAGATTTTCAAATCCGAGGCAAAACTGATAGTTAATTGTAACGTTCAGGGCCTCCTATTGACGATGGAACACTCAAATTGCGTCGCGAACCAATACATCGTCATCCAGCCAACTTGTCTCCAAGGGTCTATTGCTGCCTCGGACTCCTTATGATTGTTCTCCTGTGAGTCTAGATTTTCGAATCCGACGCAAAACTGATAGTTAATTGTAACGTTCAGGGCCTCCTAATGACGATGGAACACTCAAATTGCGTCGAGATTCAATACATCGTCCTCCAGCCAACTTGCCTCCAAGTGTCTATTGCTGCCTGTGGCACTTTATGGTCGTTCTCCTATGGGTGTAGACTTTCTAACCCGACGCAAAACAGATAGTTAATTGTAACGTTCAGGGCCTCCTAATGACGATGTAACACTCAAATTGCGTCGAGATTCAATACATCGTCCTCCAGCCGACATGTCTCCAAGGGGATATCGCTACTTTGGGCACCATATATCCCGTCACCTGTGATTCTACATTTTCGAATCCGACGCAAAACTGATAGTTAATTGTAACGTTCAGGGCCACCTAATGACGATGGAGCACACAAATTGCGTCGAGATTCAGTACATTGTCCTCCATTCGACTTGTCTCCAAGCGTCTATTGCTGTCTCGGGCACCTAATGTTCTTTCTCCGGTGAGTCCAGATTTTCGAATCCGACGCAAAACGGACTGTTAATTGTAACGTTCCGACCCTGCTAACGACAATGGAACACTCAAATTGCGTTGCGATTCAATATATCGTCCTCCAGCCGACTTGTCTACAAGGGGATATTGCTGCCTCGGGCACCTTATGATCGTTCTCCTGTGAGTCTAGATTTTCGAATCCGACGCAAAACTGATCGTTAATTGTAACGTTCAGGGCGTCCTAAAGACGATGGAACACTCAAATTGCGTCGAGATTCAATACATCGTCCTCCAGCCGACTTTCCTCCAAGTGTCTACTGCTGCCTGTGGCACTTTATAGTCGTTCTCCTATGGGTCTAGACTTTCGAAAACGACGCTAAACAGATAGTTAATTGTAACGTTCTGGGCCTCTTAATGACGATGTAACACTCAAATTGCGTCGAGATTACATACATCGTCCTCCAGCCGACTTGTCTCCAACGGGATATCGCTGCCTCGGGCACCTTATGATCGTTCTCCTGTGAGTCAAGATTTTCGAATCCGACGCAAAACTGATAGTGAATTGTAACGTTCAGGGCCTCCTAATGACGATGGAACACTCAAATTGCGTCGAGATTCAATACATCGTCCTCCAGCCGACTTGTCTGCATGGGGATATTGCTGCCTCGGGCACGTTTTGGTCGTTCTCCTATGAGTCTAGATATTCGAATCCGACGCTAAACTGATAGTTAATTGTAACTTTCAGGGCCTCTTAATGACGATGGGACACTCAAACTGCGTCGCGATTCAATACATCGTCCTCCAGCCGACTTGGCTCCAAGCGTCTATTGCTGCCTCTGGCACTTTATGGTCGTGCTCCTGTGCGTCTAGATTTTCGAATCAGACGCAAAACTTATAGTTAATTGTAACCTTAAGGACCTCCGAATGACGATGTAACACTGATATTGCGTCGAGATTCAATACATCGCCCTCTAGCCGACTTCTCTCCAAGGGGATATTGCTGTCTCGGGCACCATATGGTCCGTCTCCTGTGACTCTAGATTTTCGAATCCGACGCATGACTGATAGTTAATAGTTACGTTCAGGGCCTCCTAATGACAATATAACACTCAAATTGCGTCGAGATTCAATACATCGGAATCCAGCCGACTTGTCTCCAAGGGTCCATTGCTCCTCGGGCACCTTATGGTCGTTCTCCTGTGAGCTTAGATTTTAGATTCCGACGCATAACTGATAGTTAATTGTAACGTTCAGCGCCTCCTAATGACGATGGAACACTCAAATTGCGTCGAGATTCAATACATCGTCCTCCAGCCTACTTGTCTCCAAGGCGATATTGCTTACTCGTTCACCTTATGGTCCGTCTCCTGTGAGTCTAGGTTTTCGAATCCGACGGAAAACTGATGGTTAATTGTAACGTTCATGGCCTCCTAATGACGATGAAACACTCAAATTGCGTCGAGATTCAATACATCGTCCTGCAGCCGGTTTGTCTCCAAGGGGATATTGCTGCCTCGGGCACCATATGGTCCGTCTCCTGTGAGTCTAGGTTTTCGAATCCGACGCAAAACTGATAGTTAATTGTAACGTTCAGGGCCTCCTAATGACGATGGAGCACACAAATTGCGTCGAGATTCAATCCATCGTCCTCAAGCCGACTTGTCCCAAAGGGACTAAAGCTGCCTCGGTCACCTTATGGTCGTTCTCCTATGCGTCTAGATTTTCGAATCCGACGCAGAACTGACATTTAATTATAACGTTACGATAATGCTAACGACGATGGAACTTACAAACTGCGTTGCGTTTCAATACATCGGTCTCCAGCCGAATCGTCTCCATGGGTCTATTGCTGAAACGGTCACCTTATGGTCTTCATCCTGCGAGTCCAGAATTTCGAATCCGACGCAAGACGGACTATTAATTGTAACGTTCCGTCCCTGTTAACGACAATGGAACACACAAATTCCGTCGCGATTCAATACATCGTCCTACAGCCGACTTGTCTCCAATGGTCTATGGCTGCCTAGGGCACCTTGTGGTCGTTCTCCTGTGAGTCTAGGTTTTCGAATCCGAGGCAAAACTGATAGTTAATTGTAACGTCCAGGGCCTCCTAATGACGATGGAACACTCAAATTGCGTCGAGATTTAATACATCGTCCTCCAGCCGACTTGACACCATGGGGTTATTGCTGCCTCGGGCACCTTATGGTGGTTCTCCTATTAGTCTAGATTTTCGAATCCGACGCAAAACTGATAGTTAATTGTAACTTTCAGGCACTCCTAATGACGATGGAATACTCAGTTTGCGTCGTGATTCAAAACATCGTTCTCCAGCCGACTTGTCTCGAGGGGTCTATTGCTGCCTCTGGCACCTTATGGTCGTGCTGCTGTGCGTCTAGTTTTTCGAATCCGACGTAAAACTGATAGTTAATTGTAACTTTAAGGGCCTCGTAATGACTATGGAACACTCAAATCGCGTCGAGATTCAATACATCGTCCTCTAGCCGATTTGTCTGCAAGGGGATTTTACTGCCTCGGGCACCGTATGGTCGTTCTCCAGTGAGTCTAGATTGTCAAATCCGACGAAAAAGTGATAGTTAATTGTAACGTTTAGTTTCTCCTAATGACGATGGAACACTCAAATTTCGTCGCGATTCTATACATCGGTCTATAGCCGACTTGTCTCCAAGGGGCTATTGCTGCGTCGGGCACCTAATGGTCGTTCTCCTGTGAGTCTAGATTTTCGAATCCGACGCATAACTGATAGTTACTTGTAACGTTCAGCGCCTCCTAATGACGATGGAACTTTTATATTGCGTCGAGATTCCATACATGGTCCTCCAGCCGGCTTGTCTCGTAGGGCATATTCCTGCCTCGGGCACCTTATGGTCGTTCTCCTGTGAGTCTAGATTTTCGAATCCGACGCTAAACTGATAGTTAATAGTTACGTTCATGGCCTCCTAATGACGATGGAACACTCAAATTGCGTCGAGATTCCATACATCGTCCTCCAGCGGACTTGTGTCCTAGGGGATCTTCTTGCTCGGGCACCTTATGGTCGTTCTCCTGTGAGAATAGATTTTTGAATCCGACGCAAAACTGATAGTTAATTGTAACGTTGAGGGCCTCCTAATGGCGATGGAACACTTAAATTGCGTCGAGATTCAATAAATCGTCATTTAGCCGACTTGTCGCCAAGGGTCTATTGCTGCCTCTGGAATCTAATGATCGTCTTCCTGTGAGTCTAGATATACGAATCCGACGCAAAATTGACAGTTAATTGAAACGTTCAGGGCCTCCTAATGACGATGGAACACTCAAATTGCGTCGCGATTCAATACATCGTCCTCCAGCCGAAATGTCTCCTAGGGGATATTCCTGCCTCGGGCACCTTATGGTCGTTCTCCTGTGAGGCTAGATTTTCGAATCCGACGCAAAACTGATAGTTTATTCTTACGCTAATGTCCTCCTAATGACGATGGAACACTCAAATTGCGTCGAGATTCAATACATCGTCCTCCAGCCGACTTGTCTCGTAGGGAATATACCTGCCTCGGGCACCTTATGGTCGTTCTCCTGTGAGTCTAGATTTTCGAATCCGACGCAAAACTGATAGTTAATTGTTACGTTCATGGCCTCCTATTGACGATGGAACACTCAAATTGCGTCGAGATTCAATACGTCGTCCTCCATCCGACTTGTCTCCTAGGGGACATTCCTGCCTCGGGCACCTTATGGTCGTTCTCCTGTGAGTCTAGATTTTAGAATCCGACGCAAAACTGATAGTTAATTCTTATGCTAATGGCCTCCTAATGACGATGGAACACTCAAATTGCGTCGAGATTCAGTACATCGTCCTGCAGCGGACTTGTCTCCTAGGGGATTTTCTTGCTCGGGCACCTTATGGTCGTTCTCCTGTGAGTATAGATTTTTGAATCCGACTCAAAGCTGATAGTTAATTGTAACGTTCAGGACCTTTTAATGACGAAGGAACACTCAAATTGCGTCGAGAATCAATACATCGTCCTCCAGCCGACTTGTCTCCAAGGGGATATTGCTGCCTCGGTCACCATATGGTTCGTCTCCTGTGAGTCTAGATTTTAAAATCTGACGCAAAAATGATAGTTAATTGCGTTCATGGACTCCAAATGACGATGGAACACTCAAATTGCGTCGAGATTTAGTACATCGGCCTCCAGCCGTCTTGTCTCCAAGATGATATTGCTGCCTCGGACACGTTATGGTCGTTCTCCTGTGAGTCTAGATTTTAGAATCCGACGCATAACAGATAGTTAATTGTTACGTACATGGCCTCCTAATGACGATGGAACACTCAAATTGCGTCGAGATTCAATACATCGTCATTCAGCCGACTTGTCTCCAAGGGACTGTTGCTGCCTCGGGCACCTTATGGTCCGTTTCCTGTGAGTCTAGATTTTCGAATCCGACGCAAAACTGTTGGTTAATTGTAACGTTCATGGCCTCCTAATAACGATGGAACACTCAAATTACGTCGAGATTCAATACATCGTCCTCCATCCTACTTGTCTCCTACGGGATATTCCTGCCTCGGGCACCTTATGGTCGTTCTTCTGTGAGCCTGTATTTTCGAAATCGACGCATAACTGATAATTAATTGTAACGTTCAGGGCCTCCTAATGACGCTGGAACACTCAAATTACGTCGAGATTCAATACATCGTCCTTCAGCCGACTTGTCTCCAGGGGACTGTTGCTGCCACGGGCACCTTATGGTCCGTCGCCTGTGAGTCTACATTTTCGAATCGGACGCGAAACTGATGGTTAATTGTAACGTTCATGGCCTCCTAATGACGATGCAACGCTCAAATTGCGTCGAGATTCACTACATCGTCCTCCATCTGACTTGTCTCGCAGGGCATATACCTGCCTCGGACACCTTATGGTCGTTCTCCTGTGAGTCTAGATTTTCGAATCCGACGCAAAACTGATAGTTTATTCTTACGCTAATGACCTCCTAATGACGATGGAACACACAAATTGCGTCGAGATTCAATACATCGTCCTCCAGCCGACTTGTCTCGTAGGGCATATACCTGCCTCGGGCACCTTATGGTCGATCTCCTGTGAGTCTAGATTTTCGAATCCGACGCAAAACTGATAGTTAATTGTTACGTTCATGGCCTCCTAATGACGATGGAACACTCAAATTGCGTCGAGATTCAATACGTCGTCCTCCAGCCGACTTGTATCCAAGGTGATAATGCTGCCTCAGGCACCTTATGGTCCTTCTCCTGTGAGTCTAGATTTTCGAAACCGACGCGAAAGTGATAGTTAATTGTAACGTTCAGCGCCTCCTAATGACGATGGAACACTCAAATTGCGTCGAGATTCAATACATCGTCCTCCACCGGACTTGTCTCCTAGGGGATTTTCTTGCTCGGGCACCTTATGGTCGTTCTCCTGTGAGTATAGATTTTTGAATCCGACTCAAAGCTGATAGTTAATTGTAACGTTCAGGACCTCTTAATGACGAAGGAACACTAAAATTGCGTCGAGATTCAATACATCGTCATTCACCCGACTTGTCTCCAAGGGTCTATTGCTGCCTCTGGGATCTTATGATCGTCCTCCTGTGAGTCTAGATTTTCGAATCCGACGAAAAATTGACAGTTAATTGTAACGTTCAGGGCCTCCTAATGACGATGGAACACTCAAATTGCGTCGAGATTGAATACATCGTCCTCCAGCCGACTTGTCTCCTAGGCGATATTCCTGCCTCGGGCACCTTATGGTCGTTGTCCTGTGACTCTAGATTTTCGAATCCGACCCACAACTGATAGTTAATTGTTACGTTCATGGCCTCCTAATAACGATGGAACACTCAAATTGCATCGAGATTCAATACATCGTCATTCAGCCGACTTGTCTCCAAGGGTCTATTGCTGCCTCGGGGATGTTATGGTCGTCCGCCTGTGAGCCTAGATTTACGAATCCGACGCACAATTGACAGTTAATTGTAACGTTCAGGGCCTCCTAATGACGATGGAACACTCAAATTGCGTCGAGATTCAATACATCGTCCTCCAGCCGACTTGTCTCCAAGGGGATATTGCAGCCTCGGGCACCTTATGGTCCGTCTCCTGTGAGTCTAGATTTTTGTATCCGACGCAAAACTGATGGTTAATTGTAACGTTCATCGCCTCCTAATGACGATGGAACACTCAAATTGCGTCGAGACTCAATACATCGTCCTCCAGCCGACTTGTCACCTAGGGGATATTCCTGCCTCCGGCACCTTATGGTTGTTCTCCTGTGAGTCTAGATTTTTGAATCCGACGCAAAACTGATAGTTAATTGTAACATACAGGTCCTCCTAATGACGATGGAACACACAAATTGCTTCGAGATTCAATACATCGTCATTCAGACGACTTGTCTCCAAGGGTCTATTGCTGCCTCGGGGATCTTATGGTCGTCCTCCTGTGAGTCTAGATCTACGAATCCGACGCAAAATTGACAGTTTATTGTAACGTTCAGGGCCTCCTAATGACGATGGAACACTCAAATTGCGTCGCGATTCAATACATCGTCCTCCAGCCGACTTGTCTCCATGGGTCTACTGCTATCTCGCTCACCTTATTGTCGTTCTCCTGTGAGTCCAGATATTCGAATCCGACGCAAAACGGACTGCTAATTGTAACATTCAGAGCCTCCAAATGACGATGGAACACTCAAATTGCATCGAGATACAATACATCCTCCTCCAGCTGACTTGTCTACAAGGAGATTTATCTTCTTCGGGCACCTTCTTGTCCGTCTCCTGTAAGTCTAGATTTTCGCATCCGACGCAAAACTGATGGTTAATTGTAACGTTCATGGCCACCTAATGACGATAGAACACTCAAATTGCGTCGAGATTCAATGCATCGTCCTCCATCCGACTTGTTTCCCAGGGGATATTCCTGCCTCGGGCACCTTATGGTCGTTCTCCTGTGAGTCTAGATTTTCGAATCCGACGCTAAACCTATAGTTAATTGTAACGTACAGGGCCTCCTAATGACAATGGAACGCTCAAATTGCGTCGAGATTCAATATATCGTCCTCCAGGCGACTTGTCTCCAAGGGTCTATTGCAGCCTCAGCACCTTATGGTCGTACTCCTGTGAGTCTAGATTATCGAATCCGACGCGAAACTGATAGTTAAATGTAAGGTTCAGCGCCTCCTAATGACGATGGAACACTCAAATTGCGTCAAGATTCAATACATCGTCCTCCAGCCAACTTGTTTCCCAGGGGATATTCCTGCTTCGGGCGCCTTATGGTCGTTCTCCTGTGAGTCTAGATTTTCGAATCAGACGCAAAACTGATAGTTAATTGTCACGTTCACGGCCTCCTAATGACGATGGAACACTCAAATTGCGCCGAGATTCAATACATCGTCCTCCATCCGACTTGTCTCCAAGGTGATAATGCTGCCACGGGCACCATATGGTCCTCCTCCTGTGAGTCTAGATTTTCGAATCCGACGCAAAACTGATAGTTAATTGTAACGTACAGGGCCTCCTAATGACGATGGAACACTCAAATTGCGTCGAGAATCAATACATCGTCATTCAGCCGACTTGTCTCCAGCGGTCTATTGCTGCCTCGGGCGCCTTATGGTCGTTCTCCTGTGAGTATAGATTTTCAAATACCACGCAAATCTGATAGTTAGTTGTAACGTTCAGTGCCTCCTAATGACGATGGAACGCTCAAATTGCGTCGAGATTCAATATATCGTCCTCCAGGCGACTTGTCTCCAAGGGTCTATTGCAGCCTCGGTCACCTTATGGTCGTACTCCTGTGAGTCTAGATTATCGAATCCGACGCTAAACTGATAGTTAATTGTAACGTACAGGGCCTCCTAATGACGATGGAACACTCAAATTGCGTCGAGATTCAATACATCGTCCCCCAGCCGACTTGTCTCCAAGGCGATATTGCTGCCTCGTCGTTCTTCTGTGAGTCTAGAATTTCGAATCCGACGCGAAACTGGTAGTTAATTGTTACTTTCAGGGCCTCCTAATGACGATGGAACACTCTAATTGCGTCGAGATTCAATACATCGTCATTCAGCCGACTTGTCTCCAAGGGTCTATTGCTCCTCGGGCACCTTATGGTTGTTCTCCTGGGTGTAGATTTTCGAATCCGACGCAAAACTGATAGTTAATTGTAACGTTCAGGGCCTCCTAATGACGATGGAACATTCAAATTGCGTCGAGATTCAATACATCGTCCTCCAGCCCACTTGTCTCCAAGGGGATATTGCTGCCTCGGGCACCATATGGTCCTTCTCCTGTGAGTCTAGATTTTCGAATCCGACACGAGACTGGTAGTTAAATGTAACGTTCTGCGCCTCCTAATGACGATAGAACACTCAAATTGCGTCAAGATTCAATACATCGTCCTCCAGCCAACTTGTCTCCAAGGGGATATTGCTGCGTCGGGCAGCATATGGTCCGTCTCCTGTGAGTCAAGATTTTAAAATCCGACGCAAAAATGATAGTTAATTGCGTTCATGGCCTCCTAATGACAATGGAACTCTCAAATTGCGTCGAGATTCAATACATCGTCTTCCAGCCGACTTGTCTCCAAGGGGATATTGCTGCCTCGGGCACCACATGGTCCGTCACCTGTGAGTTTAGATTTTCGGAACCAACGCGGAACTGATAATTAATTGTAACGTTCAGGGCGTCCTAATGACGATGGAACACTCAAATTGCGTCGAGATTCATACATCGTCCTCCAGCCGACTTGTCTCCAAGGGTCTATTGCTGCCTCTGGCACCTTATGGTCGTTCTCCTGTGAGTCTAGATTTTCGAACGCGACGCACAACTGATAGTTAAATGTAACGTTCATCGCCTCCTAATGACGATGGAACACTCGAATTGCGACGAGATTTAGTACATCGTGAACCAGCCGACTTGTCTCCTAACGGATATTCCTGCCTCAGCCACCTTGTGGTCGTTCTCCTGTGAGTCTAGATTTTCGAATCCGACCCCCAAATGATAGTTAATTGTTACGTTCATGGCCTCCTAATAACGATGGAACACTCAAATTGCATCGAGATTCAATACATCGTCATTCAGCCGACTTGTCTCCAAGGGTCTATTGCTTCCTCGGGGATCTTATGGTCGTCCGCCTGTGAGTCTAGATTTACGAATCCGACGCACAATTGACAGTTAATTTCAACGTTCAGGGCCTCCTAATGACGATGGAACACTCAATTTGCGTCGAGATTCAATACATCGTCCTCCAGCCGACTTGTCACCTAGGGGATATTCCTGCCTCCTGCACCTTATGGTCGTTCTCCTGTGAGTCTAGATTTTTGAATCCGACGCAAAACTGATAGTTAATTGTAACGTTGAGGTCCTCCTAATGACGATGGAACACAAAAATTGCTTCGAGATTCAATACATCGTCATTCAGACGACTTGTCTCCAGCGGTCTATTGCTGCCTCGGGCACCTTATGATCGTTCTCCTGTGAGTCTAGATTTTCAAATACCACGCAAATCTGATAGTTAATTGTACCGTTCAGCGCCTCCTAATGACGATGGAACACTCAAATTACCTCCAGATTCAATACATCGTCCTCCATCTGACTTGTCTCCCAGGGTATATTGCTGCCTCGGGCACCGTATGGTCCGTCTCCAGTGAGTCTAGATTTTCGAATCCGACGCGAAACTGTTAGTTAATTGTAACGTTCAGGGCCTCCTAATGACGAAGGAACACTCAAACTGCGTCGAGATTCAATACATCGTCATTCAGCCGACTTGTATCCTGGGTCTATTGCTCCTCAGGCACCTTATGGTTGTTCTCCTGTGAGAAGATTTTCGAATACGACGCAAAACTGATAGATAATTGTAACGTACAGGGCCTCCTAATGACGATGGAACACTCAAATTGCGTCGAGATTCAATACATCGTCCTCCAGCCGACTTGTCTCCAAAGTGATATTCCTGCCTCGGGCACCTTATGGTCGTTCTCCTGTGAGTCTAGATTTTCGAATCCGACGCAAAACTGACTGTTAATTGTAACATTCAGGTCCTCCTAATGATGATGGAACACTCAAATTGCGTCGAGATTCAATACATCGACCTTCAGCCGACTTGTCTCCAAGGGTCTATTGCTGCCTCGGGCACCATATGGTCGTACTCCTGCGAGTCTAGATTTTGGAATCCGACGAAAAACTGATAGTTAATTCTAACGTACAGGGCCTCCTAAAGACGACGGAACCCTCAAATTGCGTCGACATTCAATACATCGTCCTCCAGCCGACTTCTCTCCAAGGGGATATTGCTGCCTCGGGCACCATATGGTCCGTCTCCTGTGAGTCTAGATTTTCGAATCCGACGCGAGACGATTGTAACGTTCAGGGTCTCCTAATGACGATGGAACACTCAAATTGCGTCAAGATTCAATACATCGTCCTTCAGCCGACTTGTCTCCAAGGGTCTATTGCTGCCTCGGGCACCATATGTTCGTTCTCCTGCGAGTCTAGATTTTCGAATCCGACGCAAAACTGATAGTTAAGGGGAGTTGGAATGCCCTATCTCGCCAATGTTAAATTTGCTAACTTTGTGTACCTTTTTCTTTGGAACTATTATCTTCAGAACTTTGAAATTCTGGCAGAGGTTTTCAGCATATATTGTGAGCCCACTGAACTAGAACCAATGTTTTCTTTTTGTTGGTATAGTATTTATGAATTTTTTACCATTAAGCCATTTTTTATTGGAAAAAGTATAACATAAACTTCCCTAGTTCAGAGAATAAGCCAGTTCTTGTCATGATTCTAGTTCAGTGGCCTCTTTGAACTGTTTTGCAGCATTTCTGAAAATTTGAATGTTGTTGGTTGAGTGGTTTATGAGATAAAGGTACATGTAACACTAAAAATGTCAAATGCCAGAAAATGCGATTAAAGTAATTTATTATGAAAATTCACAAATACCTTTTATTCTATTATCAAAAGTGTCCAGCAGAGTAATCAGGGTCATCTTCTAGTTCTTCTTCTTCACCTAGAAGCTTTCTTCTCCTTGCTGCCCTTGCTTTTTTTGTATTAAATTCAGCTGCATACTGAGCCTTCCTTACTCGCACGCTGTCCAGAAGCTGAAGACCTCTGATGGTGTTGATACCAGGAGCAATGCCGAGCCTTGCCATGACCTTTAGCCTACCCATATGACCATCATTGAATGAAATAACAGCATCACTGACTCCCCATTTCAATGTTTTTATCCCAACAAATACATTCTTAGGTACACGAGTCCAAATGAGGTTGTTGAACGACTCGTTTTGATTCTGGGTACAACCATGAAGACATTTTCGCAGAAGATCAGGATGCCCCAAGTCTCTATATATTGGTTTAATTACTTCCATAACAGCCAATGGAATATAATTTTTATGGTGATAAGGATCCCCAGTAGCTTGAGATTTTCTATAATTGCACCATGACTGAGGACCATCTGGACAAGCAAAATGTTGAGGATTATCGTCAGTTGATGATCGATGTAAATATGTGGCCCATACAGCTTGTCTCATTTCCTGCAAATTATTTGCATTATTTCTTATTGCCATACCATAGTATTGTTGTAATTCATTTATAATTTTATCTGACAGGCGACCTCTAATGGTTTTACCATCTGACAAAATTTTGTCCTTCAGATTCTGTTTCAGTTTCCTTAGACGAGTGCCCATTCGTTTCTGAACATGACCGACACATTCTAGTTTAGTTATTGTCTTATTGACATATGGCATGGATTCTGTAACACTTTTGTATGCCTTGGAGTCCCCATCTCCAAGGAATTTTGTGTAAAATACTCCCCGTTCTTTTTCTGATCTGCTAAACATTTTCACAGCAGCGGCAGCCTCCATGCCTCCACTCGTACCTTCATAATTCTTGCTACATATGTGAGCTGCTTCTATCTTACCAGATGCACAATGGTAACAATGTTTAGTGAGCACTTCATAGTCCAAAACTTTACCGCTGTCCACACTAGTAACAGTAGCAACAGCATTTTTGGATGTGTGACCCCTTTTCTGCCAGGTTCCATCAAAAGCAACAGGGATATCTGGGTTTCCTTCATTTATATATTTTGCTTCACTGGCAGCAGCTTTCATTGATAAATCTGCTACAGACTGAACAGCATCTCCTATCACTTCAGTGTAATTGTCAATTTTAGCAGGTGGAGGTGGAAGATTCATTATGGCACAAAATGTTTGAGCAGCAGTATGTCCTTTACCAATTGCTCTCATTGCATACATTAGCCTGATATTACTCTCAAACAAATTGCTACTGCATGTTTTAGAGCTCCAAAAACAGGTCTCATTTTCACAACTGGCACAAACTATAGCAATTTTGCAGGAAAGTCCTATAGATTTTGTTATGTTCATATCAAAAGAACCTCCACAAAGATTACAACACAAACATTTCTTCATAAACTCAGTAAAAACAGGAAAGTCGACTAAAACATATTGTTCATTAGAAGCTTCATCTGTAATTTCACTTGCACAGTTTGATAACTTCTTTTTTGATGCACTGGTGGGCGTGTCTCCTTCACACATCTCAGCTGTACAAACGTCAGAACTTTCACCAGCATCAACAGGTGCTGAAGCAGAATCACTTGAACAAACGTTATTTGTAAATCTATTACCGCGAAACTTTCGCTTTTTAAATAATGATGCACTCCTAGGCATCGTAGAAACTACGCACTCACCACTGAAAGTCAAAACAAGACAGATAACAAACTCCAAATGAGCGACAAACTAAACTCGAGGCTCAAAACAAACACTCACAGATCAAAAACTGAACAATAAACACAGCTAGTCGTAAAAACAATGGTACCTATGGAAGGATCAAAGATTCTACAACTGAAGAGTGAAATCCACAGCCTTCTATATGTAATGTTTTCGGAAATGCGAAGATTTAAATGTGTACAAATCACAAGATGGGTAACTTTGCTGGGCGCACATGTAATTTTGAAAAATTAAATAAAAATACTTCCAATTGGAATTTCTTAACAAATTTTGCACCATTTTAAGCAGAAAATTTCAAATTAAGTTATAAGGTTAAAAACTGAAAATGTGAATTTTTTCCATTTTCCGGCATTCCAACTCCCCTTAAATGTAACGTTCAGCGCCTCCTAATGACGATGGAACACTCAAATTGCGACGAGATTTAATACATCGTGAACCAGCCGACATGTCTCCTAGGGGATATTCCTGCCTCAGCCACCTTGTGGTCGTTCTCCTGTGAGTCTAGATTTTCGAATCCGACGCAAATCTGATAATTAATTGTTACGTTCATGGCCTCCGAATGACGATGGAACACTCAAATTGCGTCGAGATTCAATACATCGTTCTCCAGCCGACTTGTCTCCAAGGTGATATTGCTGCCTCGGACACCATATGGTCCTTCTCCTGTGAGTCTAGACTTTCGAATCAGACGCGAAACTGATATTTAATTGTAACGTTCAGGGCCTCCTAATGACGATGGACACTCAAATTGCATCGAGATTCAATACATCGTCATTCAGCCGACTTGTCTCCAAGGGTCTATTGCTGCCGCGGGCACCTTATGGACGTTCTCCTGTGTGTCTAGATTTTCAAATCCCACGACAACCTGATAGTTAATTGTAACGTTCAGGGCGTCCTGATGACGATGGAACACTCAAATTGCGTCGAGATTCAATTCATCGTCCTTCAACCGACTTGTCTCCAAGGGCATATTGCTTCCTCGGGCACCATATAGTCCGACTCCTGAGAGTCTAGATTTTCGAATCCGACGGGAAACTGATAGTTAATTGTCACGTGCAGGGACTCCTAATGACGATGGAACACTCAAATTGCGTCGAGATTCAATACATCGTCCTTCAGCCGACTCGTCTCCAAGGGTCTATTGCTGCCTCGGGCACCTTATGATCGTTCTCCTGTGAGTCTAGATTTTCGAATCCGACGCAAAACGGATAGCTAATTGTAACGTCAGGGCCTCCTAATGACGATGGAACACTCAAATTGCGTCGAGATTCAATATATCGTCCTCCAACCGACTTGTCTCCAAGGGGATATTGCTGCCTCGGGCACCATATGGTCCGTCTCCTGTGAGTCTAGATTTTCCAATCCGACGCGAGACGATTGTAACGTTCAGGGCCTCCTAATGACGATGGAACACTCAAATTGCGTCGGGATTCAATACATCGTCCTTCAGCCGACTCGTTTCCAAGGGTCTATTGTTGCCTCGGGCACCTTATGGTCGTTCTCCTGTGAGTCTAGATTTTCAAATCCGACGCAAAACTGATAGTTAATTGTAACGTTCAGGACCTCCTAATGACGATGGAACACTCAAATTGCTTCGAGATTCAATACATCTTCCTCCAGCCGACCTGTCTCCAAGAGGAAATTGCTGCCTCGGGCACCATATGGTTCGTCACCTGTGAGTTTAGATTTTCGAATCCGACGCAAAACTAATAGTTAATTGTAACGTTCAGGGCCTCGTAATGACGATGGAACACTCAAATTGCTTCGAGATTCAATACATCGTCCTCCAGCCGACATGTCTCCAAGGGGATATTGCTGCCTCGGGCACCATATGGTCCGTCTCCTGTGAGTGTAGATTTTCGAATTCGACGCGAGACTGATACTTAATTGTAACGTTCAGGCCCTCCTAATGACGATGGAACACTCAAAATGCGTCGAGATTCAATACATCGTCCTTCAGTCGACTTGTCTCCAAGGGTCTAACGCTGCCTCGGGCACCTCATGGTCGTTCTCCTGTGAGTTTAGATTTTCGAATCCGACGCAAAACTGATAGTTAATTGTAACGTCCAGGGCCTCCTAATGACGATGGAACACTCAAATTGCGTCGAGATACAATACATCGGCCACCAGCCGACTTGTTTCCAAGGGTCTATTGCTGCCTGTGGCACCTTCTCCTGTGAGTCTAGATTTTCGACTCCGACGCCAAACTGATACTTAATTGTAACGTTCAGGGCATCCTAATGACGATGGAACACTCAAATTGCGTCGAGATTCAATACATCGTCCTCCAGCCGACTTGTCTCCAAGGGTATATTGCTGCCTCGGGCACCTATATGGTACGTCTCCTGTGAGCCTAGATTTTCGAATCTGACGCAAAACTGTTAGTTAATTGTGACGATCAGGGCCTCCTAATGACGATGGAACACTCAAATTGCGTCGAGATTCAATACAACGTCATCCAGCCGACTTGTCTCCAAGTGGATATTGCTGCCTCAGGCACCTTATGGTCGTTCTCCTGTGAGTCTAGATTTTCGAATCCGACGCAAAACTGATAATTAATTGTTACGTTCATGGCCTCCGAATGACGATGGAACACTCAAATTGCGTCGAGATTCAATACATCGTTCTCCAGCCGACTTGTCTCCAAGGTGATATTGCTGCCTCGGACACCATATGGTCCTTCTCCTGTGAGTCTAGATTTTCGAATCAGACGCGAAACTGATATTTAATTGTAACGTTCAGGGCCTCCTAATGACGATGGACACTCAAATTGCATCAAGATTCAATGCATCGTCATTCAGCCGACTTGTCTCCAAGGGTCTATTGCTGCCGCGGGCACCTTATGGACGTTCTCCTGTGTGTCTAGATTTTCAAATCCCACGCAAACCTGATACTTAATTGTAACGTTCAGGGCGTCCTAATGACGATGGAACACTCAAATTGCGTCGAGATTCAATTCATCGTCCTTCAACCGGCTTGTCTCCAAGGGCATATTGCTTCCTCGGGCACCATATAGTCCGACTCCTGTGAGTCTAGATTTTCGAGTCCGACGGGAAACTGATAGTTAATTGTCACGTTCAGGGACTCCTAATGACGATGGAACACTCAAATTGCGTCGAGATTCAATACATCGTCCTTCAGCCGACTCGTCTCCAAGGGTCTATTGCTGCCTCAGGCACCTTATGATCGTTCTCCTGTGAGTCTAGATTTTCGAATCCGACGCAAAACGGATAGCTAATTGTAACGTTCAGGGAATCCTAATGACGATGGAACACTCAAATTGCGTCGAGATTCAATACATCGTCCTTCAGCCGACTTGTCTCCAAGGGGAAATTGCTACCTCGGGGACCATATGGTTCGTCACCTGTGAGTTGAGATTTCCGAATCCGACGCAAAACTAATAGTTAATTGTAACGTTCAGGGCCTCGTAATGACGATGGAACACTCAAATTGCGTCGAGATACAATACATCGTCCTCCAGCCGACATGTCTCCAAGGGGATATTGCTGCCTCGGGCACCATATGGTCCGTCTCCTGTGAGTGTAGATTTTCGAATCCGACGCAAGACTGATACTTAATTGTAACGTTCAGGCCCTCCTAATGACGATGGAACACTCAAAATGCGTCGAGATTCAATACATCGTCCTTCAGTCGACTTGTCTCCAAGGGTCTAATGCTGCCTCGGGCACCTTATGGTCGTTCTCCTGTGAGTTTAGATTTTCGAATCCGACGCAAAACTGATAGTTAATTGTAACGTCCAGGGCCTCCTAATGACGATGGAACACTCAAATTGCGTCGAGATACAATACATCGGCCACCAGCCGACTTGTTTCCAAGGGTCTATTGCTGCCTGTGGCACCTTCTCCTGTGAGTCTAGATTTTCGAATCCGACGCCAAACTGATAGTTAATTGTAACGTTCAGGGCATCCTAATGACGATGGAACACTCAAATTGCGTCGAGATTCAATACATCGTCCTCCAGCCGACTTGTCTCGAAGGGTATATTGCTGCCTCGGGCACCTATATGGTACGTCACCTGTGAGCCTAGATTTTCGAATCTGACGCAAAACTGTTAGTTAACTGTGACGATCAGGGCCTCCTAATGACGATGGAACACTCAAATTGCGTCGAGATTCAATACATCGTTATCCAGCCGACTTGTCTCCAAGTGGATATTGCTGCCTCAGGCACCTTATGGTCGTTCTCCTGTGAGTTTAGATTTTCGAATCCGACGCATAACTGATAGTTAATTGTAACTTTCAGGGCCTCCTAATGACGACGGAACACTCAAATTGCGTCGAGATTCAATACATCGTCCTTCAGCCGAATTGTATCCAAAGGTCTATTGCTGCATCGGGCACCTTATGGTCGTCCACCTGTGAGTCTAGATTTTCGAATCCGACGCAAAACTGGTAATTAATTGTAACGTTCAGGGCCTCCTAATGACGATGGAACACTCAAATTGCGTCGAGATTCAATACATCGTCCTCCAGCCGACTTGTCTCCAAAGGGGTATTGCTGCCTCGGGCACCGTATGTTCCATCTACTGTGAGTCTATATTTTCGAATCCGACGCGAAACTGATAGTTAATTGTAACGTTCAGGGCCTCCTAATAACGATGGAACAAACAAAATGCGTCGAGATTCAATACATCGTCTTTCAGCCGACTTGTCTCAAAAGGACTATTGCTGCTTCGGGCACCTTATGGTCATCCTCCTGTGAGTCTAGATTTTCGAATCCAATGCGAGACTGATAGTAAATTGTAACGTTCAGGGCCTCCTAATGACGATGGAACACTCAAATTGCGTCGAGATTCAATACATCGTCTTTCAGCCGACTTGTCTCCAAAGGTCTATTGCTGCCTCGGGCACGTTATGGTCCTTCTTCTGTGAGTCAAGATTTTCGAATCCGAGGCAAAAATGATAGTTAATTGTAAAGTTCAGGGCCTCCTAATCACGATGGAACGCTCAAATTGCGTCGAGATTCAATACATCGTCATCAAGCCGACTTTTCTCCAAGGGGATATTTCTGCGTCGGGCACCATATGGTCCGTCTCCTGTGAGTCTAGATTTTCGAATCCGACGCGAAACTGATAGTTAATTGTAACGTTCAGGGCCTCCTAATGACGATAGAACACTCAAATTGCGTCGAGATTCAATACATCGTCCTCGAGCCGAATTGTCTCCAAGGTGATATTGCTGCCTCAAGCACCATGTGGTCCTTCTCCTGTGACTCTAGACTTTTGAATTCGACGCGAAACTGATAGTTAATAGTAACGTTCAGGGCCTGCTAATGACGACGGAACACTCAAATTGCATCGAGATTAAATACATCGTCATTCAGCCAACTTGTCTCCAAGGGTCTATTGCTGCCTCGGGCACCTTATAGTCGTTCTCCTGTGAGTCTAGATTTTCAAATCCGACGCAAAACTGATAGTTAATTGTAACTTTCAGGGCCTCCTAATGACGATGGAACACTCAAATTGCGTCGAGATTCAATACATCGGACACCAGCCCACTTGTCTCCAAGGGTCAATTGCTGTCTCGGGCACCTTATGGTCGTTCTCCTTCGACTCTAGATTTTCGAATACGACGCAAAACTGATAGTTAATTCTTACGTTCATGGCCTCCTAAGGACTATGGGACACTCAAATTGCGTCGAGATTCAATACATCGTCCTCCAGCCGAATTGTCTCCAAGGTGATATTGCTGCCTCGGGCACCATATGGTCATTCTCCTGTGAGTCTAGACTTTCGAATCCGACGCAAAACTGACAGTTAGTTGTAACGTTCAGGGCCATCTAATGACGATGGAACACTCAAATAGCGTCGAGATTCAATACATCGTCCTCCCTCCGACTTGTCTCCTAGTGGATATTCCCGCCTCGGGCACCTTATGGTCGTTCTCCTTTGAGTCTAGATTTTAGAATCCGACGCAAGAATGATATTTAATTGTTACGTTCATGGCCTTGTAATGACGATGGACCACTCAAATTGCGTCGAGATTCGATACATCGTCCTCCAGCCGACTTGTCTCCATGGGTCTATTGCTGCCTCGGGCACCTTGTGGTCGTTCTCCTGTGAGTCTAGATTTTCGAATCCGACGCATAACTGAAAGTTAATTGTAACGTTCAGTGCCTTCAAATGACGATGGAACACTCAAATTGCGTCGAGATTCAATACATCGTCCTCCAGCCGCCTTGCCTCCTAGGGGATATTCCTGCCTCGGGCACCTTAAGGTCGTTATGCTTCGAGTCTAGGTTTTCGAATCCGACGCAAAACTGATAGTTAATTGTTACGCTCATGGCCTCCTAATGACGATAGAACACTCAAATTGCGTCGAGATTTAATACATCGTCCTCCAAACGAATTGTCTCCAAGGTGATATTGCTGCCTCGGGCACCTTGTGGTCCTTCTCCTGTGAGTCTAGACTTTTCAATCCGACGCGAAACTGATAGTTAATTGTAACGTTCAGGGCCTCCTAATGACGACGGAACACACAAATTCCGTCGAGATTCAATACATCGTCATTCAGCCGACTTGTCTCCAAAGGTCTATTGCTGCCTCGGGCACCTTATGGTCGTCCTAATGTGAGTCTAGATTTTCGAATCCGACGCAAACTGACAGTTAATTGTAACGTTCAGGGCCTCCTAATGACGATGGAACACTCAAATTGCGTCGAGATTCAATACATCGTCTTCCAGCCGACTTATCTCCAAGGGGATATTGCTGCCTCGTGCACCATACGGTCCCTCTCCTGTGAGTCTAGATTTGTGAATCCGACTCGAACCTGATAGTTAATTGTAACGCTCAGGGCCTCCTAATGACGATGGAACAATCAAATTGCGTCGAGATTCAATACATCGTCCTTCAGCCGACTTGTCTCCAAGAGGATATTACTTCCTCGGGCACCTTATGGTCGTCCTAATGTGAGTCTAGATTTTCGAATCCGACGCAAAACTGACAGTTAATTGTAACGTTCAGGACCTCCTAATGACGATGGAACACTCAAATTGCGTCGAGATTCAATACATCGTCATCCAGCCGATTTGTCTATAAGGTGATATTGCTGCCTCGGGCACCATATGGTCCGTCTCCTGTGAGGCTAGGTTTTCGAATCTGATGCGAAACTGATAGTTAATTGTATCGTTGAGGGCCTCCTAATGACGATGTAACACTCAAATTGCGTCGTGATTCAATACATCGGCCACCAGTCGACTTGTCTCTAAGGGTCTATTGCTGCCTCGGGCACCTTATGGTCGTTCTCCTGTGAGTCTAGATTGTCGAATCCGACGCAAAACTGATAGTTAATTGTAACGTTCAGCGCATCCTAATGACGATGGAACACTCAAATTGCGTCGAGATTTAATACATCGTACTCCAGCCGAATTGACTCCAAGGTGATATTGCTGCCTCGGGCACCATATGCTCCTTCTCCTGTGAGTAGATTTTCTAATCCGACGCTAAAATGATAGTTGATTGTAACGTTCAGGGGCTTCTAATGACGATCGAACACTCCAACTGCGTCGAGATTCAATACATCGGCGTCCAGCCGACTTGTCCCCAAGGGTCTATTGCTGCCTCGGGCACCTTATGGTTGTTCTCCTGTGAGTCTAGATTGTCGAATCCGACGCAAAACTGATAGTTAATTGTAACGTTCAGCGCCTCGTAATAACGATGGAACTCTCAAATTGCGTCGAGATTCAATACATCGTCCACCAGCCGACTTGTCTACAAGGGGATATTGCTGCCCCGGGCACCTTATGGTCCGTCTGCTGTGAGTCTAGATTTTCGTATCCGACGCAAAAGTGATGGTTACTTGTAACGTTCATGGCCACCTAATGACGATGGAACACTCTAATTGCGTCGAGATTCAATACATCGTCCTCCATCCGACTTGTCTCCAAGGGTCTATTGCTGCCTCGGGCACCTAATGGTCGGTCTCCTGAGAGTCTAGAATTTCGAATCCGACGAATAACTGATAGTTAATTGTAACGTTCAGGACCTCCTAATGACGATGGAACACTCAAATTGCGTCGAGATTCAATGCATTGTCCTCCAGCCGACTTGTCTACAAGGCTATATTGCTGCCTCGGGCAACTTATGATCCGTCTCCTGTTAGTCTAGATTTTCGAATCCGACGCAAAACTGGTGGTTAATTGTAACGTTCATGGCCTCCTGATGACGATGGGACGCTCAAATTGCGTCGAGATTCAATACATCGTCCTCCAGCTGACTTGTCTCCAAGGGTCTATTGCTGCATCGGTCACATTATGGTCGTTCTCCTGTGAGTCTAGATTTTCGAATCCGACGCTAATCTGACATTTAATTATAACTTTACGACTCTGCTAACGACGATGGAACACATAAATTGCTTCGCGTTTCAATAAATCGTCCTCCAACCGACTTGTCTCCATGGGTCTATTGCTGAAACGGTCAGCTCATGGTCTTTCTCCAGTGAGTCCAGATTTTCGAATCCTACGCAAAAAGGACTGTTAATTGTAACGTTCCGACCATCCTAACGGCGATGGAACACACAAATAGCGTCGCGATTCAATACATCGTCCTCCATCCGACTTGTCTCCAAGGATCTATTGTTGCTTCGGGCACCTTATGGTCGTTCTCCTGTGAGTATAGATTTTCGAATCCGAGGCAAAACTGATAGTTAATTGTATCGTTCAGGGCCTCCTAATGACGATGGAACACTCAGATAGCGTCGAGATTCAATACATCGTCCTCCAGCCGACTTGCTTCCAGTGGTCTATTGCTGCCTCGGGCACCTTATAGTCGTTCTCCTGTGGTTCTAGACTTCCGGATCCCTCGAAAGACTGATAGTTAATTGTAACGTTCAGGGCCTCCTAATGACGATGGAACACTCAAATTGCGTCGAGATTCAATACATCGTCCTCCAGCCGACTTGTCTCCAAGGGTCTATTGCTGCCTCTGGCACCTTATGGTCGTGCTCCTATGAGTCTAGATTTTTGAATCCGACGCAAAACTGATATTTAACGTTAATGGCCTCCTAATGACGATGGAACCCTCAAATTGCGTTGAGATACAATACATCGTCATCCAGCCGACTTGTCTACAAGGGGGTATTGCTGCCTTGGGTACCATATGGTCCGTCTCCTGTGAGTCTAGGTTTTCGAATCCGACGCGAAACTGATAGTTAATTGTAACGTTCAGGGCCTCCTAATGACGATGGAAAACTCAAATGGCGTCGAGATTCAATACATCGTCCTTCAGCCGACTTGTCTCCAAGGGTCTATTGCTGCCTCGGGCACCGTATGGTCGTTCTCCAGTGAGTCTAAATTTTCGAATCCGACGCAAAACTGATAGTTAATTGTAACGTTCAGGGCCTCCTAATGACGATGGGACACTCAAATTGCGTCGAGATTCAATACATCGGAATCCAGCCGACTTGTCTCCTAGGGGGTATTCCTTCCTCGGGCACCTTATGGTCGTTCTCCTGTGAGTCTAGATTTTCCAATCCGACACAAAATTGATACTTAATTGTTACGTTCAGGGCCTCCTAATGACGATGGAACACTGAAATTGCGTCTAGATACAATACATCGTCATTCAGCCGACTTGTCTCCACGGGTCTATTGCTGCTTCGGGCACCTTATGGTCGTTCTCATGTGAGTCTAGATTTTCGAAACCGACGGATAACTGACAGTTAATTGTAACGTTCAACGCCTCCTAATGATGATGGAACACTCAAATAGCGTCCAGATTTAATACATCGTCCTTCAGCCGACTTGTCTCCAAGGGTCTATTGCTGCCTCGGGCACCTTATGGTCGTTCTCCTGTGAGTAGATTTTCGAGTCCGACGCAAAACTAATAGTTAATTGTAACTTTCAGGACCTCCTAATGACGATGGAACACTCAAATTGCGTCGAGATTCAATATATCGTCCGCCAGACGACTTGTCTCGAAGGGTCTACTGCTGCCTCAGGCACGTTATGTTTCTTCTTCTGTGAGTCTAGAATTTCGAATCCGAGGCAAAAATGATAGTTAATTGAAAAGTTCAGGGCCTCCTAATGACGATGGAACACTCAAATGGCGTCGAGATTCAATATATCGTCCTTCAGCCGACTTGTCTCCAAGGGTCTATTGCTGCCTCGGGCACCTTATGGTCGTTCTCCAGTGAGTCCAAATTTTCGAATCCGACGCAAAACTGATAGTTACTTGTAACGTTCAGGGCCTCCTAATGACGATGGAACACTCAAATTGCGTCGAGATTCAATACATCGTCCTCAAGCCGGCTTGTCTCCGACGGGATATAGCTGCCTCGTGCACCTTATGGTCGTTCTCCAGTGAGTCTAAATTTTCGAATCCGACGCGAAACTGATAGGTAATTGTAACGTTCAGGGCCTCCTAATGACGATGGAACACTCAAATTGCGTCGAGATTTAGTACATCGGCCACCAGCCGACTTGTCTCGAGGGGATACATTTCCCTCGGGCACCATATGGTCCGTCTGCTGTGAGTCTAGATTTTCGAATCCGACGGGAAACTGATAGTAAATTGTAACGTTCAGGGCCTCCTAATGACGATGGAACACTCAAAATGCGTCGCGATTCAATACATCGTCCTCCAGCCGACTTGTTTCTAAGTGTCTATTGCTGCCTCGGGAACTTTACGGTCGTTCTCCTGTGAGTCTACATTGTTGAATCCGACGCATAACTGATAGTTAATTGTAACGTTCAGCGCCTCCTAATGGCAATGGGACACTCAAACAGCGTCGAGATTCAATACATTGTCCTCAATCCGCCTTGTCTACAAGGGGATATTGCTGCCTCGGGCACCTTATGGTCTGCCTCCTGTGAGTCTAGACTTTCGAATCCGACGCAAAACTGACGGTTAATTGTAACGTTCAGGGCCTCCTAATGACGACGGAACACTCAAATTGCGTCGAGATTCAATACATCGTCCTCCAGCCGACTTGTCTACAAGGGTCTATTGCTGCCTCGGGCACCTTATGGTCGTTCTCCTATGAGTAGATTTTCGAATCCGACGCAAAACTAATAGTTAATTGTAACGTTCAGGACCTCCTAATGACGATGGAACACTCAAATTGCGTCGAGATTCAATATATCGTCCTCCAGACGACTTGTCTCGAAGGGTCTATTGCTGCCTCGGGCACGTTATGGTCCTTCTTCTGTGAGTCTAGATTTTCGAATCCGAGGCAAAAATGATAGTTAATTGTAAAGTTCAGAGCCTCCTAATCACGATGGAACGCTCAAATTGCGTCGAGATTAAATACATCGTCATCAAGCCGACTTTTCTCCAAGGGGATATTTCTGCGTCGGGCACCATATGGTCCGTCTCCTGTGAGTCTAGATTTTCGAATCCGACGCGAAACTGATAGTTAATTGTAACGTTCAGGGCCTCCTAATGACGATGGAACACTCACATTGGGTGGCGATTCAATACATCATCCACCAGCCGACTTGTCTCCAAGGGTCTATTGCTGCATCTGGCACTTTATGGTCGTGCTCCTGTGACTCTAGATTTTCGAATCCGACGCGAAACAAATAGTTAATTGTAACGTTCAAGGCCTCCTAATGAAGATCGAACACTCAAATTGCGTCGCGATTCAATACATCGTCCTCCAGCCGACTTGTCTCCAAGGGTCTATTTTTGCCTCGGCCGCCTATTGGTCGTTCTCCTGTGAGTCTAGATTATAGAATCCGAAGCAAAACTGATAGTTAATTCTAACGGTCAGGGCCTCCTAATGACGATGGAACACTCAAATTGCGTCGAGATTCAATACAACGTCCTCCAGCAGACTTGCCTCCAAGGGGATATTGCTGCCACGGGCACCATATGGTCCGTCTCCTGTGATTCTAGATTTTCGAATCCGACGCAAAACTGACGGTTAATTCTCATGTTCCGGGCCTCTTAATGACGATCGAACACTCAAATTGCGTCGCGATTCAATACATCGTCCTCCAGCCGATTTGTCTCCAAATGTCTATTGCTGCCTATGGCACCTAATGGTCGTTCTCCTGTGAGTCTAGATTTTCGAATCCGACACAAAACTCATAGTTAATTGTAACGTTCATGGCCACCTAATGACAATGGAACACTCAAATTGCGTCGAGATTCAATACATCGCCCTCCAGGCGACTTGTCTTCGAGGGTTTATTGCTGCCTCGGGCACCTTGTGGTCGCTCTTCTCTGAGTCTACATTTTCGAATCCGACGCAAAACTGGTAGTTAATTGTAACGTTCAGGGCCTCCTAACGACGATGGAACACTCAAATTGCGTCGAGATTCAATACATCGTCCTCAAGCCGACTTGTCTCCAAGGGGATATTGCTGCCTGTGGAACTCAATTGTCGTCCTCCTGTGAGTCCAGATTTTCGAATCCGACCCAAAACTGATGGATAATTGTAACGTTCATTGCCTCCTAATGACGATGGAACACTCAAATTGCGCCGAGAATCAACACATCGTCCTCCAGCCGACTTGTCTCCAAGGGGATATTGTTGCCTCGGGCACCTTATGGTCGTTCTCCTGTGAGTCTAGATTTTCGAATCCGACGTAAAACTGATAGTGCAGGGCCTCCTAATAGCGATGGAACAGACAAACTGCGTCGAGATTCAATACTTCGTTCTCCAGCCGACTTGTCTCCAAGGGCATATTGCTGCCACAGGCACCATATTGACCGTCTCCTGTGATTCTAGATTTTCGAATCCGACGCAAAACTGACGGTTAATTCTGATGTTCTGGGCCTCTTAATGACGATGGAACACTCAAATTGCGTCGCGATTCAATACATCGTCCTCCAGCCGATTTGTCTCCAAATGTCTATTGCTGCCTATGGCATCTAATGGTCGTTCTCCTGTGAGTCTAGTTTTTCGAATCCGACACAAAACTCATAGTTAATTGTAGTGTTCATGGCCACCTAATGGCAATGGAACTCTCAAATTGCGTCGAGATTCAATACATCGTCCTCCAGGCAACTTGTCTTCGAGGGTTTATTGCTGCCTCGGGCACCTTGTGGTCGTTCTCCTCTGAGTCTACATTTTCGAATCCGACGTAAAACTGGTAGTTAATTGTAACGTTCAGGGCCTCCTAACGACGATGAAACACTCAAATTGCGTCGAGATTCAATACATCGTCCTGCAGTTGACTTGTCTCCAAGGGGATATTGCTGCTTCGGGCACCATATGATCCGTCCCCGGTGGGTCTAGATTTTCGAATCCGACACGAAACTGATAGATAATTGTAACATTCAGGGCCTCCTAATGACGATGGAACACTCAAATTGCGTCGAGATTCAATACATCGTCCTCCGGCCGACTTGTCTCATAGGCGATATTCCTGCCTCGTGCACCTTAAAGTCGTTCTCCTGTGAGTCTAAATTATAGAATCCGACGCAAAACTGATAGTTAATTGTAACGTTCAGGACCTCCTATTGACAATGGGACGCTCAAATTGAGTCGAGATTCAATAGATCGTCCTCATGCCGACTTGTCTCTAAGCGTCTATTGCTGCCTCTGGCACCTTATGGTCGTGCTCCTGTGGGTCTAGATATTCGAATCCGACACAAAACTGATAGTTAGCTGTAACGTTCAGGGCCTCCTAATGACGATGGATCACTCAAATTGCGTCGAGCTTCAATACATCGTCCTCAAGCCGACTTGTCTCCAAGGGGATATTGCTGCCTGTGAGTCTAGGTTTTCAAATCCGACGCAAAACGTTCATGGCTTCCTAATGACGATGGAACACTCAAATTGCGACGAGAATCAATACATTATCCTCCAGCCGACTTGTCTCCAAGGGGATATTGCTGCATCGGGCACCTTATGGTCGTTCTCCAGTGAGTATAGATTTTCGAATCCAACGCTAAACTGATGGTTAATTGTAATGTTTATGGCCTCCTAATGACGATGGAACACTCAGATTGCGTCAAGATTCAATACATCGTCCTCCAGCCGAATTGTCTCCAAGCGTCTATTGCTGCCTCTGGCACCTTATGGTCGTGCACCTGTGAGTCAAGATTTTCGAATCCGACGCGAAACTGATAGTTAATTGTAACGTTCAGGGCCTCCTAATGACGATGGAACACACAAATTGCGTCGAGATTCAATACATCGTCCTCCAGGCGACTTGTCTCCGAGGGTTTATTGCTGCCTCGGGCACCTTATTGTCGTTCTCCTCTGAGACTACATTTTGGAATCCGACGCAAAACTGGTAGTTAATTGTAACGTTCAGGGCCTCCTAACGACGATGGAACACTCAAATTGCGTCGAGATTTAATACATCGTCCTCAAGCCGACTTGTCTCCAAGGGGATATTGCTGCCTGTGGAACTCAATTGTCGTCCTCCTGTGAGTCCAGATTTTCGAATCCGACCCAAAACTGATGGATAATTGTAACGTTCATTGCCTCCTAATGACGATGCAACACTCAAATTGCGCCGAGAATCAATTCATCGTCCTCCAGCCGGCTTGTCTCCAAGGGGATATTGTTGCCTCGGGCACCTTATGGTCGTTCTCCTGTGAGTCTAGATTTTCGAATCCGACGTAAAACTGATAGTGCAGGGCCTCCTAATAGCGATGGAACAGACAAACTGCGTCGAGATTCAATACTTCGTTCTCCAGCCGACTTGTCTCCAAGGGCATATTGCTGCCACAGGCACCATATGGTCCGTCTCCTGTGATTCTAGATTTTCGAATCCGACGCAAAACTGACGGTTAATTCTGATGTTCCGGGCCTCTTAATGACGATGGAACACTCAAATTGCGTGGCGATTCAATACATCGTCCTCCAGCCGATTTGTCTCCAAATGTCTATTGCTGCCTGTGGCACCTAATGGTCGTTCTCCTGTGAGTCTAGTTTTTCGAATCCGACACAAAACTAATAGTTAATTGTAACGTTCATGGCCACCTAATGACAATGGAACACTCAAATTGCGTCGAGATTCAATACATCGTCCTCCAGGCGACTTGTCTTCGAGGGTTTATTGCTGCCTCGGGCACCTTGTGGTCGTTCTCCTCTGAGTCTACATTTTCGAATCCGACGTAAAACTGGTAGTTAATTGTAACGTTCAGGGCCTCCTAACGACGATGAAACACTCAAATTGCGTCGAGATTCAATACATCGTCCTGCAGTTGACTTGTCTCCAAGGGGATATTGCTGCTTCGGGCACCATATGATCCGTCCCCGGTGGGTCTAGATTTTCGAATCCGACACGAAACTGATAGATAATTGTAACATTCAGGGCCTCCTAATGACGATGGATCACTCAAATTGCGTCGAGATTCAATACATCGTCCTCAAGCCGACTTGTCTCCAAGGGGATATTGCTGCCTGTGAGTCTAGGTTTTCAAATCCGACGCAAAACGTTCATGGCTTCCTAATGACGATGGAACACTCAAATTGCGACGAGAATCAATACATTGTCCTCCAGCCGACTTGTCTCCAAGGGGATATTGCTGCGTCGGGCACCTTATGGTCGTGCACCTGTGAGTCAAGATTTTCGAATCCGACGCGAAACTGATAGTTAATTGTAACGTTCAGGGCCTCCTAATGACGATGGAACACACAAATTGCGTCGAGATTCAATACATCGTCCTCCAGGCGACTTGTCTCCGAGGGTTTATTGCTGCCTCGGGCACCTTATTGTCGTTCTCCTCTGAGACTACATTTTGGAATCCGACGCAAAACTGGTAGTTAATTGTTACTTTCAGGGCCTCCTAATTACGATGGAACACTCAAATTGCGTCGAGATTCAATACATCGTCCTCAAGCCGACTTGTCTCCAAGGGGATATTGCTGCCTGTGAGTCTAGGTTTTCAAATCCGACGCAAAACGTTCATGGCTTCCTAATGACGATGGAACACTCAAATTGCGACGAGAATCAATACATTGTCCTCCAGCCGACTTGTCTCCAAGGGGATATTGCTGCGTCGGGCACCTTATGGTCGTGCACCTGTAAGTCAAGATTTTCGAATCCGACGCGAAACTGATAGTTAATTATAACATTCAGGGCCTCCTAATGACGATGGAACACTCAAGTTGTGTCGATATTCAAAACATCGTCCTCCAGCCGACTTGTCTCCAAGGGTCTATTACTGCCTCGGGCGCCTTATGGTGGTACCCCTCTGAGTCTACATTTTCGAATCCGACGCGAAACTGATAGTTAATTGTGACGTTCAGGGCCTCCTAATGACGCTGCAACACACATATTGCGTCGAGATTCAATAGATCGTCCTCCAGGCGACTTGTCTCCAAGCGTATAATGCTGCTTTGGGCACCTTATGGTCGTTCTCCTGTGAGTCTAGATTATCGAATCCAACGCAAAACTGATAGTTAATTGTAACGTTCAGGGCCTCCTAATGACGATGGAACACTCAAATTGTGTCGAGATTCAATACATCGGCCTCCAGCCGACTTGTCTCCAAGGGTCTATTGTTGCCTCAGGCACCTTGTGGTCGTTCACCTGTGAGACTAGATTATCGAATCCGACGCAAAACTGATAGTTAATTGTAACGTTCAGGGCCTCCTAATGACGATGGAACACTCATATTGCGTCGCAATTCAATTCATCGTATTACAGCCCACTTGTCTCAATGGGTCTACTGCTGCCTCTGGCACCTTATAATCGTGCTCCTGTAAGTCTAGATTATCGATACCCGCGCGAAACTGATTGTTAATTGAAACGTTCAGGGCCTCCTAATGACGATAGAACACTCAAATTGCGTCGAGATTCAATACATCGTCCTCCAGAGGATTCGTCTCCCAGGGTCTATTGCTGCCTCGGGCACCTTATGGTCGTTCTCCTGTGAGTCTAGATTATCGAATCCGACGCAAATCTGATGGTTAATTGTAACGTTCGTGGCCTCCTAATCACGATGGAACACTCAAATTGCGTCGAGAATCAATACATCGTTCTTCAGCCGACTTGTCTTCAATGGGATATTGCTGCCTCGGGCACCTTATGGTCGTTCTCCTGTGAGTCTAGATTTTCGAATCCGACGCAAAAATGATAGTTAAATATAACGTTGAGGGCCTCCTAATGACGATGGAACACGTCATTCAGCCGACTTGTCTCCAAGGGGTCATTGCTGCCTCTGGCAACTTGTGAGTCTAGATTTTCGAATCCGACGCGAAACTGATAGTTAATTGTGACGTTCAGGGCCTCCTAATGACGCTGCAACACTCATATTGCGTCGAGAATCAATAGATCGTCCTCCAGGCGCCTTGTCTCCAAGCGTCTAATGCTGCTTCGGGCACCCTATGGTCGTTCGTCTGTGAGTCTAGATTATCGAATCCGACGCAAAACTGATAGTTAATTGTAACGTTCAGGGCCTCCTAATGACGATGGAACACTCAAATTGTGTCGAGATTCAATACATCGGCCTCCAGCCGACTTGTCTCCAAGGGTCTATTGCTGCCTCAGGCACCTGGTGGTCGTTCACCTGTGAGTCTAGATTATCGAATCCGACGCAAAACTGATAGTTGATTGTAACGTTCAGGGCCTCCTAATGACGATGGAATACTCAAATTGCGTCGCGATTCATTCATCGTCCTCCAGCCGACTTGTCTCAATGGGTCTACTGCTACCTCGGTCACCTTATGGTCGTTCTCCTGTGAGTCCTGATATTCGAATCCGACGCAAGACGGACTGCTAATTGTAACGTTAAGAGCCTCCTAATGACGATGGAACACTCATATTGCGTCGAGATTCAATACATCGTCCTCCTGCCGACTTGTCTCCAAGGATCTACTGCTGCCTCTATCACCTTATAATCGTGCTCCAGTAAGTCTAGATTTTCGAATCCCGCGCGAAACTGATTGTTAATTGTAACGTTCAGGGCCTCCTAATGACGATGGAACACTCAAATTGCGTCCAGATTCAATACATCGTCCTTCAGACGATTCGTCTCCAAGGGTCTATTGCTGCCTCGGGCACCTTATGGTCGTTCTCCTGTGAGTCTAGATTATCGAATCCGACGCAAAACTGATGGTTAATTGTAACGTTCATGGCCTCCTAATCACGATGGAACACTGAAATTGCGTCGAGAATCAATACATCGTCCTTCAGCCGACTTGTCTCCAAGGGGATATTGCTGCCTCGGGCGCCTTATAGTCGTTCTCCTGTGAGTCTAGATTTTCGAATCCGACGCAAAACAGATAGTTAATTGTAACGTTCAGGGCCTCCTAATATCGATGGAAAACTCAAATTGCATCGAGATTCAAGACATCGTCCTCCAGCCGACTTGTCTCCAAGGGGATATAGCTGCCTCGGGCATCATATGGTCGTTCTCCTGTGAGTCTAGTTTTTCGAATCCGACGCAAAACTGACAGTTAATTGTAACGTTCACGGCCTCCTAATGACGATGGAACACTCAAATTGCGTCGAGATTCAATACATCGTCCTCCAGCCGACTTGTCTCCAAGGGTCTATTGCTGCCTATGGCACCTAATGTTCGTTCACCTGTGAGTCTAGATTTTAGAATCCGACTCATTACTGATGGTCAATTGTAACAATCATGGCCGCCTAATGACGATGGAACACCCAAATTGCGTCGAGAATCAATACATTGTCCTCCAGCCAACTTGTCTCCAAGGGGATATAGCTGCCTCGGACACCATATGTTCGTTCTCCTGTGAGTCTAGATTTTCGAATCCGACGCAAAACTCGTAGTTAATTGTAACGTTCAGGGCCACCTAATGACAATGGAAAACTCAAATTGCGTCGAGATTCAATATATCGTCCTCCAGCCGACTTGTCTCCGAGGATTGATTGCTGCCTCGGGCACCCTATGGTCGTTCTCCTCTGAGTCTAAATTTTCGCATCCGACGCAAAGCTGGTAGTTAATTGTAACGTTCAGGCCTCCTAATGACGATGGAACACTCCACTTGCGTCGAAATTCAATACATCGTCCTCCAGCCGACTTGTCTCCTAGACGGTATTCCTGCCTCGGGCACCTTATGGTCGTTCTCCTGAGAGTCTAGATTTCAGAATCCGACGCAAAACTGATAGTTAATTGTAACGTTCAGGGCATCCTAATGACGATGGAACACTCAAATTGCGTCTAGATTGAATACATCGTCCTCCAGCCGACTTGTCTCCTAGACGATATTCCTGCCTCGGGCACCTTATGGTCGTTCTCCTGAGAGTCTAGATTTTAGAATCCGACGCAAAACTGATAGTTAATTGTAACGTTCAGGGCCTCTCAATGACGATGGATCACTCAAATTGCGTCGAGATTCAATACATCGGCCTCCAGCCGACTTGTCTCCAAGGGGATATTGCTGCCTCGGTCACCTTATGGTCGTTCTCCTGTGAGTCTACATTGTCGAATCCGACGCAAAACTGATAGTTAATTGTAATGTTCAGGGCCTCCCAATGACGATGGAGCACACTAATTGCGTCGAGATTCAATACATCGTCCTCCAGCCGACTCGGCTCAGAGGGGTTATTGCTACCTCGGGCACCATATGGTCCGACTCCTGTGAGTCTAGATTTTCGAATCCGACGGAAACTGATAGTTGAGTGTAACATTCAGGGCCTCCTAATGACGATGGACCACTCAAATTGCGTCGAGAATCAATACATCGTCCTCCAGCCGACTTGTCTCCAAGGGTCTATTGCTGCCTCGGACACCTCATGGTCGTTCTCCTGTGAGTCTAGCTTAACGAATCCGACGCATAACTGATAGTTAATTGTAACGTTCAGCGCCTCCGAATGACGATGGAACACTCAAATTGCGTCGAGATTCAATACATCGTCCTGCAGCCGACTTGTCTCCAAGGGTCTATTGCTGCCTCTGGCACCTTAATATCGTGCTCCTGTGAGTCTAGATTTTCGAATCCCACGCGAAACTGATTGTTAATTATAACGTTCAGGTCACCCTAATGACGATGGAACACTCAAATTGCGACGAGATTCAATACTTCGTTCTCCAGGCGACTTGTCTCTAAGGGTCTATTATTGCCTCGGGCACCTTATGGTTGTTCTCCTGTGTGTCTAGATTATCGAATCCGACGCAAAACTGATAGTTAATTATAACGTTCAGGGCCTCCTAATGACGATGGAACACTCAAATTGCGTCGAGATTCAATACATCGTCCTCCAGCCGACTTGCCTCCAAGGGGATATTTCTGCCTCGGGCATCATATGGTCCGCCTCCTGTGAGTCTAGATTTTCGAATCTGACGCAAACTGACGGTTAATTCTGATGTTCCGGGCCTCTTAATGACGATGGAACATTAAAATTGCGTAGCGATTCAATACATCGTCCTCCAGCCGATTTGTCTCCAAGGGTCTATCGCTGCCTATGGCACCTAATGGTCGTTCTCCTGTGAGTCTAGATTTTAGAATCCGACCCAGAACTGATGGTTAATTGTAACAAACATGGCCTCCTAATGACGATGGAACACTCAAATTGCATCGAGATTCAATACATCGTCCTCCAGGCTACTTGTCTCCAAGGGGATATTGCTGCTTCGTGCACCATATGGTCCGTCTCCTGTGAGTTTAGATTTTCGAATCCGACGCAAAACTGATAGTTAATTGTAACGTTCAGGGCCTCCTAATGACGATGGAACACTTAAATTGCGTCTAGATTGAATACATCGTCCTCCAGCCGACTTGTCTCCTAGACGATATTCCTGCCTCGGGCACCTTATGGTCGTTCTCCTGAGAGTCTAGATTTTAGAATCCGACGCAAAACTGATAGTTAATTGTAACGTTCAGGGCCTCTCAATGACGATGGATCACTCAAATTGCGTCGAGATTCATTACATCGGCCTCCAGCCGACTTGTCTCCAAGGGTCTATTGCTGCCTCGGGCACCTTGTGGTCGTTCTCCTGTGAGTCTAGATTCTCGAATCCGACGAAAAACTGTTAGTTATTTCTAACGTTCAGGACCTCCTAATGACAATGGGACGCCCAAATTGCGTCGAGATTCAATAGATCGTCCTCCAGCCGACATGTCTCCAAGCGTCTATTGCTGCCTCTGGCACCTTATGGTCGTGCTCCTGTGAGTCTAGATTTTCGAATCCGACGCAAAACTAATGGTTAATTGTAACGTTTATGGCCTCGTAATGACGCTGGAACACTCAGATTGCGTCGAGATTCAATACATCGTCCTCCAGCCGACTTGTCTCCAAGCATCTATTACTGCCTCTGGCACCTTATGATCGTGCACCTGTGAGTCTACATTTTGAATCCGACGCAAACCTGGTGATTAATTGAAACGTTCAGGGCCTCCTAATGACGATGGAACATTCAAATTGCGTCGAAATTCGATACATCGTCCTCCAGCAGACTTCTCTCCAAAGGTATATTTCTGCCTCTGGCACCATATGGTGCGTCTCCTGTGAGTCTAGATTTTCGAATCCGACGCGTAACTGATATTTAATTGTAAGTTTCAGGGCCTACTAATGACGATGGAACACTCAAATTGCGTCGAGATTCAATACATCGTCCTCCAGCCGACATGTCTCCAAGGGTCTATTGCTGCCTCGGGCACCTTATGGTCGTTCTCCTCTGAGTCTACATTTACGAATCCGACGCAAAACTGGTTGTTAATTGTAACGTTCAGGGTCTCCTAATGACGATGTAACACTCAAATTGCGTCGAGATTCAATACATCGTCCACCAGCCGACTTGTCTCCAAGGAGATATTGCTGCCTCGAGCACCATATGGTCCGTCTCCTGTGAGTTTAGATTTTCGAATCCGACGCGAAACTGACGGTTAATTCTGATGTTCCGGGCCTCTTAATGACGATGGAACACTCAAATTGCGGCGAGATTCAATTCATCGTCCTTCAGCCGACTTTTCACCAAGGGTCTATTGCTGCGTCGGGCACCTTATGGTCGATCTCCTCTGAGTCTACATTTTCGAATCCGACGCAAAACTGATAGTTAATTGGAACGTTCAGGGGCGATGGAACACATTAATATTGCGTCGAGATTCAATACATCGTCCTCCAGGCGACTTGACTCCAAGGGGATATTGCTGCTTCGGGCACCATATGGTCCGTGGCCTGCGAGTCTAGATTTTCGAATCCGACGCAAAACTCATGGTTAATTGTAACGTTCAGGGCCACCTAATGACAATGGAACACTCAAATTGCTCGAGATACAATACATCGTCCTCTAGGCAACTTGCTCCGAGGGTTTATTGCTGCCTCGGGCACCTTATGGTCGATCTCCTCTGATTCTAAAATTTCGAATCCGACGCAAAACTGGTAGTTAATTGTAACGTTCAGGGCCTCCTAATGACGATGGAACACTCAAATTGCGTCGAGATTCAATACATCGTCCTCAAGCCGACTTGTCTCCAAGCGGATATTGCTGCCTATGGCACCTAATGGTCGTTCTTCTGTGAGTCTAGATTTTCGAATCCGACGCAAAACTGGTTGTTAATTGTAACGTTCAGGGTCTCTTAATGACGGTGGAACACTCAAATTGCGTCGAGATTCAATACATCGTCCACCAGCCGACTTGTCTCCAAGGTTATATTGCTGCATCGGACACCATATGGTCCGTCTCCTGTGAGTTTAGATTTTCGAATCCGACGCGAAACTCATAGTTAATTGTAACGTTCAGGGCCTCCTAATGACGATTTAACACTCAAATTGCGTCGAGATTCAATACATCGTCCTCCTGCCGACTTGCCACCAGGGGCTATTGCTGCCTCGGGCATAATATGGTCGTTCTCCTGTGAGTCTAGATTATTGAATCCGACGCAAAACTGATAGTTAATTGTAACGTTCAGGGCCCACTAATGACGATGGAACACTCAAATTGCGTCGAGATTCAATTCATCGTCCTTCAGCCGACTTGTCACCAAGGGTCTATTGCTGCCTCGGGCACCTTATGGTCGTTCTCCACTGAGTCTACATTTTCGAATCCGACGCAAACCTGATAGTTAATTGTAAGAATCAGGGGCGATGGAACACTCAAATTGCGTCGAGATTCAATACATCGTCCTCCAGGAGACTTGTTTCCAAGGGGATATTGTCGCTTCGGGCACCATATGGTCCGTCGCCTGTGAGTCTAGATTTTTGAAACCGACGCGAAACTGATAGTTAATTGTAACATTCAGGGCCTCCTAATGGCAATGGAACACTCAAATTGCGTCGAGATTCAAAACAACGTCCTCCAGCCGACTTGTCTCCAAAGGTCAATTACTGCCTCGGGATTCTGTGAGTCTAGATTATCGAATCCGACGCAAAACTGATAGTTAATTGTAACGTTCAGTGCCTCCTAATGACGATGGAACACTCAAATTGCGTCAAGATTCAATACATCGTCCTCCAGCCGACTTGTCTCCAAGGGTCTATTGTTGCCTCGGGCGCCTTTTGGTCGTCCTCCTGTGAGTCTAGACTATGGAATCCGAAGCAAAAGTGGTAGTTAATTGTAACGTTCAGGGCCTCCTAATGACGATGGAACACTCAATTGCGTCGAGATACAATACATAGTCCTCCAGCCGACTTGCCTCCAAGGGGATATTGCTGCCTCGTGCACCATATGCTCCGTCTCCTGTGATTCTAGATTTTCGAATCCGACGCAAAACTGACGGTTAGTTCTGATGTTCCGAGGCTCTTAATGACGATGGAACACTCAAATTGCGTCGCGATTCAATACATCGTCCTCAAGCCGACTTGTCTCCAAGGGTCTATTGCTGCCTGTGGCACCTAATGGTCGTTCTCCTGTGAGTCTAGATTTTCGAATCCGACCCAAAACTGACGGTTAATTGTAACAATCATGGCCTCCTAATGACGATGGAACACTCGAATTGCGTCGAGAATCAATACATCGTCCTCCAGCCGACTTGTCTCCAAGGGGATATTGCTGCCTCGGGCACCATATGATCCGTCTCCTGTGAGTCTAGATTTTCGAATCCGACGCGAAACTGATAGTTAATTGTAACGTTCAGGGCCTCCTAATGACGATTTAACACTCAAATTGCGTCGAGATTCAATACATCGTCCTCCTGCCGACTTGTCTCCAGGGGGCTATTGCTGCCTCGGGCACCTTATGGTCGTTCTCCTGCGAGTCTAGATTGTTGAATCCGACGCAAAACTGATAGCTAATTGTAACGTTCAGGCCCTCCTAATGACGATGGAACACTCAAATTGCGTCGAGATTCAATTCATCGTCCTTCAGCCGACTTGTAACCAAGGGTCTATTGCTGCCTCGGACACCTTATGGTCGTTCTCCTCTGAGTCTACATTTTCGAATCCGACGCAAAACTGATAGTTAATTGTAACGTTCAGGGGCGATGGAACACTCAAATTGCGTTGAGATTCAATACATCGTCCTCCAGACGATTTGTCTCCACGGCTCTATTGCTGCCTGTGGCACCTAATGGTCGTTCTCCTGTGAGTCTAGCCTTTCGAATGCGACGCGAAACTGATAGTTAATTGTAACATTCAGGGCCTCCTAATGACGATGGAACACTCAAATTGCGTCGAGCTTCAATACATCGTCCTCCAGCCGACTTGTCCTCAAGGGGATCTTGCTACCTCGGTCACCTTATGGTCGTTCTCCTGTGAGTCTAGATTGTCGAATCCGACACAAAACTGATAGTTAATTGTAATGTTCAGGGCCTCCCAATGACGATGGAACACACTAATTGCTTCGAGATTCAATACATCCTCCTCCAGCCGACTTGTCTCAGCGGGGATATTGCAGCCTCGGGCACGATATGGTCCGTCTCCTGTGATTCTAGATTTTCGGATCCGACGCAAAACTGACGGTTAATTCTGATGTTCCGGGCCTCTGAATGACGATGGAACACTCAAATTGCGTCGCGATTCAATACATCGTCCTCCAGCCGATTTGTCTCCAAGGGTCTATCGCTGCCTATGGCACCTAATGGTCGTTCTCCTGTGAGTCTAGATTTTAGAATCCGACTCAGAACTGATGGTTAATTGTAACAATCATGGCCTCCTAATGACGATGGAACACTCAAATTGCATCGAGAATCAATACATCGTCCTCCAGCCGACTTGCCTCCAAGGGGATTTAGCTGCCTCGGACACCATATGGTCGTTGTCCTGTGTGTCTAGATTTTCGAATCCGACGCAAAACTCATAGTTAATTGTAACGTTCAGGGCAACCTAATGACAATAGAACACTCAAATTGCGTCGAGATTCAATACATTGTTCTCCAGGCGACTTGTCTCAGAAGGTTTATAGCTGCCTCGTGCACCTTATGGTCGTTTTCCTCTGAGTCTAAATTTTCGAATCCGACAAAAAACTGGTAGTTAATTGTAACGTTCAGGGCCTCCTAACGACGATGGAAAACTCAAATTGCATCGAGAATCAATACATCGTCCTCCAGCCGACTTGCGTCCAAGGGGATTTAGCTGCCTCGGACACCATATGGTCGTTGTCCTGTGTGTCTAGATTTTCGAATCCGACGCAAAACTCATAGTTAATTGTAACGTTCAGGGCAACCTAATGACAATAGAACACACAAATTGCGTCGAGATTCAATACATTGTCCTCCAGGCGACTTGTCTCAGAAGGTTTATAGCTGCCTCGTGCACCTTATGGTCGTTTTCCTCTGAGTCTAAATTTTCGAATCCGACAAAAAACTGGTAGTTAATTGTAACGTTCAGGGCCTCCTAACGACGATGGAACACTCAAATTGCGTCGATATTCAATACATCGTCCTCAAGCCGACTTGTCTCCAAGGGCATATTGCTGCCTGTGGCACCTAATGTTCGTTCTCCTGTGAGTCTAGATTTTCGAATCCGACCCAAAACTGATGGTTAATTGTAACGTTCAATGCCTCCTAATGACGATGGAACACTCAAATTGCGTCGAGATTCAATTCATCGTCCTCCTGCGGACTTGTCTCCAAGGGGCCATTGCTGCCTCGGGCACCTTATGGTCGTTCTCCTCTGTGTCTACATTTTCAAATCCGACGCAAAACTAATAGTTATTTGTAACGTTCAGGGGCGATGGAACACTCAAATTGCGTTGAGATTCAATACATCGTCCTCCAGGCGACTTGTCTTTAAGGGGATATTGCTTTTCCGGGCACCATATGGTCCGTCTCCTGTGAGTCTAGATTTTCGAATCCGACGCGAAACTTATAGTTAATTGTAACACTCAGGGCCTACTAATGACGATGGAACACTCAAATTGCGTCAAGATTCAATTCATCGTCCTCAAGCCGACTTGTCTCCAAGGGGATATTGCTGCCTGTGAGTCTAGATTTTAGAATCCGACTCAGAATTGATGGTTAATTGTAACAATCATGGCCTCCTAATGACGATGGAACATTCAAATTGCATCGAGAATCAATACATCGTCCTCCAGCCGACTTGTCTCCAAGGGGATATAGCTGCCTCGTACACCATTTGGTCGTTCTCCTGTGAGTCTAGATTTTCGAATCCGACGCAAAACTCATAGTTAATTGTAACGTTCAGGGCCTCCTAATGACGATGGATCACTCAAATTGCGTCGAGATTCAATACATCGTCCTCAAGCCGACTTGTCTCCAAGGGGATATTGCTGCCTGTGGCACCTGATGGTCGTTCTCCTGTGAGTCTACATTTTCGAATCCGACGCAAAACTGATAGTCAATTGTAACGTTCAGGGGCTCCTAATGACGATGGAACACTCAAATTGCGTCGAGAATCAATACATCGTCCTCCTGCGGACTTGTCTCCAAGGGGCCATTGCTGCCTCGGGCACCTTATGGTCGTTCTCCTCTGTGTCTACCTTTTCGAATCCGACGCAAAACTGATAGTTAATTGTAACGTTCAGGGGCGATGGAACACTCAAATTGCATCGAGAATCAATACACCGTCCTCCAGCCGACTTGTCTCCAAGGGGATATTGCTGCCTTGGGTACCTTATGGTCGTTCTCCTGTGAGTCCAGATTTTCGAATACGACGCAAAACAGATGGTTAATTGTAGCGTTTAGGGCCTCCTAATGACGAAGGAACACACAAATTGCGTCGAGATTCAATACATCGTCCTCCAGCCGACATGTCTCCAAGGGTCTATTGCTGTCTCGGGCACCTTAAGGTCGTTCTACTGTGAGTCTAGATTATCGAATCCGACGCAAAACTGATAGTTAATTGTAACGTTCAGGGCCTCCTAATGACGATGGAATACTCAAATTGCGTCGTGATTCAATTCATCGTCCTTCAGCCGACTTGACTCCAAGGGTCTATTGCTGCCTCGGGCACCTTATGGTCGTTCTCCTCTGAGTCTACATTTTCGAATCCGACGCAAAACTGATAGTGAATTGTAACGTTCAGGGGCTCCTAATGACGATGGAACACTCAAATTGCGTCGAGATTCAATGCATCGTCCTCAAGCCGACTTGTCTCCAAGGGGATATTGCTGCCTGTGGCACCTGATGGTCGTTCTCCTGTGAGTCTAGATTTTCGAATCCGACCCAAAACGGATGGTTAATTGTAACGTTCAATGCCTCCTAATGACGATGGATCACTCAAATTGCGTCGAGATTCAATACATCGTCCTCAAGCCGACTTGTCTCCAAGGGGATATTGCTGCCTCGGGCACCATATGATCCGTCTCCTGTGAGTCTAGATTTTCGAATCCGACGCGAAACTGATAGTTATTTGTAAGATTCAGGGCCTCCTAATGACGATGGAACACTCAAATTGCGTCGAGATTGAAAACATCGTCCTCCAGCCGACTTGTCTCCAAGGGTCTATTACTGCCTCGGGCTCCTGTGAGTCTAGATTATCGAATCCGACGCAAACCTGATAGTTAATTGTAACGTTCAGGGCCTCCTAATGACGATGGAACACTCTAATTGCGTCGACATTCAAAACATCGTCCTCCAGCCGACTTGTCTCCAATGGTTATTACTGCCTCGGGCTCCAGTGAGTCTAGATAATCGAATCCGACGCATAACTGATAGTCAATTGTAACGTTCAGGGCCTCCAAATGACGATGGAACACTCAAATTGCGTCGAGATTCAATTCATCGTCCTTCAATAGACTCGTTTCCAAGGGTCTATTGCTGCCTCGGGCACCTTAAGGTCGTTCTCTTGTGAGTCTAGATTTTCGAATCCGACGCAAAACTGATAGTTAATTGCAACGTTCAGGGCCTCCTAATGACGATGGAACACTGAAATTGCGTCGAGATTCAATACATCGGCCACCAGCCCACTTGTCTCCACGGGTCTATTACTGCCTCGGGCACCTTGTGGTCGTTTTCCTCTGAGTCTACATTTTTGAATCCGACGCAAAGCTGGTAGTTAATTGTAACGTTCAGGGCTTCCTAATGACGATGGAACACTCAAATTGCGCCGAGATTCAATACATCGTCCTCAAGCAGACTTGTCTCCAAGGGGATATTGCTGCCTGTGAGTCTAGATTTTCGAATCCGACGCAAAACTGATAGTTAATTGTAAAGTTCAGGGGCTCCTAATGACGATGGAACACTCAAATTGCGTCTAGATTCAATACATCGTCCTCCAGGCGACTTGTCTCCAAGGGGATAATGCTGACTCGGGCACCATATGGTCCTTCTCCGGTGAGTCTAGATTTTCGAATCCGACACGAAACTGATAGTTAATTGTAACGTTCAGGGCCTCCTAATGACGAAGGAACACTGAAATTGCGTCGAGATTCAATACATCGGCCTCCAGCCCACTTGTCTCCACGGGTCTATTACTGCCTTTGGCACCTTAAGGTCTTTCTCTTGTGAGTCTAGATTTTCGAGTCCGAGGCTAAACTGATAGTTAATTGTAACGTTCAGGGCCACCTAATGACGATGGGACACTCAAATTGCGTCGAGATTCAATACATCGTCCTCCAGGCGACTTGTTCCCGAGAGTCTATTGCTGCCTGTGAGTCTAGATTTTCGAATCCGTCGCAAAACTGATGGTTAATTGTAACGTTGATGGCCTCCTAATGGCGATGGAACACTCAAATTGCGTCGAGAATCAATCCATCGTCTTCCAGCCGACTTGTCTCCAAGGGGATATTGCTGCCTCGGGCACCTTATGGTCGTTCTCCTGGAGTCTAGATTTTCGAATCCGACGCAAAACTGATAGTTAATTGTAACGTTGAGGGCCTAGTAATTACGATGGAACACTCAAATTCCGTCGAGATTCAATACATCGTCCTCCAGCCGACTTGTCTCCAGGCGTCTATCGCTGCTTCTGGCACCTTATGGTCGTGCTCCTGTGAGTCTAGATTTTCGAATCTAACGCGAAACTGATAGTTAATTGTAACGTTCAGGGCCTCCTAATGACGAGGTAATACTCAAATTGCGTCGAGATTCAAATCATCGTCGTTCAGCTGACTTGTCTCCAAGTGTCTATTGAAGCCTCGGGCACCTTATTTTGGTTCTCCTCTGAGTCTACATTTTCGAATCCGACGCAAACCTTATAGTTAATTGTACCGTTCAGTGCCTCCTAATGACGATGGAACACTCAAATTGCGTCGAGATTCAATACATCGTCCTCCAGGCGACTTGTCTCCAAGGGGATAATGCTGACTCGGGCACCATATGGTCCTTCTCCGGTGAGTCTAGATTTTCGAATCCGACGCGAAACTGATAGTTAATTGTAACGTTCAGGGCCTCCTAATGACGATGGAACACTCAAATTGCGTCGAGATTCAATACATCGTCCTCCAGCCGACTTGTCTCCAAGGGTCTATTGCTGCCTCGGGCACCTTATCGTCGTTCTCCTCTGAGTCTACATTTTCGAATCCGACGCAAACCTTATAGTTAATTGTACCGTTCAGTGCCTCCTAATGACGATGGAACACTCAAATTGCGTCGAGATTCAATACATTGTCCTCCAGCCGACTTGTCTCCTAGGGGATATTCCTGCCTCGGGCAGCTTATGGTCGTTCTCCTGTGAGTCTAGATTTTCGAATCCGACGCAAAACTGATAGTTAATTGTAACGTTCAGGGCCTCCTAATGATGATGGAACACTCAAATTCCTTCGAGATTCAATACATCGTCCAACAGGCGACTTGTTTGCGAGGGTCTATTGCTGCATGGTGTTCCTTATGGTAGTTCTCCTCTGAGTCTACATTTTCGAATCCGACGCAAAACTTGTAGTTAATTGTAACGTTCAGGGCCTCCTAATGACGATGGAACACTCAAATTGCGTTGAGATTCAATACATCGTCCTAAAGCCGACTTGTCTCCAAGGGAATATTGCTGACTCGGGCACCATATGGTCAGTCTCCTGTGAGTCTAGATTTTCGAATCCGACTCGAAATTGATAGTTAATTGCAACGTTCAGGGCCTCCTAATGGCGATGGAACACTCAAATTGCGTCGAGATTCAATACATCGTCCTCCAGCCGACTTGTCTCCAAGGGTCTATTGCTGCCTCGAGCAAATTTATGGTCGTCCTCGTGTGAGTCTAGATTATCGAATCCGACGCAAAACTGATAGTTAATTGTATCGTTCAGGGCCTCCTAATGACGATGGAACACTCAAATTGCGTCGAGATTCCATACATTGTCCTCAAGCCGACTTGTCTCCAAGGGAATATTGCTGCCTTGGGCACCTTATGGTCGTTCTCCTGTGAGTCCACATTTTCGTGTCCGACGCAAAACTGAAAGTTAATTGTAACGTTCAGGGCCTCCTAATGACGATGGAACACTCAAATTGCGTCGAGATTCAATAGATCGTCCTCCAGCCGACTTGTCTGCAAGCGTCTATTGCTGCCTCTGGAACCTTATGGTCGACCTCCTGTGAGTCTAGATTTTCGAATCCGACGCAAAACTGTTAGTTGTAACGTTCAGGGCCTCCTAATGACGATGGAACACTCAAATTGCGTCGAGATTCAATACATTGTCCTCAAGCCGACATGTCTCCAAGGGGATATTGCTGCCTCTGGCACCATATGGTCCGTCTCCTGTGAGTCTAGATTTTCGAATCCGACGCAAAACTGATAGTTAATTGTAACGTTCAGGGCCTCCTAATGACGATGGAACACTCAAATTGCGTCGAGATTCAATACATCGGCCTCCAGCCGACTTGTCTCCAAAGGTCTATTGCTGCCTCGGGCACCTTGTGGTCGTTCTCCTGTGAGTCCAGATTTTCGAATCCGAGGCAAAACTGATAGTTAATTGTAACGTTCAGGGCCTCCTAATGACCATGGAACACTCAAATTTCGTCGAGATTCAATACATCGTCCTCCAGCCGACTTGTCTCCTAGACGATATTCCTGCCTCGGGCACCTTATGGTCGTTCTCCACTGAGTCTACATTTGCGATTCCGACGCAAAACTGATAGTTAATTGTAACATTCAGGGCCTCCTAATGACGATGGAACACACAAATTGCGTCGACATTCAAAACATCGTCCTCCAGCCGTCTTGTCTCCAAGGGTTATTACTGCCTCGGGCTCCAGTGAGTCTAGATTATCGAATCCGACGCATAACTGATAGTTGATTGTAACGTTCAGGGCCTCCTAATGACGATGGAACACTCAAATTGCGTCGAGATTCAATTCATCGTCCTTCAGTAGACTCGTTTCCAAGGGTCTATTGCTGCCTCGGGCACCTTAAGGTCGTTCTCTTGTGAGTCTAGATTTTCGAATCCGACGCAAAACTGATAGTTAATTGCAACGTTCAGGGCCTCCTAATGACGATGGAACACTGAAATTGCGTCGAGATTCAATACATCGGCCTCCAGCCCACTTGTCTCCACGGGTCTATTACTGCCTCGGGCACCTTGTGGTCGTTCTCCTCCGAGTCTACATTTTCGAATCCGACGCAAAGCTGGTAGTTAATTGTAACGTTCATTGCTTCCTAATGACGATGGAACACTCAAATTGTGCCGAGATTCAATACATCGTCCTCAAGCCGACTTGTCTCCAAGGGGATATTGCTGCCTGTGAGTCTAGATTTTCGAATCCGACGCTAAACTGATGGTTAATTGTAACGTTCATGGCCTCCTAATGACCATGGAACACCCAAATTGCGTCGAGAATCAATACATCGTCCTCCAACCGATTTGTATCCTAGGGGATACTGCTGCCTCGGGAACCTTATGGTCGTACTCCGTTGAGTCTAGATTTTCGAATCCGACGCAAAACTGATAGTTAATTGCAACGTTCAGGGCCTCCTAATGACGATGGAACACTGAAATTGCGTCGAGATTCAATACATCGGCCTCCAGCCCATTTGTCTCCACGGGTCTATTACTGCCTCGGGCACCTTGTGGTCGTTCTCCTCTGGGTCTACATTTACGAGTCCGACGCAAAACTGATAGTTAATAGTAAAGTTCAGGGGCTCCTAATGACGATGGAACACTCAAATTGCGTCGAGATTCAATACATCGTCCTCCAGGCGATTTGTCTCCAGGGGGATAATGCTGACTCTGGCATCATATGGTCCTTCTCCGGTGAGTCTAGATTTTCGAATCCGAGGCTAAACTGATAGTTAATTGTAACGTTCAGGGCCTCCTAATGACGATGGAACACTCAAATTACGTCGAGATTCAATACATCGTCCTCAAGCCGATTTGTCTCCAGGGGGATATTGCTGCCTCGGTAACCTTATGGTCGTTGTCCGTTGAGCATAGATTTTCGGATCCGACGCAAAACTGATAGTGACGATGGAACACTCAAATTGCGTCAAGATTCAATACATCGTCCTCCAGGTGACTTGTTCCCGAGGGTCCATTGCTGCCTGTGAGTCTAGATTTTCGAATCCGACGACAAGGTGATGGTTAATTATAACGTTGATGGCCTCCTAATGACGATGGAACACTCAAATTGCGTCGAGAATCAATCCATCGTCTTCCAGCCGACTTGTCTCCAAGGGGATATTGCTGCCTCGGGCACCTTATGGTCGTTCTCCTGTGAGTCTAGATTTTCGAATCCGACGCAAAACTGATAGTTAATTATATCGTTCAGGGCCTAGTAATTACGATGGAACACTCAAATTGCGTCGAGATTCAATACATCGTCCTCCAGCCGACTTGTCTCCAAGTGGATATTGCTGGCTCGAGCACCTTATGGTCGTCCACCTGTGGGTCTAGAATTTCGAATCCGACGCAAAACTGATGGTTAATTGTAACGTTCATGGCCTCCTAATGACGATGGAAGACTCAAATTGCGTCGAGATTCAATACATCGTCCTCCAGCCGACTTGTCTCCAAGCGTCTATTGCTGCTTCTGGCACCTTATGGTCGTGCTCCTGTGAGTCTAGATTTTTGAATCTAACGCGAAACTGATAGTTAATTGTAACGTTCAGGGCCTCCTAATGACGAGGTAATACTCAAATTGCGTCGAGATTCAAATCATCGTCGTTCAGCCGACTTGTCTCCAAGGGTCTATTGCAGCCTCGGGCACCTTATGGTCGTTCTCCTCTGAGTCTAGATTTTCGAATCCGACGCAAAACTGATGGTTAATTGTAGCGTTCATGGCCTCCTAATGACGATGGAACACTCAAATTGCGTCGAGATTCATTACATCGTCCTCCAGGCGACTTGTCTCCAAGGGGATAATGCTGACTCGGGCACCATATGCTCCTTCTCCGGTGAGTCTAGATTGTCGAATCCGACGCGAAACTGATAGTTAATTGTAACGTACAGGGCCTCCTAATGACGATGGAACACTCAATTTGCGTCGAGATTCAATACATCGTCCTACAGCCGACTTGTCTCCAAGGGTCTATTACTGCCTCGGGCTCCATTGAGTCTAGATTAACGAATCCGACGCATAACTGATAGTTAATTGTAACGTTCAGGGCCCTCTAATGACGATGGAACACTCAAATTGCGTCGAGATTCAATTCATCGACCTTCAGTAGACTCGTTTCCAAGGGTCTATTGCTGCCTCGGGCACCTTTAGGTCGTTCTCTTGTGAGTCTAGATTTTCGAATCCGACGCAAAACTGATAGTTAATTGCAACGTTCAGGGCCTCCTAATGACGATGGAACACTGAAATTGCGTCGAGATTCAATACATCGGCCTCCAGCCCACTTGCCTCCACGGGTCTATTACAGCCTCGGGCACCTTGTGGTCATTCTCCTCTGAGTCTACATTTTCGAATCCGACGCAAAGCTGGTAGTTAATTGTAACGTTCAGGGCTTCCTAATGACGATGGAACGCTCAAGTTACATCGAGATTCAATACATCGACCTCTAGCCGACTTGTCTCCAAGGGGATATTGCTGCCTCGGGCACCAAATGGTCCGTCTCCTGTGAGTCTACATTCTCGAATCCGACGCGAAAATGATAGTTAATTGTAACATTCTGGGCCTCCTCATGACGATGGAACACTCAAATTGCGTCGACATTCAAAACATCGTATTCCAGCCGACATGTCTCCAAGGGTCAATTACTGCCTCGGGCTCCTGTGAGTCTACATTTTCGAATCCGGCGCATAACTGATAGTTAATTGAAACGTTCAAGGCCTCCTAATGACGATGGAAGACTCAAATTGCGTCGAGATTCAATACATCGTCCTCCTGCCGACTTGTCTCCAAGCGTCTATTGCTGCTTCTGGCACCTTATGGTCGTGCTCCTGTGAGTCTAGATTTTTGAATCTAACGCAAAACTGATAGTTAATTGTAACGTTCAGGGCCTCCTAATGACGAGGTAATACTCAAATTGCGTCGAGATTCAAATCATCGTCGTTCAGCCGACTTGTCTCCAAGGGTCTATTGCAGCCTCGGGCACCTTAAGGTCGTTCTCTTGTGAGTCTAGATTTTCGAATCCGACGCAAAACTGATAGTTAATTGCAACGTTCAGGGCTTCCTAATGACGATTGAACACTCAAATTGCGTCGAGATTCAATACATCGGCCTCCAGCCCACTTGGCTCCAAGGGTCTATTACTGCCTCGAGCACCTAGTGGTCGTTCTCCTGTGAGTCTAGATTTTCGAATCCGACGCAAAACTGATAGTTAATTGTAACGTTCAGGACCTCCTAATGACGATGGGACGCTCAAAATGCGTCGAGATTCAATAGATCGTCCTCCAGCCGACTTGCCTCCAGGGTAGATTGCTGCGTCGGGCACCATATGGTCGTTCTCCTGTGAGTCTAGATTTTCGAATCCGAGGCATAGCTGATAGTTAATTGTAACGTTCAGGGCCTCCTAATGACGATGGAACACTGAAATTGTGTCGATATTCAATACATCGTCCTCCAGGCGACTTGTCTCCGAGGGTCTGTTGCTGCCTCGGGCACCTTATGGTCGTTCTCCTCTGAGTCTACATTTCCGAATCCGACGCAAAACGTGTAGTTAATTGTAACGTTCAGGGCTTCCTAATGACGATGGAACACTCAAATTGCGTAGAGATTCAATACATAGTCCTCAAGCCGATTTTTCTCCAAGGGGATATTGCTGCCTCGGAAACCTTATGGTCGTTCTCCGTTGAGTCTTGATTTTCGAATCCGACTCAAAACTGATAGTTAATTGTAACGTTCAGGGCCACCTAATGACGATGGAACACTCAAGTTGCATCGAGATTCAATACATCGTCCTCCAGCCGACTTGTCTCCAAGGGGATATTGCTGCCTCGGGCACCTAATGGTCGTTCTCCTGTGAGTCTAGATTTTCGAATTCGACGCAAAACTCGTGGTTAATTGTAACGTTCATGGCCTCCTAATGACGATGGAACACTCAAATTGTGTCGAGATTCAATATATCGTCCTCAAGCCGACTTGTCTCCAAGCGTCTATTGCTGCCTCGGGCACCTTACGGTCTTTCTCCTCTGAGTCTAGATTTTCGAATCCGACGCGAAACTGATAGTTAATTGTAACGTTCATGGCCTCCTAATGACGATGGAACACTCAAATTGCGTCGAGCATCAATACGTCGTCCTCAAGCCGACTTGTCTCCAAGGGTCTATTACTGCCTCGAGCACCTTGTGGTCGTGCCCCTGTGAGTCTAGATTTTCGAATCCGACGCGAAACTGATAGTTAATTGCAACGTTCAGGGCCTCCTAATGACGATGGAACACTCAAATTGCGACGAGATTCAATACATCGTCCTCCAGACGACTTGTCTCCAAGGGTCTATTGCTGCCTCGGGCACCTTATGGTCGTCCTCCTGTGATGCTAGATTATCGAATCCGACGCAAAAATGATGGTTAATTGTAACGTTCAGGGCCTCCTAATGACGACGGAACACTCAAATTGCGTCGAGATTCAATTCATCGTCCTTCAGCCGACGTGTCTCCAAGGGTCTATTGCAGCCTCGGGCACCTTACGGTCTTTCTCCTCTGAGTCTACATTTTCGAATCCGACGCAAAACTGGTAGTTAATTATAATGTTCGGGGGCTCCTAATGACGATGGAACACTCAAATTGCGTCGAGCTTCAATACATCGTCCTCCAGGCGACTTGTCTCCAAGGGGATAATGCTACCTCGGGCACCATATGTTCCGTCTCCGGTGAGTCTACATTTTCGAATCCGACGCGAAACTGATAGTTAATTGTAACTTTCAGGGCCTCCTAATGACGATGGAACACTCAAATTGCGTCGAGATTCAATACATCCTCCTCCAGCCGACTTGTCTCCATGGGTGTATTGCTGCCTCGGGCACCTTATGGTCGTTCTCCTCTGAGTTAGGATTTTCGAATCCGACGGAAAACTTATAGTTAATTGTACCGTTCAGTGCCTCCTAATGACGATGGAACACTCAAATTGCGTCGAGATTCAATTCATCGTCGTTCAGCCGACGTGTCTCCAAGGGTCTATTGGAGCCTCGGGCACCTTACGGTCTTTCTCCTCTGAGTCTACATTTTCGAATCCGACGCAAAACTGATAGTTAATTATAACGTTCAGGGGCTCCTAATGACGATGGAACACTCAAATTGCGTCGAGAATCAATACATCGTCCTCCAGGCGACTTGTCTCCAAGGGGATAATGCTGCCTCGGGCACCATACGTTCCGTCTCCGGTGAGTCTAGATTTTCGAATCCGACGCGAAACGGATAGATAATTGTAACGTTCAGGGCCTCCTAATGACGATGGAAAACTCAAATTGCGTCGAGATTCAATACATCGTCCTCCAGCCGACTTGTCTCCATGGGTCTATTGCTGAATCGGGCACCTTATGGTCGTTCACCTCTGAGTCTAGATTTTCGAATCCGACGCAAAACTTATAGTTAATTGTACCGTTCAGTGCCTCCTAATGACGATGGAACACTCAAATTGCGTCGAGATTCAATACATCGTCCTCCAGCCGACTTGTCTCCAAGGGGATATTGCTGCCTCGGGCACCAAATGGTCCGTCTCCTGTGAGTCTACATTCTCGAATCCGACGCGAAAATGATAGTTAATTGTAACATTCTGGGCCTCCTCATGACGATGGAACACTCAAATTGCGTCGACATTCAAAACATCGTATTCCAGCCGACATGTCTCCAAGGGTCAATTACTGCCTCGGGCTCCTGTGAGTCTACATTATCGAATCCGACGCATAACTGATAGTTAATTGTAACGTTCAATACCTCCTAATGACGATGGAACACTCTAATTGCGGCGAGATTCAATTCATCGTCCTTCTGTAGACTTGTTTCCAGGGGACTATTGCTGCCTCGGGCACCTTAAGGTCGTTCTCTTGTGAGTCTAGATTTTCGAATCCGACGCAAAACTGATAGTTAATTGCAACGTTCAGGGCTTCCTAATGACGATTGAACACTCAAATTGCGTCGAGATTCAATACATCGGCCTCCAGCCCACTTGTCTTCAAGGGTCTATTACTGCCTCGAGCACCTTGTGGTCATTCTCCTGTGAGTCTAGATTTTCGAATCCGACGCAAAACTGATAGTTAATTGTAACGTTCAGGACCTCCTAATGACGATGGGACGCTCAAAATGCGTCGAGATTTAATAGATCGTCCTCCAGCCGACTTGTCTCCAGGGTAGATTGCTGCGTCGGGCACCATATGGTCGTTCTCCTGTGAGTCTAGATTTTCGAATCCGAGGCATAGCTGATAGTTAATTGTAACGTTCAGGGCCTCCTAATGACGATGGAACACTGAAATTGCGTCGATATTCAATACATCGTCCTCCAGGCGACTTGTCTCCGAGGGTCTATTGCTGCCTCGGGCACCTTATGGTCGTTCTCCTCTGAGTCTACATTTCCGAATCCGACGCAAAACGTATAGTTAATTGTAACGTTCAGGGCTTCCTAATGACGATGGAACACTCAAATTGCGTCGAGATTCAATACATAGTCCTCAAGCCGATTTGTCTCCAAGGGGATATTGCTGCCTCGGGAACCTTATGGTCGTTCTCCGTTGAGTCTTGATTTTCGAATCCGACGCAAAACTGATAGTTAATTGTAACGTTCAGGGCCACCTAATGACGATGGAACACTCAAGTAACATCGAGATTCAATACATCGTCCTCCAGCCGACTTGTCTCCAAGGGGATATTGCTGCCTCGGGCACCTAATGGTCGTTCTCCTGTGAGTCTAGATTTTCGAATCCGACGCAAAACTCATGGTTAATTGTAACGTTCATGGCCTCCTAATGACGATGGAACACTCAAATTGTGTCGAGATTCAATATATCGTCCTCAAGCCGACTTGTCTCCAAGCGTCTATTGCTGCCTCTGGCACCTTGTGGTCGTGCTCCTGTGAGTCTAGATTTTCGAATCCGACGCGAAACTGATAGTTAATTGTAACGTTCATGGCCTCCTAATGACGATGAAAAACTCAAATTGCGTCGAGATTCAATACATCGTCCTCCTTGCGACTTGTTTCCGAGAATCTGCTGCTGCCTGCGAGTCTAGATTTTCGAATCCGACGCAAAAGTGATGGATAATTGTAACGTTCATGGCCTCCTAATGACGATGGAACACTCAAATTGCGTCGAGCATCAATACATCGTCCTCCAGCCGACTTGTCTCCAAGGGGATATTGCGGCCTCGGGCACCTTACGGTCATTCTCCTGTGAGTCTAGATTTTCGAATCCGACGCAAGACTGATAGTTATTTTGTAACGTTCAGGGCCTAGTATTTTCGATGGAACACTCATATTGCGTCGAGATTCAATACATCGTCCTCCAGCCGACCTGTCTCCAAGGCGATATTGCTCCCTCGGGCACCACATGGTCCGTCTCCTGTGTGTCTAGATTTTCGAATCCGACGCGAAACTGATAGTTAATTGTAACGTTCAGGGTCTCCTAATGACGATGGAACACTCAAATTGCGTCGAGATTCAATACATCCTCCTCCAGCCGACTTGTCTCCATGGGTGTATTGCTGCCTCCGGCACCTTATGGTCGTTCTCCTCTGAGTTAGGATTTTCGAATCCGTACCGTTCAGTGCCTCCTAATGACGATGGAACACTCAAATTGCGTCGAGATTCAATACATCGTCCTCCAGCCGACTTGTCTCCAAGGGGATATTGCTGCCTCGGGCACCTTAAGGTCGTTCTCCTGTGAGTCTAGATTTTCGAATCCGACGCAAATCTGATAGTTAATAGTAACGTTCAGGGCCTCCTAATGACGATGGAACACTCAAACTGCGTCGAGATTCAATACATCGGTCTCCAGCCGACTTGTCTCCTAGGGGATATTCCTGCCTCGGGCAGCTTATGGTCGTTCTCCTATGAGTCTAAATTCTCGAATCCGACGCAAAACCGATAATTAATTGTAACGTTCAGGGCCTCTCAATGATGATGGAACACTCTAATTGCGTCGAGATTCCATAAATCGGCCTCCAGCCGACTTGCCTCCAGGGTAGATTGCTGCGTCGGGCACCATATGGTCGTTCTCCTGTGAGTCTAGATTTTCGAATCCGAGGCATAGCTGATAGTTAATTGTAACGTTCAGGACCTCCTAATGACGATGGGACGCTCAAAATGCGTCGAGATTCAATAGATCGTCCTCCAGCCGACTTGCCTCCAGGGTAGATTGCTGCGTCGGGCACCATATGGTCGTTCTCCTGTGAGTCTAGATTTTCGAATCCGAGGCATAGCTGATAGTTAATTGTAACGTTCAGGGCCTCCTAATGACGATGGAACACTGAAATTGTGTCGATATTCAATACATCGTCCTCCAGGCGACTTGTCTCCGAGGGTCTGTTGCTGCCTCGGGCACCTTATGGTCGTTCTCCTCTGAGTCTACATTTCCGAATCCGACGCAAAACGTGTAGTTAATTGTAACGTTCAGGGCTTCCTAATGACGATGGAACACTCAAATTGCGTAGAGATTCAATACATAGTCCTCAAGCCGATTTTTCTCCAAGGGGATATTGCTGCCTCGGAAACCTTATGGTCGTTCTCCGTTGAGTCTTGATTTTCGAATCCGACTCAAAACTGATAGTTAATTGTAACGTTCAGGGCCACCTAATGACGATGGAACACTCAAGTTGCATCGAGATTCAATACATCGTCCTCCAGCCGACTTGTCTCCAAGGGGATATTGCTGCCTCGGGCACCTAATGGTCGTTCTCCTGTGAGTCTAGATTTTCGAATTCGACGCAAAACTCATGGTTAATTGTAACGTTCATGGCCTCCTAATGACGATGGAACACTCAAATTGTGTCGAGATTCAATATATCGTCCTCAAGCCGACTTGTCTCCAAGCGTCTATTGCTGCCTCGGGCACCTTACGGTCTTTCTCCTCTGAGTCTAGATTTTCGAATCCGACGCGAAACTGATAGTTAATTGTAACGTTCATGGCCTCCTAATGACGATGGAACACTCAAATTGCGTCGAGCATCAATACGTCGTCCTCAAGCCGACTTGTCTCCAAGGGTCTATTACTGCCTCGAGCACCTTGTGGTCGTGCCCCTGTGAGTCTAGATTTTCGAATCCGACGCGAAACTGATAGTTAATTGCAACGTTCAGGGCCTCCTAATGACGATGGAACACTCAAATTGCGACGAGATTCAATACATCGTCCTCCAGACGACTTGTCTCCAAGGGTCTATTGCTGCCTCGGGCACCTTATGGTCGTCCTCCTGTGAGGCTAGATTATCGAATCCGACGCAAAAATGATGGTTAATTGTAACGTTCAGGGCCTCCTAATGACGACGGAACACTCAAATTGCGTCGAGATTCAATTCATCGTCCTTCAGCCGACGTGTCTCCAAGGGTCTATTGCAGCCTCGGGCACCTTACGGTCTTTCTCCTCTGAGTCTACATTTTCGAATCCGACGCAAAACTGGTAGTTAATTATAATGTTCGGGGGCTCCTAATGACGATGGAACACTCAAATTGCGTCGAGCTTCAATACATCGTCCTCCAGGCGACTTGTCTCCAAGGGGATAATGCTACCTCGGGCACCATATGTTCCGTCTCCGGTGAGTCTACATTTTCGAATCCGACGCGAAACTGATAGTTAATTGTAACTTTCAGGGCCTCCTAATGACGATGGAACACTCAAATTGCGTCGAGATTCAATACATCCTCCTCCAGCCGACTTGTCTCCATGGGTGTATTGCTGCCTCGGGCACCTTATGGTCGTTCTCCTCTGAGTTAGGATTTTCGAATCCGACGGAAAACTTATAGTTAATTGTACCGTTCAGTGCCTCCTAATGACGATGGAACACTCAAATTGCGTCGAGATTCAATTGATCGTCGTTCAGCCGACGTGTCTCCAAGGGTCTATTGGAGCCTCGGGCACCTTACGGTCTTTCTAATCTGAGTCTACATTTTCGAATCCGACGCAAAACTGATAGTTAATTATAACGTTCAGGGGCTCCTAATGACGATGGAACACTCAAATTGCGTCGAGAATCAATACATCGTCCTCCAGGCGACTTGTCTCCAAGGGGATAATGCTACCTCGGGCACCATACGTTCCGTCTCCGGTGAGTCTAGATTTTCGAATCCGACGCGAAACGGATAGATAATTGTAACGTTCAGGGCCTCCTAATGACGATGGAAAACTCAAATTGCGTCGAGATTCAATACATCGTCCTCCAGCCGACTTGTCTCCATGGGTCTATTGCTGAATCGGGCACCTTATGGTCGTTCACCTCTGAGTCTAGATTTTCGAATCCGACGCAAAACTTATAGTTAATTGTACCGTTCAGTGCCTCCTAATGACGATGGAACACTCAAATTGCGTCGAGATTCAATACATCGTCCTCCAGCCGACTTGTCTCCAAGGGGATATTGCTGCCTCGGGCACCAAATGGTCCGTCTCCTGTGAGTCTACATTCTCGAATCCGACGCGAAAATGATAGTTAATTGTAACATTCTGGGCCTCCTCATGACGATGGAACACTCAAATTGCGTCGACATTCAAAACATCGTATTCCAGCCGACATGTCTCCAAGGGTCAATTACTGCCTCGGGCTCCTGTGAGTCTACATTATCGAATCCGACGCATAACTGATAGTTAATTGTAACGTTCAATACCTCCTAATGACGATGGAACACTCTAATTGCGGCGAGATTCAATTCATCGTCCTTCTGTAGACTTGTTTCCAGGGGACTATTGCTGCCTCGGGCACCTTAAGGTCGTTCTCTTGTGAGTCTAGATTTTCGAATCCGACGCAAAACTGATAGTTAATTGCAACGTTCAGGGCTTCCTAATGACGATTGAACACTCAAATTGCGTCGAGATTCAATACATCGGCCTCCAGCCCACTTGTCTTCAAGGGTCTATTACTGCCTCGAGCACCTTGTGGTCATTCTCCTGTGAGTCTAGATTTTCGAATCCGACGCAAAACTGATAGTTAATTGTAACGTTCAGGACCTCCTAATGACGATGGGACGCTCAAAATGCGTCGAGATTTAATAGATCGTCCTCCAGCCGACTTGTCTCCAGGGTAGATTGCTGCGTCGGGCACCATATGGTCGTTCTCCTGTGAGTCTAGATTTTCGAATCCGAGGCATAGCTGATAGTTAATTGTAACGTTCAGGGCCTCCTAATGACGATGGAACACTGAAATTGCGTCGATATTCAATACATCGTCCTCCAGGCGACTTGTCTCCGAGGGTCTATTGCTGCCTCGGGCACCTTATGGTCGTTCTCCTCTGAGTCTACATTTCCGAATCCGACGCAAAACGTATAGTTAATTGTAACGTTCAGGGCTTCCTAATGACGATGGAACACTCAAATTGCGTCGAGATTCAATACATAGTCCTCAAGCCGATTTGTCTCCAAGGGGATATTGCTGCCTCGGGAACCTTATGGTCGTTCTCCGTTGAGTCTTGATTTTCGAATCCGACGCAAAACTGATAGTTAATTGTAACGTTCAGGGCCACCTAATGACGATGGAACACTCAAGTAACATCGAGATTCAATACATCGTCCTCCAGCCGACTTGTCTCCAAGGGGATATTGCTGCCTCGGGCACCTAATGGTCGTTCTCCTGTGAGTCTAGATTTTCGAATCCGACGCAAAACTCATGGTTAATTGTAACGTTCATGGCCTCCTAATGACGATGGAACACTCAAATTGTGTCGAGATTCAATATATCGTCCTCAAGCCGACTTGTCTCCAAGCGTCTATTGCTGCCTCTGGCACCTTGTGGTCGTGCTCCTGTGAGTCTAGATTTTCGAATCCGACGCGAAACTGATAGTTAATTGTAACGTTCATGGCCTCCTAATGACGATGAAAAACTCAAATTGCGTCGAGATTCAATACATCGTCCTCCTTGCGACTTGTTTCCGAGAATCTGCTGCTGCCTGCGAGTCTAGATTTTCGAATCCGACGCAAAAGTGATGGATAATTGTAACGTTCATGGCCTCCTAATGACGATGGAACACTCAAATTGCGTCGAGCATCAATACATCGTCCTCCAGCCGACTTGTCTCCAAGGGGATATTGCGGCCTCGGGCACCTTACGGTCATTCTCCTGTGAGTCTAGATTTTCGAATCCGACGCAAGACTGATAGTTATTTTGTAACGTTCAGGGCCTAGTATTTTCGATGGAACACTCATATTGCGTCGAGATTCAATACATCGTCCTCCAGCCGACCTGTCTCCAAGGCGATATTGCTCCCTCGGGCACCACATGGTCCGTCTCCTGTGTGTCTAGATTTTCGAATCCGACGCGAAACTGATAGTTAATTGTAACGTTCAGGGCCTCCTAATGACGATGGAACACTCAAATTGCGTCGAGATTCAATACATCCTCCTCCAGCCGACTTGTCTCCATGGGTGTATTGCTGCCTCCGGCACCTTATGGTCGTTCTCCTCTGAGTTAGGATTTTCGAATCCGTACCGTTCAGTGCCTCCTAATGACGATGGAACACTCAAATTGCGTCGAGATTCAATACATCGTCCTCCAGCCGACTTGTCTCCAAGGGGATATTGCTGCCTCGGGCACCTTAAGGTCGTTCTCCTGTGAGTCTAGATTTTCGAATCCGACGCAAAACTGATAGTTAATAGTAACGTTCAGGGCCTCCTAATGACGATGGAACACTCAAACTGCGTCGAGATTCAATACATCGGTCTCCAGCCGACTTGTCTCCTAGGGGATATTCCTGCCTCGGGCAGCTTATGGTCGTTCTCCTATGAGTCTAAATTCTCGAATCCGACGCAAAACCGATAATTAATTGTAACGTTCAGGGCCTCTCAATGATGATGGAACACTCTAATTGCGTCGAGATTCCATAAATCGGCCTCCAGCCGACTTGTCTCCAAGGGGTTATTGCTGCCTCTGGCACCTTATGGTCGTGCTCCTGTGAGTCTAGATTTTCGAATCCGACGCAAACCTGGTAGTTAATTGTAACGTTCAGGGCCTCCTAATAACGATGGAACACTCAAATTGCGTTGAGATTCGATACATCGTCCTGCAGAAGACTTCTCTATAAGGGGATATTGCTGCCTCTGGCACCATATTGTCCGTCTCGTGTGAGTCAAGATTTTCGAATCCGACGCGAAACTGATATTTAGTTGTAACGTTCAGGGCCTCCTAATGACGATGGAATACTCAAATTGCGTCGAGTTCAATTCATCGTCCTTCAGCCGACTTGTCTCCAAGGGTCTATTGCTGCCTCGGGCACGTTATGGTCGTTCTCCTCTGGGTCTACATTTTCGAATCCGACGCAAAACTGATAGTTAATTGAAACGTTCAGGGCCTCCTAATGACGATGGAACACTCAAATTGCGTCGAGATTCAATACATCGGCCTCCAGCAGACTTGTCTCCAAGGGTCTACTGCTGCCTCGGGAACCTTGGGGTCGTTCTCCTGTGAGTCTAGATTTTCGAGTCCGACGCAAAACTGATAGTTAATTGTAACGTTCAGAACCTCCTAATGACGATGGGACGCTCAAAATGCGTCGAGATTCAATTCATCGTCCTCCAGGCGTCTTGCTTTCGAGGTTCTATTGCTGCCTGTGTGTCTAGATTTTCGAATCCGACGCTAAACTGATAGCTAATTGCAACGTTCAGGGCCTCCTAATGACGATGGAACACTCAAAATGCGCCGAGATTCAATTCATCGTCCTCCAGGCGTCTTGTTTTCGAGGTTCTATTGCTGCCTGTGTGTCTAGATTTTTGAATCCGACGCTAAACTGATAGCTAATTGTTACATTCAGGGCCTCCTCATGACGACGGAACACTCAAATTGCGTCGACATTCAAAACATCGTCCTCCTGCCGACTTGTCTCCAAGGGTCTATTACTGCCTCGGGCTCCTGTGAGTCTAGATTATCGAATCCGACTCAAAACTCATTGTTAATTGTAACTTTCAGGGCCTCCTAACGAAGATGGAACACTCAAATTGCGTCGAGATTCAATTCTTCGTCCTTCAGTAGACTTGTTTCCAAGGGTCTATTGCTGCCTCGGGCACCGTATGGTTCGTCTCCTGTGAGTCTAGATTTTCGAATCCGACGCGAAACTGATAGTTAATTGCAACGTTCAGGGCCTCCTAATGACGATGGAACACTCAACTTGCGTCGAGATTCAATACATCGTCCTCCAGGCGACTTGTCTCCAAGGGGATAATGCTACCTCGGGCACCATATGTTCCGTCTCCGGTGAGTCTAGATTTCCGAATCCGACGCGAAACTGATAGTTAATTGTAACGTTCAGGGCCTCCTAATGACGATGGAACACTCAAATTGCGTCGAGATTCAATACATCGTCCTCCAGCCGACTTGTCTCCAAGGGGATATTGCTGCCTCGGGCACCTTAAGGTCGTTCCCCTGTGAGTCTAGATTTTCGAATCCGACGCAAAACTGATAGTTAATAGTAACGTTCAGGGCCTCCTAATGACGATGGAACACTCAAATTGCGTCGAGATTCAATACATCGGCCTCCAGCCGACTTGTCTCCTAGGGCATATTCCTGCCTCGGGCAGCTTATGGTCGTTCTCCTATGAGTCTAAATTTTCATATCCGACGCAAAACCGATAATTAATTGTAAGGTTCAGGGCCTCTCAATGATGATGGAACACTCAAATTGCGTCGAGATTCAATAAATCGACCTCCAGCAAACTTGTCTCCAAGGGGTTATTGCTGCCTATGGCACCTAATGGTCGTGCTCCTATGAGTCTAGATTTTCGAATACGACGCAAAACTGATAGTTAATTGTAACGTTCAGAGCCTCCTAATGACGATGGAACACTCAAATTGCCTCGAGATTCAATACTTCGTCCTCCAGCCGACTTGTCTCCAAGGGTATATTGTTGCCTCGGGCACCTTAAGGTCGTTCTCCTGTGAGTCTACATTTTTGAACCCGACGCAAATCTGATAGTTAATTGTAACGTTCAGGATCTCCTAATGACGATGGAACACTCAAATTGCGTCGAGATTCAATACATCGCCTCCAGCCGACTTGTCTCCAAGGGGTTTATGCTGCCTCTGGCACCTTATGGTCGTGCTCCTGTGAGTCTAGATTTTCGAATCCGACGCGAAACTGATAGTAAATTGTAACGTTCAGGGCTTATTAATGACGATGGAACACTCAAATTGCGTCGAGATTCGATACATCGTCCTGCAGCAGACTTCTCTCCAAGGGGATATTGCTGCCTCTGGCACCATATTGTCCGTCTCGTGTGAGTCTAGATTTTCGAATATTTAATTGTAACGTTCAGGGCCTCCTAATGACGATGGACACTCAAATTGCGTCGAGATTCAATACATCGTCCTCCAGCCGACTTGTCTCCAAGGGTCTATTGCTGCTTCCGGCACCTTATGGTCGTTCTCCTGTGAGTCTAGGTTACCGAATCCGACGCAAAAGTGACAGTTTATTGTAACGTTCAGGGCCTCCTAATGACGATGGAATACTCAAAATGCGTCGAGTTCAATTCATCGTCCTTCGGCCGACTTGTCTCCAAGGGTCTATTGCTGCCTCGGGCACCTTATGGTCGTTCTCCTCTGAGTCTACATTTTCGAATCCGACGCAAAACTGATAGTTAATTGTAACGTGCAGGGGCTCCTAATGACGATGGTACACTCAAATTGCATCGAGTTCAATTCATCGTCCTTCAGCCGACTTGTCCCCAAGGGTCTATTGCTGCCTCGGGCACCTTATGGTCGTTCTCCTCTGAGTCTACATTTTCGAATCCGACGCAAAACTGATAGTTAATTGTAACGTTCATGGCATCCTCATGACGATGGAACACTCAAATTGCATCGACATTCAAAACATCGTCCTCCAGCCGACCCTTCTCCAAGGGTCTATTACTGCCTCGGGCTTCTGTGAGTCTAGACTATCGAATCCGACGCAATACTGATAGTTATTTGAAACGTTCAGGGCCTCCTAATGACGATGGAACACTCAAATTGCGTCGAGATTCAATACATCGGCCTCCAGCCGACTTGTCTCCAAGGGTCTATTGCTGCCTCGGGCACCTTGTGGTCGTTCACCTGTGAGTCTAGATTTTCGAGTCCGACGCAAGACTGATAGTTAATTGTAACGTGCAGAACCTCCTAATGACGATTGGACGCTCAAAATGCGTCGAGATTCAATTCATCGTCCTCCAGGCGTCTTGTTTCCGAGGATCTATTGCTGCCTGTGTGTCTAGATTTTCGAATCCGACGCTAAAGTGATGGTTAATTGTAACGTTCATGGCCTACTAATGACGATGGCACACACAAATTGCGTCGAGAATCAATACATCGTCCTCCAGCCGACTTGTCTCCAAGGGGATATTGCTGCCTCGGGCACCTTCTGGTCGTTCTCCTGTGAGTCTAGATTTTCGAATCCGACGCAAAGCTGATGGTTAATTGTAACGTTTATGGCCTCCTAATGACGATGGAACACTCAAATTGCGTCGAGATTCGATACATCGTCCTCCAGCAGACTACTCTTCAAGGGGATATTGCTGCCTCTGGCACCATATGGTCCGTCTCTTGTGAGTCTAGATTTTCGAATCCGAGGCAAAACTGGTAGTTAATTGTAACGTTCAGGGCCTCCTAATGACGATGGAACACTCAAATTGCGTCGAGACTCAATACATCGTCCTCCAGGCGACTTGTCTCCAAGGTTCTATTGCTGCCTCGGGCACCTTGTGGTCGTTCTCCTGTGAGTCTAAATTTTCGAATCCGACGCAAAACTGATAGTTAATTGTAACGTTCAGGACCTCCTAATGACGATGGGACGTTCAAAATGCGTCGAGATTCAATAGATCGCCTCCAGCCGACTTGTCTCCAGGGTAGATTGCTGCGTCGGGCACCATAGGGTCGTTCTCCTGTGAGTCTAGATTTTCGAATGCGAGGCAAAACTGATAGCTAATTGTAACGTTCAGGGCCTCCTAATGACGATGGAACACTCAAATTGCGTCGAGATTTAATACATCGTCCTCCAGGCGACTTGTCTCCGAGGGTCTATTGCTGCCTCGGGCACCTTATTGTCGTTCTCCTCTGAGTCTACATTTTCGAATCCGACGCAAAACTGGTAGTTAATTGTAACGTTCAGGGCTTCCTAATGGCGATGGAACACTCAAATTGCGTCGAGATTCAATACATCGTCCTCAAGCCGACTTGACTCCAATGGGATATTACTGCCTGTGAGTCTAGACTTTCGAATCCGATGCTAAACTGATGGTTAATTGTAACGTTCATGGCCTCCACTTGACGATGGAACACTCAAATTGCGTCGACATTCAAAACATCGTCCTCCAGCAGACTTGTCACCAAGCGTCTATTACGGCCTCGGGCTCCTGTGAGTCTAGATTATCGAATCCGACGCAAAACTGATAGTTAATTGTAACGTTCAGCACCTCCTAATGACGATGGGACGCTCAAAATGCGTCGAGATTCAATAGATCGTCCTCCAGTCGACTTGTCTCCTGGGTAGTTTGCTTCGTCGGGCACCATATGGTCGTTCTCCTGTGTGTAGATTTTCGAATCCGAAGCATAACTGATAGTTAATTGTAACGTTCATGGCCTCCTAATGACGATGGAACACTCAAATTGTGTCGAGATTCAATATATCGTCCTCAAGCCGACTTGGCTCCAAGCGTCTATTGCTGCCTCTGGCACCTTGTGGTCGTGCTCCTGTGAGTCTAGATTTTCGAATCCGACGCGAAACTGATAGTTAATTGTAACGTACAGGGCCTCCTAATGACGATGGAACACTCAAAGTGCGTCGACATTCAAAACATCGTCCTCCAGCAGACTTGTCTCCAAGGGTCTATTACTGCCTCGAGCAGCTTATGGTCGTTCTCCTCTGAGTCTGCATTTTCGAATCCGACGCAAAACTGATAGTTAATTGTAACGTTCAGTACCTCCTAATGACGATGGAACACTCGAATTGCGTCGAGATTAAATACATCGTCCTCCAGGCGATTTGTCTCCAAGGGGATATTGCTGCGTCGGGAACCTTATGGTCGCTCTCCGTTGAGTCTAGATTTTTAAATCCGACGCAAAGCTAATAGTTAATTGTAACGTTCAGGGCCTCCTAATTACGATGGAACACTCAATTTACATCGAGATTCAATACATCCTCCTCCAGCCGACTTGTCTCCAAGGGGAAATTGCTGCCTCGGGCACCTTATGGTCGTTCCCCTGTGAGTCTAGATTTTCGACTCCGACGCAAAACCCATGGTTAATTGTACCGTTCAAGGCCTCCTAATGACGATGGAACACTCAAATTGTGTCGAGATTCAATTTATCGTCCTCCAGCCGACTTGTCTCCAAGCGTCTATTGCTGCATCTGGCTCCTTATGGTTGTGCTCCTGTGAGTCTAGATTTTCGAATCCGACGCGAAACTGATAGTTAATTGTAACGTTCAGGGCCTCCTAATGATGATGGAACACTCAAATTGCGTCGAGATTTAATACATCGTCCTCCAGGCGACTTGTTTCCGAGGGTCTATTGCTGCCTGTGAGTCTAGATTTTCGAATCCGACGCGAAGTGATGGTTAATTGTAACGTTCATGGCCTCCTAATGACGATGGAACACTCAAATTGCGTCGAAATTCAATACATCGTCCTCCTGCCGACTTGTCTCCAAGGGGATATTGCTGCCTCGGGCACCTTATGGTCGTTCTCCTGAGAGTCAAGAATTTCGAATCCGACGCAAAACTCATGGTTAATTGTAACGTTCATGGCCTCTTAATGACGATGGAACACTCAAATTGTGTCGAGATTCAATATATCGTCCTCCAGCCGACTTGTCTCCAAGCGTCTATTGCTGCCTCGGGCAGCTTATGGTCGTTCTCCTCTGAGTCTGCATTTTCGAATCCGGCGCAAAACTGGTAGTTAATTGTAACGTTCAGGGCCTCCTAATGACGATGGAACACTCAAATTGCGTCGAGATTCAATACATCGTCCTCCAGCCGACTAGTCTCCGAGGGGATATTGCTGCCTCGGGCACCTAAAGGTCGTTCTCCTGTGGGTATAGATTCTCGAATCCGACGCAAACTGACAGTTAATTGTAACGTTCAGGGCCTCCTAATGACGATGGAACACTCAAATTGCGTCGAGATTCAATACATCGTCCTCCAGCCGACTTGTCTTCTAGGGGATATTCCTGCCTCGGGCAGCTTATGGTCGCTCTCCTGTGAGTCTACATTTTCGAATCCGTAGCAAAACTGATAGTTAATTGTAACGTTAAGGGCCTCTCAATGACGATGGACACTCAAAATGCGTCGAGATTCAATAAATCGGCCTCCAGCCGACTTGTCTCCAAGGTTCTATTGCTGCCTCGGGCACCCTGTGGTCGTTCTCCCGTGAGTCTAGATTTTCGAATCCGACGCCAAACTGATAGTTAATTGTAACGTTCAGGACCTCCTAACGGCGATGGAACACTCAAATTGCGTCGAGATTCAAAACATCGTCCTCCAGGCGACTTGTCTCCAAGGGGATATTGCTGAAGTGGGCACCAAATGGTCCGTCTCCTGTGAGTCTAGATTTTCGAATCCGACGCGAAACTGATAGTTAATTGTAACGTTCAGGGCCTCCACATGACGATGGAACACTCAAATTGCGTCGACATTCAAAACATCGTCCTCCAGCAGACTTGTCTCCAAGGGTCTATTACTGCCTCGAGCAGCTTATGGTCGTTCTCCTCTGAGTCTGCATTTTCGAATCCGACGCAAAACTGGTAGTTAATTGTAACGTTCAGGGCCTCCACTTGACGATGGAACACTCAAATTGCGTCGACATTCAAAACATCGTCCTCCAGCAGACTTGTCTCCAAGGGTCTATTACGGCCTCGGGCTCCTGTGAGTCTAGATTATCGAATCCGACGCAAAACTGATAGTTAATTGTAACGTTCAGCACCTCCTAATGACAATGGGACGCTCAAAATGCGTCGAGATTCAATAGATCGTCCTCCAGTCGACTTGTCTCCTGGGTAGTTTGCTTCGTCGGGCACCATATGGTCGTTCTCCTGTGTGTAGATTTTCGAATCCGAAGCATAACTGATAGTTAATTGTAACGTTCATGGCCTCCTAATGACGATGGAACACTCAAATTATGTCGAGATTCAATATATCGTCCTCAAGCCGACTTATCGCCAATTGTCTAATACTGCCTCTGGCACCTTGTGGTCGTGCTCCTGTGAGTCTAGATTTTCGAATCCGACGCCAAACTGATAGTTAATTGTAACGTTCAGTACCTCCTAATGACGATGGAACACTCGAATTGCGTCGAGATTAAATACATCGTCCTCCAGGCGACTTGTTTCCAAGGGGATATTGCTGCCTCGGGCACCAAATGGTCCGTCTCCTGTGAGTCTAGATTTTCGAATCCGACGCAAAACTGATAGTTAATTGTAACGTTCAGGGAATCCTAATGACGATGGATCACTCAAATTGCGTCGAGATTCAATACATCGTCCTATAGCCGACTAGACTCCAAGTGGATATTAACGCCTCGGGCTTCTGTGAGTCTAGATTATCGAATCCGACGCAAAACTGATGGTTATTTGAAACGTTCAGGGCCTCCTAATGACGATGGAACACTCAAATTGCGTCGAGATTCAATACATCGGCCTCCAGCCGACTTGTCTCTAAGGGTCTATTGCTGGCTCGGGCACCTCGTGGCCGTTCTCCTGTGAGTCTAGATTTTCGAATCCGACGCAAAGCTGATAGTTAATTGTAACGTTCAGGGCTTCCAAATGGCGATGGAACACTCAAATTGCGTCGAGATTCAATACATCGTCCTCAAGCCGACTTGACTCCAATGGGATATTGCTGCCTGTGAGTCTAGAATTCGAATCCGATGGTAAACTGATGGTTAATTGTAACGTTCATGGCCTCCTAATGACGATGGAACACCCAAATTGCGTCGAGAATCAATACAAAGTCCTCCAGCCGATTTGTCTCCAAGGGAATATTGCAGCGTCGGGAACCTTATGGTCGCTCTCCGTTGAGTCTAGATTTTCGAATCCGACGCAAAGCTGATAGTTAATTGTAACGTTCAGGGCCTCCTAATGACGATGGAACACTCAAATTACATCGAGATTCAATACATCCTCCTCCGGCCGACTTGTCTCCAAGGGGAAATTGCTGCATCGGGCACCTTATGGTCGTTCCCCTGTGAGTCTAGATTTTCGACTCCGACGAAAAAACCCATGGTTAATTGTACCGTTCAAGGCCTCCTAATGATGATGGAACACTCAAATTATGTCGAGATTCAATTTATCGTCCTCCAGCCGACTTGTCTTCAAGCGTCTATTGCTGCATCTGGTTCCTTATGGTCGTGCTCCTGTGAGTCTAGATTTTCGAATCCGACGCGAAACTCATAGTTAATTGTAACGTTCAGGGCCTCCTAATGATGATGGAACACTCAAATTGCGTCGAGATTCAATACATCGTCCTCCAGGCGACTTGTTTCCGAGGGTCTATTGCTGCCTGTGAGTCTAGATTTTCGAATCCGACGCGAAGTGATGGTTAATTGTAACGTTCATGGCCTCCTAATGACGATGGAACACTCAAATTACATCGAGATTCAATACATCCTCCTCCGGCCGACTTGTCTCCAAGGGGAAATTGCTGCATCGGGCACCTTATGGTCGTTCCCCTGTGAGTCTAGATTTTCGACTCCGACGAAAAAACCCATGGTTAATTGTACCGTTCAAGGCCTCCTAATGATGATGGAACACTCAAATTATGTCGAGATTCAATTTATAGTCCTCCAGCCGACTTGTCTCCAAGCGTCTATTGCTGCCTCGGGCACCTTATGGTCGTTCTCCTGAGAGTCAAGATTTTCGAATCCGACGCAAAACTCATGGTTAATTGTAACGTTCATGGCCTCTTAATAACGATGGAACACTCAAATTGTGTCGAGATTCAATATATCGTCCTCCAGCCGACTTGTCTCCAAGCGTCTATTGCTGCCTCGGGCAGCTTATGTTCGTTCTCCTCTGAGTCTGCATTTTCGAATCCGACGCAAAACTGGTAGTTAATTGTAACGTTCAGGGCCTCCTAATGACGATGGAACACTCAAATTGCGTCGAGATTCAATACATCGTCCTCCAGCCGACTTGTCTTCTAGGGGATATTCCTGCCTCGGGCAGCTTATGGTCGCTATCCTGTGAGTCTACATTTTCGAATCCGTAGCAAAACTGATAGTTAATTGTAACGTTAAGGGCCTCTCAATGACGATGGACACTCAAAATGCGTCGAGATTCAATAAATCGGCCTCCAGCCGAATTGTCTCCAAGGTTCTATTGCTGCCTCGGGCACCCTGTGGTCGTTCTCCCGTGAGTCTAGATTTTCGAATCCGACGCCAAACTGATAGTTAATTGTAACGTTCAGCACCTCCTAATGACGATGGGACGCTCAAAATGCATCGAGATTCAATAGATCGTCCTCCAGTCGACTTGTCTCCTGGGTAGTTTGCTTCGTCGGGCACCATATGGTCGTTCTCCTGTGTGTAGATTTTCGAATCCGAAGCATAACTGATAGTTAATTGTAACGTACAGGGCCTCCTAATGACGATGGAACACTCAAAGTGCGTCGAGATTCAATACAACGTCCTCCAGCCGACTTGTCTCCTAGGGGATATTCCTGCCTCGGGCAGCTTGTGGTCGTTCTCCTGTGAGTCTAGATTTTCAAATCCGACGCAAAACTGATAGTTAATTGTAACGTCAAGGCCCTCTCAATGACGATGGAACACTCAAATTGTGTCGAGATTCAATAAATCGGCCTCCAGCCGACTTGTCTCCAAGGGTCTATTGCTGCCTCGACCACCCTGTGGTCGTTCTCCTGTGAGTCTAGTTTTCGAATCCGACGCCAAACTGATAGTTAATTGTAACGTTCAGTACCTCCTAATGACGATGGAGCACTCAAATTGCGTCGAGATTCAATACATCGTCCTCAAGGCGACTTGACTCCAAGGGGATATTGCTGCCTGTAGTCTAGATTTTCGAATCGGACGTTTAACTGATGGTTAATTGTAACGTTCATGGCATCCTAATGACGATGGAACACTCAGATTACATCGAGATTCAATTCATCGTCCTCCAGCCGACTTGTCTCCAAGGGGATATTGCTGCCTCGGGCACCTTATGGTCGTTCCCCTGTGAGACTACATTTTCGAATCCGACGCAAAACAGATGGTTAATTGTAACAATCATGGCCTCCTAATGACGATGGAACACTCAAATTGTGTCGAGATTCAATATATCGTCCTCCAGCCGACTTGTCTCCAAGCGTCTATTGCTGCCTCTGGCACCTTATGGTCGTGCTCCTGTGAGTCTAGATTTTCGAATCCGACGCGAAACTGATAGTTAATTGTAAGGTTCAGGGCCACCTAATGACGATGGAACACTCAAATTGCGTCGAGATTCAATACATCGTCCTCCAGGCGACTTGTTTCCGAGGGTCTATTGCTGCATGTGAGTCTAGATTTTCGAATCCGACGCGAAAGTGATGGTTAGTTGTAACGTTCATGGCCTCCTAATGACGATGGAACACTCAAATTGCGTCGAGAATCAATACATCGTCCTCCAGCCGACTTGTCTCCAAGTGGATATTGCTGCCTCGGACACCTTAAGCTCGTTCTCCTGTGAGTCTAGATTTTCGAATCCGACGCAAAACTGATAGTTAATTGTAACGTTCAGGGCCTCCTAATGACGATGGAACACTCAAATTGCGTAGAGATTCAATACATCGTCCTCCAGCCGACTTGTCTCCAAGGGTCTATTGCTTCCCCCCCCTGCAGGTTCGGGGGTTAGAATAGGCCCGCAGTATTCCTGCCTGTCGTAAGAGGCGACTAAAAGGAGTCTCAAACGTTTCGGCCTGATGTGATGTTCCCGTGTCGGGTTTGACCTCCATATCTCAAAATTTTTCCGAAGAGCTAGCCGATTGGGGAAGGGCGCCTTACTTGGTGCATAGTGTCCGTGTTGTGTTGAGAACTTTCACCATCTTATTCGTCGTTGCATTGCAGTCTTGCCCGCTCTCCATCTCTTGGGCATCGATGCGCCCCTGCGTGCACTTTCTGCCAAGCACTGTGCAGGGCCATTTTCTGCACTGACGACGCCCATGGTCAACATGTCACCTAACATCCAGCACGGTAGCCAGTCCGTTGTGGTGGGGCCGCCATGTACCCTCTTGGTTGTAGCCCCCTGACAACACAGGGATCGCTCTACTGATGCCTGCGCCGTTCACTCCCCACGTATGCCAAGGAGTAGATGCCCATCTCCCTGGGGCATCAGGTCTCCCGGCAATGGCCATCCTGCCAGGTAGCTATTGCTGTGGCTGGGTGGCGCCCGTGGGGAGGGCCCTTGGTCGGAGTAGGTGGCATCAGGACGGATGACCCGCAATGAAGCGTGGTACATCATCTCTCGCTGGCGGCCAGCCGCCAGCAGTCTCTAAGCGTTCTCGGGCTCAATTTAATGCTCAGAAGTACGATCTGAAAACGTTCCCCTCCCTGGCCACGCCGTGGGAAGAGCGTAAGTCTCAGGATGGGGGTAACAGTTATTCGCCCCGATACTTAGTTTGCACGAGAGCTGATGGGGAGTGTTTTCTCTCCACAAAGCCTCAGTTCCTCGTCGAGCATTTAGAGGACAAGTTTGGGGAGGTGGAGGGCTTGTCTAAAATGCGCTCTGGGTCAGTACTGATACAAACGGCATCCTCCGCCCAGTCCCGCAGGTTACTTGCTTGTGACAAGTTGGGGGATGTTAACGTTTCTATTACACCACATAAGAGTTTAAATATGGTCCAGGGTGTTATTTTCCATAGGGATCTCCTTTTGCAGTCTGATGACGAGCTGCGCGACAACTTAGAACGTAGAGGTGTTCATTTCGTCCGGCGCGTTCATCGGGGTCCGAGGGACAATCAGGTTGCTACCGGTGCCTTCATCTTGGCCTTCGAGGGTGATACGTTACCGGAAAAGGTCAAGGTGATGGTCTACCGATGTGACGTCAAGCCCTATATCCCTCCCCCGATGCGGTGCTTCAAGTGCTGGAAGTTCGGCCATATGTCTTCCCGCTGCACTTCCAGCTTCACATGTCGCGATTGCGGACGCCCATCTCATCCCGATACTCCATGTGCCCCGCCTCCCATCTGCGTCAACTGCAGGGAGCACCATTCACGTTGCTCGCCTGACTGCAAAGTCTTTCAGAAAGAGCGCAAAATCATGGAATATAAGACCCTGGACCGGCTGACCTATACTGAGGCCAAACGGAAATATGACAGACTCCATCCTGTGAGAATGACATCTTCTTATGCAGCTGCTACAACAACTGTGCTAGCTCCATCAGTTTCGAGACTTCCAGCCAGCTCGATAAGCAGTAAGACACCTCCTGCCCCCTTGCCCGTGGGGGGCTCTACCCAACAGGTTGCTCCTGCACCACCTACCTCAGGAGCAACCTCCTCCCACCCGTCGGGGACGTCCGTCCCCGCTTCTCAGCCGGAGAAGCGTCTAACTTCTTCGACTACTCTCGCCCGTAAGAGTTCCCTTGGGACCCTCCCTTCCCAGGGTTCCACCAGCGGGAAGGATGACGGCCACCAGTGGCAAAAGTCCTCACCAGCGGCCGGGCGTAGGGCTTCACGATCCTCCACTGTCCCGGAGACTGAATCGGTGAAGCCTTCCCAGCCGGTGAAACCCAAGGTTCAGCGAGAGAAGTCCAAGAGAAAGACCTCTAAGGCCAAAGAACTTGCGGTGGCACCAACCCCACCGCACCTTTCGCGCTCTGCGTCTGAGGATGAAGTCGAGATTCTAGCGTCCGCTGGGGACCTTGATGTCGCTGGTCCCTCAGACGCCATGGATGCCTCTCGTACGGGTACTGAATCGGTGGCAGTGAGTGAACAAGCGGCGTAAATTGCCTTCCCAGTCCTTTCACGCCTTTCTCAGCCATGGACAATACCATCCTCCAGTGGAACTGCGGCGGTTTTTTCCACCATTTAGCTGAGCTCCGCCAACTTCTCAGCCTTCGCCCTTTCTTCTGCATTGCTCTCCAGGAAACTTGGTTTCCAGCGATGCGAACCCCCGCCCTCCGTGGCTATCGGGGTTATTACAAGAACCGAGCAGCTTATGAAAGGGTGTCTGGTGGCGTCTGCATATATGTCCTTCACACTCTGCACAGCGAGTCTGTCCCTCTCCAGACGCCTTTAGAGGCTGTCGCTGTACGCGTATGGACGCCACAGGCTGTTACCGTCTGCAGTCTTTACATTCCACCGGATGGTGATGTCTCGCAGCATGTCCTGGCTGCACTGGTCGCCCAATTGCCGCCACCTTTCTTGCTATTGGGCGACTTCAACGCCCATAACCCTCTGTGGGGTGGGTCAGTGGCGACAGGTCGATGCGCCATCGTTGAACATTTGTTGTCGCAGCTCGATCTCTCGCTGTTAAATGATGGCGCCTTCACACACTTCAGTGTGGCGCATGGCACCTACTCCGCCATTGACCTTTCCATCTGTAGCCCTCGCCTCTTACCGTCTGTCCAATGCAGTGTGCATGACGACCTGTGTGGTAGTGACCACTTTCCGCTCTTTTTGTCACTACCACAGCGTCACTCTTCTGGGCACCCTAGCAGATGGGCTATGAATAAGGCTGACTGGGATTTGTTCTCCTCCACTGCCGCTTTTGAGCCTCTCTCTACTGATGACATTGATGCGGTGGTTCAATCTGTCACCACCGGCATCGTTACTGCCGCCGAATCTGCCATTCCCCGTTCTTTTGGGTCCGCTCGGCGGAAGGCTGTGCCTTGGTGGTCGCCTGAGACCGCTGAAGCGATTAAAGATCGCCGGCGGGCGCTCCAGCGTCACAAGCGACATCCCTCCTTAGCCCACCTTATCGCCTTCAAACGGCTGTGTGCGCGGGCCCGCCTCCTTATCCGCCAAGGCAAGAAGGAGTGCTGGGAGCGGTATGTGTCCACCATTGGCCTCCATGTCACTCCCTCGTAGGTCTGGGCCAAGATTCGACGCGTCTACGGCTATCGGACTCCTGCCAGCGTCCCTGCGCTTTCACTGAATGGAGCCGTTTGTACCGACTCCGACGTCATTGCAAATCGCTTAGCAGAGCATTTTGCTATGAGTTCCGCTTCTGCGAATTACCCCCAGGCCTTCCGCTCCATTAAAGAGCGTCTGGAACGTCGGAGCCTTTCGTTTCGCACCAACCACCCGGAATCTTACAATGCTCCATTCAGTGAGTGGGAATTTCGCAGTGCCCTAGCTGCTTGCCCTGATACCGCTCCTGGGCCAGATGGCATCCACTGTCAGATGCTGAAACACCTCAATCTTTACAACCGTCTTTGGGTCGAGGGGGAGTTTCCGTCGCAATGGCGGGAAGGCATTATCATCCCCGTTTTGAATCCTGGGAAGACCCCTCTGGAGGTGGACAGCTACCGTCCCATTAGCCTCACCAACGTTCTTTGTAAGTTGCTTGAATGGATGGTGAGCCGGCGCTTGCATTGGGTACTGGAGTCTCGGGGCCTTCTGGCTCCGTCTCAGGGTGGGTTCCGTAAAGGCCGCTCCGCCACCGACAATCTGGTGAGTCTGGAGTCGGCCATCCGTACTGCTTTTGCCCGCCGTCAGCACCTGGTCGCTGTCTTTTTCGACATGCGGAAGGCGTACGATACGACATGGCGTCATCACATTCTTTCTACGCTTCATGGATGGGGTCTTCGAGGTCCTCTGCCGATTTTTATCCGCAATTTTCTGTCGTGTCGTACCTTCCGCGTGCAAGTCGCGGCCTCGTATAGTTCCTCCCACGTCCAGGAGAACGGTGTGCCACAGGGCTCTGTTTTAAGTGTCTGTCTGTTTTTAATAGCCATTAACGTGCTTGCTGCGGCCGTGGGAAATTCTGTCTCCGCTTCCCTGTACACTGACGACTTCTGCCTTTATTACAGCTCTACTGGCATTTCAGCTGTTGAACGTCAGCTACAGGGCGCTATCCGTAAGGCGCAGTCTTGGGCTGTAGCGCATGGGTTTCAGTTTTCGGCAGCCGAGACCTGCGTTATGCATTTCTGCCAGCGCCGAACAGTCCATCCTGAGCCGCGGCTTTATCTTGCCGACGAACTCCTTGCTGTGGTGAAGACCCACAGGTTTTTGGGGGTGGTTTTCGATGCCCGGTTGACTTGGCTGCCTCATATCCGGCAGCTCAAACAGACGTGTTGGCGGCATCTCAATGCACTCCGATGTTTGAGCCACACCCGCTGGGGAGCCGACCGCTCTACCCTGTTACGGCTCTACCAGGCGTTAATCCAGTCCCGTCTGGATTGTGGGTGCCTGGCATATGGCTCAGCATCCCCGTCTGCGTTGCGGGTGCTGGACCCAATTCTCCACAGCGGGATACGCCTTGCCACTGGTGCTTTCCGCACCAGCCCTGTGGACAGCTTACTCGTGGAGGCAGGTGTCCCTCCACTGCGGTTCCGACGCCAACGTTTGCTGGCCGCTTATGCTGCCCATGTTCTAAGCTCGCCCGGGCATCCTAACTATCGTCTCCTGTTCCCGCAGTCGGTCGTCCATCTGGCGGAACGTCGGCCCCGGTAGGGTTGTCCGATAGCCATACGCGTCAAGGAGCTTCTCTCTGGGCTTGGGCTTGTCCCTGTTCCGCCTCCTTTCCGGGCACCTCTGCGTACACCCCCGTGGTGCGTTCCTCGCCCTTGCCTTCGGCTAGACTTGGCACAGGGCTCGAAGGACTCAGTCCCTCCAGAGGCCTTCCGCCGCCGCTTTTATTCCATCCTGGCCACGTATCAGGGCTCTGGCATTGTTTACACCGACGGCTCGATGGTTGCTGGTCGAGTCGGTTATGCGCTCACTCTAGGGGACCATTCCGAAAAACGTTCCTTGCCGGCTGGCTGCAGCGTTTACACTGCTGAGCTGGTCGCCATCTTTCGAGCCCTAGAGTATATCCGCTCCTGCTCAGGTGAGTCCTTCGTTATCTGTAGCGATTCCCTGAGCAGTTTACGAGCACTCGACCAGTGTTTTCCTCGTTCCCGTCTGGTGATGGCTATCCATGAGTCCCTGCATACTTTTGCGCTTTGCGGCCGCTCTGCGGTCTTCGTGTGGACCCCAGGCCATGTTGGGATCCCCGGCAACGAGAATGGTGACCGGCTGGCGAAAGAGGCGACTAGTGCACCATCTCTGGACGTTGGCCTCCCGGAGACAGATTTGCGAGCGTTCCTGCGCCGCAAAATTCTGGCCCTTTGGGACACTGAATGGCGCGGCCTGCCTTCACGCAACAAAATTCGGGCCATCAAGGGGGCTACCGGTGTGTGGCGCTCCTCCTTGCGGATCTCTCGCAAGGAGTCTGTTGTCCTCTGCCGGCTGCGCATTGGGCACACTCGGCTTACGCACGGCCACTTATTGAGCCGTGAGGACGCGCCTCTATGTCGCTGCGGCTCCGTTTTATCCGTGGTTCATGTTTTATTAGAGTGTCCGTTTTTAGCTGCGCTCAGGCAGTCGTTCGCACTGCCTGACTCGCTCCCTGCCCTTTTAACAGATGACTCGGCTATGGCTGACTTAGTCTTACGTTTTATTCGGGCAGGGGTTTTTTATTCTCTAATCTGAGTGTTTCTGTTTTTATCTTATTGTTTTGTGTTGATTCTGGCCTTTGGTCTCCGGTTTTAAACTGATTTTTTAATGTGTTTCAAGTGGTTGGCTTTTCCATTTTATTTCTATGGTCGGCCAACCACCGTCACACTCTGTGTGGTTTTAGTTCGTTTTGTCTTGTCTTTGTCTCAGTTTCTCTTGTTCTGATTCGTCTGTGATCTCTTCTGCTCCTCGTTTTTATTCTCTGTGGGTGTTCTTTGTCTTTGGAAAAAGGGACCGATGACCATAGCAGTCTGGACCCTTTAATCCCCCAAACCAACCAACCAATACATCGTCCTCCAGCAGACTTGTCTCCAAGGGTCTATTACTGCATCGGGCTCCTGTGAGTCTAGATTATCGAATCCGACGCAAAACTGATAGTTAATTGTAACGTTGAGGGCCTCCTAATGACGATGGAACACTCAAATTGCGTCCAGATTCAATTCATCGTCCTTCAGTAGACTTGTTTCCAAGGGTCTATTGCTGCCTCGGGCACCTTAAGGTCGTTCTCTTGTGAGTCTAGATTTTCGAATCCGACGCAAAACTGATAGTTAATTGTAACGTTCAGGGCCTCCTAATGACGATGGAACACTCAAATTGCGTCGAGATTCAATACATCGGCCTCCAGCCCACTTGTCTCCAAGGGTCTATTACTGCCTTGGGCACCTTGTGGTCGTTCTCCTGTGAGTCCAGATTTTCGAATCCGACGCAAAACTGACAGTTAATTGCAACGTTCAGGACCTCCTAATGACGATGGGACGCTCAAAATGCGTCGAGATTCAATAGATCGTCCTCCAGCCGACTTGTCTCCTGGGTAGATTGCTGCGTCGGGCACCATATGGTCGTTCTCCTGTGTCTAGATTTTCGAATCCGAGGCATAACTGATAGTTAATTGTAACGTTCAGGGCCTCCTAATGACGATGGAACACTGAAATTGCGGCGATATTCAATACACCGTCCTCCAGGCGACTTGTCTCCGAGGGTCTATTGCTGCGTCGGGCACCTTATGGTCGTTCTCCTCTGAGTCTACATTTTCGAATCCGACGCAAAACTGGTAGTTAATTATGACGTTCAGGGCTTCCTAATGACGATGGAACACTAAAATTGCGTCGAGATTCAACACATCGTCCTCAAGCCGACTTGCTCCAAGGGGCTATTGCTGCCTGTGAGTCTAGATTTTCGAATCCGACGCTAAACTATTGGTTAATTGTAACGTTCATGGCCTCCTAATGACCATGGAACACCCAAATTGCGTTGAGAATCAATACATCGTCCTCCAGCCGACTTGTCTCCAAGGGGATATTGCTGCCTCGGGCACCTTATGGTCGTTCTCCTGTGAGTCTAGATTTTCGAATCCGACGCAAAACTCATGGTTAATTGTAACGTTCATGGCCTCCTAATGACGATCGAACACTCAAATTGTGTCGAGATTCAATATACCGTCCTCAAGCCGACTTGTCTCCTAGGGGATATTCCTGCCTCGGGCGGCTTATGGTCGTTGTCCTGTGAGTCTAGATTTTCGATTCCGACGCAAAACTGATAGTTAATTGTAACGTTAAGGGCCTCTCAATGACGACGGAACACTCACATTGCGTCGAGATTCAATAAATCGGCCTCCAGCCGACTTGTCTCCAAGGGTCTATTGCTGCCTCGGGCACTCTGTGGTCGTTCTACTGTGAGTCTAGATGTTCGAATCCGAATCCAAACTGATAGTTAATTCTAACGTTCAGGACCTCCTAATGACGATGGAACGCTCAAATTGCGTCGAGATTCAATACATCGTCCTCCAGGCGACTTGTCTCCAAGGGGATATTGCTGCCTCGGGCACCAAATGGTCCGTCTCCTGTGAGTCTAGATTTTCGAATCCGACGCGAAACTGATAGTTAATTGTAACATTCAGAGCCTCCTCATGACGATGGAACACTCAAATTGCGTCGACATTCAGAACATCGTCCTCCAGCAGACTTGTCTCCAAGGGTCCATTACTGCCTCGGGCTCCTGTGAGTCTAGATTATCGAATCCGACGCAAAACTGATAGTTAATTGTAACGTTCAGGGCCTCCTAATGACGATGGAACACTCAAATTGCGTCCAAATACAATTCATCGTCCTTCAGTAGACTTGTTTCCAAGGGTCTATTGCTGCCTCGGGCACCTTAAGGTCGTTCTCTTGTGAGTCTAGATTTTCGAATCCGACGCAAAACTAATAGTTAATTGTAACATTCAGGGCCTCATCATGACGATGGAACACTCAAATAGCGTCGAGATTCAATACATCGTCCTCCAGGCGACTTGTTTCCGAGGGTCTATTGCTGCCTGTGAGTCTAGATTTTCGAATCCGACGCAGACGTGATGGTTAATTGTAACGTTCATGGCCTCCTAATGACGATGGAACACTCAAATTGCGTCGAGATTCAATACATCGTCCTCCAGCCGACTTGTCTCCAAGGGTCTATTGCTGCCTCGGGCACCTTATGGTCGTCCTCCTGTGAGTCTAGATTATCGAATCCGATGCAAACCTGATAGTTAATTGTAACGTTCAGGGCCTCCTAATGACGATGGAATACTCAAATTGCGTCGAGATTCAATTCACCGTCCTTAAGCCGACTTGTGTCCAAGGGTCTATTGCAGCCTCGGGCACCTTATGGTCGTCCTCCTCTGAGTCTACATTTTCGAATCCGACGCAAAACTGATAGTTAATTGTAACGTTCAGGGGCTCCTAATGACGATGGAACACTTAATTTGCGTCGAGATTCAATACATCGTCCTCCAGGCGACTTGTCTCCAAGGGGATAATGCTGCCTCGGGCACAATATGGTCCGTCACCGGTGAGTCTAGATTTTCGAATCCGACGCGAAACTGATAGTTAATTGTAACGTTCAGGGCCTCCTAATGACGATAGAACACTCAAATTGCGTCGAGATTCAATACATCGTCCTCCAGCCGACTTGTCTCCAAGGGTCTATTGCTGCCTCGGGCACCTTTTGTTCGTTCTCCTCTGAGTCTACATTTTCGCATCCGACGCAAAACTGATAGTTAATTGTAACGTTCAGGGGCTCCTAATGACGATGGAACACTTAAATTGCGTCGAGATTCAATTCATCGTCCTTAAGCCGACTTGCCTCCAAGGGTCTATTGCAACCTCGGGCACCTTATGGTCGTTCTCCTCTGAGTCTACATTTTCGAATCCGACGCAAAACTGATAGTTAATTGTAACGTTCAGGGGCTCCTAATGACGATGGAACACTTAAATTGCGTCGAGATTCAATACATCGTCCTCCAGGCGACTTGTCTCCAAGGGGATAATGCTGCCTCGGGCACAATATGGTCCGTCTCCGGTGAGTCTAGATTTTCGAATCCGACGCGAAACTGATAGTTAATTGTAACGTTCAGGGCCTCCTAATGACGATAGAACACTCAAATTGCGTCGAGATTCAATACATCGTCCTCCAGCCGACTTGTCTCCAAGGGTCTATTGCTGCCTCGGGCACCTTTTGTTCGTTCTCCTCTGAGTCTACATTTTCGAATCCGACGCAAAACTTATTGTTAATTGTACCGATCAGTGCCTCCTAATGACGATGGAACACTCAAATTGCGTCGAGATTCAATACATCATCCTCCAGCCGACTTGTCTCCAAGGGGATGTTGCTGCCTCGGGCACCTTAGGGTCGATCTCCTGTGAGTCTAGATTTTCGAATCCGACGCAAAACTGATAGTTAATTGTAACGTTCAGGGCCTCCTAATGACGATGTAACACTCAAATTGCGTCGAGATTCAATACATCGTCTTCCAGCCGACTTGTCTCCTGGGGGATATTCCTGCCTCGGGCAGCTTATGGTCGTTCTCCTGTGAGTCTAGATTATCGAATCCGACGCAGAACTGATAGTTAATTGTAACGTTCAGGACCTTCTAATGACGATGGAACACTCAAATTGCGTCGAGATTCAATACATCGTCCTCCAGCCGACTTGACTCCAAGGGTCTATTGCTGCGTCGGGCACCATATGGTCGTTCTGCTGTGAGTCTAGATTTTCGAATCCGAGGCAAAACTGATAGTTAAATGTAACGTTCAGGGCCTCCTTATGACGATGGAACACTCAAATTGCGTCGAGATTCAGTACATCGTCCTCAAGCCGACTTGTCTCCAAGGGTCTATTGTTGCCTCGGGCACCTTATGGTCGTCCTCCTGTGAGTTTGATTATTGAATCCGACGCAAAACTGATAGTTAGTTGAAACGTTCAGGGCCTCCTAATGACGATGGAACACTCAAATTGCGTCGCGATTCAATAAATCGTCCTCCAGCCGACTTGTCTCCAAGGGTCTATTGCTGCCTCGGTCACCATATGGCCCGTCTCCTGTGAGTCTAGAATTTTGAATCCGAAGCCATACTGATAGTTAATTGTAACGTTCAGGACCTCCTAATGACGATGGAACACTCTAATTGCGTGTAGATTCAATACATCGTCCTCCAGCCGACTTGTCTCCAAGGGTCTATTGCTGCCTCGGGCACCTTATGGTCGTCCTCCTGTGAGTCTAGATTATCGAATCCGATGCAAACCTGATAGTTAATTGTAACGTTCAGGGCCTCCTAATGACGATGGAATACTCAAATTGCGTCCAGATTCAATTCATCGTCCTTAAGCCGACTTGTCTCCAAGGGTCTATTGCAGCCTCGGGCACCCTATGGTCGTTCTCCTCTGAGTCTACATTTTCGAATCCGACGCAAAACTGATAGTTAATTCTAACGTTCAGGGGCTCCTAATGACGATGGAACACTTAAATTGCGTCGAGATTCAATACATCGTCCTCCAGGCGACTTGTCTTCAAGGGGATAATGCTGCCTCGGGCACAATATGGTCCGTCTCCGGTGAGTCTAGATTTTCGAATCCGACGCGAAACTGATAGTTAATTGTAACGTTCAGGGCCTCCTAATGACGATGTAACACTCAAATTGCGTCGAGATTCAATACATCGTCTTCCAGCCGACTTGTCTCCTGGGGGATATTCCTGCCTCGGGCAGCTTATGGTCGTTCTCCTGTGAGTCTACATTATCGAATCCGACGCAGAACTGATAGTTAATTGTAACGTTCAGGACCTTCTAATGACGATGGAACACTCAAATTGCGTCGAGATTCAATACATCGTCCTCCAGCCGACTTGACTCCAAGGGTCTATTGCTGCGTCGGGCACCATATGGTCGTTCTGCTGTGAGTCTAGATTTTCGAATCGGATGCAAAACTGATAGTTAATTGTAACGTTCAGGGCCTCCTAATAACGATGGAAAACTCAAATTGCGTTGAGATTCAATACTTTGTCCTCAAGCCGACTTGTCTCCAAGGGTCTATTGCTGCCTCGGTCACCATATAGCCCGTCTCCTGTGTGTCTAGAATTTTGAATCCGACGCCATACTGATAGTTAATTGTAACGTTCAGGACCTCCTAATGACGATGGAACACTCAAATTGCGTGTAGATTCAATACATCGTCCTCAAGCCGACTTGTCTCCAAGGGGATATTACTGCCTCCGGCACCATATGGTCCTTTTTCTGTGAGTCTAGATTATCGAATCCGACGCGAAACTGATAGTTAATTGTATCGTTCAGGGCGTCCTAATAACGATGGAACACTCAAATTGCGTCGAGATTCAATACATCGTCCTCCAGCCGAATTGTCTCCACGGGGATATTGCTGCCTCGGGCACCATATGGTCCGTCTCCTGTGAGTCTAGATTTTCGAATCCGACGCAAAACTGATAGTTAATTGTAACGTTCAGGGCCTCCTAATGACGATGGAACACTCAAATTGCGTCGAGATTCAATACATCGTCCTCCAGCCGACTTGTCTCCAAGGGTCTATTGGTGCCTCGGTCACCATATGGTCGTTCTCCTGTGAGTCTAGATTTTCGAATCCGAGGCAAAACTGATAGTTAATTGAAACGTTCAGGGCCTCCTAATGACGATGGAACACTCAAATTGCGTCGAGATTCAATACATCGTCCTCCAGCCGACTTGCCTCCAAGGGGATATTGCTGCCTCGGGCACCATATGGTCCGTATCCTGTGAGTCAAGATGTTCGAGTCAATCGCAAAACTGACAGTTACTTGTAACGTTCAGGGCCTCCTAATGACGATGGAGCACTCAAATTGCGTCGCGATTCAATTCATCGTCCTCCAGCAGACTTGTTTCCAAGGGTCTATTGTTGCCTGGGGCGCCTTTTGGTCGTTCTCCTGTGAGTCTCGATTATAGAATCAGACGCAAAACTGATAGTTAATTGGAGCGTTCCGGGCCTCGTAATGACGATGGAACACTCAAATTGCGTAGAGAATCAATACATCGTCCTCCAGGCGACTTGTCTCCAAGGGGATATTGCTGCCTCGGGCACCTTAATGTCGTTCTCCTGTGAGTCTAGATTTTCGAATCCGACGCAAAACTCATAGTTAATTGTAACGTTCAGGGCCTCCTAATGACAATGGAACACTCAAATTGCGTCGAGATTCAGTACATCGTCCTCCAGCCGACTTGTCTCCTAGGGGATAATCCTGCCTCGGGCAGCTTATGGTCGTTCTCCTGTGAGTCTAGATTTTCGAATCCAACTCAAAACTGATAGTTAATAGTAACTTTCAGGGCCTCTCAATGACGGTGGAACAATCAAATTGCGTCGAGATTCAATACATCGTCCTCCAGCCGACTTGTCTCCAAGGGTCTATTGTTGCCTCGGGCACCTTATGGTCGTCCTCCTGTGAGTTTAGATTATTGAATCCGACGCAAAACTGATAGTTAATTGTAACGTTCAGGGCCTCCTAATGATGATGGAACACTGAAATTGCGTCGAGATTCAATACATCGTCCACCAACCGACTTGTCTCCAAAGGGATATTGCTGTTTATGGCTTCTTATGGTCCGTTTCCTATGAGTCAAGATTTTCGAATCAGACGCAAAACTGATGGTTAATTGCCTACTAATGACGATGGAAGACTCAAATTGCGTCGAGATTCAATACATCGTCCTCCAGCCGACTTGTCTCCAAGGGGATATTGCTGCCTCGGGCCTCTTATGGTCGTTCTCCAGTGAGTCTAGATTTTCGAATCCGACGAAAAACTGATTGTTAATTGTAACGTTCAGGGCCTCCTAATAACGATGGAACACCCAAATTGCGTCGAGATTCAATTCATCGTCCTCCAGCCGACTTGTTTCCAAGGGGATATTGTTGCCTCGATCACCATATGGTCCGTCTCCTGTGAGTCTAGATTATCGAAACCGACGCGAAATTATAGTTAATTGTAACGTTCAAGGCCTTCTAATGACGATAGAACACTCAAGTTGTGTCAAGATTCAATACTTCGTCCTCAAGCCGCCATGTCTCCAAGGGGTTATTGCTGCCTCGGGCACCATATGGTCCGTCTCCTGAGAGTCTAGATTATCGAAACCGACGCGAAACTGATAGTTAATTGTAACGTTCAAGGCCTCCTAATGACGATGGAACACACAAATATCGTCGAGATTCAATACATCGACCTCCAGCCGACTTGTCTCCAAGGGTCTATTGCTGCCTCTGGCACCTTATGGTCGTGCTCCTCTGAGTCTACATTTTCGAATCCGACGCAAAACTTATTGTTAATTGTACCGTTCAGTGCCTCCTAATGGCGATGGAACACTCAAATTGCGTCGAGATTCAATACATCGTCCTCCAGCCGACTTGTCTCCAGGTTGATATTGCTGCCTCACTCCTCTTATGGTCGTTGTCCAGTGAGTCTAGATTTTCGAATCCGACGCAAAACTGATTATTATTTGTAACGTTCAGGGCGTCCTAATAACGATGGAACACTCAAATTGCGTCGAGATTCAGTACATCGTCCTCCAGCCGACTTGTCTCCAAGGGGATATTGCTGCCTCGGGCACCATATGGTCCGTCTCCTGTGGGTCTAGATTTTCGAATCCGACGCAAAACTGATAGTTAATTGTAACGTTCACGGCCTCCTAATGACGATAGAACACTCAAATTGCGTCGAGATTCAATACATCGTCCTCCAGCCGACTTGACTCCAAGGGTCTATTGCTGCGTCGGGCACCATATGGTCGTTCTGCTGTGAGTCTAGATTTTCGAATCCGAGGCAAAACTGATAGTTAAATGTAACGTTCAGAGCCTACTTATGACGATGGAACACTCAAATTGCGTCGAGATTCAGTACATCGTCCTCAAGCCGACTTGTCTCCAAGGGTCTATTGTTGCCTCGGGCACCTTATGGTCGTCCTCCTGTGAGTTTGATTATTGAATCCGACGCAAAACTGATAGTTAGTTGAAACGTTCAGGGCCTCCTAATGACGATGGAACACTCAAATTGCGTCGCGATTCAATAAATCGTCCTCCAGCCGACTTGTCTCGAAGGGTCTCTTGCTGCCTCGGGCACCTTATGGTCGTTCTCCTGTGAGTCTAGATTTTCAAATCCGATGCAAAACTGATAGTTAATTGTAACGTTCAGGGCCTCCTAATGACGATGTAACACTCAAATTGCGTCGAGATTCAATACATCGTCTTCCAGCCGACTTGTCTCCCGGGGGATATTCCTGCCTCGGGCAGCTTATGGTCGTTCTCCTGTGAGTCTACATTATCGAATCCGACGCAGAACTGATAGTTAATTGTAACGTTCAGGACCTTCTAATGACGATGGAACACTCAAATTGCGTCGAGATTCAATACATCGTCCTCCAGCCGACTTGACTCCAAGGGTCTATTGCTGCGTCGGGCACCATATGGTCGTTCTGCTGTGAGTCTAGATTTTCGAATCCGAGGCAAAACTGATAGTTAAATGTAACGTTCAGAGCCTCCTTATGACGATGGAACACTCAAATTGCGTCGAGATTCAGTACATCGTCCTCAAGCCGACTTGTCTCAAGGGTCTATTGTTGCCTCGGGCACCTTATGGTCGTCCTCCTGTGAGTTTAGATTATTGAATCCGACGCAAAACTGATAGTTAATTGTAACGTTCAGGGCCTCCTAATGACGATGGAACACTCAAATTGCGTCGCGATTCAATAAATCGTCCTCCAGCCGACTTGTCTCGAAGGGTCTCTTGCTGCCTCGGGCACCTTATGATCGTTCTCCTGTGAGTCTAGATTTTCGAATCCGATGCAAAACTGATAGTTAATTGTAACGTTCAGGGCCTCCTAATAACGATGGAAAACTCAAATTGCGTTGAGATTCAATACTTTGTCCTCAAGCCGACTTGTCTCCAAGGGTCTATTGCTGCCTCGGTCACCATATAGCCCGTCTCCTGTGTGTCTAGAATTTTGAATCCGACGCCATACTGATAGTTAATTGTAACGTTCAGGACCTCCTAATGACGATGGAACACTCAAATTGCGTGTAGATTCAATACATCGTCCTCAAGCCGACTTGTCTCCAAGGGGATATTACTGCCTCCGGCACCATATGGTCCTTTTTCTGTGAGTCTAGATTATCGAATCCGACGCGAAACTGATAGTTAATTGTATCGTTCAGGGCGTCCTAATAACGATGGAACACTCAAATTGCGTCGAGATTCAATACATCGTCCTCCAGCCGAATTGTCTCCACGGGGATATTGCTGCCTCGGGCACCATATGGTCCGTCTCCTGTGAGTCTAGATTTTCGAATCCGACGCAAAACTGATAGATAATTGTAACGTTCAGGGCCTCCTAATGACGATGGAACACTCAAATTGCGTCGAGATTCAATACATCGTCCTCCAGCCGACTTGTCTCCAAGGGTCTATTGGTGCCTCGGTCACCATATGGTCGTTCTCCTGTGAGTCTAGATTTTCGAATCCGAGGCAAAACTGATAGTTAATTGAAACGTTCAGGGCCTCCTAATGACGATGGAACACTCAAATTGCGTCGAGATTCAATACATCGTCCTCCAGCCGACTTGCCTCCAAGGGGATATTGCTGCCTCGGGCACCATATGGTCCGTATCCTGTGAGTCAAGATGTTCGAGTCAATCGCAAAACTGACAGTTACTTGTAACGTTCAGGGCCTCCTAATGACGATGGAGCACTCAAATTGCGTCGCGATTCAATTCATCGTCCTCCAGCAGACTTGTTTCCAAGGGTCTATTGTTGCCTGGGGCGCCTTTTGGTCGTTCTCCTGTGAGTCTCGATTATAGAATCAGACGCAAAACTGATAGTTAATTGGAGCGTTCCGGGCCTCGTAATGACGATGGAACACTCAAATTGCGTAGAGAATCAATACATCGTCCTCCAGGCGACTTGTCTCCAAGGGGATATTGCTGCCTCGGGCACCTTAGTGTCGTTCTCCTGTGAGTCTAGATTTTCGAATCCGACGCAAAACTCATAGTTAATTGTAACGTTCAGGGCCTCCTAATGACAATGGAACACTCAAATTGCGTCGAGATTCAGTACATCGTCCTCCAGCCGACTTGTCTCCTAGGGGATAATCCTGCCTCGGGCAGCTTATGGTCGTTCTCCTGTGAGTCTAGATTTTCGAATCCAACTCAAAACTGATAGTTAATAGTAACTTTCAGGGCCTCTCAATGACGGTGGAACAATCAAATTGCGTCGAGATTCAATACATCGTCCTCCAGCCGACTTGTCTCCAAGGGTCTATTGTTGCCTCGGGCACCTTATGGTCGTCCTCCTGTGAGTTTAGATTATTGAATCCGACGCAAAACTGATAGTTAATTGTAACGTTCAGGGCCTCCTAATGATGATGGAACACTGAAATTGCGTCGAGATTCAATACATCGTCCACCAACCGACTTGTCTCCAAAGGGATATTGCTGTTTATGGCTTCTTATGGTCCGTTTCCTATGAGTCAAGATTTTCGAATCAGACGCAAAACTGATGGTTAATTGCCTACTAATGACGATGGAAGACTCAAATTGCGTCGAGATTCAATACATCGTCCTCCAGCCGACTTGTCTCCAAGGGGATATTGCTGCCTCGGGCCTCTTATGGTCGTTCTCCAGTGAGTCTAGATTTTCGAATCCGACGAAAAACTGATTGTTAATTGTAACGTTCAGGGCCTCCTAATAACGATGGAACACCCAAATTGCGTCGAGATTCAATTCATCGTCCTCCAGCCGACTTGTTTCCAAGGGGATATTGTTGCCTCGATCACCATATGGTCCGTCTCCTGTGAGTCTAGATTATCGAAACCGACGCGAAATTATAGTTAATTGTAACGTTCAAGGCCTTCTAATGACGATAGAACACTCAAGTTGTGTCAAGATTCAATACTTCGTCCTCAAGCCGCCATGTCTCCAAGGGGTTATTGCTGCCTCGGGCACCATATGGTCCGTCTCCTGAGAGTCTAGATTATCGAAACCGACGCGAAACTGATAGTTAATTGTAACGTTCAAGGCCTCCTAATGACGATGGAACACACAAATATCGTCGAGATTCAATACATCGACCTCCAGCCGACTTGTCTCCAAGGGTCTATTGCTGCCTCTGGCACCTTATGGTCGTGCTCCTCTGAGTTTACATTTTCGAATCCGACGCAAAACTTATTGTTAATTGTACCGTTCAGTGCCTCCTAATGGCGATGGAACACTCAAATTGCGTCGAGATTCAATACATCGTCCTCCAGCCGACTTGTCTCCAAGTTGATATTGCTGCCTCACTCCTCTTATGGTCGTTGTCCAGTGAGTCTAGATTTTCGAATCCGACGCAAAACTGATTATTATTTGTAACGTTCAGGGCGTCCTAATAACGATGGATCACTCAAATTGCGTCGAGATTCAGTACATCGTCCTCCAGCCGACTTGTCTCCAAGGGGATATTGCTGCCTCGGGCACCATATGGTCCGTCTCCTGTGGGTCTAGATTTTCGAATCCGACGCAAAACTGATAGTTAATTGTAACGTTCACGGCCTCCTAATGACGATAGAACACTCAAATTGCGTCGAGATTCAATACATCGACCTCCAGCCGACTTGACTCCAAGGGTCTATTGGTGCCTCGGTCACCATATGGTCGTTCTCCTGTGAGTCTAGATTTTCGAATCCGAGGCAAAACTGATAGTTAATTGAAACGTTCAGGGCCTCCTAATGACGATGGAACACTCAAATTGCGTCGAGATTCAATACATCGTGCTCCAGCCGACTTGCCTCCAAGGGGATATTGCTGCCTCGGGTACCATATGGTCCGTCTCCTGTGAGTCAAGATGTTCGAATCAAACGCAAAACTGACAGTTACTTGTAAAGTTCAGGGCCTCCTAATGACGATGGATCACTCAAATTGCGACGCGATTCAATTCATCGTCCTCCAGCAGACTTGTTTCCAAGGGTCTATTGTTGCCTGGGGCACCTTTTGGTCGTTCTCCTGTGAGTCCTGATAATAGGATCAGACGCAAAACTGATAGTTAATTGGAACGTTCTGGGCCTCGTAATGACGATGGAACACTCAAATTGCGTAGAGAATCAATACATCGTCCTCCAGCCGACTTGTCTTCAAGGGGATATTGCTGCCTCGGGCACCTTAAGGTCGTTCTCCTGTGGGTCTAGATTTTCGAATCCGACGCAAAACTAATAGTTAATTGTAACGTTCAGGGCCTCCTAATGACAATGGAACACTCAAATTGCGTCGAGATTCAATACATCGTCCTCCAGCCGACTTGTCTCCTAGGGGATAAACCTGCCTCGGGCAGCTTATGGTCGTTCTCCTGTGAGTCTAGATTTTCGAATCCAACGCAAAACTGATAGTTAATTGTAGCTTTCAGGGCCTCTCAATGACGATGGAACAATCAAATTGCGTCGAGATTCAATACATCGTCCTCCAGCCGACTTGACTCCAAGTGTCTATTTCTGCCTCGGGCACCCTGTGGTCGTTCTTCTGTGAGTCTAGACTTTCGAATCCGAGGCAAAACTGATAGTTAATTGTAACGTTCAGGGCCTCCTAATGACGATGGAACACTCAAATTGCGTCGAGATTCAATACATCGTCCACCAACCGACTTGTCTCCAAGGGGATATTGCTGCCTAGGGCTTCTTATGGTCCGTCTCCTATGAGTCAAGATTTTCGAATCCGACGCAAAACTGATGGTTAATTGTAACGTTCATTGCCTACTAATGACGATGGAAGACTCAAATTGCGTCGAGATTCAATACATCGTCCTCCAGCCGACTTGTCTCCAAGGGGATATTGCTGCCTCGGGCCTCTTATGGTCGTTCTCCAGTGAGTCTAGATTTTCGAATCCGACGAAAAACTGATTGTTAATTGTAACGTTCAGGGCCTCCTAATAACGATGGAACACCCAAATGGCGTCGAGGTTCAATACATCGTCCTCCAGCCGACTTGTTTCCATGGGGATATTGCTGCCTCGGGCTCCATATGGTCCGTCTCCTGTGAGTCTAGATTATCGAAACCGACGCGAAATTATAGTTAATTGTAACGTTCAAGGCCTTCTAATGACGATGTAACACTCAAGTTGCGTCAAGATTCAATACTTCTTCCTCAGGCCGCCATGTCTTCAAGGGGATATTGCTGCCTCGGGCACCATATGGTCCGTCTCCTGAGAGTCTAGATTATCGAAAACGACGCGAAACTGATAGTTAATTGTAACGTTCAAGGCCTCCTAATGACGATGGATCACACAAATAGTGTCGAGATTCAATACATCGTCCTCCAGCGGACTTGTCTCCAAGGGTCTATTGCTGCCTCTGGCACCTTATGGTCGTGCTCCTGTGAGTCTAGATTTTCGAATCAGACGCGAAACTGATAGTTAATTGTAACGTTCAGGGCCTCCTAATGACGATGGAACACTAAAATTGCGTCGAGATTCAATACATCGTCCTCCTGCCGACTTGTCTGTAAGGGGATATTGGTGCCTCGGTCACCATATGGTCGTTCTCCTGTGAGTCTAGATTTTCGAATCCGAGGCAAAACTGATAGTTAATTGAAACGTTCAGGGCCTCCTAATGACGATGGAACACTCAAATTGCGTCGAGATTCAATACATCGTCCTCCAGCCGACTTGCCTCCAAGGGGATATTGCTGCCTCGGGCACCATATGGTCCGTATCCTGTGAGTCAAGATGTTCGAGTCAATCGCAAAACTGACAGTTACTTGTAACGTTCAGGGCCTCCTAATGACGATGGAGCACTCAAATTGCGTCGCGATTCAATTCATCGTCCTCCAGCAGACTTGTTTCCAAGGGTCTATTGTTGCCTGGGGCGCCTTTTGGTCGTTCTCCTGTGAGTCTCGATTATAGAATCAGACGCAAAACTGATAGTTAATTGGAGCGTTCCGGGCCTCGTAATGACGATGGAACACTCAAATTGCGTAGAGAATCAATACATCGTCCTCCAGGCGACTTGTCTCCAAGGGGATATTGCTGCCTCGGGCACCTTAGTGTCGTTCTCCTGTGAGTCTAGATTTTCGAATCCGACGCAAAACTCATAGTTAATTGTAACGTTCAGGGCCTCCTAATGACAATGGAACACTCAAATTGCGTCGAGATTCAGTACATCGTCCTCCAGCCGACTTGTCTCCTAGGGGATAATCCTGCCTCGGGCAGCTTATGGTCGTTCTCCTGTGAGTCTAGATTTTCGAATCCAACTCAAAACTGATAGTTAATAGTAACTTTCAGGGCCTCTCAATGACGGTGGAACAATCAAATTGCGTCGAGATTCAATACATCGTCCTCCAGCCGACTTGTCTCCAAGGGTCTATTGTTGCCTCGGGCACCTTATGGTCGTCCTCCTGTGAGTTTAGATTATTGAATCCGACGCAAAACTGATAGTTAATTGTAACGTTCAGGGCCTCCTAATGATGATGGAACACTGAAATTGCGTCGAGATTCAATACATCGTCCACCAACCGACTTGTCTCCAAAGGGATATTGCTGTTTATGGCTTCTTATGGTCCGTTTCCTATGAGTCAAGATTTTCGAATCAGACGCAAAACTGATGGTTAATTGCCTACTAATGACGATGGAAGACTCAAATTGCGTCGAGATTCAATACATCGTCCTCCAGCCGACTTGTCTCCAAGGGGATATTGCTGCCTCGGGCCTCTTATGGTCGTTCTCCAGTGAGTCTAGATTTTCGAATCCGACGAAAAACTGATTGTTAATTGTAACGTTCAGGGCCTCCTAATAACGATGGAACACCCAAATTGCGTCGAGATTCAATTCATCGTCCTCCAGCCGACTTGTTTCCAAGGGGATATTGTTGCCTCGATCACCATATGGTCCGTCTCCTGTGAGTCTAGATTATCGAAACCGACGCGAAATTATAGTTAATTGTAACGTTCAAGGCCTTCTAATGACGATAGAACACTCAAGTTGTGTCAAGATTCAATACTTCGTCCTCAAGCCGCCATGTCTCCAAGGGGTTATTGCTGCCTCGGGCACCATATGGTCCGTCTCCTGAGAGTCTAGATTATCGAAACCGACGCGAAACTGATAGTTAATTGTAACGTTCAAGGCCTCCTAATGACGATGGAACACACAAATATCGTCGAGATTCAATACATCGACCTCCAGCCGACTTGTCTCCAAGGGTCTATTGCTGCCTCTGGCACCTTATGGTCGTGCTCCTCTGAGTCTACATTTTCGAATCCGACGCAAAACTTATTGTTAATTGTACCGTTCAGTGCCTCCTAATGGCGATGGAACACTCAAATTGCGTCGAGATTCAATACATCGTCCTCCAGCCGACTTGTCTCCAAGTTGATATTGCTGCCTCACTCCTCTTATGGTCGTTGTCCAGTGAGTCTAGATTTTCGAATCCGACGCAAAACTGATTATTATTTGTAACGTTCAGGGCGTCCTAATAACGATGGAACACTCAAATTGCGTCGAGATTCAGTACATCGTCCTCCAGCCGACTTGTCTCCAAGGGGATATTGCTGCCTCGGGCACCATATGGTCCGTCTCCTGTGGGTCTAGATTTTCGAATCCGAGGCAAAACTGATAGTTAATTGAAACGTTCAGGGCCTCCTAACGACGATGGAACACTCAAATTGCGTCGAGATTCAATACATCGTGCTCCAGCCGACTTGCCTCCAAGGGGATATTGCTGCCTCGGGTACCATATGGTCCGTCTCCTGTGAGTCAAGATGTTCGAATCAAACGCAAAACTGACAGTTACTTGTAAAGTTCAGGGCCTCCTAATGACGATGGATCACTCAAATTGCGACGCGATTCAATTCATCGTCCTCCAGCAGACTTGTTTCCAAGGGTCTATTGTTGCCTGGGGCACCTTTTGGTCGTTCTCCTGTGAGTCCTGATAATGGGATCAGACGCAAAACTGATAGTTAATTGGAACGTTCTGGGCCTCGTAAGGACGATGGAACACTCAAATTGCGTAGAGAATCAATACGTCGTCCTCCAGCCGACTTGTCTTCAAGGGGATATTGCTGCCTCGGGCACCTTAAGGTCGTTCTCCTGTGGGTCTAGATTTTCGAATCCGACGCAAAACTAATAGTTAATTGTAACGTTCAGGGCCTCCTAATGACAATGGAACACTCAAATTGCGTCGAGATTCAATACATCGTCCTCCAGCCGACTTGTCTCCTAGGGGATAAACCTGCCTCGGGCAGCTTATGGTCGTTCTCCTGTGAGTCTAGATTTTCGAATCCAACGCAAAACTGATAGTTAATTGTAGCTTTCAGGGCCTCTCAATGACGATGGAACAATCAAATTGCGTCGAGATTCAATACATCGTCCTCCAGCCGACTTGACTCCAAGTGTCTATTTCTGCCTCGGGCACCCTGTGGTCGTTCTTCTGTGAGTCTAGACTTTCGAATCCGAGGCAAAACTGATAGTTAATTGTAACGTTCAGGGCCTCCTAATGACGATGGAACACTCAAATTGCGTCGAGATTCAATACATCGTCCACCAACCGACTTGTCTCCAAGGGGATATTGCTGCCTAGGGCTTCTTATGGTCCGTCTCCTATGAGTCAAGATTTTCGAATCCGACGCAAAACTGATGGTTAATTGTAACGTTCATTGCCTACTAATGACGATGGAAGACTCAAATTGCGTCGAGATTCAATACATCGTCCTCCAGCCGACTTGTCTCCAAGGGGATATTGCTGCCTCGGGCCTCTTATGGTCGTTCTCCAGTGAGTCTAGATTTTCGAATCCGACGAAAAACTGATTGTTAATTGTAACGTTCAGGGCCTCCTAATAACGATGGAACACCCAAATGGCGTCGAGGTTCAATACATCGTCCTCCAGCCGACTTGTTTCCATGGGGATATTGCTGCCTCGGGCTCCATATGGTCCGTCTCCTGTGAGTCTAGATTATCGAAACCGACGCGAAATTATAGTTAATTGTAACGTTCAAGGCCTTCTAATGACGATGTAACACTCAAGTTGCGTCAAGATTCAATACTTCTTCCTCAAGCCGCCATGTCTTCAAGGGGATATTGCTGCCTCGGGCACCATATGGTCCGTCTCCTGAGAGTCTAGATTATCGAAAACGACGCGAAACTGATAGTTAATTGTAACGTTCAAGGCCTCCTAATGACGATGGATCACACAAATAGTGTCGAGATTCAATACATCGTCCTCCAGCGGACTTGTCTCCAAGGGTCTATTGCTGCCTCTGGCACCTTATGGTCGTGCTCCTGTGAGTCTAGATTTTCGAATCAGACGCGAAACTGATAGTTAATTGTAACGTTCAGGGCCTCCTAATGACGATGGAACACTCAAATTGCGTCGAGATTCAATATATCGTCCTTCAGCCGACTTGTCTTTATGGGTCTACTGCTACCTCGGTCACCGTATTTTCGTTCTCCTGAGGGTCCAGATATTCGAATCCGACGCAAGACGGACTGTTAATTGTAACGTTAAGAGCCTCCTAATGACGATGGAACACACAAATTGCGTCGAGGTTCAATACATCGTCCTCCAGCCGACTTGTCTCCAAGGGGATATTGCTGCCTCGGGCACCTTATGGTCCGACTCCTGTGAGTCTAGATTTTCGAATCCGACGCTAAACTGATGGTTAATTGTAGTATTCAGGGCCTCCTAATGACGATGGAACACTCAAATTGCGTCGAGATTCAATTCATCGTCCTCCAGCCGATTTGTCTCCAAGGGACTACTGCTGCCTCGGGCACCTTACGGTCGTTCTCCTCTGAGTCAACATTTTCGAATCCTACGCATAACTGATGCTTAATTGTAACGTTCAGGGCCTTCTTATGACGATGGAACACTCAAATTGCGTCGAGACTCAATACATCGACCTGCAGCAGACTTGTGACCAAGGGTCTTTGGCTGTCTCAGGCACCTTATGGTCGTTCTCCTGTGAGTGTAGATCATCGAATCCGACGCCAAACTCCCCTGCGGGTTCGGGGGTTAGAATAGGCCCGCGGTATACCTGCCTGTCGTAAGAGGCGACTAAATGGAGTCTCAAACGTTTCGGCCTTATGTGATGGTCCCCTGTCGGGTTTGACCTTCATATCTCAAAATTTTTCCGAAGAGCGAGCCGATTGGGGAAGGGCGCCTTACTTGGTGCATTGTGTCCGTGTTGTGTTGAGAACTTTCGCCATCTTATTCGTCGTTGCATTGCAGTCTTGCCCGCTCTCCATCTCTTGGGCATCGATGCGCCCCTTCGTGCACTTTCTGCCAAGCTCTGTGCGGGGCCATTTTCTGCACTGACGACGCCCATGGACCACATGTCACCTAACATCCAGCACGGTAGCCAGTCCGTTGTGGTGGGGTCGCCATGTACCCTCTTGGTTGTAGCCCCCTGACAACACAGGGATCGCTCTACTGATGCCTGCGCCGTTCACTCCCCACGTATGCCAAGGAGTAGATGCCCATTTCCCTGGGGCATCAGGACTCCCGGCAATGGCCATCCTGCCAGGCGGCTATTGCTGTGGCTGGTTGGCGCCCGTGGGGAGGGCCCTTGGTCGGAGTAGGTGGCACCAGGGCGGATGACCCGCAATGAAGCGTGGTACATCATCTCTCGCTGGCGGCCAGCCGCCAGCATTCTCTAAGCGTTCTCGGGCTCAATTTAATGCTCAGAAGTACGATCCGAAAACGTTCCCCTCCCTGGCCACGCCGTGGAAGAGCGTAAGTCTCAGGATGGCGGTAACAGTTATTCGCCCCGATTCTTAGTTTGCACGAGAGCTGATGGGGAGTCTTTTCTCTCCACAAAGCCTCAGTTCTTCGTCGAGCATTTAGAGGACAAGTTTGGGGAGGTGGAGGGCTTGTCTAAAATGCGCTCTGGGTCAGTACTGATACAAACGGCATCCTCCGCCCAATCCCGCAGGTTACTTCCTTGTCACAAGTTGGGGGATGTTAACGTTTCTATTACACCACATAAGAGTTTAAATATGGTCCAGGGTGTTATTTTCCATAGGGATTTCCTTTTGCAGTCTGATGACGAGCTGCGCGCCAACTTAGAACGTAGAGGTGTTCATTTCGTCCGGCGCGTTCATCGGGGTCCGAGGGACAATCAGGTTGCTACCAGTGCCTTCATCTTGGCCTTCGAGGGTGATACGTTACCGGAAAAGGTCAAGGTGATGGTCTACCGATGTGACGTCAAGCCCTATATCCCTCCCCCGATGCGGTGCTTCAAGTGCTGCAAGTTCGGCCATATGTCTTCCCGCTGCACTTCCAGCTTCACATGTCGCGATTGCGGACGCCTATCTCATCCCGATACTCCATGTGCCCCGCCTCCCATCTGCGTCAACTGCGGGGAGCACCATTCACCTTGCTCGCCTGACTGCAAAGTCTTTCAGAAAGAGCGCAAAATCATGGAATATAAGATCCTGGACCGGCTGACCTATACTGAGGCCAAACGGAAATATGACAGACTCCATCCTGTGAGAATGACATCTTCTTATGCAGCTGCTACAACAACTGTGCTAGCTCCATCAGTTTCGAGACTTCCAGCCAGCTCGATAAGCAGTAAGACTCCTCCTGCCCCCTTGCCTGTGGGGGGGCTCTACCCTACGGGTTGCTCCTGCACCACCTACCTCAGGAGCAACCTCCTCCCACCCGTCGGGGACGTCCGTCCCCGCTTCTCAGCCGGAGAAGCGTCTAACTTCTTCGACTACTCTCGCCCGTAAGAGTTCCCTTGGGACCCTCCCTTCCCAGGGTTCCACCAGCGGGAAGGATGACGGCCACCAGTGGCATAAGTCCTCACCAGCGACCGGGCGTAGGGCTTCACGATCTCTGTCCCGGATACTGAATCGGTGAAGCCTTCCCAGCCGGTGAAACCCAAGGTTCAGCGAGATAAGTCCAAGAGAAAGACCTCTAAGGCCAAAGAACTTGCGGTGGCACCAACCCCACCGCACCTTTCGCGCTCTGCGTCTGAGGATGAAGTCGAGATTCTAGCGTCCGCTGAGGACCTTGATCTCGCTGGTCCCTCAGACGCCATGGATGCCTCTCGTACAGGTACTGAATCGGTGGCAGTGAGTGAACAAGCGGCGTAAATTGCCTTCCCAGTCCTTTCACGCCTTTCTCAGCCATGGACAATACCATCCTCCAGTGGAACTGCGGCGGTTTTTTCCACCATTTAGCTGAGCTCCGCCAACTTCTCAGCCTTCGCCCTTTCTTCTGCATTGCTCTCCAGGAAACTTGGTTTCCAGCGATGCGAACCCCCGCCCTCCGTGGCTATCGGGGTTATTACAAGAACCGAGCAGCTTATGAAAGGGTGTCTGGTGGCGTCTGCATGTATGTCCTTCACACTCTGCACAGCGAGTCTGTCCCTCTCCAGACGCCTTTAGAGGCTGTCGCTGAACGCGTATGGACGCCACAGGCTATTACCGTCTGCAGTCTTTACATTCCACCGGATGGTGATGTCTCGCAGCATGTCCTGGCTGCACTGGTCGCCCAATTGCCGCCGCCTTTCTTGCTATTGGGCGACTTCAACGCCCATAACCCTCTGTGGGGTGGGTCAGTGGCGACAGGTCGATGCGCCATCGTTGAACATTTGTTGTCGCAGCTCGATCTCTCGCTGTTAAATGATGGCGCCTTCACACACTTCAGTGTGGCGCATGGCACCTACTCCGCCATTGACCTTTCCATCTGTAGCCCTCGCCTCTTACCGTCTGTCCAATGGAGTGTGCATGACGACCTGTGTGGTAGTGACCACTTTCCGCTCTTTTTGTCACTACCACAGCGTCACTCTTCTGGGCACCCTAGCAGATGGGCTATTAATAAGGCTGACTGGGATTTGTTCTCCTCCACTGCCGCTTTTGAGCCTCTCTCTACTGATGACATTGATGCGGTGGTTCAATCTGTCACCACCGGCATCGTTACTGCCGCCGAATCTGCCGTTCCCCGTTCTTCTGGGTCCGCTCGGCGGAAGGCTGTGCCTTGGTGGTCGCCTGAGATCGCTGAAGCGATTAAAGATCGCCGGCGGGCGCTCCAGCGTGACAAGCGACATCCCTCCTTAGCCCACCTTATCGCCTTCAAACGGCTGCGTGCGCGGGCCCGCCTCCTTATCCGCCAAGGCAAGAAGGAGTGCTGGGAGCGGTATGTGTCCACCATTGGCCTCCATGTCACTCCCTCGCAGGTCTGGGCCAAGATTCGACGCGTCTACGGCTATCGGACCCCTGCCAGCGTCCCTGTGCTCTCACTGAAAGGAGCCGTTTGTACCGACTCCGACGTCATTGCAAATCGCTTAGCAGAGCATTTTGCTACGAGTTCCGCTTCTGCGAATTACCCCCAGGCCTTCCGCTCCATTAAAGAGCGGCTGGAACGTCGGAGCCTTTCGTTTCGCACCAACCACCCGGAATCTTACAATGCTCCATTCAGTGAGTGGGAATTTCGCAGTGCCCTAGCTGCTTGCCCTGATACCGCTCCTGGGCCAGATGGCATCCACTGTCAGATGCTGAAACACCTTTCAGTGGACTGCCGGCGGCGCCTTCTCGATCTTTACAACCGTCTTTGGGTCGAGGGGGAGTTTCCGTCGCAATGGCGTGAAGGCAATGTCATCCCCGTTTTGAATCCTGGGAAGACCCCTCTGGAGGTGGACAGCTACCGTCCCATTAGCCTCACCAACGTTCTTTGTAAGTTGCTTGAACGGATGGTGAGCTGGCGCTTGCATTGGGTACTGGAGTCTCGGGGCCTTCTGGCTCCATCTCAGGGTGGGTTCCGTAAAGGCCGCTCCGCCACCGACAATCTGGTGAGTCTGGAGTCGGCCATCCGTACTGCTTTTGCCCGCCGTCAGCACCTGGTCGCTGTCTTTTTCGACATGCGGAAGGCGTACGATACGACATGGCGTCATCACATTCTTTCTACGCTTCATGGATGGGGTCTTCGGGGTCCTCTGCCGATTTTTATCCGCAATTTTCTGTCGTGTCGTACCTTCCGCGTGCAAGTCGCGGCCTCGTATAGTTCCTCCCACGTCCAGGAGAACGGTGTGCCACAGGGCTCTGTTTTAAGTGTCTGTCTGTTTTTAATAGCCATTAACGGGCTTGCTGCGGCCGTGGGAAATTCTGTCTCCGCTTCCCTGTATACTGACGACTTCTGCCTTTATTACAGCTCTACTGGCATTGCAGCTGTTGAACGTCAGCTACAGGGCGCTATCCGTAAGGCGCAGTCCTAGGCTGTAGCGCATGGGTTTCAGTTTTCGGCAGCCAAGACCTGCGTTATGCATTTCTGCCGGCGCCGAACAGTCTATCCTGAGCCGCGGCTTTATCTTGCCGACGAACTCCTTGCTGTGGTGGAGACCCACAGGTTTTTGGGGGTGGTTTTCGATGCCCGGTTGACTTGGCTGCCTCATATCCGGCAGCTGAAACAGACGTGTTGGCGGCATCTAAACGCTCTGAGATGCTTGAGCAACACCCGCTGGGGCGCCTACCGCTCTACACTGTTTCGGCTCTACCAGGCGTTAATCCAGTCCCGTCTGGATTATGGGAGCCTGGCTTATGGCTCAGCATCCCCATCTGCGTTACGGGTGCTGGACCCGATTCTCCACAGCGGGATACGCCTTGCCACTGGTGCTTTCCGCACCAGCCCTGTGGACAGCGTACTAGTGGAGGCAGGTGTACCTCCACTGCGGTTCCGACGCCAACGTTTGCTGGCCGCTTATGCTGCCCATGTTCTAAGCTCGCCCGGGCATCCAAACTATCGCCTCCTGTTCCCGCGGTCGGTCGTCCGTATGCCAGAACGTCGGCCCCGGTCTGGTTGTACAATAGCGGTCCGCGTCAAAGAGCTTCTCTCTGGGCTCCAGGGTTTCACTGTTCCACCTCCTTTCCGGGCTACTTTGCATACACCCCCATGGTGTGTTCGTCGCCCTAGCCTTCGGCTCGACGTGGCACAGGGCCCTAAGGACTCAGTCCCTCCAGAGGCCTTCCGCCGCCGCTTTTATTCCATCCTGGCCACGTATCAGGGCTCTGGTGTTGTTTACACTGACGGTTCGATGGTTGCTGGTCGTGTCGGATATGCGCTCACTCTAGGGGACCTTTCCGAACAACGTTCCTTACAGGATGGCTGCAGCGTTTACACTGCTGAACTGGTCGCCATCTTTCGTGCCCTAGAGTATATCCGCTCCTGCTCAGGTGAGTCCTTCGTTATCTGTAGCGATTCCCTGAGCGGTTTACGAGCTCTCGAACAGTGTTTTCCTCATTCTCGTTTGGTGATGGCTATCCACGAGTCTCTGCATACTCTCGCCTGTTGCGGCCGCTCTGTGGTCTTTGTGTGGACCCCCGGTCATGTCGGTATCCCGGGTAACGAACATGTTGACCGCCTGGCGAAAGAGGCCACCAGTAAGCCATCTCTGGACGTTGGCCTCCCAGAGACTGATTTGCGGGCAGTCTTCCGCCGCAAAATCTTGGCGCTATGGGATGATGAATCGCGCGAACTGCCAATGCCCAATAAACTCCGTGCTGTCAAGGAGACGACGGCTGTGTGGCGGTCATCCCTGCGAGCCACTCGCAGGGACTCAGTAGTTCTTTGCCGGCTCCGCATTGGCCACTCCCGGCTGAAACACAGTTATTTACTGCGCCGGGAGGACCCTCCTCTATGTCGCTGTGGGGCAGCTTTGACGGTGGCCCACATTTTGCTGGCCTGACCCCTTTTAGCTGTGGTCAGGCAGACATTTGCGCTGCCTGCTACGCTCCCTGCCCTTTTAACAGACGACTCCACTATGGCTGACTTAGTTTTACGTTTTATTCGGGCAGGGGGATTTTATCATTTACTCTTAGTGTTTCTGTTTTATTTTAATGTTTTGTGTTGATTCTGGCCTTTGGCCTATGGTTTTACACTGATTTTTTAATGTGTTTCTAAGTGGTTGGCCTTTCCTTTTTTATGTCTATGGTCGACAGCCACCGTCACACTCTCTGTGGTTTTAGTTTCTTTTGTCTTGTCTTTGTCTCAGTATCTCTTGTTCTGTATCGTCTGTGATCTCTTCTGTTCCTTGTTTTTATTCTCTGTGGGTCTTCTCTGTCTTTGGAAAAAGGGACCGATGACCATGGCAGTCTGGTCCCTTTAATCCTCCAAACCAAACAAACAAACAAACCGACGCAAAATGATAAATAATTGTAACGTTCAGGGCCTCCTAATGACGATGGAACACTCAAATTGCGTCGAGATTCAATACATCGTCCTACAGCCGACTTGTCTCCAAGGGGATATTGCTGCCTCGGGCACCATATGGTCCGTCTCCTGTGAGTCTAGATTTTCGAATCCGACGCAAAACTGATAGTTAATTGTAACGTTCAGATCCTCCTAATGACGATGGAACACTCAAATTGCGTCGCGATTAAATACATCGTCCTCCTGCCGACTTGTTTTCAAGGATCCATTGTTGCCTCGGGCGCCTTTTGGTCGTTCTTGGGTGAGTCTAGATTATCGAATCCGACGCAAAATTATAGTTAATTGTAACGTTCACGGCCTCCTAATGACGATGGAACACTCAAATTGCGTCGAGATTCAATACATCGTCCTCCAGCCGACTTGCCTCCAAGGAGATATTACTGCCTCGGGCACCTAATGGTCGTTCTCCTGTGAGTAGATTTTCGAATCCGACGCAAAACTGATAGTTAATTGTAACGTTCAGGACCTCCTAATGACGATGGATGACTCCAATTGCGTCGAGATTCAATACATGGTCCTCCAGCCGACTTGTCTCCGAGGGTATATTGCTGCCTCGGTCACCTTATGGTCGTTCTCCAGTGAGTCTAGATTTTCGAATCCGACGTAAAACTGATTGTTAATTGTTACGTTCACAGCCTCCTAATGACGATGGAACACTCAAATTGCGGCGCGATTCAATACATCGTCTTCCAGCCGACTTGTCTGCAAACGTCTATTGCTGCCTCGGTCACCATATGTTCCGTCTCCAGTGAGTCTAGAATTTCGAATCCGACGCAAAACTGATAGTTAATTGTTACGTTCAGGGCCTCCTAATGACGATGGAACACTCAAATTGCGTCGCGATTCAATACATCGTCCTCCAGCCGACTTGTTTCCAAGGGTCTATTGTTGCCTCGGGCGCCTTTTGGTCGTTCTCCTGTGAGTCTAGATTATCGAATCCGACGCAAAAGTGATAGTTAATTGTTACGTTCAGGGCCTCCTAATGACGATGGAACACTCAAATTGCGACGAGAGTCAATACATCGGCCACCAGCAGACTTGTCTCCAAGGAACTATTGCTGCCTCGGGCACCTTGTGGTCGTTCACCTGTGAGTCTAGAATTTCGAATGCGAAGCATATCTGATAGTTAATTGTACGTTCAGGGCCCCCTAATGACGATGGAAGACTCAAATTGCCTCGAGATTCAATACATCGTCCTCCAGCCGACTTGTCTCCAAAGCCGGCCGCGGTGGTCTAGCGGTTCTGGCGCTGCAGTCCGGAACCGCGGGACTGCTACGGTCGCAGGTTCGAATCCTGCCTTGGGCATGGGTGTGTGTGATGTCCTTAGGTTAGTTAGGTTTAAGTATTTCTAAGTTCTAGGGGACTTATGACCTAAGATGTTGAGTCCCATAGTGCTCAGAGCCATTTGAACCATTTGAACTTGTCTCCAAGGGGATATTGCTGCTTCGGGCAACTTACTTTCGTTCTCCTGTGAGTCTAGATTTTCTAATCCGACGAAAAAGTGATGGTTAATTGTAACGTTCATGGCCTCCTAAAGACGATGGAACACTCAAATTGCGTCGAGATTCAATGCATCGTCCTGCAGCCGACTTATCTCCAAAGGTCTATTGCTGCCTCGGTCACCATATGGACCATCACCTGTGAGTCTAGAATTTCGAATCCGACCCAAAACTGATAGTTATCTGTAACTTTCAGGACCTCCTAATGACAATGGAAAACTCAAATTGCCTGGAGATTCAATACATCGTCCTCCGGCTGACTTTTCTCCAAGGGTCTATTGCTGCCTCTGGCACCTGATGGCCGTTCTCCTGTGAGTCTAGATTATCGAATCCGACGCAAAACTGATAGTTAATTGTAACGTTCAGGGCCTCGTAATGACGATGGAACACTCAAATTGCGTTGTGATTCAATTCATCGCCCTTCTGCCGACTTGTCTCCAAGGGTCTATTGCTGCCTCGAGCACCTTATGGTCGTTCTCCTCTGAGTCAACATTTTTGAATCCGACGCAAAACTGATAGTTAATTGTAACGTTCAGGGCCTCCTAATGACGATGGAACACTCAAATTGCGTTGAGATTTAATACATCGTTTTCCAGCCGACTTGTCTCCAAGGGGATACTGCTGCCACGGACACCTTATGGTCGTTCACCTGTGAGTCTACATTTTCGAATCCGACGCGAAACTGATGGTTAATTGTAACGTTCATGGCCTCCTAATGACGATGGAACACCCAAATTGCGGCGAGGTTCAATACATCGTTCCAGCCGACTTGTCTCCAAAGGTATATTGCTGCCTCGGGCCTCTTATGCTCGTTCTCCAGTGAGTCTAGATTTCGAATCCGACGCAAAACTGATTGTTAATTGTAACGTTCAGGGCCTCCTAATAACGAAGGAACACTCAAATTGCGGCGAGGTTCAATACATCGTCCTCCAGCCGACTTGTCTCCAAAGGTATATTGCTGCCTCGGGCCTCTTATGCTCGTTCTCCAGTGAGTCTAGATTTCGAATACGACGCAAAACTGATTGTTAATTATGACGTTCAGGGCCTCTTAATAACAATGGAACACTCAAATTGCGTCGAGATTCAATACATTGTCCACCAGCCTACTTGTTTCCAAGGGTCTATTGCTGCCTCTGGCACCTTATGGTCGTGCTCCTGTGAGTCTATATTTTCGAATCCGACTCGAAACTGATAGTAAATTGTAACGTTCAGGGCATCCTAATGACGATGGAACACTCAAATTGCGTCGAGATTCAAAACATCGTCCTCCAGGCGACTTGTCACCGACGGTCCATTGCTACCTCGGGCAACTTATGTTCGTTCTCCTCTGAGTCTTCATTTTCGAATCCGACGCAAAACTGATAGTTAACTGCAACGTTCACGGCCTCCTAATGACGATGGGACACTCAAATTGCGTCGAGACTCAATACATTGTCCTCCAGCCGACTTCTCTCCAAGTGTGTATTGCTGCCTCTGGCACCTTATGGTCGTACTCCTGTGAGTCTATATTTTCGAATCCGACGCGAAACTGATAGTACATTGTAACGTTCAGGGACTCCTAATGACGTTGGAACACTCAAATTGCGTCGCGATTCAATACATCCTCCATCAGTCGACATGTTTCCAAGTGTCTATTGTTGCCTCGGACGCCTTTTGGTCGTTCTCCTGTGAATCTAGATTATCGAATCCGACGCAAAACTGATGGTTAATTATAAAGTTCACGGCCTCCTAAAGACGATGAAACACTCAAATTGCGTCGAGATTCAATACATCGTCCTCCAGCCGACTTGTCTCCAAGTGTCTATTGCTGCCTCTGGCACCTTATGGTCGTGCTCCTGTGGTTCTAGATTTTCGAATCCGGCGCGAAACTGATAGTTAATCGTAACGTTCAGGGCCTCCTAATGACGATGGAACACTCAAAATGCGTCGAGATTCAATACGTCGTCCTCCAGCCGACTTGTCTCCAAGGGGATATTACTGCCTCGGACACCTTATGGTCGTTCACCTGTGAGTCTAGATTTTCGAATCAGACGCAAAACTGATGGTTAATTGTAACGTTCATGGCCACCTAATGACGATGGAACACTAGAATTGCGTCGAGACTCAATACATCGTCCTCCAGCCGACTTGTCTTCAAGGGGATATTGCTACCTCGGGCCTCTTATGGTCGTTCTCCAGTGAGCTCAGATTTTCGAATTCGACGCAAAACTGATTGTTGATTGTGTCGATCAGTGCCTCCTAATAACGATGGAACACTCAAATTGCGTCGAGATTCCATACATCGTCCTCCAGCCGACTTGTCTCCAAGGGGATATTTCTGCCTCGGGCACCATATGGTCCGTCTCCTGTGAATCTAGAGTTTCGAATCCGACCCAAAACTGATAGTTAATTGTAACGTTCAGGGACTCCTAATGACGATGGAACACTCAAATTGCGTCGCGATTCAATACATCGTCCTCCAGCCGACTTGTCTCCAAGGGGATGTTTCTGCATCGGGCACCATATGGTCCGTCTCCTGTGAGTCTATAATATCGAATCCGACCCAAAACGGATAGTTAATTGTTACGTCCAGGGCCTCCTAATGACGATGGAACACTCAAATTGCGTCGCGATTCAATACATCGTCCTCCAGTCGACTTGTTTCCAAGGGTCTATTGTTGCCTCGGGCGCCTTTTGGTCGTTCTCCTGTGAGTCTAGATTATCGAATCCGACGCAAAAGTGATAGTTAATTGTTACGTTCAGGGCCTCCTAATGACGATGGAACACTCAAATTGCGACGAGACTCAATACATCGGCCACCAGCAGACTTGTCTCCAAGGAACTATTGCTGCCTCGGGCACCTTGTGGTCGTTCACCTTTGAGTCTAGAATTTCGAATGCGAAGCATATCTGATAGTTAATTGTACGTTCAGGGCCCCCTAATGACGATGGAAGACTCAAATTGCCTCGAGATTCAATACATCGTCCTCCAGCCGACTTGTCTCCAAGGGGATATTGCTTCCTCGGGCACCATATGGTCCGTCTCCTGTGAGTCTAGATTTTCGAATCCGACGCAAAACCGATAGTTAATTGTAACGTTCAGGGCCTCCTAATGACGATGGAACACTCAAATTGCGTCGAGATTCAATACATCGTCCTCCAGCCGACTTGTCTCCAAGGGGATATTGCTGCTTCGGGCAACTTATTTTCGTTCTCCTGTGAGTCTAGATTTTCTAATCCGACGAAAAAGTGATGGTTAATTGTAACGTTCATGGCCTCCTAAAGACGATGGAACACTCAAATTGCGTCGAGATTCAATGCATCGTCCTGCAGCCGACTTATCTCCAAAGGTCTATTGCTGCCTCGGTCACCATATGGACCATCACCTGTGAGTCTAGAATTTCGAATCCGACCCAAAACTGATAGTTATCTGTAACTTTCAGGACCTCCTGATGACAATGGAAAACTCAAATTGCGTGGAGATTCAATACATCGTCCTCCGGCCGACTTTTCTCCAAGGGTCTATTGCTGCCTCTGGCACCTGATGGCCGTTCTCCTGTGAGTCTAGATTATCGAATCCGACGCAAAACTGACAGTTAATTGTAACGTTCAGGGCCTCGTAATGACGATGGAACACTCAAATTGCGTTGTGATTAATTTCATCGTCCTTCTGCCGACTTGTCTCCAAGGGTCTACTGCTGCCTCGAGCACCTTATGGTCGTTCTCCTCTGAGTCAACATTTTCGAATCCGACGCAAAACTGATAGTTAATTGTAACGTTCAGGGCCTCCTAATGACGATGGAACACTCAAATTGCGTTGAGATTTAATACATCGTTTTCCAGCCGACTTGTCTCCAAGGGGATACTGCTGCCACGGACACCTTATGGTCGTTCACCTGTGAGTCTACATTTTCGAATCCGACGCGAAACTGATGGTTAATTGTAACGTTCATGGCCTCCTAATGACGATGGAACACCCAAATTGCGGCGAGGTTCAATACATCGTTCCAGCCGACTTGTCTCCAAAGGTATATTGCTGCCTCGGGCCTCTTATGCTCGTTCTCCAGTGAGTCTAGATTTCGAATCCCACGCAAAACTGATTGTTAATTGTAACGTTCAGGGCCTCCTAATAACGAAGGAACACTCAAATTGCGGCGAGGTTCAATACATCGTCCTCCAGCCGACTTGTCTCCAAAGGTATATTGCTGCCTCGGGCCTCTTATGCTCGTTCTCCAGTGAGTCTAGATTTCGAATACGACGCAAAACTGATTGTTAATTATGACGTTCAGGGCCTCTTAATAACAATGGAACACTCAAATTGCGTCGAGATTCAATACATTGTCCACCAGCCGACTTGTTTCCAAGGGTCTATTGCTGCCTCTGGCACCTTATGGTCGTGCTCCTGTGAGTCTATATTTTCGAATCCGACTCGAAACTGATAGTAAATTGTAACGTTCAGGGCATCCTAATGACGATGGAACACTCAAATTGCGTCGAGATTCAAAACATCGTCCTCCAGGCGACTTGTCACCGACGGTCCATTGCTACCTCGGGCAACTTATGTTCGTTCTCCTCTGAGTCTTCATTTTCGAATCCGACGCAAAACTGATAGTTAACTGCAACGTTCAGGGCCTCCTAATGACGATGGAACACTCAAATTGCGTCGAGATTCAATACATCGACCTCCAGCCGACTTGTCTCCAAGGGGATATTGCTGCCTCGGGCACCTTATGGTCGTTATCCTGTGAGTCAAAATTTTCGAATCCGACGCAAAGCTGATAGTTAATTGTAACGTCCAGGGCCTCCTAATGATGATGGAACACTCAGATTGCGTCGATATTCAATACATCGTCCACCAGCCGACTTGTCTCCAAGGGGATATTGCTGCCTCGGGCACCATACGGTCCGTCACCTGTCAGTCTAGATTTTTGAATCCGATGCAAAACTGGTAGTTAATTGTAACGTTCAGGGCCTCCTAATGACGATGGAACACTCAAATTGAGTCTCGATTCAATACATCGTCCATCAGCCGACATGTCTCCGAGGGTCTATTGTTGCCTCGGGCGCCTTTTGGTCGTTCTCCTGTGAGTCTAGATGATCGAATCTGACGCAAAACTGATAGTTAATTGTAACGTTCACGGCCTCCTAATGACGATGGGACACTCAAATTGCGTCGAGACTCAATACATTGTCCTCCAGCCGACTTCTCTCCAAGGGTGTATTGCTGCCTCTGGCACCTTATGGTCGTACTCCTGTGAGTCTAGATTTTCGAACCCGACGCGAAACTGATAGTTAATTGTAATGTTCAGGGACTCTAAATGACGTTGGAAATTCAAATTGCGTCGCGATTCAATACATCCTCCATCAGTCGACATGTTTCCAAGGGTCTATTGTTGCCTCCGGCATTTTTTGGTCGTTCTCCTGTGAGTCTAGATTATCGAATCCGACGCAAAACGGATAGTTAATTATAACGTTCAAGGTCTCCTAAAGACGATGAAACACTCAAATTGAGTCGAGATTCAATACATCGACCTCCAGCCGACTTGTCTCCAAGGGGATATTGCTGCCTCGGGCACCTTATGGTCGTTATTCTGTGAGTCAAAATTTTCGAATCCGACGCAAAGCTAATAGTGAATTGTAACGTTCAGGGCCTCCTAATGACGATGGAAAACTCAAATTGAGTCGCGATTCATTACATCGTCCATCAGCCGAAATGTCTCCAAGTGTCTATTGTTGCCTCGGGCGCATTTTGGTCGTTCTCCTGTGAGTCTAGATGATCGAATCCGACGCAAAACTGATAGTTAATTGTAACGTTCACGGCCTCCTAATGACGATGGGACACTCAAATTGCGTCGAGACTCAATACATTGTCCTCCAGCCGACTTCTCTCCAAGGGTGTATTGCTGCCTCTGGCACCTTATGGTCGTACTCCTGTGAGTCTAGATTTTCGAATCCGACGCGAAACTGATAGTACATTGTAACGTTCAGGGACTCCTAATGACGTTGGAACACTCAAATTGCGTCGCGATTCAATACATCCTCCATCAGTCGACATGTTTCCAAGGGGCTATTGTTGCCTCGGACGCCTTTTGGTCGTTCTCCTGTGAATCTAGATTATCGAATCCGACGCAAAACTGATTGTTAATTATAAAGTTCACGGCCTCCTAAAGACGATGAAACACTCAAATTGCGTCGAGATTCAATACATCGTCCTCCAGCCGACTTGTCTCCAAGTGTCTATTGCTGCCTCTGGCACCTTATGGTCGTGCTCCTGTGTTTCTAGATTTTCGAATCCGACGCGAAACTGATAGTTAATCGTAACGTTCAGGGCCTCCTAATGACGATGGAACACTCAAATTGCGTCGAGATTCAATACGTCGTCCTCCAGCCGACTTGTCTCCAAGGGGATATTACTGCCTCGGACACCTTATGGTCGTTCACCTGTGAGTCTAGATTTTCGAATCAGACGCAAAACTGATGGTTAATTGTAACGTTCATGGCCACCTAATGACGATGGAACACTAGAATTGCGTCGAGATTCAATACATCGTCCTCCAGCCGACTTGTCTTCAAGGGGATATTGCTACCTCGGGCCTCTTATGGTCGTTCTCCAGTGAGCTCAGATTTTCGAATTCGACGCAAAACTGATTGTTGATTGTATCGATCAGTGCCTCCTAATAACGATGGAACACTCAAATTGCGTCGAGATTCCATACATCGTCCTCCAGCCGACCTGTCTCCAAGGGGATATTTCTGCCTCGGGCACCATATGGTCCGTCTCCTGTGAATCTAGAGTTTCGAATCGGACCCAAAACTGATAGTTAATTGTAACGTTCAGGGCCTCCTAATGACGATGGAAAACTCAAATTGCGTCGCGATTCAATGCATCGTCCTCCAGCCGACTTTTCTCCAAGCGTCTATTGCTGTCTCTGGCACCTTATGGTCGTGCTCCTGTGTTTCTAGATTTTCGAATCCGACGCGAAACTGATAGTTAATCGTAACGTTCAGGGCCTCCTAATGACGATGGAACACTCAAATTGCGTCGAGATTCAATACATCGTCCTCCAGCCGACTTGTCTTCAAGGGGATATTGCTACCTCGGGCCTCTTATGGTCGTTCTACAGTGAGCTCAGATTTTCGAATTCGACGCAAAACTGATTGTTGATTGTATCGATCAGTGCCTCCTAATAACGATGGAACACTCAAATTGCGTCGAGATTCAATACATCGTCCTCCAGCCGACTTGTCTCCAAGGGGATGTTTCTGCATCGGGCACCATATGGTCCGTCTCCTGTGAGTCTATAATATCGAATCCGACCCAAAACGGATAGTCAATTGGAACGTTCTGGGCCTCCTAATGACGATGGAACGCTCAAATTGCGTCGCGATTCAATACATAATTAATTGTAACGTTCAGGGCATCCGAATGACGATGGAAAACTCTGATTGCGTCGAGATTCAATACATCGACCTCCAGCCGACTTGTCTCCAATTGGATATTGCTGCCTCGGGCACCTTATAGTCGTTCTCCTGTGAGTCGAGGTTTTCGAATCCGACGCAAAACTGATAGTTAATTGTAACGTTCAGCGCCTCCTAATGACGATGGAACACTCAAATTGCGTCGAGATTCAATACATCGTCCTCCAGCCGACTTGTCGCCAAGGGTCTATTGTTGCCTCGGTCACCATATGGTCCGTCTCCTGTGAGTCTAGAATTTCGAATCAGACGCAAAACTGACAGTTAATAGTAACGTTCAGGACCTCCTAATGACGATGGAACACTCAAAAATGGTCGAGATTCAACACATCGTCCTCAAGCCGACTTGTCTCTAAGGGGATATTGCTGCCTCGGACACCATATGGTCCGTCTCCTGTGAGTCTAGATTTTCGAATATGACGCGAAACTGATAGTTTATTGTAACGTTCAGGGCCTCCTAATGACGATGGAACACTCAAATTGCGTCGAGATTCAATACATCGTCCTCCCCCCCCCTCAGGGGGTCCACACTCTTTTGTGGACATGTGCGTAGCGAGCACGGGACCCTGAGCTAATGTGGCCCTCCTTCCTTTCCGGGCTGCATACCTTCCCTTCCCTTTCCGCATCCCTCCCCGTCCGCCATCTTCGCCCCCCCCCCCCCTCACCTCTGTCTCTTTCCTTCCCTTTCTCCCCCTCTGGGAGTATGGTTTGTGCCTACGTCCGGAGACGGACGCTCGAAACTGTTCCAAATTCCTTGCTTTTACACTTGCAAGACCTCGTCCTTCCTCTGCCCTTCTCTTTTCCTTCCCTCTTCTCCTTGCCCTTTTCTCTGCTGCGGCGTTTGAGACCCCCTTTTCTTTCCTTTCCCTTCCTCTGTTTTCCTCCCTGTGTGTGTCTGAAGGACGACCCACGCACTTCCATGCGTAGCCGGTGACGGGGTAACGCTTAATTCCCCGCCCCGGGTAGACAGGTAGGACACGTACGTACCCCCTGGTAACGGCCAGGCCCAGGGAGGGGTGATTACCCGAGCTGATACCTTCCGAAAGTGCCGATTGGTCCCTCCGTCCGTTTGTCGGATGGTGTGACCTGAGGTGTGAACAATCACCTAAGGCGGGTGTGCCCTCGGTGAGGGCCTCCACAAGGGAGGAGCGCGCCATCGGAGACGCCGGTAATCATGGGGGATTCTTCCGCAATGGTTTCCTCACCTTCCACTATGTCTGCTCACAAACGTAAGTTCACTGAGTCTCAGCCACAGACGGTTCTTCCATCGTTGCCACAGTTCCTTGTTGTTTCTCGGTCTGACGAAGGTCACGACTTTTCCACGGTCAACCCTTTCATTATTCAGAAAGGTGTCGACGCAATTGCGGGTCCTGTAAAGTCTTGTTCCAGATTACGGAATGGTACCCTGTTGTTAGAAACACACAGTGCCCTCCAGGCTCAAAAATTGCTGCGTACTTCCCTGCTCCACTTCTTCGCTGTCCGGGTGGAACCGCACCGTACCTTAAATTCCTCGTGTGGAGTCGTTTATACACGCTCCCTCGATGGATTGTCTGACGAAGAAATTCAGCACTTCCTGTCTGACCAGCGCGTCACTGCTGTTCATCGGGTTATGAAAAGGGTTGACTCAAACATCATTCCAACCCGCACTGTCTTCATGACATTTGACAAAGTTCAACTCCCATCAAAAATCAAAGCAGGCTATGAGATAATTTCCGTTCGCCCTTATGTCCCAAACCCTACGCGTTGCTATCGATGTCAGCGGTTCAATCACACCAGCCAGTCCTGTTCCAATCCGGCCAAATGTGTTACGTGTGGCAAGGATGCCCATGAGGGTGCTTGTCCACCTCCATCCCCTCACTGCATCAACTGTATGGGTGACCACGCTGCTTCCTCTCGAGATTGTTTTTAAGGATGAAAAGCTCATCCAGGAAATAAGAGTGAAGGAAAAGGTGTCGACCTTTGCTGCTCGAAAGTTACTCGCCAGTCGACAGCCCACCGTGCCTCAAAAAGGAAAATACAGCACTGTCCTTGCTTCTCCTCGGCCAACAAAGGAGGCGGCCACGCAGACTTGCGACCTCACATTTAGTACCACGGTCGTCAGATCGGCCAGCGCAAAGATCGCCCGTTCAACCTCACCACTTTCGCCTGCCCACTCTATGGCTCACCCTTTGTCGGGTTCTGCTAAATCTCGAGCCCAAAAGTCAGACGCCAAGTCTTCGAAAAAAGAGCATTCTCGTGAAGAGTTTTTACGTACTGCAACTTCACAACCATCGGTTCCTCCTTCATCTAAACATCATACCTCCAAGAAGGCTACGAAGAAACACAGTTCCTCTCCTTCTCCGCCAAGGCGCGTCCCATCTACAGCACCACCTGGCGGAAATCGCCCTCGGCCATCTTCTGTGTCGCCGAGGCGCACTGCTGGTGGCCGGTCAACTGGCCGATCGTTGGTGGCAGGAGCTGCTCCTGACCAACCTATGGATCAGGATTTTCTGCCTTCGACTGAATGCCATTCCATGCTGTCGGTCGCAAGTTCTGAGCAGTCGTTGAGTTGACAGCACCCTTGGTCACGTTTCTCCATTTTCTGTTCACCCTATGTCCATTATCCACTGGAATATCCGCGGCATTCGCGCCAATCGGGATGAATTGTCGATCATCTTACGATCCTACTCGCCGGTCATCTTCTGTCTTCAGGAAACAAAGCTGCGTCCCCATGACCGCTTTGTTCTCCCTCATTTTCAGTCCGTCCGATATGACCTCCCCTCAGTTGAAGGCACTCCAGCCCATGGAGGACTCATGATTCTGCTCCATGATACTCTCCATTATCACCCAATCCCCTTAAACACTTCCTTCCAAGCAATCGCCGTCTGTCTTTCCCTTTCTGGATACACGTTCTCTCTTTGTACGGTATACATTCCATCGTCTACACCAATGGCACGAGCTGATCTCCTTCATCTTCTTGATCAGCTTCCACCCCCCTATTTGCTGGTTGGGGACTTCAATGCCCACCACCCGCTTTGGGGATCTCCACATCCTTGTCCACGTGGCTCACTATTGCTTGACGTCTTCCACCAAGCGGATCTAGTCTGCCTCAACACTGGGGTCCCCACATTTTTGTCTGCCTCCACGGCAAATTTATCTCATTTGGACTTTGCGGTCGGTACTGTTCCGCTAGCTCGGCGCTTCGAATGGTTCGCCCTTGATGATACACACTCGAGTGACCACTTTCCATGTGTTCTTCGACTGCAGCCTCAACTGCTATATATGCGCTCGCGACGCTGGAAGTTTGCCCAAGCCGATTGGACACTTTTTTCGTCTCTAGCGACATTCGATGACCGTCGCTTTCCCAGCGTCGACGATGAGGTCACACATTTTACCGACGTTATTCTCACAGCTGCGGAACGTTCAATACCACACACCTCCGAATTGCCCCGGCGCCCCCCAGTTCCTTGGTGGAACGAGGCATGCCGTGACGCAATACGTGAGCGGCGACGTGCTCTTCGCATTTTCCGTCACCATCCAACCTTGGCCAACTGTATCCGATATAAGCAGCTCCGTGCGCGATGCCGTCGCGTCATCCGCGATAGCAAGAAGGCAAGCTGGAAATTCTTTATTAGCTCATTTAACACCTTCACTCCCTCCTCGGAAGTTTGGAGTCGGCTTCGACGGTTCTCAGGCGCGCCTAGTTTCTCCCCGGTCTCTGGGCTCACTGTCGCGCATGATACCTTAGTGGACCCCATCGCAATTTCTAACTCATTGGGTCAGCACTTTGCTGAGATTTCGAGCTCTTCAAATTACCCGCCCGCGTTTCTCCCGAAGAAACGTGCAGCGGAAGTGCGACATCTTGCTTTCTCCTCTCAAAATCGCGAAAGCTACAATATTGTTTTCTCCATGCGGGAACTCCAACATGCACTCTCTTCTTCTCGCTCCTCCGCCCCAGGACCGGATGGTATCCATGTCCAAATGTTGCTGCATTTATCCACCCATAGCCTGCGTTACCTCCTTCGCCTTTATAATCGAATTTGGACCGACAGTACCTTTCCCAGGCGATGGCGGGAAGCTATTGTCGTTCCCGTTCCGAAACCTGGAAAGGACAAACATCTCCCCTCTAGCTATCGCCCCATTTCTCTCACGAGTAGTGTCTGTAAGGTTTTGGAGCGTATGGTGAATTACCGTTTAGCTTGGTGGCTGGAATCCCGCAGTCTTCTAACACCAGCATAATGCGGATTCCGACAGCATCGTTCTGCCGTTGACCATCTTGTTGCTCTCTCAACTTATATCATGAACAATTTCCTCCGGAAACGCCGAACGGTAGCAATATTTTTTGATCTGGAGAGAGCATACGATACCTGTTGGAGGACAGGCATCCTCCGCACACTGTTCTCTTGGGGCTTTCGAGGCCGGCTGCCCCTTTTTCTTCGCGAATTTATGGCAGAGCGCACATTTAGCGTGCGGGTGAACACTACTCTCTCCCGTACTTTCTCCCAAGAAAACGGGGTACCCCAGGGCTCCGTGCTGTTGTACTGTTTGCCATCGCCATAAATCCAATTATGGATTGTCTCCTTCCTGATGTCTCGGGCTCCCTCTTTGTGGACGATTTTGCGATCTACTACAGCTCTCAACGGACCAGCCTTCTTGAACGACGTCTTCAAGGATGTCTCGATCGCCTCCACTCGTGGAGCATCGAAACCGGCTTCCGTTTCTCACCCAGTAAGACCGTTTGTGTTAATTTTTGGCGACGTACGGAGTTTCTTCCGCCCTCCTTACATCTAGGTCCTGTCAACCTTCCGTTTTCCGACGTCGCTAAATTCTTGGGTCTTATGTTTGACAGAAAACTGTGCTGGTCCTCCCACGTTTCCTATCTTTCAGCTCGCTGTCTGCGTTCCCTTAACACCCTCCGTGTCCTGAATGGTACCTCTTGGGGAGCGGACCGAGTGGTCCTTCTCCGCCTCTATCGCGCCTTAGTGCGCTCGAAATTGGATTATGGAAGCATAGTCTACTCCTCTGCTCGGCCGTCTATTCTTCGGCGTCTCGACTCTATCCACCACCGTGGATTGCGTTTAGTGTCTGGAGCTTTTTACACCAGCCCTGTGGAAAGCCTTTATGCTGAGACTGCTGAACCTCCGCTGTCCAATCGGCGGGCAGTCCTTCTGAGTCGTTATGCTAGCCATCTGTCTTCCATGCCTGCTAATCCAGCCCATGACCTTTTTTTCGACGCCTCCTTTGATGTCGGGTATGCAGGCCGCCCCTCGTCCCTACTACCCCCGGGAGTCCGCTTCCGTCAACTGCTCCATTCTCTTTCCTTCCGCTTTCCTAAAACCTTTTTGACAACTTGGGGTACAGCACCGCCTTGGCTTCGTCCCCGGATCGACTTGCTCAGAGACCTATGTCAGTTTCCCAAGGATGGTACCCCTACACTTGTTTACCGTCGGCATTTGCTGCTCTATGTGCACAAATGACGGAAGCCACATTTATTTACACCGATGGCTCGAAAACATCGTTAGGTGTAGGGAGTGCCTATATTGTTGGCGACACCCCAAATCACTTTCGGCTTCCCGACCAGTGTTCGGTTTATACTGCGGAGCTTTACGCTATTCTCCAGGCTGTCCACTACATCCGCCGCCATCAGCGGATACAGTACGTAATCTGCTCAGATTCTCTCAGCTCTCTCCTAAGTCTCCAAGCTCTTTACCCTGTGCACCCTCTGGTCCACCGGATTCAGGACTGTCTGCGCTTGCTCCACCTGGGGGGGCGTCTCAGTGGCGTTCCTCTGGCTCCCGGGACACGCTGGTATCTGTGGAATGGGCGGCCGATATAGCGGCCAAGGCTGCAGTCTCTCTTCCTCGGCCAGCTATTCAGTCTCTTCCGTTTACCGATCTACGGAGCGGTTTATATCGACAAGTTGCTCATTTATGGCATGCGCATTGGTCAACACTTCCCCATAATAAATTGCGGGAAGTGAAAGCCCTTCCTTGCGCTTGGACCTCTTCCTCCCGAACGCGTCGTCGGGAGGAGGTAATTTTAGCTAGACTCCGGATAGGGCACTGTCTTTTTAGTCATCGACATCTTTTAAGCGGTGATCCTCCCCCACTCTGTCCCCACTGCTCTCAGCTGTGGACGGTCAGACACCTTTTAATTGAATGCCCCTATTTTAATCCGTTACGCTCCCGTCTACAGCTATCGCCTGATCTATCGTTGATTTTAGCAGATGACACGCGCTCAGCTGACCGCGTTCTAAAGTTTATTAGTGACAGTGAAATGACGTCAGTCATTTGAATTTTTTTTTTGGGGACAACCAACCCCTTTCTATAGTGGATTTTTAAGCATTCTTTCTCCTTTAGTTTCTCAAATTTTATGACTTTGTTCCCATTGCTGCTGAATTTAAATTTCGTTTTTTTCCTGTTTTCTACGTCACGGGTTTAGCGCTAATGACCATAGAAGTTTTGCGCCCTAAAACCACAAACAAAAAAAAAAAAAAAAAAAAAAAACATCGTCCTCCAGCCAACTTGTCTCCAAGGATCTATTGCTGAAGCGGGCTCCATTTGGTCGTTCTCCTGTGAGTCTAGATTTTCGAATCCGACGCAAAACTGATAGTAATTTGTAACGTTCAGGGCCTCCTAATGACGATGGAACACTCAAATTGCGTCGAGATTCCATACATCGTCCTCCAGCCGACTTGTCTCCAAGGGGATATTTCTGCCTCAGGCACCATATGGTCCGTCTCCTGTGAGTCTAGATTTTCGAATCCGACCCAAAACTGATAGTTAATTGTAACGTCCAGGGCCTCCTAATGACGATGGAACACTCAAATTGCGTCGCGATTCAATACATCGTCCTCCAGCAGACTTGTTACCAAGGGTCTATTGTTGCCTCGGGCGCCTTTTGATCGTTCTCCTGTGAGTCTAGATTATCGAATCCGACGCAAAACTGATAGTTAATTGGAACGCTCACGGCCTCCTAATGACGATGGAACACTCAAATTGCGTCGTGATTCAATACATCGTTCTCCAGCCGACTTGACTGCAAGGGTCTGTTGCTGCCTCTGGCACCTTATGGTCGTTCTCCTGTGAGTCTAGAATTTTCGAATCCGACGCGAAACTGATAGTCAATTGTAACATTCAAGTCCTCCTAATGACGATGGAACACTCAAATTGCGTCGAGATTCAATACATCGTCCTCCAGCCGACTTGTCGCCAAGGGTCTATTGTTGCCTCGGTCACCATATGGTCCGTCTCCTGTGAGTCTAGAATTTCGAATCCGACGCACAACTGATAGTTAATAGTAACGTTCAGGACCTCCTAATGACGATGGAACACTAAAAAATCGTCGAGATTCAACACATCGTCCTCCAGCCGACTTGTCTCGAAGGGTCTATTGCTGCCCCGGGCACCTTATCGTCGTTTTCCTGTGAGTCTAAATTTTCGAATCCGACGCAAAACTGAGAGGTAACTGTAACGTTCAGGGCCTCCCAATGACGATTGAACACTCAAATTGCGCCGAGATTCAATACATCGTCCTCAAGCCGACTTGTCTCTAAGGGGATATTGCTGCCTCGGGCACCATATGGTCCGTCTCCTGTGAGTCTAGATTTTCGAATATGACGCGAAACTGATAGTTTATTGTAACGTTCAGGGCCTCCTAATGACGATGGAACACTCAAATTGCGTCGAGATTCCATACATCGTCCTCCAGCCGACTTGTCTCCAAGGGGATATTTCTGCCTCGGGCACCATATGGTCCGTCTCCTGTGAGTCTAGATTTTCGAATCCGACATAAAACTGATAGTTAATTAAAACGTTCAGGGCCTCCTAATGACGATGGAACACTCAAATTGCGTCGCGATTCAATACATCGTCCTCCAGCCGACTAGTTTCCAAGGGCTCTATTGTTGCCTCGGGCGCCTTTTCATCGTTCTCCTGTGAGTCTTGATTATCGAATCCGACGCAAAACTGATATTTAATTGTAACGCTCACGGCCTCCTAATGACGATGGAACACTCACATTGCGTCTAGATTCAATACATCGTTCTCCAGCCGACTTGTCTGCAAGGGTCTGTTGCTGCCTCTGGCACCTTATGGTCGTACTCCTGTGAGTCTAGATTTTCGAATCCGACGGGAAACTGATAGTTAATAGTAACGTTCAGGGCATCCTAATGACGATGGAACCCTCAAATTGCGTCGAGATTCAATACATCGTCCTCCAGCCGACTTGTCTCCAAGGGGATATTGCTGATTCGGGCACCTTATGGTCGTTCTCCTGTGAGACAAGATTTTCGAATCCGACGCAAAACTGATAGTTAATTGTAACGTTCAGGGCCTCCTAATGACGATGGAACTCTCAAATTGCGTCGAGATTCCATACATCGTCCTCCAGCCGACTTGTCTCCAAGGGGATATTTCTGCCTCGGGCACCATATGGTCCGTCTCCTGTGAGTCTAGAATTTCGAATCCAACCCAAAACTGATAGTTAATTGTAACGTTCAGGGCCTCCTAATGACGATGGGACACTCAAATTGCGTCGCGATTCAATACATCGTCCTCCAGCCTTCTAGTTTCCAAGGGCCTATTGTTGCCTCGGGCGCCTTTTCACCGTTCTCCTGTGAGTCTAGATTATCGAATCCGACGCAAAACTGATAGTTAATTGTAATGCTCACGGCCTCCTAATGACGATGGAACACTCAAATTGCGTAGAGATTCAATACATCGTTCTCCAGCCGACTTGTCTGCAAGGCTCTTTTGCTGCCTCTGGCACCTTATGGTCGTACTCCTGTGAGTTTAGATTTTCGAATCCGACGCAAAACTGAGAGTTAATTGTAACGTTCAGGGCCTCCTAATGACGATGGAACTCTCAAATTGCGTCGAGATTCAATACACCGTCCTCAAGCCGACTTGTCTCTAAGGGGATATTGCTGCCTCGGGCACCATATGGTCCGTCTCCTGTGAGTCTAGATTTTCGAATATGACGCGAAACTGATAGTTAATTGTAACGTTCAGGGCCTCCTAATGACGATGGAACACTCAAATTTCGTCCAGATTCTATACATCGTCCTCCCGCCGACTTGTCTCCGAGGATCTATTGCTACCTCGGGCACCTTATGGTCGTTCTCCTCTGAGTCTACATTTTCGAATCCGCGCAAAACTGATAGTTAATTGTAATGTTGAGGGCCTCCTAATGAGGATGGAACACTCAAATTGCGTCGAGATAAAATACATCGTCCTCCAGCCGACTTGTCTCCGAGCGTCTATTGGTAACTCGGGCACCTTATGGTCGTTCTCCTCTGAGTGTTCATTTTCGAATCCGACGCAAAACAGATAGTTAATTGTAACGTTCAGGGCCTCCTAGTGACGATGGAACTCTCAAATTGCGTCAAGATTAAATACATCGTCCCCCACCGACTTGCCTACAAGGGGATATTGCTGCCTCGTGCACCATATGGTCCGTCTGCTGTGAGTCTAGATTTTCGAATCCGACGCAAAACTGATAGTTAATTGTAAGGTTCAGGGCCTCCTAATGATGATGGAGCACTCAAAATGCGTCACGATTCAATACATCGGCCTCCTGTCGACTTGTTTCCGAGTGTCTATTGTTGCCTCGGGCGCCTTTTGATCGTTCTCCTGTGAGTCTAGATTATCGAATCCGACGCAAAACTCATAGTTAATTGTAATGTTCAGTGCCTCCTAATGACGACGGAACACTCAAATTGCGTTGCGATTCAATGCATCATCCTCCAGCCGACTTCTCTCCAAGGGTCTTTTGCTGCCTCTGGCACCTTATGGTCGTACTCCTGTGAGTCTAGATTTTTCGAATCCGACGCAAAACTGATGGTTAATTGTAATATTCAGGGCCTCCTAATGACGATGGAACACTCAAATTGCGTCGTGATTCAATACATCGTCCTCCAGCCGACTTGTCGCCAACGGTCTATTGTTGCCTCGGTCACCATACGAACCGTCTCCTGTGAGTCTAGAATTTCGAATCCGACGCAAAACTGATAGTTAATAGTAACGATCAGGACCTCCTAATGACGATGGAACACTCAAAAATCGTCGAGATTCAACACAGCGTCCTCCAGCCGACTTGTCTCGAAGGGTCTATTGCTGCCTCCGGCACCATATGGTCCGTCTTCTGTGAGTCTAGATTTTCGAATATGACGCGAAACTGATAGTTTATTGTAACGTTCAGGGCCTCCTAATGACGATGGGACACTCAAATTGCGTCGAGATTAAATACACCGTCCTCCAGCCGACTTGTCTCCAAGGTTCTATTGTTGCCGCGGGCTCCTTTTGGTCGTTCTCCTGTGAGTCTAGATTTTCGAATCCGCCGCAAAACTGATAGTAAATTGTAACATTCAGGGCATACTAATGACGATGGAACACTCAAATTGCGCCGAGATTGAATATATCGTCCTCCAGGCGTCTTGTCTCCGAGGGTCTATTGATACCTCGGGCACCTTATGGTCGTTCTCCTCTGAGTCTACATTTTCAAATCCGACGCAAAACTGATAGTTAATTGTAACGTTCAGGACCACCTAATGACGATAGAACACTCAAATTGCGTCGAGATAAAATACATCGTCCTCCGGCCGACTTGCCTACTGGGGGATATTGCTGCCTCGGCCACCATATGGTCCGACTCCTGTGAGGTTAGATATTCGAAAACGACGCAAAACCGATAGTTAATTGTAACTTTCAGGGCCTCCTAATGACAATGGAACACTCCATTTGCGTCGAGATTCAATTCATCGTCCTTCAGCCGACTTGTCTCCAAGGGTCTATTGCTGCCTCGGGTACCTTATGGTCGTTCCCCTGTGAGTCAACATTTTCGAATCCGACGAAAACTGATAGTAAATTGTAACGTTCAGGGCATCCTAATGACGATGGAACACTCAAATTGCGTCGAGATTCAATACATCGTCCTCCAGGCGACTTGTCTCCGAGGGTCTATTGCTTCCTCGGACACCTTATGGTCGCTCTCCTCTGAGTGTTCATTTTCGAATCCGACGCAAAAATGATAGTTAATTGAAACGTTCAGGGCCTCCTAAAGACGATGGAACACTCAAATTGCGTCGAGATTAAATACATCATCCTTCAGCCGACTTGCCAACAAGGGGATATTGCTGCCTCGGGCACCATATGGTCCGTCTCCTGTGAGTCTAGATTTTCGAATATGACGCTAAACTGATAGTTAATTGCAAGTTTCAGGGCCTCCTAATGACGATGGAACACTCAAATTGCGTCGCGATTCAATACATCGGCCTCCAGCCGGTTTGTTTCCGAGGGTCTATTGTTGCCTCGGGCGCCCTTTGATCGTTCTCCTGTGAGTCTAGATTATCTAATCCGACGCAAAACTGATAGTTAATTGTAACGTTCACGGCCTCCTAATGACGAAGGAACACTCTAATTGCGTCGTGATTCAATACATCGTACTCCAGCCGACATGTCTCCAAGGGTCTATGGCTGCCTCTGGCACCTTGTGGTCGTGCTCCTGTGAGTCTAGATTTTCGAATCCGATGCAAAACTGATAGTTAATTATAACGTTCAGGGCCTCCTAATGACGATGGAACACTGAAATTGCGTCGAGATTCAATACATCGTCCTCTAGCCGACTTGTCTCCAAGGGGATACTGCTGCCTCGGGCCTCTTATGGTCGTTCTCCCGTGAGTCTAGATCTTCGAATCCGACGCAAAACTGATAATTAATTGTAACGTTCAGGGCATCCTAATGACGATGGAACACTCTAATTGCGTCGAGATTAAATAGATCGTCCTCCAGCCGACTTGCCTCCAAGGGGATATTGCTGTCTCGGGCACCATATGCTCCGACTCCTGTGAGTCTGGATTTTTGAATCCGACGCGAAACTGATAGTTAATTGTAAAGTTCAGGGCCTCCTAATGACGATCCAACACTCAAATTGCGTCGCGATTCAATACATCGTTCTCCAGCCGCCTTGTTTCCAAGGGTCTATTGTTGCCTCGGGCGCCTTTTGATCGTTCTCATGTGAGTCTAGATTATCGAATCCGACGCAAAACTGATAGTTAATTGTTACGTTCACGGCCTCCTAATGACAATGGAACACTCAAATTGCGTCGAATTCAATACATCGTCCTCCAGCCGATTTGTCTCCAAGGGTCTATTGCTGCTTCTGGCACCTAATGATCGTGTTCCTGTGAGTCTAGATTTTCAAATCCGACAGGAAACTGATAGTTAATTATAACGTTCAGGGCCTCCTAATGACGATGGAACACTCAAATTGCGTCGAGATTCAATACATCGTCCTCAAGCCGACTTGTCTCCAAGGGGATATTGCTGGCTCGGGCACCATATGGTCCGTCTCCTGTGAGTCTAGATTTTCGAATCCGACGCGAAACTGATAGTTAATTGTAACGTTCAGGGCCTCCTAATGACGATGGAACACACAAATTGCGTCGCGATGCATAACATCGGCCTCCATCCGACTTGTTTCCAAGGGTCTATTGTCGCCTCGGGCGCCTTTTGATCGTTCTCCTGTGAGTCTAGATTATCGAATCCGACGCAAAACTGATAGTTTATTGTAATGTTCAGGGCCTCCTAATGACGGTGGAACACTCAAAGTGCGTCGAGATTCAATACATCGTCCTCCAGCCGACATGTCTCCAAGGGTCTATGGCTGCCTCTGGCACCTTGTGGTCGTGCTCCTGTGTGTCTAGATTTTCGAATCCGACGCGAAACTGATAGTTAATTATAACGTTCATGGCCTCCTAATGACGATGGAACACTGAAATTGCGTCGAGATTCAATACATCGTCCTCTAGCCGACTTGTCTCCAAGGGGATACTGCTGCCTCGTGCCTCTTATGGTCGTTCTCCCGTGAGTCTAGATCTTCGAATCCGACGCGAAAATGATAGTTAATTATTCCGTTCAGGGCCTCCTAATGGCGATGGGACACTGAGATTGCGTCGAGATGCAATACATCGTCCTCCAGCCGACTTGCCTCCAAGGGGCTATTGCTGCCTGGGACACCTTATGGTCGTCCTCCTGTGAGTCTAGATTTTCGAATCCAACGCAAAATAGGATGGTTAATTGTAACGTTCATGGCCTGCTAATGACGATGGAACACTCAAATTGCGTCGAGATTCAATACATTGTCCTCCAGCCGACTTGTCTCCAAGGCGATATTGCTATCTCGGGCCTGTCATGGTCGTTCTACATTGAGTCTAGATTTTCGAATCCGACGCAAAACTGATTGTTAATTGTAACGTTCAGGGCCTCCTAATGACGATGGAACTCTCAAATTGCGTCGCGATTCAATGCATCGTCCCACAGCCGACTTTTCTGCAAGGGTCTATTGCTGCCTCTGGCACCTTATGGTCGTACTTCTGTGAGTCGAGATTTTCGAATCCGACGCGAAACTGATAGTTAATTGTAACGTTCAGGGCATCCTAATGACGATGGAAAACTCAAATTGCGTCGAGATTCAATACATCGTCCTCCAGGCGACTTGTCTCCGAGGGTCTATTGCTGCCTCGGGCACCTTATGGTCGTTCTCCACTGAGTCTACATTTTCGAATCCGACGCGAAACTGATAGTTAATTGTAACGTTCACGGTCTCCTAATTACGATGGAACACTCAAATTGCGTCGAGATTCAATACGTCGTCCTCCAGCCGAGTTGTCTCCAAGGGCACCATATGTTCCGTCTCCTGTGAGTCTAGATTATCGAATCCGACCCAAAACTGATAGTTAATTGTAATGTTCAGGACCTCCTAAAGACGATAGAACACTCAAATTGCGGCGCGATTATTTACATCGTCCTCCAGCCGACTTGTTTCCATGGGTCTATTGTTTCCTCGGGCGCCTTTTGATCGTTCTCCTGTGAGTCTAGATTATCGAATCCGACGCAAAACTGATAGTTAATTGTAACGTTCACGGCCTCCTAATGACGATGGATCACTCTAATTGCGTCGAGATTCAATACATCGACCTCCAGCCGACTTGTCTCCAAGGGGATATTGCTGCCCCTGGCACCATATGTTCGTGCTCCCGTGAGTCTAGATTTTCGAATCCGACGCGAGACTGATAGTTAATTGTAACGTTCAGGGCCTCCTAATGACGATGGAACACTCAAATTGCGTCTAGATTCAATACATCGTCCTCAAGCCGGCTTGTCTCCAAGGGTCTATTGCTTTCTCGGTTACCATATGGTCCGTTTCCTGTGAGTCTAGAATTTCAAATCCGACGAAAAACTGATAGTTAATTGCAACGTTTAGGGGCTCCTAATGACGATGGAACACTCAAATTGCGTCGAGATTCAATACATCGTCCTCAAGCCGACTTGCCTCCAAGGGTCTATTGCTGCCTCTGGCACCTTATGGTCGTTGTGATGTGAGTCTAGATTTTCGAATCCGACGCTAAACTGAGAGTTAATTGTAACGTTCAGGGCCTCCTAATGTCGATGGAACACTCAAATTGCGTCGAGATTCAATACAGCGTCCTCAAGCCGACTTGTCTCCAAGGGGATATTGCTGCCTCGGGCACCTTATGGTCGTTCTCCTGTGAGTCTAGATTTTCGAATCCGACGCAAAACTGATAGTTAATTGTAACGTTCAGGGCCTCCTAATGACGATGGAACACTCAAATTGCGTCGAGATTCAATACATTGTCCTCCATCCGACTTGACTCCAAGGGGATACTGCTGCCTCGGGCACCTTAGGGTCGTTGCCCAGTGAGTCTAGATTTTCGAATCCGACGAAAACTGAGAGTTAATTGTAACGTTCAGGGCCTCCTAATGACAATGGAACACGCAAATTGCGTCTAGATTCAATACATCGTCAACCAGCCGACTTGTCTCAAAGGGTCTATCGCTGCCTCGGTCACCTTATGGTTGTTGTCCTGTAAGTCTAGGTTTTCGAATCCGACGCAAAACTGATAGTTAATTGTAACGTTCAGGGCCTCCTAATGACGAAGGAACACTGAAATTGCGTCGAGATTCAATACATCGTCCTCTAGCCGACTTGTCTCCAAGGGGATACTGCTGCCTCGGGCCTCTTATGGTCGTTCTCCCGTGAGTCTAGATCTTCGAATCCGACGCAAAACTGATAGTTAATTGTAACGTTCAGGGCCTCCTATTGACGATGGATCACTCAAATTGCGTCGAAATTAAATAGATCGTCCTCCAGCCGACTTGCCTCCAAGGGGATATTGCTGTCTCGGGCACCATATGCTCCGACTCCTGTGAGTCAAGATTTTCGAATCCGACGCGAAACTGATAGTTAATTGTAAAGTTCAGGGCTTCCTAATGACGATCCAACACTCAAATTGCGTCGCGATTCAATACATCGTTCTCCAGCCGACTTGTTTCCAAGGGTCTATTGTTGGTTCGGGCGCCTTTTGATCGTTCTCCTGTGAGTCTAGATTATCGATACCGACGCAAAACTGATAGTTAATTGTTACGTTCACGGCCTCCTAATGACGATGGAACACTCAAATTGCGTCGAATTCAATACATCGTCCTCCAGCCGATTTGTATCCAAGAGTCTATTGCTGCTTCTGGCACCTAATGGATGTGCTCTTGTGAGTCTAGATTTTCAAATCCGACAGGAAACTGATAGTTAATTATAACGTGCAGGGCCTCCTAATGACGATGGAACACTCAAATTGCGTCGAGATTCAATACATCGTCCTCAAGCCGACTTGTCTCAAAGGGGATATTGCTACCTCGGGAACCTTATGGTCGTTTTCCTCTGAGTCTACATTTTCGGATCCGACGCAAAACTGATAGTTAATTGTAACGTTCAGGGCCTCCTAATGACGATGGAACACTCAAATTGCGTCGAGATTAAATACATCGTCCTCCAGCCGACTTGCCATCAAGGGGATATTGTTGCCTCGGGCACCATATCCTCCGACACCTGTGAGTCTGGATTATAGAATCAGACGCGAATCTGATAGTTAATTGTAAAGTTCAGGGCCTCCTAATGACGATGCAACACTCAAATTGCGTCGCGATTCAATACATCGTCCTCCAGCCGACTTGTTTCCAAGGGTCTATTGTTGCCTCGGGCGCCTTTTGATCGTTCTCCTGTGAGTCTTGATTATCGAATCCGACGGAAAACTGATAGTTAATTGTGACGTTCACGGCCCCCTATTGACGATGGAACACTCAAATTGCGTCGAGATTCAATACATCGTCCTCCAGCCGATTTGTCTCCAAGGGTCTATTGCTGCATCTGGCACCTTATGATCTTGCTCCTGTGAGTTTAGATTTTCGAATCCGACGCGAAACTGATACTTAATTATACCTTTCAGGGCCTCCTAATGACGATGGGACACTCAAACTACGTCGAGATTCAATACATCGTCCTCAAGCCGACTTGTCTCCAAGGGGATATTGCTGGCTCGGGCAACATATGGTCCGTCTCCTGTGAGTCTAGATTTTCGAATCCGACGCTAAACTGAGAGTTAATTGTAACGTTCAGGGCCTCCTAATGTCGATGGAACACTCAAATTGCGTCGAGATTCAATACATCGTCCTCAAGCCGACTTGTCTCCAAGGGGATATTGCTGCCTCGGGAACCTTATGGTCGTTCTCCTGTGAGTCTAGATTCTCGAATCCGACGCAAAACCGATAGTTAATTGTAACGTTCAGGGCCTCCTAATGACGATGGAACACTCAAATTGCGTCGCGATTCAATACTTCGTCTATCAGCCTACCTGTTTCCAAGGGTCTATTGTTGCCTCGGGCGCCTTTTGGTCGTTCTCCTGTGAGTCTAGATTATCGAATCCGCCGCAAAACTTATAATTAATTGTAACGTTCACGGCCTGCTAATGAAGATGGAACACTCAAATTGCGTTGAGATTCAATACATCGTCCTCCAGCCGACTTGTCTCCAAGGGTCTATTGCTGCCTCGGGCATCTTATGGTCGTTCTTTTATGTGTCTAGATTTTCGAATCCGACGCAAAACTGATACTTAATTGTAACGTTCAGGGCCTCCTAATGACGATGGAACACTCAAATTGCGTCGAGATTCAATACATCGTCCTCCAGGCGACTTGTCTCCAAGGGGATATTGCTGCCTCGGGCAGCATATGGTTCGTGTCCTGTGAGTCTACATTTTCGAATCCATAGCAAAACTGGTAGTTAATTGTAACGTTCAGGGCCTCCTAATGACGATGGAACACTCAAATTGCGTCGAGATTCAATACATCGTCCATCAGCCGACTTGTTTCCAAAGGTCTGTTGTTGCCTCGGGCGCCTTTTGGTCGTTCTCCTGTGAGTCTAGATTATCGAATCCGACGCAAAACTGATAGTTAATTATAACATTCAACGCCTCCTAATGAAGATGGAACACTCAAATTGCGTCGAGATTCAATACATCGTCCTCCAGCCGACTTGTCTCCAAGGGTCTATTGCTGCCTCTGGCATCTTATGGTCGTGTTCCTGTGAGCCTCGATTTTCGAATCCGACGCAAAACTGATAGTTAATTGTAACGTTCAGGACCTTCTAATGACGAAAGAACACTCAAATTGCGTCGCGATTATATACATCGACCTCCGGGCGATTTGTCTCGAAGGGGTCTATTGATGCCTGTGGCACTTAATGGTCGTTCTCCTGTGAGTCTAGATTTTCGAATCCGACGCAAAACTGATAGTTCAGTACCTCCTAATGACGATGGAACACTCAAATAGCGTCGAGATTCAATACATCGTCCTCAAGGCGACTTGTCTCCAAGGGTCTGTTGGTGCCTCGGGCGCCGTTTGATCGTGCTCCTGTGAGTCTAGATTTTCGAATCCGACGCGATACTGATAGTTAATTGTAACGTTTATGGGCCTCCAAATGACGATGGAACACTCATATTGCGTCGAGATTCATTACATCGTTCTCCAGCCGACTTGTCTCCAAGGGTCTATTGCTGCCTCGGGCACCATATGGTCCGTCTCCTGAGAGCCTAGATTTTCGAATCCGACGCAAAACTGATAGTTAATTATATAGATCAGAGCCTCCCAATGACGATGTAACACTCAAATTTCGTCGAGATGCAATACATTGTCCTCCAGCCGACTTGCCTCCAAGGGTCTATTGCTGCATCGGGCACCTTGTGGTCGTTCTCCTGTGAGTCTAGATTTTCGAATCCGACGCATAACTGATAGTTAATTGTAAAGTTTAGGGCCTCCTAATGACAATGGGACTCTCAAATTGCGTCGAGATTCAATACATTGTCCTCCAGCCGACTTGTCTCCAAGGGGATACTGCTGCCTCGGGCACTTTAGGGTCGTTCTCCTGTGAGTCTAGATTTTCGAATCCGACGCAAAACTGAGAGTCAATTGCAACTTTCAGGGCCTCCTAATGACGATGGAACGCTCTAATTGCGTCGAGATTCAATACATCGTCCTTCAGCCGACTTCTCTTCAAGGGTCTATTGCTGCCTCGGGCACCTTACGATCGTTCTTCTATGAGTCTAGATTTTCGAATACGACGCAAAACTGATAGTTAATTGCAACGCTCAGGGCCTCCTAATGACGATGGAACACTCAAATTGCGTCGCGATTATATACATCGTCCTCCAGGCGATTTGTCTCCAAGGGGTCTATTAATGCCTGTGGCACCTAATGGTCGTTCTCCTGTGAGTCTAGATTTTCGAATCCGACGCAAAACTGATAGTTCAGTACCTCCTAATGACGATGGAACACTCAAATAGCGTAGAGATTCAATACATGGTCCTCTAGGCGACTTGTCTCCAAGGGGATATTGCTGCTTCGGACAACTAATAGTTGTTCCCCTGTGAGTCTAGATTTTCGAATCCGACGCAAAACTGATAGTTAATTGTACCGATCACTCAATGACGATGGAACACTCAAATTCCGTCGAGATTCAACACATCGTCCTCCAGCCGACTTGTCTCCAAGGGGATGTTGCTGCCTCGGTCACCTTATAGTCCGTCTCCTGTGAGTCTAGATTTTCGAATCCGACGCAAAACTGTTAGTTAATTGTAAAGTTCAGAGGCTCCTATTAACGATGGAACACTCAAATTGCGTCGCGATTATATACATCGTCCTCCAGGCGATTTGTCTCCAAGGGTATTATTGATGCCTGTGGCACCTAATGGTAATTCTCCTGTGAGTCCACATTTTCGAATCCGACGCAAAACTGATAGTTCAGTACCTCATAATGATGATTGGAACACTCAACTAGCGTCGAGATTCAATACATCGTCCTCAAGGCGACTTGCCTCCAAGGGGTCTATTGATGCCTGTGGCACCTAATGGTCGTCCTCCTGTGAGTCTAGATTTTCGAATCCGACGCAATACTGATAGTTAATTGTAACGTTCAGGGCCTCCTAATGACGATGGAACACTCAAATTGCGTCGAGATTCAATACATCGTCCTCCAGCCGACTTGTCTCCAAGGTTCTATTTTGCCTCGGGCACCATATGGTCCGTCTGCTGTGAGTCTAGATTTTCGAATCCGACGCAAAACTGTTAGTTAATTGTAAAGTTCAGAGGCTCCTATTGACGATGGAACGCTCAAATTGCGTCGCGATTATATACATCGTCCTCCAGGCGATTTGTCTCCAAGGGTATTATTGATGCCTGTGGCACCTAATGGTAATTCTCCTGTGAGTCCACATTTTCGAATCCGACGCAAAACTGATAGTTCAGTACCTCATAATGATGATTGGAACACTCAACTAGCGTCGAGATTCAATACATCGTCCTCAAGGCGACTTGCCTCCAAGGGGTCTATTGATGCCTGTGGCACCTAATGGTCGTCCTCCTGTGAGTCTAGATTTTCGAATCCGACGCAATACTGATAGTTAATTGTAACGTTCAGGGCCTCCTAATGACGATGGAACTCTCAAAGTGCGTCGAGATTCAATTCATCGTCCTTCCGCCGACTTGTCTCCAAGTGTCTATTGCTGCCTCTGGCACCTTTAGGTCGTGCTCCTGTGAGTCTAGATTTTTTAATCTGACGCGAAACTGATAGTTAATTGTAACGTTCAGGGCATCCTAATGACGATGGAACACTCAAATTGCGTCGAGATTCAATACATCGTCCTCCAGCCGACTTGTCTCCAAGGGGATATTGCTGAATCGGTCACCTTATGGTCGGTCTCCTGTGAGTTTAGATTTTCGAATCCGACGCAAAACTGATAGTAAATTGTAATGTTCAGGGCCTCCTAATGACGATGGAACACGCAAACTGCGTCGAGATCCAATACGTCGTTTTCCGGCCGACTTGTCTCAAAGGGTCTATTGCTGCCTCGGTCACCATATGGTCCGCTTCCTGTGAGTCTAGAATTTCGAATTCGACGCAAAACTGAGAGTTAATTGTTACGTTCAGGGCCTCCTAATGACGATGGAACACTCAAATTGCGTCGAGTTTCTTCAATACATCGTCCGCAAGCCGACTTGTCTCCAAGGGTCTATTGCTGCCTCTGGCACCTTAAGGTCGTGCTCCTGTGAGTCTAGTTTTTCGAATCCGACGCAAAACTGATAGTTAACTGTAATGTTCAGGGCCTCCTAATGATGATGGAACACTCAAATTGCGTCGAGATTCAATACGTCGTCCTCCAGCCGACTTGTCTCCGAGGGTCTATTCTGCCACAAGCACCATATGGTCCGTCTCCTGTGAGTCTAGATTTTCGAATCCGACGCAAAACTGATAGTTAATTGTAACGTTCAGGGCCTCCTAATGACGATGGAACACTCGAATTGCGTCGAGATTCAATACATCGTCCTCCAGCCGACTTGTCTCCAAAGAGATATTGCTGCCTCGGGCACCTTATTTTCCTCCTCCTGTAAGTCTAGGTCTTCGAATCCGAGGCAAAACTAATAGTTCAGTACCTCCTAATGACGATGGAACACTCAAATTGCGTCGAGATTCAATACATCGTCCTCAAGGCGACTTGTCTCCGAGGGTCTATTGCTGCCTCGGGCACATTATGGTCGTTCTCCTCTGAGTCTACATTTTCGAATCCGACGCAAAACTGATAGTTAATTGTAACGTTCTGGGCCTCCTAATGACGATGGAACACTCAAATTGCGTCGAAATTCAATACATCGACCTCCAGCCGACTTGTCTCCAAGGGGATATTGCTGCCTCGGGCACCTTATGGTCGTTCTCCTGTGAGTCTAGATTTTCGAATCCGACGCAAAACTGATAGTTAACTGTAACGTTCAGGGCCTTCTAATGACGATGGAACACTCAAATTGCGTCGAGATTAAATACATCGTCCTCCAGCCGACTTGCCTCCAGAGGGATATTGTTGCCTCGGGCACCATATGGTGCGTCTCCTGTGAGTCTAGATTTTCGAATCCGACGCAAAACTGATAGTTAATTGTAAATTTCAGGGCCTCCTAATGACGATGGAACACTCAAATTGCGTCGAGATTCAATACAAGTCCTCCAGCCGACTTGTTTCCAAGGGGCTGTTGGTGCCTCGGGCGCCTTTTGATCGTGCTCCTGTGAGTCTAGATTTTCGAATCCGACGCGAAACTGATAGATAATTGTAACGTTTCTGTGCCTCCTAATGACGACGGAACACTCAAATTGCGTTGAGATTCAATACATCGTCCTCCATCCGACTCGTCTCGAAGGCTCTATTGATGCCTCGGGCACCATATGGTCCGTCTCCTGTGAGTCTAGATTTTCGAATCCGACGCAAAACTGATAGTTAATTGTATCGATCAGAGCCTCCCAATGACGATGGAACACTCAAGTTGCGTCGAGATTCAATACGTCGGCCTCCAGCCGACTTGCCTCCAAGGGTCTATTGCTGCATCGGGCACCTTGTGGTCGTTCTCCTGTGAGTCTAGATTTTCCAATCCGACGCATAACTGATAGTTAATTGTAAAGTTCAGGGCATCCTAATGACGATGGAACACTCAAATTGTGTCGAGATTCAATACATCGTCCTCCAGCCGACTTGTCTCCAAGGGGATATTGCTGCCTCGGGCACCTTAGGGTCGTTCTCCTGTGAGTCTAGATATTCGAATCCGACGAAAACTGATAGTTAATTGTAACGTTCACGGCCTCCAAATGACGATGGAACACGCAAATTGCGTCGAGATTCAATACATCGTCCTCCAGCCGACTTGTCTGAAAGGGTCTATTGCTGCCTCGGTCACCTTATGGTCGTTGTCCTGTGAGTCTAGATTTTCGAATCCGACGCAAAACTGAGAGTTAATTGTAACTTTCAAGGCCTCCTAATGACGATGGAACACTCAAATTGCGTCGAGATTCAATACTTCGTCCCAAAGCCGACTTGTCCCCAAGGGTCTGTTGCTGCCTCTGGCACCTTATGGTCGTGCTCCTGTGAGTCTAGATTTTCGAATCCGACATAAATCTGATAGTTTATTGTAACGTTCAGGGCCTACTAATGACGATGGAACACTCAAATTGCGTCGAGATTCAATACGTCGTCCTCCAGCCGACTTGTCTCAAAGGGTCTATTGCTGCCTCGGTCACCTTATGGTCGTTGTCCAGTGAGTCTAGATTTTCGAATCCGACGCAAAACTGAGAGTTAATTGGAACGTTCAGGGCCTCCTAATGACGATGGAACACTCACATTACGTCGAGATTCAATACATCGTCCTCCAGCCGACTTGTCTCCAAGTGTCTATTGCTGCCTCGGTCACCATATGGTCCGCTTCCTGTGAGTCTAGAATTACGAATCCGACGCAAAACTTAGAGTTAATTGTAACGTTCAGGGCCTCCTAATGACGATGGAACACTCACATTGCGTCGAGATTCAATTCATCGTCCTCCAGACGACTTGTCTCCAAAGGGGATATTGCTGCCTCGGTCACCTTATAGTCCGTCTCCTGTGAGTCTAGATTTTCGAATCCGACGCAAAACTGATAGTTAATTGTAAAGTTCAGTGTCTCCTAATGACGATGCAACACTCAAATTGCGTCGCGATTATATACATCGTCCTCCAGGCGATTTGTCTCCAAGGGATTTATTAATGCCTGTGGCACATAATGGTCGTTCTCCTGTGAGTCTCGATTTTCGAATCCGAAGCAAAACTGATAGTTCAGTACCTCCTAATGACGATGGAACACTCAAATAGCGTCGAGATTCAATACATCGTCCTCAAGGCGACTTGCCTCCAAGGGGATATTTCTGCTTCGGACAACTAATGGTTGTTCTCCTGTGAGTCTAGATTTTCGAATCCGACGCAAAACTGATAGGTAATTGTAACGTTCAGGACCCCCTAATGACGATGGAACACTCAAATTGCGTCGAGATTCAATACATCGTCCTCCAGCCGACTTGTCTCCAAGGGGGTATTGCTGCCTCGGTCACCTTATAGTCCGTCTCCGGTGAGTCTAGATTTTCAAATCCGATGCAAAACTGATAGTTAATTGTAAAGGTCAGGGCCTCCTAATGACGATGGAACACTCAAATTGCGTCGCGATTATATTCATCGTCCTCCAGCCGACTTGTCTCCAAGGGACTATTTTGCCTCGGGCACCATATGGTCCATCTGCTGTGAGTCAAGATTTTCGAACCCGACGCAAAACTGATAGTTAATTGTAACGTTCAGGGCCTCCTAATGACGATGGAGCACTCAAAGTGCGTCGAGATTCAATTCGTCGTCCTTCAGCCGACTTGTCTCCAATGGTCTGTTGCTGCCTCTGGCACCTTTTGGTCGTGCTCGTGTGAGTCTAGATTTTCGAATCTGACGCGAAACTGATAGTTAATTGTAACATTCAGGGCATCCTAATGACGATGGAACACTCAAATTGCGTCGAGATTCAGTACAACGTCCTCTAGCCGACTTGTCTCCAAGGGTCTATTGCTGCCTCGGTCACCATATGGTCCGCTTCCTGTGAGTCTAGAATTTCGAATCCGACGCAAAACTGAGAGTTAATTGTAACGTTCAGGTCTTCCTAATGACGATGGAACACTCAAATTGCGTCGACTTTCAATACATCGTCCTCAAGCCGACTTTTCTCCAACGGTCTATTGCTGCCTCTGGCACCTTAATGTCGTGCTCCTGTGAGTCTAGTTTTTCGAATCCAACGCAAAACTGATAGTTAAATGTAATGTTCAGGGCCTCCTAATGACGATGGAACACTCAAATTGCGTCGAGATTCAATACATCGTCCTCCAGCCGACTTCCCTCCAAAGGGATATTGCTGCCTCGGGCACCTTATTTTCCTTCTCCTGTAAGTCTAGGTTTTCGAATCCGAGGCAAAACTAATATTTCAGTACCTCCTAATGACGATGGAACACTCAAATTGCGTCGAGATTCAATACATCGTCCTCAAGGCGACTTGTCTCCGAGGGTCTATTGCTGCCTCGGGCACATTATGGTCGTTCTCCTCTGAGTCTACATTTTCGTATCCGACGCAAATCTGATAGTTAATTGTAATATTCAGGGCATCCTAATGACGATGGAACACTCAAATTGCGTCGAGATTCAATACAACGTCCTCTAGCCGCCTTGTCTCCAAGGGGATATTGCTGCCTCGGTCACCTTATGGTCGGTCTCCTGTGAGTCTAGATTTTCGAATCCGACGTAAAACTGATAGTTAATTGTAATGTTCTGGGCCTCCTAATGACGATGGAACACGCAAATTGCGTCGAGATTCAATACATCGTCTTCCAGCCGACTTGTCTCAATGGGTCTATTGCTGCCTCGGTCACCATATGGTCCGCTTCCTGTGAGTCTAGAATTTCGAATCCGACGCAAAACTGAGAGTTAATTGTAACGTTCAGGTCTCCCTAATGACGATGGAACACTCAAATTGCGTCGAGTTTCAAAACATCGTCCTCAAGCCGACTTATCTCCAAGGGTCTATTGCTGCCTCTGGCACCTTAATGTCGTGCTCCTGTGAATCTAGTTTTTCGAATCCAAGGCAAAACTGATAGTTAACTGTAATGATCAGGGCTTCCTAATGACGATGGAACACTCAAATTGCGTCGAGATTCAACACATCGTACTCCAGCCGACTTGCCTCCAAAGGGATATTGCTGCCTCGGGCACCTTATTTTCCTTCTCCTGTAAGTCTAGGTTTTCGAATCCGAGGCAAAACTAATATTTCAGTACCTCCTAATGACGATGGAACACTCAAATTGCGTCGAGATTCAATACATCGTCCTCCAGCCGACTCGTCTCCAAGGCTCTATTGCTGCCTCGGGCACCATATGGTCCGTCTCCTGTGAGTCTAGATTTTCGAATCCGACGCAAAACTGATAGTTAATTGTATCGATCGGAGCCTCCCAATGACGATGGAACACTCAAGTTGCGTCGAGATTCAATACGTCGGCCTCCAGGCGACTTGCCTCCAAGGGTCTATTGCTGCATCGGGCACCTTGTGGTCGTTCTCCTGTGAGTCTAGATTTTCCAATCCGACGCATAACTGATAGTTAATTGTAAGGTTCACGGCCCCCTAATGACGATGGAACACTCAAATTGCGTCGAGATTCAATACATCGTCCTCCAGCCGACTTGTCTCCAAGGGGATATTGCTGCCTCGGGCACCTTAGGGTCGTTCTCCTGTGAGTCTAGATTTTCGAATCCGACGAAAACTGATAGTTAATTGTAAAGTTCAGGGCCTCCAAATGACGATGGAACACACAAATTGTGTCGAAATTCAATACATGGTCCTGCAGCCGACTTGTCTGAAAGGGTCTATTGCCGCCTCGGTCACCTTATGGTCGTTGTCCTGTGAGTCTAGATTTTCGAATCCGACGCAAAACTGAGATATAATAGTCACTTTCAGGACCTCCTAATGACGATGGAACACTCACATTGCGTCGAGATTCAATACATCGTCCTCAAGAAAACTTGTCTCCAAGGGTCTGTTGCTGCCTCTGGCACTTTATGGTCGTGCTCCTGTGAGACTAGATTTTCGAATCCGACGCTAAACTGATAGTTAATTATAACGTTCAGGAACTCCTAATGACGATGGAACGCTCATATTGCGTCGAGATTCAATACATCGTCCTCCAGCCGACTTGTCTCCAAAGGGATATTGCTGCCTCGGGCACCTTATTTTCCTTCTCCTGTAAGTCTAGGTTTTCGAATCCGACGCAAAACTGATAGTTAATTGTAACGTTCAGGGCCTCCTAATGACGATGTAAAACTCAAATTGCGTCGAGATTCAATACATCGACCTCCAGCCGACCTGTCTCCAAGGGATATTGCTGCCTCGGCCACCTTATGGTCGTTCTCCTGTGAGTCTAGATTTTCGAATCCGACGCAAAACTGATAGTTAATTGTAACGTTCAGGGCCTCCTAATGACGATGGAGCACTCAAATTGCGTCGAGATTAAATACATCGTCCTCCAGCCGACTTGCCTCCAGTGGGATATTGTTGTCTCGGGCACCATATGGTTTGTCTCCTGTGAGTCTAGATTCTCGAATCCGACGCAAAACTGATAATTAATTGCAAAGTTCAGGGCTTCCTAATGACGATGGAACACTCAAGTTGCGTCGAGATTCAATACATCGGCCTCCAGCCGACTTGCCTCCGAGGGTCTATTGCTGCATCGGGCACCTTATGGTCGTTCTCCTGTGAGTCTAGATTTTCCAATCCGACGCATAACTGATAGTTAATTGTAAAGTTCAGGGCCTCCTAATGACGATGGAACACACAAATTGCGTCGAGATTCAATACATCGTCCTCCAGCCGATTTGTCTCCAAGGGGATATTGCTGCCTCGGGCACCTTAGGGTCGTTCTCCTGTGAGTCTTGATTTTCGAATCCGACGAAAACTGATAGTTAATTGTAACGTTCAGGGCCTCCAAATGACGATGGTACACGCAATTTGCGTCGAAATTCAATACATCGTCCTCCAGCCGACTTGTCTGAAAGGGTCTATTGCTGCCTCGGTCATCTTATGGTCATTGTCCAGTGAGTCTAGATTTTCGAATCCGACGCAGAACTCAGTTATAATAGTAACTTTCAGGGACTCCTAATGACGATGGAACACTCAAATTGCGTCGAGATTCAATACATCGTCCTCAAGCAGACTTGTCTCCAAGGGGATATTGCTGCCTCGGGCACCACATGGTCCGTCTCCTGTGAGTCTAGTTTTCGAATCCGACGCGAAACTGGTAGTTAATTAAAACGTTCAGGGCCTCCTATTGACGATGGAACACTCAAATTGCGTCGAGATTCAATGCATCGTCCTCCAGCCGACTTGTCTCCAAGGGTCTATTGCTGCCTTGGTCACCATATGATCCGTCTCCTGTGAGTCTAGAATCTCGAATCCGACGCAAAACTGGTAGTTAATTGTAACGTTCAGCTCCTCCTAATGACGATGGATCACTCAAATTGCGTCGAGATTCAATACATCGTCCTCCAGCCGACTTGTCTCCAAGGGTCTATTGCTGCCTCGGTCACCATATGGCCCGCTTCCTGTGCGTCTAGAAATTCGAATCCGACGCATAACTGAGAGTTAATTGTAACGTTCAGGGCCTCCTAATGACGATGGAACACTCACATTGCGTCGAGATTCAATTTATCGTCCTTCAGCTGACTTGTCTCCAAGGGTCTATTGTTGCCTCTGGCACCTTACGGTCGTGCTCCTGTGAGTCTACATTTTCGAATCCGACGCAAAACTGTAAGTTAATTGTAACGTTCAGGGCCTAATAATGACGATGGAACACTCAAATTGCGTCGAGATTCAATACATCGACCTCCAGCCGACTTGTCTCCAAGGGGATATTGCTGCCTCGGGCACCTTATGGTCGTTCTCCTGTGAGTCTAGATTTTCGAATCCGACGCAAAACTGATAGTTAATTGTAAAGTTCAGGGCCTCCTAATGACGATGGAACACTCAAATTGCGTCGAGATTCAATACATCGTCCTCCAGCCGACTTGTTTTCAAGGTGCTGTTGGTGCCTCGGGCGCCTTTCGATCGTGCTCCTGTGAGTCTAGATTTTCGAATCCGACGCGAAACTGATAGATAATTGTAACGTTTCTGTGCCTCCTAATGACGATGGAACACCCAAATTGCGTTGAGATTCAATACATCGTCCTCCATCCGACTCGTCTCCAAGGCTCTATTGATGCCTCGGGCACCATATGGTCCGCTTCCTGTGAGTCTAGAATTTCGAATCCGACGCAAAACTGAGAGTTAATTGTAACGTTCAGGTCTTCCTAATGACGATGGAACACTCAAATTGCGTCGACTTTCAATACATCGTCCTCAAGCCGACTTGTCTCCAAGGGTCTATTGCTGCCTCTGGCACCTTAATGTCGTGCTCCTGTGAGTCTAGTTTTTCGAATCCAACGCAAAACTGATAGTTAACTGTAATGTTCAGGGCCTCCTAATGACGATGGAACACTCAAATTGCGTCGAGATGCAATACATCGTCCTCCAGCCGACTTCCCTCCAAAGGGATTATTGCTGCCTCGGGCACCTTATTTTCCTTCTCCTGTAAGTCTAGGTTTTCGAATCCGAGGCAAAACTAATATTTCAGTACCTCCTAATGACGATGGAACACTCAAATTGCGTCGCGATTCAATACATCGTCCTCAAGGCGACATGTCTCCGAGGGTCTATTGCTGCCTCGGGCACATTATGGTCGTTCTCCTCTGTGTCTACATTTTCGAATCCGACGCAAAACTGATAGTTAATTGTAACATTCAGGGCATCCTAATGACGATGGAACACTCAAATTGCGTCGAGATTCAGTACAACGTCCTCTAGCCGCCTTGTCTCCAAGGGGATATTGCTGCCTCGGTCACCTTATGGTCGGTCTCCTGTGAGTCTAGATTTTCGAATCCGACGCAAAACTGATAGTTAATTGTAATGTTCTGGGCCTCTTAATGACGATGGAACACGCAATTTGCGTCGAGATTCAATACATCGTCTTCCAGCCGACTTGTCTGAAAGGGTCTATTGCTGCCTCGGTCACCATATGGTCCGCTTCCTGTGAGTCTAGAATTTCGAATCCGACGCAAAACTGAGAGTTAATTGTAACGTTCAGGTCTTCCTAATGTCGATGGAACACTCAAATTGCGTCGAGTTTCAAAACATCGTCCTCAAGCCGACTTGTCTCCAAGGGTCTATTGCTGCCTCTGGCACCTTAATGTCGTGCTCCTGTGAGTCTAGTTTTTCTAATCCAACGCAAAACTGATAGTTAACTGTTATGATCAGGGCTTCCTAATGACGATGGAACACTCAAATTGCGTCGAGATTCAATACATCGTCCTCCAGCCGACTTGCCTCCAGAGGGATATTGTTGTCTCGGGCACCATATGGTGCGTCTCCTGTGAGTCTAGATTTTCGAATCCGACGCAAAACTGGTAATTAATTGTAAAGTTCAGGGCCTCCTAATGACGATGGAACACTCAAATTGCGTCGAGATTCAATACATCGTCATCCAGCCGACTCGTCTCCAAGGCTCTATTGCTGCCTCGGGCACCATATGGTCCGTCTCCTGTGAGTCTAGATTTTCGAATCCGACGCAAAACTGATAGTTAATTGTATCGATCAGAGCCTCCCAATGACGATGGAACACTCAAGTTGCGTCGAGATTCAATACGTCGGCCTCCAGCCGACTTGCCTCCAAGGGTCTATTGCTGCATCGGGCACCTTGTGGTCGTTCTCCTGTGAGTCTAGATTTTCCAATCCGACGCATAACTGATAGTTAATTGTAAAGTTCAGGGCCTCCTAATGACGATGGAACACTCAAATTGCGTCGAGATTCAATACATCGTCCTCCAGCCGACTTGTCTCCAAGGGGATATTGCTGCCTCGGGCACCTTGGAGTCGTTCTCCTGTGAGTCTAGATTTTCGAATCCGACGAAAACTGATAGTTCATTGTAACGTTCAGGGCCTCCAAATGACGGTGGAACACACAAATTGCGTCGAAATTCAATACATCGTCCTGCAGCCGACTTGTCTGAAAGGGTCTATTGCTGCCTCGGTCACCTTATGGTCGTTGTCCTGTGAGTCTAGATTTTCGAATCCGACGCAAAACTGAGATATAATAGTCACTTTCAGGTCCTCCTAATGACGATGGAACACTCAAGTTGCGTCGAGATTCAATACGTCGGCCTCCAGCCGACTTGCCTCCAAGGGTATATTGCTGCATCGGGCACCTTGTGGTCGTTCTCCTGTGAGACTAGATTTTCGAATCCGACGCTATACTGATAGTTAATTATAACGTTCAGGGCCTCCTAACGACGATGGAACACTCATATTGCGTCGAGATTCAATACATCGTCCTCCAGCCGACTTGTCTCCAAAGGGATATTGCTGCCTGGGGCACCTTATTTTCCTTCTCCTGTAAGTCTAAGTTTTCGAATCCGAGGCAAAACTAATATTTCAGTACCTCCTAATGACGATGGAGCACTCACTTTGCGTCGAGATTCAATACATCGTCCTCAAGGCGACTTGTCTCCGAGGGTCTATTGCTGCTTCGGGCTCATTATGGTCGTTCTCCTCTGAGTCTACATTTTCGAATCCGACGCAAAGCTGATAGTTAATTGTAACGTTCAGGGCCTCCTAATGACGAAGGAAAACTCAAATTGCGTCGAGATTCAATACATGGACCTCCAGCCGACCTGTCTCCAAGGGGATATTGCTGCCTCGGCCACCTTATGGTCGTTCTCCTGTGAGTCTAGATTTTCGAATCCGACGCAAAACTGATAGTTAATTGTAACGTTCAGGACCTCCTAATGACGATGGAGCACTCAAATTGCGTCGAGATTAAATACATCGTCCTCCAGCCGACTTGCCTCCAGTGGGATATTGTTGTCTCGGGCACCATATGGTGCGTCTCCTGTGAGACTAGATTTTCGAATCCGACGCAAAACTGATAATTAATTGCAAAGTTCAGGACCTCCTAATGACGATGGAACACTCAAGTTGCGTCGAGATTCAATACGTCGGCCTCCAGCCGACTTGCCTCCAAGGGTCTATTGCTGCATCGGGCACCTTGTGGTAGTTCTCCTGTGAGTCTAGATTTTCCAGTCCGACGCATAACTGATAGTTAATTGTAAAGTTCAGGGCCTCCTAATGACGATGGAACACTCAAATTGCGTCGAGATTCAATACATCGTCCTCCAGCCGACTCGTCTCCAAGGCTCTATTGATGCCTCGGGCACCATATGGTCCGCTTCCTGTGAGTCTAGAATTTCGAATCCGACGCAAAACTGAGAGTTAATTGTAACGTTCAGGTCTTCCTAATGACGATGGAACACTCAAATTGCGTCGACCTTCAATACATCGTCCTCAAGCCGACTTGTCTCCAAGGGTCTATTGCTGCCTCTGGCACCTTAATGTCATGCTCCTGTGAGTCTAGTTTTTCGAATCCAACGCAAAACTGATAGTTAACTGTAATGTTCAGGGCCTCCTAATGACGATGGAACACTCAAATTGCGTCGAGATTCAATACATCGTCCTCCAGCCGACTTCCCTCCAAAGGGATATTGCTGCCTCGGGCACCTTATTTTTCTTCTCCTGTAAGTCTAGGTTTTCGAATCCGAGGCAAAACTAATATTTCAGTACCTCCTAATGACGATGGAACACTCAAATTGCGTCGAGATTCAATACATCGTCCTCAAGGCGACTTGTCTCCGAGGGTCTATTGCTGCCTCGGGCACATTATGGTCGTTCTCCTCTGTGTCTACATTTTCGAATCCGACGCAAAACTGATAGTTAATTGCAACATTCAGGGCATCCTAATGACGATGGAACACTCAAATTGCGTCGAGATTCAATACAACGTCCTCTAGCCGCCCTGTCTCCAAGGGGATATTGCTGCCTCGGGCACCTTATTTTCCTTCTCCTGTAAGTGTAGGTTTTCGAATCCGAGGCAAATTTAATAGTTAATTGTAATGTTCTGGGCCTCCCAATGACGATGGAACACGCAAATTGCGTCGAGATTCAATACATCGTCTTCCAGCCGACTTGCCTCAAAGGGTCTATTGCTGCCTCGGTCACCATATGGTCCGCTTCCTGTGAGTCTAGAATTTCGAATCCGACGCAAAACTGAGAGTTAATTGTAACGTTCAGGTCTTCCTAATGACGATGGAACACTCAAATTGCGTCGAGTTTCAAAACATCGTCCTCAAGCCGACTTGTCTCCAGGGGTCTATTGCTGCCTCTGGCACCTTAATGTCGTGCTCCTGTGAGTCTAGTTTTTCGAATCCAACGCAAAACTGATAGTTAACTGTTATGATCAGGTCTTCCTAATGACGATGGAACACTCAAATTGCGTCTAGATTCAATACATCGTCCTCCAGCCGACTTGCGTCCAAAGGGATATTGCTGCCTCGGGCACCTTATTTTCCTTCTCCTGTAAGTCTAGGTTTTCGAATCCGAGGCAAAACTAATATTTCAGTACCTCCTAATGACGATGGAACACTCAAATTGCGTCGAGATTCAATACATCGTCCTCAAGGCGACTTGTCTCCGAGGGTCTATTGCTGCCTCGGGCACATTATGGTCGTTCTCCTCTGAGTCTACATTTTCGAATCCGACGCAAAACTGATAGTTAATTGAAACTTTCAGGGCCTCCTGATGACGATGGAACACTCAAATTGCGTCGAGATTCAATACATCGATCTCCAGTCGACCTGTCTCCATGGGGATATTGCTGCCTCGGGCACCTTATGGTCGTTCTGCTGTGAGTCTAGATTTACGAATCCGACGCAAAACTGATTGTTAATTGTAACGTTCAGGGCCTCCTAATGACGATGGAAACTCAAATTGCGTCGAGATTAAATACATCGTCCTCCAGCCGACTTGCCTCCAGAGGGATATTGTTGTCTCGGGCACCATATGGTGCGTCTCCTGTGAGTCTAGATTTTCGTATCCGACGCAAAACTGGTAATTAATTGTAAAGTTCAGGGCCTCCTAATGACGATGGAACACTCAAATTGCGTCGAGATTCAATACATCGTCCACCAGCCAACTTGTTTCCATGGGTCTGTTGGTGCCTCGGGCGCCTATTGATCGTGCTCCTGTGAGTCTAGATTTTCGAATCCGACGCGAAACTGATAGTTAATTGTAACGTTTCTTGGCCTCCTAATGACGATGGAACACTCAAATTGCGTCGAGATTCAATACATCGTCCTCCAGCCGACTCGTCTCCAAGGCTCTATTGCTGCCTCGGGCACCATATGGTCCGTCTCCTGTGAGTCTAGATTTTCGAATCCGACGCAAAACTGATAGTTAATTGTATCGATCAGAGCCTCCCAATGACGATGGAACACTCAAGTTGCGTCGAGATTCAATACGTCGGCCTCCAGCCGACTTGCCTCCAAGGGTCTATTGCTGCATCGGGCACCTTATGGTCGTTGTCCTGTGAGTCTACATTTTCGAATCCGCCGCAAAACTGAGATATAATAGTCACTTTCAGGTCCTCCTAATGACGATGGAACACTCAAATTGCTTCGAGATTCAATACATCGTCCTCAAGCCGACTTGTCTCCGAGGGTCTTTTGCTGCTTCGGGCACATTATGGTCGTTCTCCTCTGAGTCTACATTTTCGAATCCGACGCAAAACTTATAGTTAATTGTAACGTTCAGGGCCTCCTAATGACGATGGAAAACTCAAATTGCGTCGAGATTCAATACATCGACCTCCAGCCGACCTGTCTCCAAGGGGATATTGCTGCCTCGGCCACCTTATGGTCGTTCTCCTGTGAGTCTAGATTTTCGAATCCGACGCAAAACTGATAGTTAATTGTAACGTTCAGGGCCTCCTAATGACGATGGAGCACTCAAATTGCGTCGAGATTAAATACATCGTCCTCCAGCCGACTTGCCTCCAGTGGGATATTGTTGTCTCGGGCACCATGTGGTGCGTCTCCTGTGAGTCTAGATTTTCGAATCCGACGCAAAACTGATAATTAATTGCAAAGTTCAGGGCCTCCTAATGACGATGGAACACTCAAATTGCGTCGAGATTCAATACATCGTCCTCCAGCCGATTTGTCTCCAAGGGGATATTGCTGCCTCGGGCACCTTAGGGTCGTTCCCTTGTGAGTCTTGATTTTCGAATCCGACGAAAACTGATAGTTAATTGTAACGTTCAGGGCCTCCAAATGACGATGGTACACGCAAATTGCGTCGAAATTCAATACATCGTCCTCCAGCCGACTTGTCTGAAAGGGTCTATTGCTGCCTCGGTCACCTTATGGTCGTTGTCCAGTGAGTTTAGATTTTCGAATTCGACGCAAAACTGAGATATAATAGTAACTTTCAGGGCCTCCTAATGACGATGGAACACTCAAATTGCGTCGAGATTCATTACATCGTCCTCAAGCAGACTTGTCTCCAAGGGGATATTGCTGCCTCGGGCACCATATGGTCCGTCTCCTGTGAGTCTAGTTTTCGAATCCGACGCGAAACTGATAGTTAATTGTAACTTTCAGGGCCTCCTAATGACGATGGAACACTCAAATTGCGTCGAGATTCAATACATCGTCCTCCAGCCGACTTGTCTCCAAGGGTCTATTGCTGCCTTGGTCACAATATGGTCCTTCTCCTGTAAGTCTAGAATTTCGAATCCGACGCAAAACTGATAGTTTATTGTACGTTCAGAGCCTCCTAATGACGATGGAACACTCAAATTGCGTCGAGATTCAATACATCGTCCTCAAGCCTACTTGTCTCCAATGGTCTGTTGCTGCCTCGGGCACCATATTTTCCTTCTCCTGTGAGTCTAGATTTTCAAATCCGAGGCAAAACTGATAGTTCAGTACCTCCTAATGACGATGGAACACTCACATTGCGTGGAGATTCAATTCATCGTCCTTCAGCCGACTTGTCTCCAAGGGTCTATTGCTGCCTCTGGCACCCTATGTTCGTGCTCCTGTGAGTCTAGATTTTCGAATCCGACGCGAAACTGATAGTTAATTATAACGTTCAGGGCCTCCTAATGACGATGGAACACTCAAATTGCGTCGAGATTCAATACATCGTCGTCCAGCCGATTTGTCTCCAAGGGTCTATTGCTGCCTCGGTCACCATATGGTCCGCTACCTGTGAGTCTAGAATTTCGAATCCGACGCAAAACTGAGAGTTAATTGTAAGGTTCAGGGCCTCCTAAGGACGATGGAACACTCACATTGCGTCGAGATTCAATTCATCGTCCTTCAGCCGACTTGTCTCCAAGGGTCTATTGCTGCCTCCGGCACCTTATGGTCGTGCTCCTGTGGGTCTACATTTTCGAATCCGACGCAAAACTGATAGTTAATTGTAACGTTCAGGGCCTCCTAATGAGGATGGAACACTCAAATTCCATCGAGATTCAATACATCGACCTCCAGCCGACTTGTCTCCAAGGGGATATTGCTGCCTCGGGCACCTTATGGTCGTTCTCCTGTGAGTCTAGATTTTCGAATCCGACGCAAAACTGATAGTTAATTGTAACGTTCAGGGCCTCCTAATGACGATGGAACACTCCAATTGCGTCGAGATTAAATACATCGTCCTCCAGCCGACTTGCCTCCAGAGGGATATTGCTGCCTCGGGCACTATATGGTACGTCTCCTGTGAGTCTAGATTTTCGAATCCGACGCAAAACTGATAGTTAATTTTAAAGTTCAGGGCCTCCTAATGACGATGGAACACTCAAATTGCGTCGAGATTCAATACATCGTCCTCCAGCCGACTTGTCTCCAAGGGGATATTGCTGCCTTGGGCACCTTAGGGTCGTTCTCCTGTGAGTCTAGATTTTCGAATCCGACGAAAACTGATTGTTAATTGTAATGTTCATGGCCTCCAAATGACGATGGAACACGCAAATTGCGTCGAGATTCAATACATCGTCCTCCAGCCGACTTGTCTCAAAGGGTCTATTGCTGCCTCGGTCACCTTATGGTCGTTGCCCTGTGAGTCTAGATTTTCGAATCCGACGCAAAACTGAGAGTTAATTGTAACTTTCCGGGCCTCCTAATGACGATGGAACACTCAAATTGCGTCGAGATTCAATACATCGTCCTCAAGCCGACTTGTCTCCAAAGGTCTATTGCTACCTCTGGCACCTTATGGTCGTGCTCCTGTGTGTCTAGATTTTCGAATCCGACGCGAAACTGACAGTTAATTATAACGTTCAGGGCCTCCTAATGACGATGGAACACTCAAATTGCGCAGAGATTCAATACATCGTCCACCAGCCGACTTGACTCCAAGGGCCTATTGCTGCCTCGGTCACCATATGGTCCGCCTCCTGTGAGTCTAGAATTTCGAATCCGACGCAAAAGTGATAGTTAATTGTAACGTTCAGGTCCTCCTAATGACGATGGAACACTCAAATTGCGTCGAGATTCAATACATCGTCCACCAGCCGACTTGTTTCCAAGGGTCTACTACTGCCTCGGGCACCTTATTTTCCTTCTCCTCTGAGTCTAGATTTTTAAATCCAAGGCAAAACTGATAGTTCTGTACCTCCTAATGACGATGGAACACTCACATTGCGTCGACATTGAATTCATCGTCCTTCAGCCGACTTGTCTTCAAGGGACTATTGCTGCCTCGGGCACCTTACGGTCGTTCTTTTATGAGTCTAGATTTTCGAATCCGACGCAAAACTGATAGTTAATTGTAACGTTCAGGGCCTCCTAATGACGATGGAACACTCACATTGCGTCGAGATTCAATACATCGTCCTTCAGCCCACTTGTCTCCAAGGGGATATCGCTGCATCGGGCACCATATGGTCCGTCTCCTGTGAGTCTAGATTTTAGAATCCGACGCAAAACTGATAGTTAATTGAATCGTTCAGGGCCTCCTAATGACGATGGAACACTCACATTGCGTCGAGATTTAAAGCATCGTCCTCCGGCCGACTTGACTCCAAGGGTCTATTTCTGCCTCTGGCACCTTATGGTCGTGCTCCTGTGAGTCTCGATTTTCGAATCCGACGCGAAACTGATAGTAATTGTAACGATCTGGGCCTCCTAATGACGATGGAACACTCAAATTGCGTCGAGATTCAATACATCGTCCTCCAGCCGACTTGTCACCAAGGGGATATTGCTGCCTCGGGCAACTAATGGTTGTTCTCCTGTGACTCTAGATTCTCGAATCCGATGCCAAACTGATAGTTAATAGTAACGTTCAGGACCTCCTAATGACGATGGAACACTCAAATTGCGTCGAGATTCAATGCATCGTCCCGCAGCCGACTTGTCTCCAAGGGTCTATTGCTGCCTCGGGCAGAATATGGTCCGTCTCCTGTGAGTCTAGATTTTCGAATCCGACGCAAAACTGATAGTTAATTGTAACGTTCAGGGCCTCCTAATCACGATGGAACACTCAAATTGTGTCGCGATTCAATACATCGTCCATCAGCCGGCTTGTTTCCAAGGGTGTATTGTTGCCTCGGGCGTCTTTTGGTCGTTCTCCTGTGAGTCTAGATTATCGAATCCGACGCAAAACTGATAGTTATTTGTAACATTCAACGCCTCCTAATGAAGATGGAACACTCAAATTGCGTCGAGATTCAATTCATCGTCCTCCAGTCGACTTGTCTCCAAGGGTCTATTCCTGCCTCTGGCACCTTATGGTCGTGCTCCTGTGAGTCTCGATTTTCAAATCCGACGCAAAACTGATAGTTAATTGTAACGTTGAGGGCCCCCTAATGACGATGGAACACACAAATTGCGTCGAGATTCAATACGTCGTCCTCCAGCCGACTTGTCTCCAAGGGTCTATTGCTGCCTTGGTCACCATGTGGTCCGTCTCCTGTAAGTCTAGAATTTCGAATCCGACGCAAAACTGATAGTTTATTGTAACGTCCAGGGCCCCCTAATGACGATGGAACACTCAAATTGCGTCGGGATTCAATACATCGTCCTCAAGCCTACTTGTCTCCAAGGCGATATTGTTGCCTCGGGCACCTTATTTTCCTTCTCCTGTGAGTCTAGGTTTTCGAATCCGAGGCAAAACTGATAGTTCAGTACCTCCTAATGACGATGGAACACTCAAATTTCGTCGAGATTCAATACATCGTCATCAAAGCGACTTGTCCACAAGGGTCTATTGCTGCTTCGGGCTCCTTGTGGTCGTTCTCCAGTGAGTCTAGATTATCTAATCCGACGAAAAACTGATAGTTGTAACGTTCAGGGCCTCCTAATGACGATGGAACACTCAAATTACGTCGAGATTCAATTCATCGTCCTTCAGCCGACTTGTGACCAAGGGTCGATTGCTGCCTCTGGCACCTTATGGTCGTGCTCCTGTGAGTCTCGATTTTCAAATCCGACGCAAAACTGATAGTTAATTGTAACGTTCAGGACCTCCTAATGACGATGAAACACTCAAATTGCGTCGAGATTCGATAGATAGTCCTCCAGCCGACTTGTCTCCAAGGGATATTGCTGCCTCGGTCACCTTATAGTCCGTCTCCTGTGAGTCTAGATTTTCGAAACCGACACAAAACTGATAGTTAATTGTAAAGTTCAGGGCCTCCTAATGACGTTGGAACACTCAAATTGCGTCGCGATTATATACATCGTCCTCCAGGCGATTTGTCCCCAAGAGGTCTATTGATGCCTGTGGCACCTAATGGTCGTTCTCCTGTGAGTCTAGATTTCCGAATCCGACGCAAAACTGATAGTTAATTGTAACGTTCAGGGTCTCCTAATGAAGATGGAACACTCAAATTGCGTCGAGATTCAATACATCGTCCTCCAGAAGACTTGTCTCCAAGGGGATATTGCTGCCTCGGTCACCTTATGGTCCGTCTCCTGTGAGTCTAGATTTTCGAATCCGGCGCAAAACTGATAGTTAATTGTAAAGTTCAGGGCCTCGTAATGACGATGGAACACTCAAATTGCGTCGAGATTCAATACATCGTCCTCCAGCCGACTTGTCTCCAGTGGGATATTGCTGCCTCGGTCACCTTATGGTCCGTTTCCTGTGAGTCTGGATTTTCGAATCCGATGTAAAACTGTTAGTTAATTGTAAAGTTCAGGGCCTCCTAATGACGATGAAACACTCATATTGCGTCGCGTCTATATACATCGTCCTCCAGGCGCTTTGTCTCCAATGGGTCAATTGATGCCTGTGGCACCTAATGGTCGGTCTACTGTGAGTCTAGATTTTCGAATCCGACGCAAGACTGATAGTTAATTGTAATGTTCAGGGCCTCCTAAAAACGATGGAACACTCAAATTGCGTCGAGTTTCAATACATCGTCCTCCTGCCGACTTGCCTCCAAGGGTCTATTCTGCCTCGGGCACCATTTGGTCTGTCTCCTGTGAGTCTAGATTTTCCAATCCGACGCAAAACTGATAGTTAATTGTAACGTTCAGGGCCACCTAATGACGATGGAACACTCAAATTGCGTCGAGATTCAATACATCGTCCTCCAGCCGACTTGTCTCCAAGGGGATATTGTTGCCTCGGGCACCTTATTTTCCTTCTCCTGTGAGTCTAGGTTTTCGAAACCGAGGCAAAACTGATAGTTCAGTACCTACTAATGACGATGGAACACTCAAATTGCGTCGAGATTCAATACATCGTCATCAAAGCTACTTGTCCACAAGGGTCTATTGCTGCTTCTGGCTCCTTGTGCTCGTTCTACTGTGAGTCTAGATTATCTAATCCGACGCAAGACTGATAGTTGTAACGTTCAGGGCCTCCTAATCACGATGGAACACTCAAAGTGCGTCGAGATTCTATTCATCGTCCTTCAGCTGACTTGTCTCCAAGGGTCTATTGCTGCCTCTGGCACCTTATGGTCGTGCTCCTGTGAGTCTAGATTTTCGAATCTGACGCGAAACTGATAGTTAATTGTAACGTTCAGGACATCCTAATGACGATGGAACACTCAAATTGCATCGTGATTCAATACATCGTCGTCCAGCCGACTTGTCTCAAAGGGTCTATTGCTGCCTCGGACACCTTATGGTCGTTGTCCTGTGAGTCTAGATTTTCGAATCCGACGCAAAACTGAGAGTTAATTGTAACGATCAGGGCCTCCTAATGACGATGGAACACTCAAATTGCGTCGAGATTCAATACATCGTCCTCCAGGCGACTTGTATCCAAGGGCACCTTATGGTCGTTCTCCTCTGATTCTACATTTTGAATCCGACGAAAAAGTGATAGTTAATTGTAACGTTCAGGGCCTCCTTATGACGATGGAACACTCAAATTGCGTCGAGATTCAATACATCGTCCTCCAGCCGACCAGACTCCAAGGGTCTATTGCTGCCTCTGGCACTTTATGCTCCGTCTCCTGTGAGTCTAGATTTTTGAATCCGACGCAAAACTGATGGTTAATTGTAATGTTCAGCGCCTCCTAATGCGGATGGAACACTCAAATTGCGTCGCGATCCAATACATCGTCCTCCAACCGACTTGTCTCCAAGGGTATATTGTTGCCTCGGGCGCCCATTGGTCGTCCTCCTGTGAGTCTAGATTTTCGAATCCGACGCATAACTGATAATTAATTGTAACGTTCACGGCCTCCGAATGACGATGAAGCACTCAAGTTGCGTCGAGATTCAATACATCGTAATCCAGCCGACTTGTCTCCAAGGGTCTATTGCTTCCACTGGCATCTTATGGTCGTCCTCCTATGAGTCTAGATTTTCGAATCCGTCGCGAAACTGATAGTTAATTCTAACGTTCAGGGCCTCCTTTATTTATTTATTTATTTATTTCGAGTCAAAAACATTACAACAATATTTACAATATATACAATATAACAAATCAGGTCAAATCATAAAAGAACAAACTAAACGGTATTAGCCCAAAATTGTGCAACGGCAGCAGCATTGTCTGAAACATCAACAAGCTCTTGTGTGGAACATGATACAGGACATCTAGGACAGTTAATTAAATGTTTGGTTGTCTGTTCTTCTCCGCAGTCACACAAGGTGGAAGATTCCTTCATGAAGCCCCATTTAAACAGATTGTCCTTAGTTCGTCCGACGCCACTCCTGAGCCGATTTAGAGACTTCCACACTGTCCAGACTTGATTTCCACCAGGAGGAAGGGTCTCAGAAGGAGTCATCCAATCGTTACTGTCAGATTTTGCTGTCCACTGAGATAGTCTGGCTGCTCCAGTCCGACCGGTGAGGGGTGTAGTAGTTCTCATGAAGCTCCTCCTAGATTTGAGTCTACTAATTGGTAGCTGGTATCCATGTAGCAGGTGATCGGTGTTATGATCTGCTTTATGTCTCTCAAGTTTGGCTGCGACTTCACGCCTTATGTCTGGAGGAGCAATACCTGCTAGTTTATGGAGTTTATCAATAGGTGTAGCTTTGAGGCATCCCGTTACTGTCCTGCAGGTTTCGTTCAGGGCCACATCAACCTGCTTTGCATGAGATGACTTGTACCATACAGGACATGCGTATTCAGCTGCGGAATAACACAAGGCCAAGGCTGATGTTCTTAGTAGTTTGGGATCTGCACCCCAAACGCTGCCAGTGAGCTTCCGCAGGATGTTGTTACGAGCAGCAACTTTCTGCTTGGTGTTAGTGCAGTGTTTTCTGTAGGTCAACGTTCGATCTAAGGTGACACCCAGATATTTGGGGTAGAAACAATGTTCAAGCTCTTGATCTTCCCAAAACACTGTAAGTTTTCTATAGGCCTCTCGGTTGCGTAGGTGGAAAGCACAAACTTGAGTTTTAGCAGGGTTCGGTCTTAAGTTATTGACTCTGTAGTACTCAGATAGGTCCTTGAGAGCAACAGTAAGCTGGTTTTCTACTGTGTCAAAATCTCTGGCTTGTGTGACTAAGGCAAGATCATCTGCATAGATGAAACTCTTTGTAAGAGAAGGTTGAGGCTGGTCATTTGTAAATATGTTGAACAATATGGGGGAAAGGACACTACCCTGAGGCAAGCCATTCCTTTGACTTCTCCATCTACTCTTTCTTCCTTGGAACTCCACATAGAATCGCCGGTTTTCCAAAAGTGCCTCCTAATGACGATGGAACACTCAAATTGCGTCGCGATTCTATTCATCGTCCTCCAGCCGACTTGTTTCCTAGGGTCTACTGCTGCCTCGGGCACCTTATTTTCCTTCTCCTCTGAGTCTAGATTTTCAAATCCAAGGCAAAACTGATAGTTCTGTACCTCCTAATGACGATGGAACACTCACATTGCGTCGACATTGAATTCATCGTCCTTCAGCCGACTTGTCTTCAAGGGACTATTGCTGCCTCGGGCACCTTACGGTCGTTCTTTTATGAGTCTAGATTTTCGAATCCGACGCAAAACTGATAGTTAATTGTAACGTTCAGGGCCTCCTAATGACGATGGAACACTCACATTGCGTCGAGATTCAATACATCGTCCTTCAGCCCACTTGTCTCCAAGGGGATATCGCTGCATCGGGCACCATATGGTCCGTCTCCTGTGAGTCTAGATTTTCGAATCCGACGCAAAACTGATAGTTAATTGAAACGTTCAGGGCCTCCTAATGACGATGGAACACTCACATTGCGTCGAGATTTAAAGCATCGTCCTCCGGCCGACTTGACTCCAAGGGTCTATTTCTGCCTCTGGCACCTTATGGTCGTGCTCCTGTGAGTCTCGATTTTCGAATCCGACGCGAAACTGATAGTAATTGTAACGATCTGGGCCTCCTAATGACGATGGAACACTCAAATTGCGTCGAGATTCAATACATCGTCCTCCAGCCGACTTGTCACCAAGGGGATATTGCTGCCTCGGGCAACTAATGGTTGTTCTCCTGTGACTCTAGATTCTCGAATCCGATGCCAAACTGATAGTTAATAGTAACGTTCAGGACCTCCTAATGACGATAGAACACTCAAATTGCGTCGAGATTCAATACATCGTCCCGCAGCCGACTTGTCTCCAAGATTCTATTGCTGCCTCGGGCAGAATATGGTCCGTCTCCTGTGAGTCTAGATTTTCGAATCCGACGCAAAACTGATAGTTAATTGTAACGTTCAGGGCCTCCTAATCACGATGGAACACTCAAATTGTGTCGCGATTCAATACATCGTCCATCAGCCGGCTTGTTTCCAAGGGTCTATTGTTGCCTCGGGCGTCTTTTGGTCGTTCTCCTGTGAGTCTAGATTATCGAATCCGACGCAAAACTGATAGTTATTTGTAACATTCAACGCCTCCTAATGAAGATGGAACACTCAAATTGCGTCGAGATTCAATTCATCGTCCTCCAGTCGACTTGTCTCCAAGGGTCTATTCCTGCCTCTGGCACCTTATGGTCGTGCTCCTGTGAGTCTCGATTTTCAAATCCGACGCAAAACTGATAGTTAATTGTAACGTTCAGGGCCCCCTAATGACGATGGAACACAAAAATTGCGTCGAGATTCAATACGTCGTCCTCCAGCCGACTTGTCTCCAAGGGTCTATTGCTGCCTTGGTCACCATGTGGTCCGTCTCCTGTAAGTCTAGAATTTCGAATCCGACGCAAAACTGATAGTTTATTGTAACGTCCAGGGCCCCCTAATGACGATGGAACACTCAAATTGCGTCGGGATTCAATACATCGTCCTCAAGCCTACTTGTCTCCAAGGTGATATTGTTGCCTCGGGCACCTTATTTTCCTTCTCCTGTGAGTCTAGGTTTTCGAATCCGAGGCAAAACTGATAGTTCAGTACCTCCTAATGACGATGGAACACTCAAATTTCGTCGAGATTCAATACATCGTCATCAAAGCGACTTGTCCACAAGGGTCTATTGCTGCTTCGGGCTCCTTGTGGTCGTTCTCCAGTGAGTCTAGATTATCTAATCCGACGAAAAACTGATAGTTGTAACGTTCAGGGCCTCCTAATGACGATGGAACACTCAAATTACGTCGAGATTCAATTCATCGTCCTTCAGCCGACTTGTGACCAAGGGTCGATTGCTGCCTCTGGCACCTTATGGTCGTGCTCCTGTGAGTCTCGATTTTCAAATCCGACGCAAAACTGATAGTTAATTGTAACGTTCAGGACCTCCTAATGACGATGAAACACTCAAATTGCGTCGAGATTCGATACATAGTCCTCCAGCCGACTTGTCTCCAAGGGGATATTGCTGCCTCGGTCACCTTATAGTCCGTCGCCTGTGAGTCTAGATTTTCGAATCCGACACAAAACTGATAGTTAATTGTAAAGTTCAGGGCCTCCTAATGACGATGAAACACTCATATTGCGTCACGTCTATATACATCGTCCTCCAGGCGATTTGTCTCCAATGGGTCAATTGATGCCTGTGGCACCTAATGGTCGGTCTCCTGTGAGTCTAGATTTTCGAATCCGACGCAAGACTGATAGCTAATTGTAATGTTCAGGGCCTCCTAAAGACGATGGAACACTCAAATTGCGTCGAGTTTCAATACATCGTCCTCCTGCCGACTTGTCTCCAAGGGTCTATTCTGCCTCGGGCACCATTTGGTCTGTCTCCTGTGAGTCTAGATTTTCCAATCCGACGCAAAACTGATAGTTAATTGTAACGTTCAGGGCCACCTAATGACGATGGAACACTCAAATTGCGTCGCGATTCAATACATCGTCCTCCAGCCGACTTGTCTCCAAGGGGATATTGTTGCCTCGGGCACCTTATTTTCCTTCTCCTGTGAGTCTAGGTTTTCGAAACCGAGGCAAAACTGATAGTTCAGTACCTCCTAATGACGATGGAACACTCAAATTGCGTCGAGATTCAATACATCGACATCAAAGCTACTTGTCCACAAGGGTCTATTGCTGCTTCTGGCTCCTTGTGCTCGTTCTCCTGTGAGTCTAGATTATCTAATCCAACGCAAGACTGATAGTTGTAACGTTCAGGGCCTCCTAATCACGATGGAACACTCAAAGTGCGTCGAGATTCTATTCATCGTCCTTCAGCTGACTTGTCTCCAAGGGTCTATTGCTGCCTCTGGCACCTTATGGTCGTGCTCCTGTGAGTCTAGATTTTCGAATCTGACGCGAAACTGATAGTTAATTGTAACGTTCAGGACATCCTAATGACGATGGAACACTCAAATTGCATCGTGATTCAATACATCGTCGTCCAGCCGACTTGTCTCAAAGGGTCTATTGCTGCCTCGGACACCTTATGGTCGTTGTCCTGTGAGTCTAGATTTTCGAATCCGACGCAAAACTGAGAGTTAATTGTAACGATCAGGGCCTCCTAATGACGATGGAACACTCAAATTGCGTCGAGATTCAATACATCGTCCTCCAGGCGACTTGTATCCAAGTGCACCTTATGGTCGTTCTCCTCTGATTCTACATTTTGAATCCGACGAAAAAGTGATAGTTAATTGTAACGTTCAGGGCCTCCTTATGACGATGGAACACTCAAATTGCGTCGAGATTCAATACATCGTCCTCCAGCCGACTAGACTCCAAGGGTCTATTGCTGCCTCTGGCACTTTATGCTCCGTCTCCTGTGAGTCTAGATTTTTGAATCCGACGCAAAACTGATGGTTAATTGTAATGTTCAGCGCCTCCTAATGCGGATGGAACACTCAAATTGCGTCGCGATCCAATACATCGTCCTCCAACCGACTTGTCTCCAAGGGTATATTGTTGCCTCGGGCGCCCATTGGTCGTCCTCCTGTGAGTCTAGATTTTCGAATCCGACGCATAACTGATAATTAATTGTAACGTTCACCGCCACCGAATGACGATGAAGCACTCAAATTGCGTCGAGATTCAATACATCGTCCTCCAGCCGACTTGTTTCCTAGGGTCTATTGTTTTCCGGGCGCCTTTTGGTCGTTCTCCTGTGAGTCTAGATTATCGAATCCGACGCAAAACTCGTAGTTAATTGTAACGTTCAGGCCCTCCTAATTACGATGGAACACTCAAATTGCTTCGAGATTCAATACATCGTCCTCCAGCCGACTTGTCTCCAAGGGTCTATTGCTTCCACTGGCATCTTATGGTCGACCTCCTGTGAGTCTAGATTTTCGAATCCGTCGCGAAACTGATAGTTAATTCTAACGTTCAGGGCCTCCTAATGACGATGGAACACTCAAATTGCTTCAAGATTCAATACATCGTCCTCCAGCCGACTTTTCTCCAAGGGTCTATTGCTGCCTCGGGCACCTTATTGTCGTTCTCCTCTGAGTCTACATTTTCGAATCCGACGCAAACCTGATAGTTAATTGTAACGTTCAGGGCCTCCTAATGACGATGGAACACTCAAATTGGGGCGAGATTCAATACATCGTCCTCCAGCCGACTTGTCTCCAAGGATCTATTGTTGCCTCGGGCGCCTTTTGGTCGTCTTCCTGTGAGTCTAGATTTTCGAATCCGACGCATAACTGATAGTTAATTGCAACGTTCACGGCCTCGTAATGACGATGGCACACTCAAATTGCGTCGAGATTCAGTACATCGTGCTCCAGCAAACTTGTCTCCAAGGGTCTATTGCTGCCTCGGGCACCTTATGGTCGTTCTCCTGTGAGTCTAGATTATCGAATCCGATGCAAAATGATAGTTAATTGTATCATTCGGTGCCTTCTAATGACGATGCAACACTCAAATTCCGTCGCGATTCAATACATAGTCCTCCAGACGACCTGTCTCCAAGGGTCTATTGTTGTGCCAGGCACCTTATGGTCGTTCTACTGTGAGTCTATACTGTCGAATCCGACGCAAAACTGATAGTTGATTGTAACGTTCAGGGCCTCCTAATGACGATGGAGCACTCAAATTGCGTCGAGATTCAACACATCGTGCTCCAGCCAACTTGTCTCCAAGGGTCTATTGCTGCCTCTGGCACCTTATGTTCCGTCTCCTGTGAGTCTAGATTTTCGAATCCGACGCAAGACTGATGGTTAATTCTAATGTTAAGTGCCTCCTAATGACGATGGAACACTCAAATTGCGTCGCGAATCAATACATCGTCCTCCAGCCGATTTGCCTCCAAGGGTCTATTGCTGCCTCTGGCACCTAATGGTCGTTCTCCTGTGAGTCTAGATTTTCGAATCCGACGCAAAACTGATAGTTAATTGTAACGTTCAAAGCCTCCTAATGACGATCGAACACTCAAATTGCTTCAAGATTCAATACATCGTCCTCCAGCTGACTTGTCTCCAAGGGTCTATTGCTTCCACTGGCATCTTATGGTCGTCCTCCTATGAGTCTAGATTTTCGAATCCGTCGCGAAACTGATAGTTAATTCTGACGTTCAGGGCCTCCTAATGACGATGGAACACTCAAATTGCGTCGCGATTCTATTGATCGTCCTCCAGCCGACTTGTTTCCTAGGGTCTATTGTTTTCCGGGCGCCTTTTGGTCGTTCTCCTGTGAGTCTAGATTATCGAATCCGACATAAAACTCGTAGTTAATTGTAACGTTCACGCCCTCCTAATTACGATGGAACACTCAAATTGCTTCGAGATTCAATACATCGTCCTCCAGCCGACTTGTCTCCAAGGGTCTATTGCTTCCACTGGCATCTTATGCTCGTCCTCCTGTGAGTCTAGATTTTCGAATCCGTCGCGAAACTGATAGTTAATTCTAACGTTCAGGGCCTCCTAATGACGATGGAACACTCAAATTGCTTCAAGATTCAATACATCGTCCTCCAGCCGACTTGTCTCCAAGGGTCTATTGCTGCCTCGGGCACCTTATTGTCGTTCTCCTCTGAGTCTACATTTTCGAATCCGACGCAAACCTGATAGTTAATTGCAACGTTCACGGCCTCCTAATGACGATGGCACACTCAAATTGCGTCGAGATTCAATACATCGTGCTCCAGCAAACTTGTCTCCAAGGGTGTATTGCTGCCTCGGGCACCTTATGGTCGTTCTCCTGTGAGTCTAGATTATCGAATCCGATGCAAAATGATAGTTAATTGTATTATTCAGTGCCTTCTAATGACGATGCAACACTCAAATTCCGTCGCGATTCAATACATAGTCCTCCAGCCGACCTGTCTCCAAGGGTCTATTGTTGTCCCAGGCACCTTATGGTCGTTCTCCTGTGAGTCTAGATTGTCGAATCCGACGCAAAACTGAAAGTTGATTGTAACGTTCAGGGCCTCCTAATGACGATGGAGCACTCAAATTGCGTCGAGATTCAATACATCGTCCTACAGCCGACTTGTTTCCAAGGGTCTATTGCTGCCTCAGGCACCTTATGGTCGTCCTTCTGTGACTCTAGATTTTCGAATCCGACGCAAAACTGATAGTTAATTGTAATGTTCATAGCCTCCTAATGACGATGGGACACTCAAATTGCGTCGAGATTCAATACATCGTGCTCCAGCCAACTTGTCTCCAAGGGTCTATTGCTGCCTCTGGCACCTTATGTTCCATCTCCTGTGAGTCTAGATTTTCGAATCCGACGCAAGACTGATTGTTAATTCTAATGTTAAGTGCCTCCTAATGACGATGGAACACTCAAATTGCGTCGCGAATCAATACATCGTCCTCCAGCCGATTTGTCTCCAAGGGTCTATTGCTGCCTCTGGCACCTAATGGTCGTTGTCCTGTGAGTCTAGATTTTCGAATCCGACGCAAAACTGATAGTTAATTGTAACGTTCAAAGCCTCCTAATGACGATGGAACACTCAAATTGCGTCGAGACTCAATACATAGTCCTCCAGCCGACTTGTCTCCAAGGGTCTATTGCTGCGTCGGGCACCTTATTGTCGTTCTCCCGTGAGTCTAGATTCTCGAATCCGACGCAAAACTGATAGTTGATTGTAACTTTCAGGGCCTCTTAATGACGGTGGAACACTCAAATTGCTTCGAGAATCAATACATCGTAATCCAGCCGACTTGGCTTCAAGGGGATATTGCTGCCTCGGGCACCTTATGGTCGTTCTCCTGTGAGTTTAGAGTATCGAATCCGACGCATAACTGATACTTAATTGCAACGTTCAGGGCCTCCTAATGACGATGGAACATTCAAATTGCGTCCCGATTCAATACATCGTCCTCCAGCCGACCTGTCACCAAGGGTCTATAGTTGGCTCGGGCGCCTTTTGTTTGTCCTCCTGTAAGTCTAGATTTTCGAATCCGACGCATAACTGATAGTTAATTGTAATGTTCAGGTCTTCCTGATGACGATGGAACACTCAAATTGCGTCGAGATTCAATACACCGTCCTCCAGCCGACTTGTCTCCAACTCGATACTACTGCCTGGGGCACCTTATTGTCGTTCTCCTGTGAGTCTAGATTTTCGTATCCGACGCAAAACTGAGAGTTAATTATAACGTTCAAGGCCTCCTAATGACAATGGAACACTCAAATTGCGTCGAGATTCAATACATCGTCCTCCAGCCGACATGTCTCCAAGGGGATATTGCTGCCTCGGGCACCATACGGTCCGTCACTTGCGAGTCTAGATTTTAGAATCCGACGCGATATGATAGTTAATTGTGACGTTCAGGGCCTCCTAATGACGATGGAACACTCAAATTGCATCGAGATTCAGTACATCGTCCTTCAGCCGACTTGTCTCCAAGGGTCTATTGCTGCCTCGGGCATCTCCTGGTCGATCTCCTGTGAGTGTAAATTTTCGAATCCGTCGCAAAACTGATAGTTAATTGTAACGTTCAGGGCCTCCTAATAAAGATGGAACACTCAAATTGCGTCGAGATTCAATACATCGTCCTCCAGACGACTTGTCTCCAAGGGGATTTTGCTGCCTCGGGCACCATATGGTCCGTCTCCAGTGAGTCTAGATTTTCCAATCCGACGCGAAAGTGATAGTTAATAGTAACGTTCAGGGCCTCCTAATGACGATAGAAACCTGAAATTGCGTCGCGATTCAAATCATCGTCCTCCAGCCGACTTATTTCCAAAGATCTATTATTGTCTCGGGCGCCTTTTGGTCGTTCTCCTGCGAGTCTAGATTATCGAATCCGACGCAAAACTGATAGTTAATTGTAACATTCACGGCCTCCTAATGGCGATGGAACACTCAAATTTCGTTGAGATTCAATTCATCGTCCGACAGCCGACTTGTCTCCAAGGGTGTATTGCTACCTCGGGCACCTTATGTTCGTTTTTCCTGTGACTCTAGATTTTAGAATCCGACGCGAAACTGATTGTTAATTAAAACGTTCAGGGCCCCCTAATGACGATGGAACACTCAAATTGCGTCGCGATTCAATACATCGTCCTCCAGCCGACTTGTTTCCAAGGGTCTATTGTTGCCTCGGGCGCCTTTTTGTCGTTCTCCTGTGAGTCTAGATTATCGATTCCGACGCAAAACTGATAGTTAATTGTAACATTCACGGCTCCTAATGACAATGGAACACTCAAATTGCGTCGAGATTAAATACATCGTCCTCCAGCCGATTTGTCTCCAAGGGTCTATTGCAGCCTCGGGCACCTTATGGTCGTTCTCCTCTGAGTCTAGATTATCGAATCCGACATAAAAGATAGTTAATTGAAACGTTCACGGCAACCTAATCACGATGGAACACTCACATTCCGTCGCGATTCAATACATCGTCCTCCAGCCGACTTGTCTCCAAGGGTCTATTGTTGCCTCGGGCGCCTTTTGCTCGTTCTCCCGTGAGTCTAGATTATCGAATCCGAAGAAAAACTGTTAGGTAATTGTAACGTTCAGTGCCTCCTAATGACGATGGATAACTCAAATTGCGTCGAGATTCAATACATCGTTCTTCAGCTGTCTTTTCTTCTAGGGTCTATTCCGGCCTCGGGCACCTTATTGCCGTTCTCCTGTGACTTTTGGTTTTGGAATCCGACGCAAAACTGATAGTTAATTGTAACGTTCAGAGCCTCATAATGACGATGGAACACTCAAATTGCGACGAGATTCAATACATCGGCCTCCAGCCGACTTGTCTCCAATGGTCTGTTGCTGCCTCTGGCACCTTATGGTCGTTCTCCTGTGAGTCTAGATTTTCGAACCCGATGCAAAACTGATAGTAAATTGTAACGTTTAGGGCCTCCTAATGCCGATGGAAAACTCAAATTGCGTCGCGATTCAATTCATCGTCCGCCAGCCGACTTGTTTCCAAAGGTCTATTGTTGCCTCAGGCGCCATTTGGTCGTTCTCCTGTGAGTCTAGATTATCGAATCCGACGCAAATCTGATAATTAATTGTAACGTTCAAGGCATCCTAATGACGATGGAACACCTAAATTTCGTCGAGATTCAATACATCGTCCTTCAGCTGTCTTGTCTTCAAGGGTCTATTCCGGCCTCGGGCACCTTATTGCCGTTCTCCTGTGACTTTAGATTTTGGAATCCGACGCAAAACTGATAGTTAATTGTAACGTTCAGAGCCTCATAATGATGATGGAACACTCAAATTGCGACGAGATTCAATACATCGGCCTCCAGCCGACTTGTCTCCAATGGTCTATTGCTGCCTCTGGCACCTTATGGTCGTTCTCCTGTGAGTCTAGATTTTCGAACCCGATGCAAAACTGATAGTTAATTGTAACGTTTACGGCTCCTAATGACAATGGAACACTCAAATTGCGTCGATATTAAATACATCGTCCTCCAGCCGATTTGTCTCCAAGAGTCTATTCTGCCTCGAGCACCATTTGGTCTGTCTCCTGTGAGTCTAGATTATCAAATCCGACGCAAAACTCACAGTTAATTGTAACGTTCACGGCCTCCTAATGACGATGGAACACTCAAATTCCGTCGCGATTCAATACATCGTCCTCCACCTGACTTGTCTCCAAGGGTCTATTGCTGCCTCTGGCACCTTATGGTCCGTCTCCTCTGAGTCTAGATTATCGAATCCGACGCAAAACTGATGGTTAATTGTAATGTTCAGTGCCTCCTAATGACGATGGAACACTCAAATTGCGTCGCGATTCCATACATCGTCCTCCAGCCGATTTGTCTCCAAGGGTCTATTGCTGCCTGTGGCACCTAATGGTCGTTCTCCTGTAAGTCTAGATTTTCGAATCTGACGAAAAACTGATAGTTAATTGTGACGTTCAGGGTCTCCTAATGACGATGTAACACTCAATTTGCGTCGAGATTCAATACATCGTCCTCCAGCCGACTTGTCTCCAAGGGGATATTGCTGCCTCGGGCGCCTTTTGGTCGTTCTCCTGTGAGTCCAGATTATCGAATCCAACGAAAAACTCACAGTTAATTGTAACGTTCACGGCCTCCTAATGACGATGGAACATTCAAATTGCTTCGAGATTCAATACATCGTCCTCCAGCCCACTTGCCTCCAAAGGTCTATTGCTGCCTCTGGCACCTTATGTTCGTCCTCCTGTGAGTCTAGATTGTCGAATCCGACGCAAAACTGATAGTTAATTGTAGGGATCAGGACCTCCTAATGACGATTGAACACTAAAATAGCGTCGACATTCTATACATCGTCCTCCAGCCGAATTGTCTCCAAGAGGATATTGCTGCCTCGGGCACCTAATTGTCCGTCTCCTGTGAGTCTAGATTTTCGAATCCGACGCGATACTGATAGTTAATTGTAACGTTCAGAGCCTCATAATGACGATGGAACGCTCAAATTGCGACGAGATTCAATACATCGGCCTCCAGCCGACTTGTCTCTAATGGTCTATTGCTGCCTCTGGCACCTTATGGTCGTTCTCATGTGAGTCTAGATTTTCGAACCCGACGCAAAACTGATAGTTAATTGTAACGTTCAGGGTCTCCTAATGACGATGGAAAACTCAATTTGCGTCGCGATTCAATTCATCGTCCGCCAGCCGACTTGCTTCCAAAGGTCTATTGTTGCCTCAGGCGCCTTTTGGTCGTTCTCCTGTGAGTCTAGATTATCGAATCCGATGCAAAACTGATAATTAATTGTAACGTTCACGGCATCCTAATGACGATGGAACACTTAAATTTCGTCGAGACTCAATACATCGTCCTACAGCCGACTTGTCTCCAAGGGTCTATTGCTGCCTCGGGCACCTTATGGTCGTTCTCCTGTGACTGTAGATTTTCGAATCCGACGCGAAACTGATAGATAATTAAAACGTTCAGGGCCTCCTAATGACGATGGCACACTCAAATTGCGTCGCGATTCAATACATCGTCCTCCAGTCGACTTGTTTCCAGGGGCCTAGTGTTGCCTCGGGGTGGATTTTAACGTTCTCCTGTGTGTCTAGATTATCGAATCCGACGCAAAACTGATAGTTAATTGTAACGTTTACAGGTCCTAATGACAATGGAACACTCAATTTGCGTCGAGATTCAATACATCGTCCTCCAGCCGACTTGTCTCCAAGGGGATATTGCTGCCTCGGGCGCCTTTTGGTCGTTCTCCTGTGAGTCCAGATTATCGAATCCAACGAAAAACTCACAGTTAATTGTAACGTTCACGGCCTCCTAATGACGATGGAACATTCAAATTGCTTCGAGATTCAATACATCGTCCTCCAGCCGACTTGCCTCCAAAGGTCTATTGCTGCCTCTGGCACCTTATGTTCGTCCTCCTGTGAGTCTAGATTGTCGAATCCGACGCAAAACTGATAGTTAATTGTAGGGATCAGGACCTCCTAATGACGATTGAACACTAAAATAGCGTCGACATTCTATACATCGTCCTCCAGCCGAATTGTCTCCAAGAGGATATTGCTGCCTCGGGCACCTTATTGTCCGTCTCCTGTGAGTCTAGATTTTCGAATCCGACGCGATACTGATAGTTAATTGTAACGTTCAGAGCCTCATAATGACGATGGAACGCTCAAATTGCGACGAGATTCAATACATCGGCCTCCAGCCGACTTGTCTCTAATGGTCTATTGCTGCCTCTGGCACCTTATGGTCGTTCTCCTGTGAGTCTAGATTTTCGAACCCGACGCAAAACTGATAGTTAATTGTAACGTTCAGGGCCTCCTAATGACGATGGAAAACTCAATTTGCGTCGCGATTCAATTCATCGTCCGCCAGCTGACTTGCTTCCAAAGGTCTATTGTTGCCTCAGGCGCCTTTTGGTCGTTCTCCTGTAAGTCTAGATTATCGAATCCGATGCAAAAATGATAATTAATTGTAACGTTCACGGCATCCTAATGACGATGGAACACATAAATTTCGTCGAGACTCAATACATCATCCTACAGCCGACTTGTCTCCAAGGGTCTATTGCTGCCGCGGGCACCTTATGGTCGTTCTCCTGTGACTGTAGATTTTCGAATCCGACGCGAAACTGATAGATAATTAAAACGTTCAGGGCCTCCTAATGACGATGGCACACGCAAATTGCGTCGCGATTCAATACATCGTCCTCCAGTCGACTTGTTTCCAGGGGTCTAGTGTTGCCTCGGGGTGGTTTTTAACGTTCTCCTGTGTGTCTAGATTATCGAATCCGACGCAAAACTGATAGTTAATTGTAACGTTTACAGGTCCTAATGACAATGGAACACTCAAATTGCGTCGAGATTAAATACATCGTCCTAGAGCCGACTTGTCTCCAAGGGTGTATTCTGCCTCGGGCACCATTTGGTCTGTCTCCTGTGAGTCTAGATTTTATAATCCGACGCAAAACTGATAGTTAATTGTAACGTTCAGGGCCTCCTATTGACGATGGAACACTCAAATTGCTTCGAGATTCAATACATCGACCTCAAGCCTACTTGTCTCCATGGGGATATTTCTGCCTCTGGCACCTCATGGTCCGTTTCCGGTGAGTCTAGATTTTCGAATCCGACGCAAAACTGAAAGTTAATTGTTACGTTTAGGGCCTCCTAATGACGATGGAACACTCAAATTGCGTTGCGATTCAATTCATCGTCTTCCAGCCGACTTGTCTCCAAGAGTCTATTGCTGCCACTGGCACCTTATGGTCGTCCTCCTGTGAGTCTAGATTTTCGAATTCGACGCGATACTGATAGTTAATTATAACGTACAGGGCCTCCTAATGACGATGGAACACTCAAATTGCGTCGAGATTCAATGCATCGTCCTCCAGCCGACTTGTCTCCAAGGGTCTATTGTTGCCTCGGGCGCCTTTTGTTCGTCCTCCTGTGAGTCTAGATTTTCGAATCCGACGCATAACTGATAGTTAATTGTAACGTTCACGGCCTCCTAACGACGATGCAACACTCAAATTGCGTCGAGATTCAATACATCGTCCTCCAGCCGATTTGTCTCCAAGGGTCTATTGCTGCCTCTGGCACCTTATGGTCCGACTCTTCTGAGTCTAGATTATCGAATCCGACGCAAAACTGATGGTTAATTGTAATGTTCAGTGCCTCCTAATGACGATGGAACACTCAAATTGCGTCGCGATTCAATACATCGTCCTCCAGCCGATTTGTCTCCAAGGGTCTATTGCTGCCTGTGGCACCTAACGGTTGTTCTCCTGTAAGTCTAGATTTTCGAATCTGACGAACAACTGATAGTTAACTGTGACGTTCAGGGTCTCTTAATGACGATGTAACACTCAATTTGCGTCGAGATTCAATACATCGTCCTCCAGCCGACTTGTCTCCAAGGGGATATTGCTGCCTCGGGCGCCTTTTGGTCGTTCTCCTGTGACTCCAGATTATCGAATCCAACGCAAAACTCACAGTTAATTGTAACGTTCACGGCCTCCTAATGACGATGGAACATTCAAATTGCTTCGGGATTCAATACATCTTCCTCCAGCCGACTTGCCTCCAAAGGACTATTGCTGCCTCTGGCACCTTATGGTCCGTCTCCTTTGAGTCTAGATTGTCGAATCCGACGCAAAACTGATAGTTAATTGTAGGGTTCAGGACCTCCTAATGACGATGGAACACTAAAATAGCGTCGACATTCAATACATCGCCCTCCAGCCGAATTGTGTCCAAGGGGATATTGCTGCCTCGGGCACCTTATTGTCCGTCTCCTGTGAGTCTAGATTTTCGAATCCGATGCGATACTGATAGTTAATTGTAACGTTCAGTGCCTCCTAATGACGATGGATAACTCAAATTGCGTCGAGATTCAATACATCGTCCTTCAGCTGTCTTGTCTTCAAGGGTCTATTGCGGCCTCGGGCACCTTATTGCCGTTCTCCTGTGACTTTAGATTTTGGAATCCGACGCAAAACTGATAGTTAATTGTAACGTTCAGAGCCTCATAACGACGATGGAACGCTCAAATTGCGTCGAAATTCAATACATCGGCCTCCAGCCGACTTGTCTCCAATGGTCTATTGCTGCCTCTGGCACCTTATGGTCGTTCTCCTGTGAGTCTAGATTTTCGAACCCGACGCAAAAATGATAGTTAATTGTAACGTTCCGGGCCTCCTAATGACGATGGAAAACTCAAATTGCGTCGCGATTCAATTCATCGTCCGCCAGCCGACTTGTTTCCAAAGGTCTATTGTTGCCTCAGGCGCCTTTTGGTCGTTCTCCTGTGAGTCTAGATTATTGAATCCGACGCAAAACTGATAATTAATTGTAACGTTCACGGCATCCTAATGACGATGGAACAATTAAATTTCGTCGAGATTCAATACATCGTCCTACAGCCGACTTGTCTCCAAGGGTCTATTGCTGCCTCGGGCACCTTATGGTCGTTCCCCTGTGACTCTAGATTTTCGAATCCGACGCGAAACAAATAGATAATTAAAACGTTGAAGGTCTCCTAATGACGATGGCACACTCAAATTGCATCGCGATTTAATACATCGTCCTCCAGGCGACTTGTTTCCAGGGGTCTAGTGTTGCCTCGGGGGCGTTTTGGTCGTTCTCCTGTGTGTCTAGATTATCGAATCCGACGCAAAACTGATAGTTAATTGCAACGTTTACGGCTCCTAATGACAATGGAACACTCAAATTGCGTCGAGATTAAATACGTCGTCCTCCAGCCGACTTGTCTCCAAGGGTGTATTCTGCCTCGGGCACCATTTGGTCTGTCTCCTGTGAGTCTAGATTTTCCAATCCGACGCAAAACTGATAGTTAATTGTAACGTTCAGGGCCTCCTATTGACGATGGAACACTCAAATTGCTTCGAGATTCAATACATCGTCCTCCAGCCTACTTGTCTCCAAGGGGATATTGCTGCCTCTGGCACCTTATGGTCCATGTCCTCTGAGTCTAGATTATCGAATCCGACGCAAAACTGATGGTTAATTGTAATGTTCAGTGCATCCTAATGACGATGGAACACCAAACTGCGTCGCGATTCAATACATCGTCCTCCAGCCATGGTCAATTGCTGCCTGTGGCACCTAATGGTCGTTCTCCTGTAAGTCTAGATTTTCGAATCTGACCAAAAACCGATAGTTAATTGTGACGTCCAGGGTCTCCTAATGACGATGTAACACTGAATTTGCGTCGAGATTCAATACATCGTCCTCCATCCGACTTGCCTCCAAAGGTCTATTGCTGCCTCTGGCACCTTATGTTCGTCCTCCTGGGAGTCTAGATTGTCGAATCCGACGCAAAACTGATAGTTAATTGTAGGGTTCAGGACCTCCTAATGACGATGGAACACTAAAATAGCGTCGACATTCTATACATCGTCCTCCAGCCGAATTGTCTCCAAGGGTCTATTGCTGCCTCTAACACCTTATGGTCGTTCTCCTCTGAGTGTAGATTATCGAATCCGACGCAAAAATTATAGTTAATTGCAACGTTCTGGGCCTCCTAATGACGATGGAACACTCAAATTGCTTCGAGATTCAATACATCGTCCTCCAGCCGACTTGTCTCCAGGGGTCTATTGCTGCCTCTGGCACTATATGGTCATGCTCCTGAGTGTCTAGATTTTCGAATCCGACGCGAAACTGATAATTAATTGCAACGTTCAGGGCCTCCTAATGACGATGGAACACTCAAATTGCGTCGAGATTCAATACATCGTCCTCCAGCCGACTTGTCTCCAGGGGTCTATTGCTGCCTCTGGTACTATATGGTCATGCTCCTGAGAGTCTAGATTTTCGAATCCGACGCGAAACTGATAATTAATTGTAACGTTCAGGGCCTCCTAATGACGATGGAACACTCAAATTGCGTCGACATTCTATACATCGTCCTCCAGCCGACTTGCCTCCAAGGGTCTATTGCTGCCTCTGGCACCTTATGGTCCGTCTCCTGTGAGTCTAGATTTTCGAATCCGACGTAAAATTGATGGTTAATTGTAATGTTCAGTGCCTCCTAATGACAACGGAACACTCAAATTGCGTCGCGATTCAAAACATCGTCCCCGAGCCGATTTGTCTCCAAGGGTCTATTCTGCCTGTGGCACCTAAAGGTCGTTCTCCTGTAAGTCTAGATTTTCGAATCTGACGCAAATCTGATAGTTAACTGTAACGTTCACGGCCTCCTAATGACGATGGAACACTCAAATTGCGTCGAGATTCAATGCATCGTCCTCCAGCCGACTTGTCTCCAAGGGTCTATTGTTGCCTCGGGCGCCTTTTGGTCGTCCTCCTGTGAGTCTAGATTTTCGAATCCGACGCATAACTGATAGTTAATTGTAACGTTCACGGCCTCCTAACGACGATGCAACACTCAAATTGCGTCGAGATTCAATACATCGTCCTCCAGCCGATTTGTCTCCAAGGGTCTATTGCTGCCTCTGGCACCTTATGGTCCGTCTCTTCTGAGTCTAGATTATCGAATCCGACGCAAAACTGGTGGTTAATTGTAATGTTCAGTGCCTCCTAATGACGATGGAACACTCAAATTGCGTCGCGATTCAATACATCGTCCTCCAGCCGATTTGTCTCCAAGGGTGTATTGCTGCCTGTGGCACCTAACGGTCGTTCTCCTGTAAGTCTAGATTTTCGAATCTGACGAACAACTGATAGTTAACTGTGACGTTCAGGGTCTCCTAATGACGATGTAACACTCAATTTGCGTCGAGATTCAATACATCGTCCTCCAGCCGACTTGTCTCCAAGGGGATATTGCTGCCTCGGGCGCCTTTTGGTCGTTCTCCTGTGACTCCAGATTATCGAATCCAACGCAAAACTCACAGTTAATTGTAACGTTCACGGCCTCCTAATGACGATGGAACATTCAAATTGCTTCGAGATTCAATACATCTTCCTCCAGCCGACTTGCCTCCAAAGGACTATTGCTGCCTCTGGCACCTTATGGTCCGTCTCCTGTGAGTCTAGATTTTCGAATCCGACGCGATACTGATAGTTAATTGTAACGTTCAGTGCCTCCTAATGACGATGGATAACTCAAATTGCGTCGAGATTCAATACATCGTCCTTCAGCTGTCTTGTCTTCAAGGGTCTATTGCGGCCTCGGGCACCTTATTGCCGTTCTCCTGTGACTTTAGATTTTGGAATCCGACGCAAAACTGATAGTTAATTGTAACGTTCAGAGCCTCATAACGACGATGGAACGCTCAAATTGCGACGAAATTCAATACATCGGCCTCCAGCCGACTTGTCTCCAATGGTCTATTGCTGCCTCTGGCACCTTATGGTCGTTCTCCTGTGAGTCTAGATTTTCGAACCCGACGCAAAAATGATAGTTAATTGTAACGTTCCGGGCCTCCTAATGACGATGGAAAACTCAAATTGCGTCGCGATTCAATTCATCGTCCGCCAGCCGACTTGTTTCCAAAGGTCTATTGTTGCCTCAGGCGCCTTTTGGTCTTTCTCCTGTGAGTCTAGATTATTGAATCCGACGCAAAACTGATAATTAATTGTAACGTTCACGGCATCCTAATGACGATGGAACAATTAAATTTCGTCGAGATTCAATACATCGTCCTACAGCCGACTTGTCTCCAAGGGTCTATTGCTGCCTCGGGCACCTTATGGTCGTTCCCCTGTGACTCTAGATTTTCGAATCCGACGCGAAACAAATAGATAATAAAAACGTTGAAGGTCTCCTAATGACGATGGCACACTCAAATTGCATCGCGATTTAATACATCGTCCTCCAGCCGACTTGTTTCCAGGGGTCTAGTGTTGCCTCGGGGGCGTTTTGGTCGTTCTCCTGTGTGTCTAGATTATCGAATCCGACGCAAAACTGATAGTTAATTGCAACGTTTACGGCTCCTAATGACAATGGAACACTCAAATTGCGTCGAGATTAAATACGTCGTCCTCCAGCCGACTTGTCTCCAAGGGTGTATTCTGCCTAGGGCACCATTTGGTCTGTCTCCTGTGAGTCTAGATTTTCCAATCCGACGCAAAACTGATAGTTAATTGTAACGTTCAGGGCCTCCTATTGACGATGGAACACCCAAATTGCTTCGAGATTCAATACATCGTCCTCCAGCCTACTTGTCTCCAAGGGGATATTGCTGCCTCTGGCACCTTATGGTCCATCTCCTCTGAGTCTAGATTATCGAATCCGACGCAAAACTGATGGTTAATTGTAATGTTCAGTGCATCCTAATGACGATGGAACACCAAACTGCGTCGCGATTCAATACATCGTCCTCCAGCCATGGTCAATTGCTGCCTGTGGCACCTAATGGTCGTTCTCCTGTAAGTCTAGATTTTCGAATCTGACCAAAAACTGATAGTTAATTGTGACGTCCAGGGTCTCCTAATGACGATGTAACACTGAATTTGCGTCGAGATTCAATACATCGACCTCCATCCGACTTGCCTCCAAAGGTCTATTGCTGCCTCTGGCACCTTATGTTCGTCCTCCTGGGAGTCTAGATTGTCGAATCCGACGCAAAACTGATAGTTAATTGTAGGGTTCAGGACCTCCTAATGACGATGGAACACTAAAATAGCGTCGACATTCTATACATCGTCCTCCAGCCGAATTGTCTCCAAGGGTCTATTGCTGCCTCGGGCACCTTATGGTCGTTCTCCTCTGAGTGTAGATTATCGAATCCGACGCAAAAATTATAGTTAATTGCAACGTTCTGGGCCTCCTAATGACGATGGAACACTCAAATTGCTTCGAGATTCAATACATCGTCCTCCAGCCGACTTGTCTCCAGGGGTCTATTGCTGCCTCTGGCACTATATGGTCATGCTCCTGAGTGTCTAGATTTTCGAATCCGACGCGAAACTGATAATTAATTGCAACGTTCAGGGCCTCCTAATGACGATGGAACACTCAAATTGCGTCGAGATTCAATACATCGTCCTCCAGCCGACTTGTCTCCAGGGGTCTATTGCTGCCTCTGGCACTATATGGTCATGCTCCTGAGAGTCTAGATTTTCGAATCCGACGCGAAACTGATAATTAATTGTAACGTTCAGGGCCTCCTAATGACGATGGAACACTCAAATTGCGTCGACATTCTATACATCGTCCTCCAGCCGACTTGCCTCCAAGGGTCTATTGCTGCCTCTGGCACCTTATGGTCCGTCTCCTGTGAGTCTAGATTTTCGAATCCGACGTAAAATTGATGGTTAATTGTAATGTTCAGTGCCTCCTAATGACAACGGATTACTCAAATTGCGTCGCGATTCAAAACATCGTCCTCGAGCCGATTTGTCTCCAAGGGTCTATTCTGCCTGTGGCACCTAAAGGTCGTTCTCCTGTAAGTCTAGATTTTCGAATCTGACGCAAATCTGATACTTATTGGCAACGTGCAGGGCCTCCAAATGACGATGGAACATTCAAATTCCATCGCGATTAAATACACCGTCCTACAGCCGACCTGTCTCCAAGGGTTTATTGTTGTCTCGAACCCCTTTTGGTCGTCCTCCTGTAAGTCTACATTTTCTAATCCGACGCATAACTGATAGTTAATTGTAAAGTTCAGGTCTTCCTAATGACGATGGAACACTCAGATTGCGTCGAGATTCAATACATCGTCCTCAGGCCGACTTGTCTCCAAGGGGATATTGCTGCCTCGGGCACCTTATGGTCCATCTCCTGTGAGTCTAGATTGTTGAATCCGACGCAAAACTGATAGTTAATTGTAACGTTCAGGGCCACCTAAGGACGATGGAACACTCAAATTTCGTCGAGATTCAATACATCGTCCTTCAGCCATCTTGTCTCCAAGGGTCTATTACTGCCTCGGGCAACTTATGGTCGTTCTCCTGTGAGTCTAGATTTTCGAATCCGACAAAAACTGATAGTTAATTGTAACGTTCGGGGCCTCCAAATGACGATGGAACACTCAAATTGCGTCGCGATTCAATTCATCGTCCTCCAGCCGATTTGTCTCCAAGGGTCTATTACTGCCTCGGGCACTTTTCTTTCGTTCTCCTGTGAGTCTAGATTGTCGAATCCGACGCAAAACTGATACTTAATTGTAACGTTCAGGGCCTCCTAATGACGATGGAACATTCAAATTGGGTCGCGATTCAATAGATCGTCCTCCAGCCGACCTGTCTCCAAGGTTTTATTGTTGCCTCGGAGGCCTTTTCGTCGTCCTCCTGTAAGTCTAGATTTTCGAATCCGACGCATAATTGATAGTTAATTGTAACGTTGAGGTCTTCCTAATGACGATGGAACACTCGCGTCGAGATTCAATACATCGTCCTCCAGCCGACTTGTCTGCAAGGGGATATTGCTGGTTTGGGCACCTTATGGGCCATCTCCTGTGAGTCTTGATTGTGGAATCCGACGCAATACTTATACTTAATTGTAACGTTCTGGGCCTCCTGATGACGATGGAACACTCAAATTGCTTCGAGATTCAATACATCGTCCTCCAGCCGACGTGTCTCCAAGGGGATATTGCTGCCTCGGGCTCGTTATGTTCGTTCTCCTATGAGTCTAGAGTATCGAAGCCGACGCAAAAGTGATACTTAATTGTAACGTTCTGGGCCTCCTAATGACGATGGAACATTCAAATTGCGTCGCGATTCAATACATCGTCCGCCAGTCGACCTGCCTCCAAGGGCTAATTGTTGCCTCGGACGCCTTTTGGTCGTCCTCCTGTAAGACTAGATTTTCGAATCCGACGCATAACTGATAGTTAATTGTAACGTTCAGGTCTTCCTAATGATGATGGATCACTCAAATTGCGTCGAGATTCATTACATCGTCCTCCAGCCGACTTATCTCCAAGTGGATATTGCTGCCTCGGGCACCTTATGGTCCATCTCCAGTGAGTCTAGATTATCGAATCCGACGCAAAACTGATAGTTTATTGCAACGTTCGGTGCCACCTAATGACGATGGAACACTCAAATTTCGTCGAGATTCAATACATCGTCCTCCAGCCGACTTGTCTCCAAGGGTCTATTACTGCCTCGGGCAACTTATGGTCGTTCTCCACTGAGTCTACATTTTCGAATCCGACGCAAAACTGATATTTAATTGTCACGTTCAGGGCCTCCTAATGACACTGGAACACTCAAATCGCGTCGAGATTCAATACATCGTCCTCCAGCCGACTTGTCTCGAAGGGACTACTGTTGCCTCGGGCGCCTTTTGGTCGTCCTCCTGTGAGTCTAGATTTTCGAATCCGACGCATAACTGATAGTTAATTGTAACGTTCACGGCCTCCTAATGACAATGGAACACTCAAATTGCGTCGAGATTCAATACATCGTCCTCCAGCCGACTTGTCTCCAAGGGTCTATTGCGGCCTCTGGCACCTTATGGTCTGTCTCCTGTGAGTCTAGATTTTCGAATCCGACACAAAACTGATGGTTAATTGTTATGTACACTGCCTCCTAATGACGATGGAACACTCAAATTGCGTCGCGATGCAATTCATCGTCCTCCAGCCGATTTGTCTCCAAGGGTCTATTGCTGCCTCGGGGACCTTGTGGTCGTTCTCCTGTGAGTCTAGATCTACGAATCCGACGCATAACTGATAGTTAATTGTAACGTTCAGGGCCTCCTAATGACGATGGAACACTCAAATTACTTCGAGATTCAATATATCGTCATCCAGCCGACTTGTCTCCAAGGGTCTATTGCTGCCTTGGGGACCTTGTGGTCGTTCTCCTGTGAGTCTAGATCTACGAATCCGACGCATAACTGATAGTTAATTGTAACGTTCAGGGCCTCCTAATGACGATGGAACACTCAAATTACTTCGAGATTCAATATATCGTCATCCAGCCGACTTGTCTCCAAGGGGATATTGCTGCCTCGGGCACCTTATGGTCGTTCTGCTGTGAGTCTAGATTCTCGTATCCGACGCAAAACTGAGAGTTAATTACAACGTTCAGGGCCTCCTAATGACGATGGTTTACTCAAATTGCGTCGAGATTCAATACATCGTCCTCCAGCCGACTTACTCCAAGGGGTCTATTGCTGCCTCGGGCACCTTATGGTCGTTCTCCTCTGAGTGTAGATTATCGAATCCGACGCAAAATGATAGTTAATTGTAACGTTCAGGGCCTCCTGATGACGATGGAACACTCAAATTCCGTCGCGATTCAATACATCGTCCTCCAGCCGACTTGTCTCCAAGGGTCTATTGCTGCCTCGGGCACCTTATTGTCGTTCTCCTGTGACTCTAGATTTTCGAATCCGACGCAAAACTGATAGTTAATTGTAACGTTCAGGGCCTCCTAATGACGATGGAACACTCAAATTGCGTCGAGATTCAATACCACGTCCTCCAGCCGACTTGTCTCCAAGGGGATATTGCTGCCTCGGGCACCTTATGGTCCGTCTCCTGTGAGTGTATATTTTCGAATCCGACGCAAAACTGATGGTTAATTGTTATGCTCAGTGCCTCATAGTGACGATGGATCACTCAAATTGCGTCGCGATTCAATTCATCGTCCTCCTGCCGATTTGTCTCCAAGGGTCTATTGCTGCCTCGGGCACCTTATGGTCGTTCTAGTCTGAGTCTAGATTATCGAATCCTACGCCAAAAGTTAGTTAATTGTAACGTTCAGGGCCTCCTAATGACGATGGAACACTCAAATTGCGTCGCGGATCAATTTATCGTCCTCCAGCCGATTTGTCTCCAAGGTTCTATTGCTGCCTGTGGCACCTATTGGTCGTTCTCCTGTGAGTCTAGATCTTCGAATCCGACGCAAAACTGATAGTTAATTGTAACGTTCAGGGCCTCCTAATGACGATGGAACACTCAAATTGCGTCGAGATTCAATACATCGGCCTCCAGCCGACTTGTCTCCAAGGGTCTATTGCTGCCTCGGGTACCTTGTGGTCGTTCTCCTGTGAGTCTAAATCTACGTATCCGACGCATAACTGATAGTTAATTGTTACGTTCAGGGCTTCCTAATGACGATGGAACACTCAAATTACTTCGTGATTCAATATATCGTCATCCAGTCGATTTGTCTCCAAGGGGATACTGCTGCCTCGGGCACCTTATGGTCGTTCTCTTCTGAGTCTAGATTTTCGAATCCGGCGAAAAATGATTGTTAATTGTAACGTTCAGGTCCTCATAATGAGGATGGAACACTCAAATTCCGTCGCGATTCAATACATCGTCCTCCAGCCGACTTGTCTGCAAGGTTTTATTACTGCCTCGGGCACGGTATTGTCGTTCACCTGTGAGTCTAGATTTTCGAATCCGACGCAAAACTGATGGTTAATTGTTATGTTCAGTGTCTCCTAATGACAATGGATCACTCAAATTGCGTCGCGATTCAATTCATCGTCCACCAGCCGATTTGTCTCCAAGGGTCTATTGCTGCCTCGGGCACCTTATTGCCGTTCTCCTGTGAGCCTACATTCTCGAATCCAACGCAAAACTGATGGTTATTTGTAATGTTCATGGCCTCCTAATGACGATGGAACACTAAATTGTGTCGAAATTCAATACATCGTTCTTCAGCCGACTTGTCTCCAAGGTTCTATTGCTGCCTCGGGCACCTTATGGTGATTCTCCTGTGAGTCTAGATTTTCGAATCCGACGAAAAACTGAAAGTTAAATGTAACGTTCACGGCCTCTTAATGACGATGGACCACTCAAATTGCTTCGAGATTGAATATATCGTCCCCAGCCGACTTGTCTAGAAGGGGATATTGCTGCCTCGGGCACCTTATGTTCCGTCTACTGTGAGTCTAGATTTTCGAATCCGACGCGAAACTGATAGTTAATTGGAACGTTCGGGGCCTCCTAATGACGATGGAACACTCAAATTGCGTCGCGATTCAATTCATCGTCCACAACCGAATTGTTTCCAAGGGTCTGTTGTTGCCCCGGGAGCCTTTTGTTCGTACTCCTGTGAGTCTAGATTATGGAATCCGACGCAATACTTATAGTTAATAGTAACGTTCAGGGCCTCCTAATGACGATGGAACACTCAAATTCCGTCGCGATTCAATACATCGTCCTCCAGTCGACTTGTCTCCAAGGGTCTATTGCTGCCTCGGGCACCTTATGGTCGTTCTCCTGTGACTCTAGATTTTCGAATCCGACGCAAAACTGATAGTTAATTGTAACATTCAGGGCCTACTAATGACGATGGAACACTCAACTTGCGTCGAGATTCAATTCATCGTCCTCCAGCCGACTTGTTTCCAAGGGTCTATTGTTTTCCCGGGCGCCTTTTGGTCGTACTCCTGTGAGTCTAGATTGTCGAATCCGACGCAAACCTCATAGTTAATTGTAACGTTCACGGCCTCCTAATGACAATGGATCATTCAAATTGCTTCGAGATTCAATACATCGTCCTCCAGCCGCCTTGTCTCCAAGGGTCTACTGCTGCCTCTGGCACCTTATGGTCGTGCTCCTGTGAGTCTAGATTTTCGAATCCGACGCGAAACTGATAGTTAGTTGTAACGTTCAAGGCCTCCTAATGACGATGCGTCGAGAATCAATACATCGTCCTCCAGGCGACTTGTCTCCAAGGGTCTGTTGCTGCCTCTGGCACCTTATGTTCAGTCTCCTGTGAGTCTAGATTTTCGAATGCGACGCAAAACTGATAGTTAATTGTAAAGTTCAGGGCCTCCTAATGACGATGGAACAGTCAAATTGCATCGAGATTCAATACTCCGTCCTCCAGCTGACTTGTTTCCAAGGGTCTATTGTTGCTCCGGGCGAGTTTTTGTCCTACTCCTGTGAGTCTAGATTATCGAATCCGACGCAAAACTCATAGTTGATTGTAACGTTCACGGCCTCCTAATGACGATGGAACACTCAAATTGCTTCGAGATTCAATACATCGTCCTCCAGGCGTCTTGTCTCCAAGGGTGTATTGCTGCCTCTGGCACCTTATGGTCGTGCTCCTTTGTGTCTAGATTTTCGAATCCGACGCCAAACTGATAGTTAGTTCTAACGTTCAAGGCCTCCTAATGACGATGCGTCGAGAATCAATACATCGTCCTCCAGGCGACTTGTCTCCAAGGGTCTGTTGCTGCCTCGGGCACCTGATGGTCGTTTGAGTCTACATTTTCGAATCCGACGCAAAACTGATAGTTAATAGTTACGTTCAGGGCCTCCTAATGACGATGGAACACCTAAATTGCGTCGTGATTCAATACATCGTGCTCCAGCCGACTTGTCTCCAAGGGTCTATTGTTGCCTCGGGCGCCTTTTGGTCGTCTTCCTGTGAGTGTAGATTTTCGAATCCGACGCATAACTGATAGTTAATTTTAACGTTCACGGCCTCCTAATGACGATTTAACACCTAAATTACGTCGAGGTTCAATACATCGTCCTCCAGCCGACTTGTCTGCGAGGGTCTATTGTTGCCACGGGCGCCTTTTGGTCGTCCTCCTGTGAGTGTAGATTTTCGAATCCGACCCAAAACTGATATTTAATTGTAACGTTCAGGTCCTCCTAATGACGATGGAACACTCAAATTGCGTCGATATTCAATACATCGTCCTCCAGGCAACTTGTCTCCAAGGGTCTGTTGCTGCCTCTGGCACCTTATTGTCGTTCCTCTCTGAGTCTACATTTTCGAATCCGACGCAAGACTGATAGTTAATTGAAACGTTCAGGGCCTCCTAATGACGATGAAACACTCAAATTGCATCGAGATTCAATACATCGTCCTCCAGCCGATTTGTCTCCAAGTGTCTATTGTTGCCTCCGGCGCCTTTTGGTCGTCCTCCTGTAGTGTAGATTTTCGAATCCGACGCATAACTGACAGTTATTTGTAACGTTCAGGTCTTCCGAATGACGATGGAACACTCAAATTGCGCCGAGATTCAATACATCGTCCTCCAGCCGACTTGTCTCCAAGGGGAAATTGCTGCCTCGGGCACCTTATGGTCCGTCTCCTGTGAGTCTAGATTTTCGAATCCGACGCAAAACAGATGGTTAATTGTAACGTTCATGGCCTCCTAATGTCGATGGAACTCTCAAATTGCATCGAAATTCAATACATCGTCCTCGAGCCGACTTGTCTCCAAGGGACTATTGTTGCCTCGGGCGGCTTTTGGTCGTTCTCCTGTGTCTGGATTATGGAATCCGACGCAAAACTGATAGTTAATTGTAACGATCAGGGCCTCCTAATGACGGTGGAACACTCAAATTGCGTCGAGATTCAATACATCGGCCTCCAGCCGACTTGTCTCCAAGGGTCTATTGCTGTCTCGGGCACCTTGTGGTCGTTCTCCTGTGAGTCTACCTTTACGAATCAGACGCGAAACTGATATTTAATTGTAACGTTCAGGGCCTCCTAATAACGATGGAACACGCAAATTGCATCGCGATTCAATACATCGTCCTCGAGCCGACATGTCTCCAAGGGTCTATTGCTGCCTCGGGCACCTTATGGTCGTTCTGCTGTGAGTCTAGATTGTCGAATCCGACGCCAAATTGATGGTTAATTGTAACGTTCAGGGCCTCCTAATGACGATGGAACACTCAAATAGCTTCGAGTTTCAATAATTCGTACTCCAGGCGACTAGTCTCCAAGGGGATATTGCTGCCTCGGGCACCCTATGGTCGTTCTCCTGTGAGTCTAGAGTATCGAATCCTACGCAAAACTGATACTTAATTGTAACGTTCAGGGCCTCCTATTGACGATGGAACATTCAAATTGCGCGCGATTCAATACATCGACATCCAGGGGACCTGTCACCAAGGGTCTGTTTTTGCCTCGGGCGCCTTTTGGTCGTCCTCCTGCAAGCCTTGATTTTCGAATCCGACGCATAACTGACAGTTAATTGTAACGTTCAGGTCTTCCGAATGACGATGGAACACTCAAATTGCGCGGAGATTCAATACATCGTCCTCCAGCCGACTTGTCTCCAAGGGGAAATTGCTGCCTCGGGCACCTTATGGTCCGTCTCCTGTGAGTCTAGATTTTCGAATCCGACGCAAAACAGATGGTTAATTGTAACGTTCAGGGCCTCCTAATGACGGTGGAACACTCAAATTGCGTCGAGATTCAATACATCGTCCTCCAGCCGACTTGTCTCCAAGGGTCTATTGTTGCCTCGGGCGCCTTTTCGTCGTCCTCCTGTGAGTCTAAAATTTCGAGTCGGACGCATAACTGATAGTTAATTGTAACGTTCAGGGCCTCCTAATGGCGATGGAAGACTCAAATTGCGCCGAGATTCAATACATCGGCCTCCAGCCAACTTGTCTCCAAGGGGATATTGCTGCCTCGGGCACCTTATGGTCGTTCTCCGGTGAGTCTAGATTTTCGAATCCGACGCAAAACTGAGAGTTAATTATAACGCTTAGGGCTCCTAATGACGATGAAACACTCAAAATGCGTCGCGATTCAATTCATCGCCCTCCAGCCGACCTGATTCCAAGGGTCTATTGTTGCCCCGGGCGCCTTTTGGTCGTTCTCCTGTGAGTCTACATTATCGAATCCGACGCAAAACTCATAGTTAATTGTAACGTTCACGGCCACCTAATGACGATGGAATACTCAAATTGCGTCGAGATTCAATACATCGTCCTCCAACCGACTTGTCTCCAAGGGTCTATTGCTGCCTCTGGCACCATATGGTCGTTCTCCTGTGAGTCTAAATTATCGAATCCGACGCAAAATGATAGTTAATTGTAACGTTCAGGGCCTACTAATGACGATGGAGCATTCAAATTGCGTCGCGATGAAATACATCGTCCTTCAGCCGACCTGTCTCCAAGGGTGTATAATTACCTCGGGCGCCTTTTGGTCGTCCTCATGGAAGTCTAAATTTTCGAATCCGACGCATAACTGATACTTAATTGTTACGTTCAGGTCTTCCTAATGACGATGGAACACTCAAACTGAGTCGAGATTCAATACATCATCCTCCAGCCGACTTGTCTCCAAGGGGATATTGCTGCCTCGGGCACCTTATGGTCCGTCTCCTGCGAGTCTAGGTTTTCGAATCCGACGCAAAACTGATAGTTAATTGTAACGTTCAGGGCCTCCTAATAATGATGGAACACTCAAATTGCATCGCGATTCAATACATCTTCCTCAAGCCGACTTGTACCCAAGGGACTATTCTTGCCTCGGGCGCCTTTTGGTCGTTCTCCTGAGTCTAGATTATGGATTCCGACGCAAAACTGATAGTTAATTGTAACGTTCAGGTCTTCCTAATGACGATGGAACACTCAAACTGCGTCGAGATTCAATACATCATCCTCCAGCCGACTTGTCTCCAAGGGTTTATTGCTGCCTCGGGCACCTTGTGGTCGCTCTCTTGTGAGTATAGATTTACGAGTCCGACGCATAACTGATAGTTAATTGTAACGTTCAGGGCCTCCTAACGACGATGGAACACTCAAATTGCGGCTAGATTCAATACATCGTCCTCCAGCCGACTTGACTCTGAGGGTCTATTGCTGCCTCGGGCACCTTATTGTCGTTCTCCTGTGAGTCTAGATTGTCGAATCCGACGCAAAACTGATAGTTAATTGTAACGTTCAGGGCCTCCTAATGACGATGGAACACTCAAATTGCTTCGAGATTCAATAATTCGTCTTCCAGGCGACTTGTCTCCAAGGGGATATTGCTGCCTCGGGCACCTTATGGACCGTCTCCTGTGAGTCTAGATTTTCGAATCCGACGCAAAACAGATGGTTAATTGTAACGTTCATGGCATCCTAATGTCGATGGAACACTCAAATTGCGTCGAGATTCAATACATCGTCCTCCAGGGGACTTGTCTCTAAGGGGATATTGCTCTTTAGGACACCATATATTTCGGCTCCTGTGAGTCTAGATTTTCAAATCCGACGCGAATCTGATAGTTAATTGTAAAGTTCATGGCCTCCCAATGACGATGGAACTCTCAAATTGCGTCGCAATTCAATACATCGTCTTTCAGCCGACTTGTCTCCAAGGGTCTATAGCTGCCTCGGGCACCTTATGGTCGTACTGCTGTGAGTCTAGATTATCGAATCCGACGCAAAACTGATAGTTAATTGTAACTTTTACGGCCTCCTAATGACGATGGAACACTCAAATTGCGTCGAGATTCAATACATCGTCCTCCAGCCGACTTGTCTCCAAGGGTCTATTGCTGTCTCTGGCACCTTGTAGTCGTTCTCCTGTGAGTCTACATTTTCGAATCCGACGCAAAACTGATAGTTAATTGTAACGTTCAAAGCCTCTTAATTACAATGGAACACTCAAATTGCGTCGAGATTCAATACATCGTATTCCAGCCGACTTGTCTCCAAAGGTCTATGTTGCCCCGGGCGCCTTTCGGTCGTTCTCCTTTGAGTCTACATTATCGAATCCGACGCAAAACTCATAGTTAATTGTAACGTTCACGGCCACCTAATGACGATGGAACACTCAAATTGGGTCGAGATTCAATACATCGTCCTCCAGCCGAATTGTCTCCAAGGGTCTATTGCTGCCTCTGGCACCTTATGGTCGTGCTCCTGTGAGTCTTGATTTTCGAATCCGACGCGAAACTGATAGTTAATTGCATCGTTCAGGGCCTCCTAATGACGATGGAACACTCAAATTGCGTCGAGATTCAATACATCGTCCTTCAGGCGACTTGTTTCCAAGGGTCTATTGCTGCCTCGGGCACCTTATGGTCGTTCTCCTCTGAGTCACATTTTCGAATCCGACGCAAAACTCATAGTTAATTGTAACGTTCAGGGCCTCCTAATGTCGATTGAACACTCAAATTGCGTCGAGATTCAATTCATCGTCCTCCAGCCGTCCTGTCTCCAAGGGTCTATTTTTGCTTCGGGCGCCTTTTGTTCGTCCCCCTGTGAGTCTATATTTTCGAATCCGACGCAAAACTGATAGTTAATTGTAACGTTCAGGGCCTCCTAATGACGATGGAACACTCAAATTGCGTCAAGATTCAATACATCGTCCTCCAGCCGACTTGTCTCCAAGGGTCTATTGGTGCCTCGGTTACCTTGTGGTCGTTCTCCTGTGAGTCTAGATTTACGAATCGGACGCATAACTAATAGTTAATTGTAACGTTAAGGCCTCCTAATGACGATGGAAGACTCAAATTGCAGCGAGATTCAATACATCGTCCTCCAGCAGACTTGTCTTCAAGGGGATATTGCTGCTTCGGGCACCAAAGTGTCCGTGTCTTGTGAGTCTAGATTTTCAATTCCGACGCGATACTGATAGTTAACTGTAACGTTAAGGGCCTCCTAATGACGATGGGACACTCACATTGCGACGCTATTCAATACATCGTCCTCCAGCCGACCTGTCTCCAAGGGTCTACTATTGCCTCGGGCGCCTTTTGGTCGTCCTCATGCAAGTGTAGATTTACGAATCCGACGCATAACTGATAGTTAATTGTAACGTTCAGGTCTTCCTAATGACGATGGAACACTAGAACTGCGTCGATATTCAATACATCGTCCTCCAGGCGACTTGTCTCCAAGGGTCCATTGCTGCCTCGGGCACCTTATGGTCGTTCTCCTGTGAGTCAAAATTATCGAATCTGACGCAAAATGATAGTTAATTGTAACGTTCAGAGCCTCCTAATGACGATGGAACATTCAAATTGCGTCGCGATTCAATACATCGTCCTCCAGCCGACCTGTCTCCAAGGGTCTATTATTGCCTCGGGCGCCTTTTGGTCATCCTCATGCAAGTGTAGATTTTCGAATCCGACGCATAACTGATAGTTAATTGTAACGTTCAGGTCTTCCTAATGACGATGGAACACCCAAATTGCGTCGAGATTCAATACATCGTCCTCCAGGCGACTTGTCTCCAAGGGGATATTGCTGCCTCGGGCACTTTAGGGTCGCTCTCCTGTGAGTCTAGATTTTCGAATCCGACGCAAAACTGATGGTTAATTGTAACGTTCAGGGCCTCCTAATAACGATGGAACACTCAAATTGCATCGCGATTCAATACATCGTCCTCCAGCCGACTTGTATCCAAGGGACTATTGTTGCCTCGGGCGCCATTTGATCGTTCTCCTGAGTCTAGATTATGGAATCCGACGCAAAACTGATACTTAATTGTATTGTTCAGGGCCTCCTAATAACGGTGAAACACTCAAATTGCGTCGAGATTCAATACATCGGCCTCCAGCCGACTTATCTCCAAGGGTCTATTGCTGCCTCGGGCACCTTGTGGTCGTTCTCCTGTGAGTCTAGATTTACGAATCCGACGCATAACTGATAGTTAATTGTAACGTTCTGGTCTTCCTAATGACGATGGAACACTCAAATTGCGACGAGATTCAATACATCGTCCTTCAGCTGACTTGTCTCCAAGTGACTATTGGTGCCTCAGGCACCTCATGGTCGTTCTCCTGTGGGTCTCGATTATCGAATACGACGCAAAACTAATAGTTAATTGTAACGTTCAGGGCCTCGTAATGACGATGGAACACTCAAATTGCTTCAAGTTTCAATACATCGTCCTCCAATCGACTTGTCTCCAAGGGGATATTGCTGCCTCGGGCACCTTATGGTCGTTCTCCTGTGACTCTAGATTTACGAATCCGACGCGAAACTGATAGTTAATTGTAAAGTTCAGGGGCTCCTAATGACGATGGAGCAATGAAATTGCGTCGAGATTCAATATATAGTCCTCCAGGCGTCTTGTCTCCCAGGGTCTATTGCTGCCTCGGGCACCTTATGATCGTTCTCCTCTGAGTCTACATTTTCGTATCCGACGCAAAACTGATATTTAATTGTAACGTTCAGGGATTCCTAATAACGATGGAACACTCAAATTGCGTCGCGATTTAATACATCGTCTTCGAGCCGACTTCTCTCCAAGGGTCTATTGTTCCCTTGGGCGCCTTTTGGTCGTTCTCCAGAGTTTAGATTATGGAATCTGACGCAAAACTGATAATTAATTGTAACGTTCAGGGCCTCCTAATGACTATGGAACACTCAGATTGCGTCGAGATTCAATACATCGGCCTCCAGCCGACTTGTCTCCAAGGGACTATTGCTGCCTTTGGCACGTTATGGTCGTGCTCCTGTGAGTCTAGATTTTCGGATCCGACGCGAAAATAATAGTTAATTGTAACGTTCAGTGCCTCCTAATGACGATGGAACACTCAAATTGCGTCGAGATTCAATACATCGTCCTCCAGGCGACTTGGCTCCAAGGGTCTATTGCTGCCTCGGGCACCATATGGTCGTTCTCCTCTGAGTCTACATTTTCGAATCCGACGCAAAACTGATAGTTAATTGTAACGTTCAGGGCCTCCTAATGACGATGGAAAACTCAAATTGCGTCGAGATTCAATACATCGTCCTCCAGCCGACTTGTCCTCAAGGGGATATTGCTGCCTTGGGCACCATAGTGTCCGTCTCTTGTGAGTCTAGATTTTCAAATCCGACGCGATACTGATAGTTAACTGTAACGTTCAGGGCCTCCTAATGACGATGGAACACTCAGATTGCGTCGAGATTCAATACATCGTCCTCCAGGCGAGTTGACTCGAAGGGGAATTTGCTGCCTCGGGCACCTTATGGTCGTTCTCCTGTGAGTCTAGAGTATCGAATCCGACGCAAAACTGATAATTATTGTAACGTTCAGGGCATCCTAATGACGATGGAACACTCAGATTGCGTCGAGATTCAATACATCGGCCTCCAGCCGACTTGTCTCCAAGGGAAAATTGTTGCCTCGGGCGCCTTTTGGCCGTCCTCCTGCAAGTCTAGATTTTCGAATCCGACGCATAACTGATAGTTAATTGTAACGATCAGGTCTTGCTAATGACGATGGAACACTCAAATTGCGTCGAGATTCAATACATCGTCCTCAAGGGGACTTGTCTCTAAGTGGATATTGCTCCCTCGGGCACCATATATTCCGGCTTCTGTGAGTCTAGATTTTCAAATCCGACGCGAAACTGTTAGTTAATTGTAAAGTTCATGGTCTCCCAATGACGATGGAACTCTCAAATTGCGTCGCAATTCAATACATCGTCCTTCAGCCGACTTGTCTCCAAGGGTCTATTGCTGCTTCGGGCAACTTATGGTCGTGCTCCTGTGAGACTAGATTTTCGGATCCGACGCGAAAATAATAGTTAATTGTAACGTTCAGGGCCTCCTAATGACGATGGAACACTCAACTTGCGTCGCGAATTAATACATCGTCCTCGTGCCGACTTGTCTCCAAGGGTCTATTGTTCCCTCGGGCGCTTTTTGGTTGTTCTCCAGAGTTTAGATTATGGAATCTGACGCAAAACTGATAATTATTGTAACGTTCAGGGCATCCTAATGACGATGGAACACTCAGATTGCGTCGAGATTCAATACATCGGCCTCCAGCCGACTTGTCTCCAAGGGTCTATTGCTGCCTCTGGCATCTTATGGTCGTGCTCCTGTGAATCTAGATTTACGAATCCGACGCGAAACTGATAGTTAATTGTAAAGTTCAGGGGCTCGTAATGACGATGGAACAATCAAATTGCGTAAGGGTTCAATACATAGTCCTCCAGGGTTCTTGTCTCCAAGGGTCTATTGCTGCCTCGCGCACCTTATGATCGTTCTCCTCTGAGTCTACATTTTCGAATCCGACGCGAAACTGATACTTAATTGTAACGTTCAGGGCCTCCTAAAAACGATGGAACACTCAAATTGCGTCGCGATTCAATACATCGTACTCGAGCCGACTTGTCTCCAAGGGAATATTGTTGCCTCGGGTGCCTATTGGTCGTTCTCCTGAGTCTAGATTATGGAATCCGACGCAAAACTGATAGTTAATTGTAACGTTCAGGGCCTCCTAATGACGGTGGAACACTCAAATTGCTTCGAGATTCAATACATCGGCCTCCAGCCGACTTGTCTCCAAGGGTCTACTGCTGTCTCGGGCACCTTGTGGTCGTTCTCCTGTGAGTCTAGTTTTACGAATCCGACGCATAACTGATAGTTAATTGTAACGTTCAGGGCCTCCTAATGACGTCGGAAGACTGAAATTACGTCGAGAGTCAATATATCGTCCTCCAGCCGACATGTCTCCAAGGGGATATTGCTGCCTCGGGCACCTTGTGTTCGCTCTCCTGTGAGTCTAGATTTTCGAATCCGACGCAAAACTGATAGTTAATTTTAACGTTCAGGGCCTCGTAATAACGATGGAACACCAAATTGCATCGCGATTCAATACATCGTCCTCCAGCCGACATGTATCCAAGGGACTATTGTTGCCTCGGGCGCCATTTGATCGTTCTCCTGAGTCTAGATTATGGAATCCGACCCAAAACTGATACTTAATTGTATTGTTCAGGGCCTCCTAATAACGGTGGAACACTCAAATTGCGTCGAGATTCAATACATCGACCTCCAGCCGACCTGTCTTCAAGTGTCTATTGCTGCCTCGGGCACATTGTGGTCGTTCTCCTGTGAGTCTAGATTTACGAATCCGACGCATAACTTATAGTTAATTGTAACGTTCAGGGCCTCCTAATGACGTCGGAACACTGAAATTACGTCGAGAGTCAATATATCGTCGTCCAGCCGATTTGTCTCCAAGGGGATATTGCTGCCTCGGGCACCTTATGGTCGTTCTTCTGTGAGTCTAGATTATCGAATCCGACGCAAAACTGATACTTATTTGTAACGCTCATGGCCTCCTAATGACGATGGAACATTCAAATTGCTTCGCGATTCAATACATCGTCCTCCAGCCGACTTGTCTCCAAGGGTCTATTGTTGCCTCGGGCGCCTTTTGGTCGTCCTCCTTTGAGTCTATCTTTTCGAATCCGACGGATAACTAAAAGTTAATTGTAACGTTCTGGTCTTCCTAATGACGATGGAACACTCAAATTGCGACGAGATTCAATACATCGTCCTCCAGCCGACTTGTCTCCAAGGGTCTATTGCTGCCTCTGGCACCTTATGGCCGTGCTCCTGTGAGTCTTGATTTTCGAATCCGACGCATAACTGATAGTTAATTGTAACGTTCACGGCCTCCTAATGACGATGGAACACTCAAATTGCTTCAAGTTTCAATACATCGTCCTCCAGCCGACTTGTCTCCAAGGGGATATTGCTGCCTCGGCACCTTATGATCGTTCTCCTCTGAGTCTACATTTTCGTATCCGACGCAAAACTGATATTTAATTGTAACGTTCAGGGCCTCCTAATAACGATGGAGCACTCAAATTGCGTCGCGATTTAATACATCGTCTTCGAGCCGACTTGTCTCCAAGGGTCTATTGTTCCCTTGGGCTCCTTTTGGTCGTTCTCCAGAGTTTAGATTATGGAATCTGACGCAATACTGATAATTAATTGCAACGTTCAGGGCCTCCTAATGACTATGGAACACTCAGATTGCGTCGAGATTCAATACATCGGCCTCCAGCCGACTTGTCTCCAAGGGTCTATTGCTGCCTTTGGCACGTTATGGTCGTGCTCCGGTGAGTCTAGATTTTCGTATCCGACGCGAAAATAATAGTTAATTGTAACGTTCAGGGCCTCCTAATGACGATGGAACACTCAAATTGCGTCGAGATTCAATAAATCGTCCTCCAGGCGACTTGTCTCCAAGGGTCTATTGCTGCCTCGGGCACCTTATGGTCGTTCTCCTCTGAGTCTACATTTTCGTATCCGACGCAAAACTAATAGTTAATTGTAACGTTCAGGGCCTCCTAATGACGATGGAACACTCAAATTGCTTCGAGATTAAATAATTCGTCCTCCAGGCGACTTGACTCCAAGGGGAATTTGTTGCCTCGGGCACCTTATGGTCGTTCTCCTGTGAGTCTAGAGTATCGAAACCGACGCAAAACTGATAGATAATTGTAACGTTCAGGGCCTCCTAATGACGATGGAACATTCAAATTGCGTCGCGATTCAATACATCGTCCTCCAGCCGACCTGTCTCCAAGGGTCTATTATTGCCTCGGGCGCCTTTTGGTCGTCCTCCTGCAAGTCTAGATTTTAGAAACCGACGCATAACTGATAGTTAATTGTAACGATCAGGTCTTGCTAATGACGATGGAACACTCAAATTGCGTCGAGATTCAATACATCGTCCTCCAGGGGACTTGTCTCTAAGGGGATATTGCTCCCTCGGGCACCATATATTCCGGCTCCTGTGAGTCTAGATTTTCAAATTCGACGCGAAACTGATAGTTAATTGCAAAGTTCATGGTCTCCCAATGACGATGGAACTCTCAAATTGCGTCGCAATTCAATACATCGACCTTCAGCCGACTTGTCTCCAAGGGTCTATTGCTGCCTCGGGCACGTTATGGTCGTGCTCCTGTGAGTCTAGATTTTCGGATCCGACTCGAAAATAATAGTTAATTGTAACGTTCAGGGCCTCCTAATGACGATGGAACACTCAAATTGCGTCGAGATTCGATACATCGTCCTCCAGGCGACTTGTCTCCAAGGGTCTATTGCTGCCTTGGGCACCATATGGTCGTTCTCCTCTGAGTCAACATTTTCGAATCCGACGCAAAACTGATAGTTAATTGCAACGTTCAGGGCCTCCTAATGACGATGGAACACTCAAATTGCGTCGAGATTCAATACATCGTCCTCCAGCCGACTTGTCCTCAAGGGGATATTGCTGCCTCGGGCACCATAGTGTCCGTCTCTTGTGAGTCTAGATTTTCAAATCCGACGCGATACTGATAGTTAACTGTAACGTTCAGGGCCTCCTAATGACGATGGAACACTCAAATTGCGTCGAGATTGAATACATCGTCCTCCAGGCGACTTGTCTCCAAGGGTCTATTGCTGCCTCGGGCACCTTATGGTCGTTCTCCTCTGAGTCTAGAGTATCGAATCCGACGCAAAACTGATACTTAATTGTAACGTTCAGGGCCTCGTAATGACCATGGAACATTCAAATTGCGTCGCGATTCAATACATCGTCCTCCAACCGATCTGTCTCCAAGGGTCTATTATTGCCTCGGGCGCCTTTTGGTCGTCCTCCTGCAAGTCTAGATTTTCGAATCCGACGCATAACTGATAGTTAATTGTAACGATCAGGTCTTGCTAATGACGATGGAACACTCAAATTGCGTCGAGATTCATTACATCGTCCTCCAGGGGACTTGTCTCTAAGGGGATATTGCTCCCTCGGACACCATATATTCCGGCTCCTGTGAGTCTAGATTTTCAAATCCGACGCGAAACTGATAGTTAATTGTAAAGTTCATGGTCTCCCAATGACGATGGAACTCTCAAATTGCGTCGCAATTCAATACATCGTCCTTCAGCCGAATTGTCTCCAAGGGTCTATTGCTGCCTCTGGCACCTTATGGTCGTTCTCCTGTGAGTCTAGATTATCGAATCCGACGCAAAACTGATAGTTAATTGTAACTTTTACGGCCTCCTAATGACGATGGAACACTCAAATTGCGTCGAGATTCAATACATCGTCCTCCAGCCAACCTGTCTCCAAGGGTCTATTGCTGCCTCTGTCATCTTATGGTCGTGCTCCTGTGAATCTAGATTTACGAATCCGACGCGAAACTGATAGTTAATTGTAAAGTGACGTCTTTGGTGTGACGTCATAAGCGCGTGACGGCGTGTGAGATCGCTAAGTTTTCATCTATTTTTAGGTTTCAGATATATATTTTAACTGTTTTTGTGATAATATTTACTATATAAGTGACTTATTAGTGGTTTCTTCATTCACCTCTGCATTTCTTGTGGCCTGATATTTGTGAGTGCTCCGTATCGAGCAACTTAACCTCTTACCCGTGTTTTCATTCCGCGCTGACCAGTTGCAGCTGTAGCGGCGCATCGAAAGCTAAGTACTAATTAATTGTTCGTGTATAGTAGTTTATTTAGGAACTTTAGTAGTCTTCAACCGGTGTTCTTGGTGTTTTCCGGTGAAATAACTTCAGAAGAAATTTTTGCGAACTGCTTTCAGTTTCGTTACTGTCATTAGACGTTTGATTTTCTTTCTGTGTTACTATTTTGTTATATTCTCATTTGTTGTTGATTAATACTGTCAATAATAGTAGTTACTTCCCTTGTAGAGCAAGTTTGTGATAATTGTAGTCAGTTTTTAACATCTTCTTATTGTAGTAGCGGAACTTAGATAAAGTTGTTTTCTTGTTTCAATAATTGTAAAATTTTACCATGAGTGAGAAGTGTGGGCTTTGCCGTAGGTTCGTGAGTAGTGGATTACGGTGTGAGACTTGTTCGAAGTATTTTCACTGGGGGGAATGCAGTGGGGAAGCCAGTGGGCAATCTGGTGAGATCCTCTCCTGGAACTGCAGGTTATGTAGCAAGAGTAAGTTGATAGAGGAGCAGGAGCGTAAGATCTGTGCCCTTCAGGTGCAGTTGAAAAACGCACAGGAGGAGCTAGATAGGATGAGGAGGGAGAAGGGGGTTGGGGAATGGGAGCTGGCTGTTGGCAAGAGATCTGCTAGGAGAAGGAGATTTTCAGACAGTTTTACTATTGGTGTTTGTAATAGATATGACCAACTGTCAGAGTCTAGTGGAGAGGAATCTCTAGTAGCTGTAGATGTAGGAAGTATGCAGCAGACCTCAGCAGTTACGGTGGCTAGGACAGTTGCAAAGTCTAAGAGAAGGAAGAAGGTTCTGCTGTTAGGTAGTTCTCATGGTAGAGGTGTAGGCCAGCAGTTGCAGGAAGTTTTGGGGAGTGAGTACCAGGTCACCAGCATTGTGAAGCCTAATGCAGGATTGGCTCAGGTGACTTTTAACATAGGGGGGTTATGTAGGGATTTTACTAAAGAGGATCAGGTAGTGATTGTGGGTGGGGCTGGTAATAGTATTGATAGGGATGGGGAGTATGACATAGATGGTGACCTGGAAAAGATAGCCACTCAGACTGGCAACACGAATGTGCATTTCGTGGAACTGTTTCAGCGTCACGATCGGCCTCATCTTAATACAGCCGTCAGGCGTAATAACATGAGACTTGGGGGTGCGCTGATGACAGAAGGCATGAGTCACATTTCAGTGGTGTCGGTGGAGTCTATCAGTAGGACGGGTTTCACTAGACATGGCCTGCACCTCAACAGGTATGGGAAGGGGAGGTTGGCAAAACTTGTAGGTGACAGCATAGGTGGGGGTGGTGGGATCACTCATGGGAAAATTCCGGTAGTTGTGGGTGTTAGAGCTGTACCTTTTTTAGATTGAAGTCAGCTGATAGGTATTCCTGCTTAAGGGAAGTCTCTCTAACAAAGAAGCCACTTTCTACAAAGCTTGGGTATCCGATTAATGAGGGAATTAGTATATTTCATCAAAATATACAAGGTATTAGAGATAAAGTTAGTGAACTGCTTATAGATGTTGACTCTGAAATTATTGGTATATCTGAACACTTCTTAAATAAGGAGATAAATCAGAGGCTTCCTTTACCAGGATACAGGTTGGCTGGCAGCTTTTCTAGGAGCTCTTTGCGGTGTGGGGGAGTAGCCATGTATGTGAAAAACGGTATCCCATTTGAGTCAATTGATGTTTCAAAGTACTGCACTGAAAAGGTGTTTGAATGTTGTGCAGGTGTGGTTAAATTTAGTGGAGGTAAACTTCTTACTGTTGTTATTTATAGATCCCCAGACTCCGATTTCACAACTTTTTTGCTAAAGCTAGAGGAGGTTCTTGGTTCACTTTATAGGAAATACAAAAAGTTAGTTATATGTGGTGACTTCAATATTAATTGTATAAGTGATTGTACAAGGAAAAGGATGCTGGTAGACCTCCTTAATTCATATAATCTTATGCAAACCGTATTCTTTCCAACGAGAGTGCAAGGGAACAGTAGAACAACCATAGACAATATTTTTGTTCATTCGTCATTATTAGAAGGGCATTCTGTTAGCAAAAAGGTGAATGGCCTTTCCGATCATGATGCACAAATTTTAAGTCTAAAAGATTTTTGTGCTGCAACACATGTTAAAGATAGTTACCAACTTTTTAGGAAAGCTGATCCAGTTGCTGTACAGACTTTTGTAAACCTTATCAAGGAACAAGAGTGGCAAGATGTTTATAGTGCTGATACAGTAGACGATAAATATAATGCTTTCCTCAAGACTTTTCTCATGCTCTTTGAAAGTTGTTTTCCGTTAGAACGTTCAAAACAGGGTACTAGCACAAACAGGCAGCCTGGGTGGCTGACTAAAGGGATAAGAATATCTTGTAGAACAAAGTGGCAATTATATCAAAACGTTAGAAACAGTCAAAATCTAAATACAGCAGCCCATTACAAACAGTATTGTAAGGTGCTTAAAAAAGTTATTAGGAAGGCAAAAAGTATGTGGTATGCAGATAGAATAGCTAAGTCTCAGGATAAAATTAAAACCATATGGTCAGTCGTAAAGGAAGTGGCTGGTCTGCAGAGACAGGTCGAGAATATAGAATCAGTGCGTAGTGGGGATGTCCGTGTTACTGATAAGTCGCATATATGTAGAGTACTTAATAATCACTTTCTGAATATAGCAGGTAAACTAAATAGAAACCTAGTCCCAACAGGGAATCATATAGCGCTCTTAGAAAAAAGTGTTCCGAGACTGTTACCTGAAATGCTCCTCCATGATACTGACAAGAGGGAGATTGAGTTAATAATTAAATCACTAAAGACCAAGAACTCTCATGGGTATGACGGGGTATCTAGCAGAATACTGAAGTATTGTTCCACATATGTTAGCTCAGTACTTAGCCATATCTGTAACTTTTCCTTTAGGAGTGGTCGGTTTCCTGACCGATTAAAGTACTCGGTAGTGAAGCCACTTTATAAAAAGGGAGACAGGGATAATGTTGACAATTATAGACCTATTTCTATGCCATCGGTGTTTGCTAAAGTTATCGAGAGGGTTGTATATACAAGGTTACTGCAGCATTTAAATTCACATAATTTGCTGTCAAATGTACAGTTTGGTTTTAGAAATGGCTTAACAACTGAAAATGCTATAGTCTCTTTTCTCTGTGAGGTTTTGGACGGATTAAATAAAAGGTTGCGAACGTTAGGTGTTTTCTTTGATTTAACGAAGGCTTTTGACTGTGTTGACCACAAAATATTACTGCAGAAGTTGGAACATTATGGAGTAAGGGGAGTAGCTTACAATTGGTTCGCCTCCTACTTGAAGAACAGAAAGCAGAAGGTAATCCTCCGCAATATTGAGAGTGGTAATGATGTTCAGTCCCAATGGGGCACTGTTAAATGGGGCGTTCCCCAAGGGTCGGTGCTGGGGCCACTGCTGTTTCTTATTTATGTAAATGATATGCCTTCTAGTATTACAGGTGATTCAAAAATATTTCTGTTTGCTGATGACACCACCTTGGTAGTGAAGGATCTTGTGTGTAATATTGAAACATTATCAAATAATGTAGTTCATGATATAAGTTCGTGGCTTGTGGAAAATAATTTGATGCTAAATCACAGTAAGACTCAGTTTTTACAGTTTCTAACCCACAATTCAACAAGAACTGACATTTTAATCAGACAGAATGGGCATGTTATAAGCGAGACGGAACAGTTCAAGTTCCTAGGCGTACGGATAGATAGTAAGCTGTTGTGGAAAGCCCATGTTCAGGATCTTGTTCAGAAACTAAATGCCGCTTTATTTACCATTAGAACAGTATCTGAAATAAGTGACATTTCAACACGAAAAGTAGTATACTTCGCATATTTTCATACGCTTATGTCATATGGTATTATTTTTTGGGGTAATTCTTCTGATTCAAAAAGGGTATTTTTGGCTCAAAAACGGGCTATTCGAGCTATGTATGGTGTAAGTTCGAAAACCTCTTGTCGACCCCTATTCAATAGTCTGGGAATTTTGACATTGCCCTCACAGTATGTATTTTCTTTAATGTCGTTTGTTGTTAGCAATATTAGCTTATTCCCAAGAGTTAGCAGCTATCACTCAGTTAATACTAGGCAGAAATCAAATCTGCATGTGGAATGCACTTCCTTGACTCTTGTGCAGAAAGGAGTGCAGTATTCTGCTGCATCAATTTTCAATATGCTACCACAAGAACTCAAAAATCTTAGCAGTAGCCCAAACACTTTTAAGTCTAAACTGAAGAGTTTCCTCATGGCTCACTCCTTCTATTCTGTCGAGGAGCTCCTGGAAGAGCTAAAAAATTAAGCAAATTCCAGTGTTACATTCTTGATTTTCTTTATTTAAACTAACGACTTGTCATCTGAATATGTTTCTTATATTTCATTTTATCTGTTTCTACAATCGTGTTATAATTTCATGTATTGACTCGTTCCATGACCATGGAGACTTCTCCTAAATGTGGTCCCACGGAACAATAAATAAATAAATAAAAAAAAAAAAAAAAAAATAAATAAAAGTTCAGGGGCTCGTAATGACGATGGAACAATCAAATTGCGTAAGGGTTCAATACATAGTCCTCCAGGGTTTTTGTCTCCAAGGGTCTATTGCTGCCTCGCGCACCTTATGATCGTTCTCCTCTGAGTCTACATTTTCGAATCCGACGCGAAACTGATACTTAATTGTAACGTTCAGGGCCTCCTAATAACGATGGAACACTCAAATTGCGTCGCGATTCAATACATCGTACTCGAGCCGACTTGTCTCCAAGGGAATATTGTTGCCTCGGGCGCCTTTTGGTCGTTCTCCTGAGTCTAGATTATGGAATCCGACGCAAAACTGATAGTTAATTGTAACGTTCAGGGCCTCCTAATGACGGTGGAACACTCAAATTGCGTCGAGATTCAATACATCGGCCTCCAGCCGACTTGTCTCCAAGGGTCTACTGCTGTCTCGGGCACCTTGTGGTCGTTCTCCTGTGAGTCTAGATTTACGAATCCGACGCATAACTGATAGTTAATTGTAACGTTCAGGGCCTCCTAATGACGATGGAACACTCAAATTACGTCGAGATTCAATACATCGTCCTCCAGCCGACTTGTCTCCAAGGGTCTATTGCTGCCTCTGGCACCTTATGGTCGTGCTCCTGTGAGTCTTGATTTTCGAATCCGACGCATAACTGATAGTTAATTGTAACGTTCACGGCCTCCTAATGACGATGGAACAATCAAATTGCGTCGAGATTCAATTCATCGTCCTCCAGGCGACTTGTCTCCAAGGGTCTATTGCTGCCTCGGGCACCTTATGGTCGTTCTCCTCTGAGTCTACATTTTCGAATCCGACGCAAAACTGATAGTTAATTGTAACGTTCAGGGCCTCCTAATGACGATGGAACACTCAAATTGCGTCGAGATTCAATACAGCGTCCTCCAGGCGACTGGTCTCCAAGGGCCTATTGCTGCCTCGGGCACCTTATGGTCGTTCTCCCCTTGTAGGGAAGCAGCCTACTCACACTGTAGCAAATTCACATCAGTTTCCATTGTGTGCCAGCCAGTCTGCTGTAACTAGCTCTGACGTCATAAATGTTGCGCAATACCTTAAAAATCAAGCAAATGACCTAAAACTTTTGTAGCATGTCAGGAATAATACTAAATTAATGTGTGTTAAATATCAGTTCGATAATTTCAGTCATTTTCGAAATTTTGACATTTTCTGAAAAAGTAATTGGCGCAACAGAAAAGAGCTAGAGACTTCAAAATTTATATATAGATTCATCTATCATAATGATTTAATAAAAACAGTACTTTGGATTTCACAAATTAAGATTTTAGTAGAAATTTATGATTTTGTGGTTTTCGTCTCAAAACTGAAGGAAGCAAGATAGATTAAGTAGGCTAGTAAATAAGGCTAGGATGTTTAGATTTAAATAGGTTGGAGGTCCGCTATGATTATGAAGATGTGTCAAGTTTCTTTTTAATACCTATAAAATTATAGCGATAGCGGATCTCAAAAGGGGCAGTTCAGAGCTCATCTACTGCGTGCAGTGTAATTTAATTAATTCTCTCGCCCAAAGTATTTAACTTAGCCACGTCAAAATTTTATTATCAATACTTACCTGCGTGCTGAATGCACGTTTAAATTAAGAGCTTCATCGGCCATCAGCAAAAGAAGCTATAAATTATTATGTAACTTGATGTGGTGCGTTACTAGCCCAGCGGCTAGTCGAGAGAGCCGAAAAGATCAGGTGTTCCCTTCGCCGTCCGCACCGCGGCTTTATATATAAGGACGCTACGCGAGGAAGCAAGGCCCCAGTTCTCTCCAGACGCTGAATGACACGCCATCTGTGTCGGTAGTCGCGTCGCATCAGTGTATCTGCTACAAACAGCCTCGGGTGCCGTATTAAGTTACTAGAGATACGCGGAACCATGAAAACATTTTATGTGAAGTGTTAATTCTGGAATGATTTTCATTATCTAGCTTCAGTTTGCGTATTGTCGTATTTTCACGTGCCGTCGCGGGACAGACATTCTACCAAATATTTAGCGTGGCGTTTGATGAAATATTTTCATCAAATTATGGCGAGCATTTTTTTAAACATTTAATTCGGACATTTATAGTTGCATCAGCGCATTAGACTCTGAACTGCTCTGTTAGTTAGGTTGTAGGGATACTTGTGTTTTTTATCAGTGAATTTCAGAATATACTCAACTATTTTGGAAAACCGTTTTTGATTAGAAATCCCGGACAATCTCCTAATTCCTCAGAGCTATAAGCTGCAGCTATAATGGTATCTCAATTGAAGTGGGCACTAGGATCTCTAATTACTGGTTCCAGGTTTTATTAAATCACTTTCTGGGTGCCAAAAAAGTAAATAGAGAGCCAGTGTTGAGAACGGCGAAAGACAGCATTAACAACATTCTAAAAGCCAGAAACTGATTCTACATGCAAGCGTTTATCCAGCAATCAGATTAGATTATTTATCACAAACTGCATCCGCCGCCCCACATATGGTGCATCGGCCGGGAAATGTTACAACATTCAAACAAGGATACTACATTAATTGTTTTTACAACTTATTCGCCGCCCCACATATGGTGCATCGGCCGGGAAATGTTACAACATTCAAACAAGGATACTACATTAATTGTTTTTACAACTTATTCGCCGCCCCACATATGGTGCATCGGCCGGGAAATCAACTAAGTGAAAGTGATTTTTAACTATTCGGATTCGCGAGTGGAATGCGACACGCAACTGAGTATAAAACAGTGAAAGTGTTACGTGTGCATGTGGACGACGCAATTGGATTAACAACGCATCTGGATTGACGGAGCTGGCACTGAGTCTAGCGGTGCTGCCGGCATCGCGAGAAGCCAGTCTCGCCGCACCGCAGTCGTTCGCTGGAGCAGCCGGCGCAGAGCCTGCAATTGCGGGCCACGCTAACACACAACAGCCGTCGGAGAGCCGTCTGCAGTTCAACGTGCCACGTCGCATCAGGAATCCTGGTACGCCGCGCCGGCAACGCCATACGTCGTGCAGAAGGAACTAAGTTAAGTGAAAAGCTGTTAAAAATTTTACTAACCTGCACTAAAAGACTGTCGGCGATGGAACCGCCAAAAGAAACGGAGTTTAAACGTAAATTAGAACCTATGTCTGTTGAGGGGACTGTAAATCCAGACAACGGTTCAAGAGTAAATAGGCATGAAAGTAGTAATGTTAAAGTGAAAAATGAAGTATTGTCTCCTGACAGTAGTGTGGGAAGGGGCAATGATTCAATAATAGAGACCCCTGTAGTAAAGCGGAAAGTAGAAATTGTAAATTTATGGGATGATAGTTTCTCTGATGAATTAAAAATGAAACAGTCATCAGAGATGGTAGAGCTTAAGAAGGAGCAGTTGGATATGACTAATCAATCAGAAGTTTCATGTAGTTTTGATGATTCGGGTATTGGAGCTAGTTTTATGTCACCTGAGTGCGATAAAAAACCCGCCAGTGAGCAACCCAAAGATGCTGGGGCTGTTGATCTAAATGTTATATTACAAGCAATAGCTACCAGTAATGCACAAATGACAGCTGAATTAAAATCTGAAATAAGTGAACAGGTCAAAAGCAGTAATGCTGAAGTTAAGTCTGAAATTGTGGCCAGCCAAACCAATTTTAATAAACGGTTTGAGGCGATGGACAATAAATTAGAATCCAATAAAGCTGAATTAGAAAATTCTTTCAAGGCTAGTTGCAATAAGTTGAAAGAGGATCTGGACAGTTTGAATTATAAAATTGATTACAACCATGAGGATATTAAGAAAAAGGTTGCTCAACAGTTTTCTGAAATGTATAAAACAGTTAAATCCGAAGTTGCTGAGGTTCGCAAAGACTTCCGAATGGAAGATGCGAAGCTGGAGCACAAGTTAACAGAAAAGATCGAGGCGGAATCTGAACTGTGCTCAGATAGATTTAAAGATGTTAACATTAAAGTAAACATATGTCAAGCAGATGTAGATGCAATTAAAACTGACACTACTCATATTGTGCAAAGAGTAGATAATGTTGAAATGAAAGTAGAAAATATCAGTACTAACATTGCTAACATTGAGAGTAAAGTAGCTTCAGTAACTCCTGGTAATGGTAATGTACAACAAGTTGTAGCTGCAAACGCCGCTTTTATCGGGTGTCGGCAGTTCTTGCGGTTCGATCCAGATAAAAATATCCATCATCTAGATTTCTGGAACGATTTTGAAGATGTGATTCCACCAACTTGGTCTGAACGAGAGAAAATCTCGTTTGTTAGAAGCCATTTAGCAGGTGACGCCATGCGTTGGTCAGCTGATGTTATGTTGAAATGTAAAACATTAGCGGAATTTAAAACAGCTTTTATTAATGAGTATTGGTCTAGCAATAAGCAAAATGAAGTGTTGAGAGAATTTTGGAGTGGAAAACGCTTCAATGCGGGCAAGGAATCAATTAAAGAGTTTGCTAGGTCATGGATTTCACGGTTGTCACATTTGGCGGAAAAGCTGTGAGTCTAGAATATCGAATCCGACGCAAAACTGATACTTAATTGTAACGTACAGGGCCTCCTAATGACGATGGAACATTCTAATTGCGTCGCGATTCAATACATCATCCTCCAGGCGACCTGTCTCCAAGGGTCTATTGTTGCCTCGGGCGCCTTTTGATCATTCTCCTGCAAGTCTAGATTTTCGAATCCGACGCATAACTAATAGTTAATTGTAACGTTCAGGTCTTCCTAAAGACAAAATAGCGTCGAGATTCAATACACCGCCCTCCAGCCGACTTGTCTCCAAGGGGATATTGCTGCCTCGGGCACCTTATGGTCCGGCTCCTGTGAGTCTAGATTTTCGAATCAGACGCAAAACTGATGGTTAATTGTAACGTTCATGGCCTCCTAATGACGATGGAACACTCAAATTGCGTCGAGATTCAATACATCGTCCTCCAGCCGACTTGTCTCCAAGGGGATATTGCTACCTCGGGCCTCTTATGGTCGTTCTCCAGTGAGCTTAGATTTTCGAATTCGACGCAAAACTGATTGTTGATTGTAACGTTCAGGGCCTCCTAATGACGATGGAACACTCAAATTGCGTCGAGATTCCATACATCGTCCTCCAGCCGACTTGTCTCCAAGGGGATATTTCTGCCTCGGGCACCATATGGTCCGTCTCCTGTGAGTCTAGATTTTCGAATCCGACCCAGAACTGATAGTTAATTGTAACGTTCAGGGCCTCCTAATGACGATGGAACACTCAAATTGCGTCGCGATTCAATACTTGTCCTCCAGCCGACTAGTTTTAAAGGGTCTATTGTTGCCTCGGGCGCCTTTTGGTCCTTCTCCTGTGAGTCTAGATTATCGAATCCGACGCAAAACTGATAGCTAATTGTAACGCTCACGGCCTCCTAATGACGATGGAACACTCAAATTGCGTCGAGATTCAGTACATCGATCACCAGCCGACTTGTCTGCATGGGTCTGTTGCTGCCTCTGGCACCTTATGGTCGTGCTCCTGTGAGTCTAGATTTTCGAATCCGACGCGAAACTGATAGTTAATTGTAACATTCAGGGCCTCCTAATGTCGATGGAACACTCAAATTGCGTCGAGATTCCATACATCGTCCTCCAGCCGACTTGCCTCCAAGGGGATATTGCTGCCTCGGGCACCATATGGTCCGTCACCTGTGAGTCTAGATTTTTGAATCCGACGCAAAACTGATAGTTAATTGTAACGTTCAGGGCCTCCTAATGACGATGGAACACTCAAATTGAGTCGCGATTCAATACATCGTCCATCAGCCGACATGTCTCCAAGGGTCTATTGTTGCCTCGGGCGCCTTTTGGTCGTTCTCCTGTGACTCTAGATGATCGAATCCGACGCAAAACTGATAGTCAATTGTAACGTTCACGGCCTCCTAATGACGATGGGACACTCAAATTGCGTCGAGACTCAATACTTTGTCCTCCAGCCGACTTCTCTCCAAGGGTGTATTGCTGCCTCTGGCACCTTATGGTCGTACTCCTGTGAGTCTAGATTTTCGAATCCGACGCGAAACTGATAGTTAATTGTAACGTTCAGGGACTCCTAATGTCGTTGGAACACTCAAATTGCGTCGCGATTCAATACGTCCTCCATCAGTCGACATGTTTCCAAGGGTCTACTGTTGCCTCGGGCGCCTTTTGGTCGTACTCCTGTGAGTATAGATTATCGAATCCGACGCAAAACTGATGGTTAATTATAAAGTTCACGGCCTCCTGAAGACAATGAAACACTCAAATTGCGTCGAGATTCAATACATCGTCCTCCAGCCGACTTGTCTCCAAGTGTCTATTGCTGCCTCTGGCACCTCATGGTCGTGCTCCTGTGTTTCTAGATTTTCGAATCCGACGCGAAACTGATAGTTAATTGTAACGTTCAGGGCCTCCTAATGACGATGGAACACTCAAATTGCGTCGAGATTCAATACGTCGTCCTCCAGCCGACTTGTCTCCAAGGGGATATTACTGCCTCGGACACCTTATGGTCGTTCACCTGTGAATCTAGATTTTCGAATCAGACGCAAAACTGATGGTTAATTGTAACGTTCATGGCCTCCTAATGACGATGGAACACTCAAATTGCGTCGCGATTCAATGCATCGTCCTCCAGCCGACTTTTCTCCAAGCGTCTATTGCTGTCTCTGGCACCTTATGGTCGTGCTCCTGTGAGTCTAGATTTTCGAATCCGACGCGAAACTGATAGCTAATTGTAACGTTCAGGACCTCGTAATGACGATGGAACACTCAAATTGCGTCGAGATTCAATACATCGTCCTCCAGCCGACTTGTCTCCAAGGGTCTATTGCTGCGTCGGTCACCATATGGTCCGTCTCCTGTGAGTCTAGTATTTCGAATCCGACGCAAAACCGATAGTTAATTGTAACATTCAGCGCCTCCTAATAACGATGGAATACTCAAATTGAGTCGAGATCCAATACATCGTCCTCCAGCCGACTTGTCTCCAAGTGTCTATTGCTGCCTCTGGCACCTTATGGTCGTGCTCCTGTGAGTCTAGATTTTCGAATCCGACTCGAAACTGATAGCTAATTGTAACGTTCAGGACCTCCTAATGACGATGGAACACTCAAAAGTCGTCGAGATTCAATACATCGTCCTCCAGCCGACTTGTCTCGAAGGGTCTATTGCTGCCTCGGGCACCTTATCGTCGTTCTCCTGTGAGTCTAGATTTTCGAATCCGACGCAAAACTGAGAGTTAATTGTAACGTTCAGGGCTTCCTAATGACGATGGAACACACAAATTGCGTCGAGATTCAATACATCGTCCTCAAGCCGACTTGTCTCTAAGGGGTTATTGCTGCCTCAGGCACCATATAGTCCGTCTCCTGTGAGTCCAGATTTTCGAATATGACTCGAAACTGATAGTTAATTGTAACGTTCAGGGCCCCCTAATGACGATGGAACACTCAAATTTCGTCGATATTCAATACATCGTCCTGCCACCGTCTTGTCTCCTAGGGTCTATTGCTGCCGTGGGCTCCTTATGGTCGTTCTCCTGTGAGTCTAGATTTTCGAACCCGACGCAAAACTGATAGTAAATTGTAACGTTCAGGACCTCCTAATGACGATGGAACACTCAAAAGTCGTCGAGATTCAATACATCGTCCTCCAGCCGACTTGTCTCGAAGGGTCTATTGCTGCCTCGGGCACCTTATCGTCGTTCTCCTGTGAGTCTAGAATTTCGAATCCGACGCAAAACTGAGAGTTAATTGTAACGTTCCGGACCTCCTAATGACGATGGAACACTCAAAAATCGTCGAGATTCAACACATCGGCCTCAAGCCGACTTGTCTCTAAGGGGATATTGCTGCCTCGGACACCATATGGTCCGTCTCCTGTGAGTCTAGATTTTCGAATATGACGCGTAACTGATAGTTTATTGTAACGTTCAGGGCCTCCTAATGACGATGGAGCACTCAAATTGCGTCGAGATTCAATACATCGTCCTCCAGCCGACTTGTCTCCAAGGTTCTACTGCTGAAGCGGGCTCCTTATGGTCGTTTTCCTGTGAGTCTAGATTTTCGAATCTGACGCAAACCTGATAGTAAATTGTAACGTTCAGGGCCTCCTAATGACGATCAAACACTCAAATTGCGTCGAGATTCCATACATCGTCATCCACCGACTTGCCTACAAGGGGATATTGCTGCCTCGGGCACCATATGGTCCGTCTCCTGTGAGTCTAGATTTTCGAATCCGACGCAAAACTGATAGTTAATGGTAAGGTTCAGGGCCTCCTAATGACGATGGAGCACTCAAAATGCGTCGCGATTCAATACATCGGAATCCAGCCGACTTGCTTCCGAGGGTCTGTTGTTGCCTCGGGCGCCTTTTGATCGTTCTCCTGTAAGTCTAGATTATCGAATTCGACGCAAAACTGATGGTTAATTGTAATGTTCGGTGCCTCCTAATGACGATGGAACACTCAAATTGCGTCGCGATTCAATGCATCACCCTCCAGCCAACTTTTCTCCAGGGGTCTATTGCTGCCTCTGGCACCTTATGGTCGTTCTCCTGTGAGTCTAGATTTTCGAATCCGACGCAAAACTGATAATTAGTTGTAACGTTCAGGGCATCCTAATGACGATGCAAAACTCAGATTGCGTCGAGATTCAATACATCGACCTCCAGCCGACTTGTCTCGAAGGGGATATTGCTGCCTCGGGCACCTTATAGTCGTTCTCCTGTGAGTCTAGGTTTTCGAATCCGACGCAAACCTGATAGTTAATTGTAACGTTCATCGCCTCGTAATGACGATGGAACACTCAAATTTCGTCGAGATTCAATACATCGTCCTCCAGCCGACTTGTCGCCAAGGGTCTATTGCTGCGTCGGTCACCATATGGTCCTTCTCCTGCGAGTCTAGAATTTCGAATCCGACGCAAAACTGATAGTTAATCGTAACGTTCCGGACCTCCTAATGACGATGGAACACTCAAAAATCGTCGAGATTGAACGTATCGTCCTCAAGCCGACTTGTCTCTAAGGGGATATTGCTGCCTCGGACACCATATGGTCCGTCTCCTGTGAGTCTAGATTTTCGAATATGACGCGAAACTGATAGTTTATTGTAACGTTCAGGGCCTCCTAATGACAATGGAACACTCACATTGCGTCGAGATTCAATACATCGTCCTCCAGCCGACTTGTCTCCAAGGTTCTATTGCTGAAGCGGGCTCCTTATGGTCGTTCTCCTGTGAGTCTAGATTTTCGAATCCAACGCAAACCTGATAGTAAATTGTAACGTTCAGGGCCTCCTAATGACGATGGAACACTCAAATTGCGTCGAGATTCCATACATCGTCCTCCAGCCGACTTGTCTCCAAGGGGATATTTCTGCCTCGGGCACCATATGTTAAGTCTCCTGTGAGTCTAGATTAGCGAATCCGACCGAAAACCGATAGTTAATTGTAACGTTCAGGGCCTCCTAATGACGATGGAACACTCAAATTCCGTCGAGATTCAATACATCGTCCTCCAGCCGACTTGTCTGCAAGGGTCTGTTGCTGCCTCTGGCACCTTATGGTCGTACTCCTGTGAGTCTAGATTTTCGAATCCGACGCGAAACTGATAGTTAATTGTAACATTCAGGGCCTCCTATTGACGATGGAACACTCAAATTGCGTCGAGATTCAATACATCGTCCTCCAGCCGACTTGTCGCCAAGGGTCTATTGTTGCCTCGGTCACCATATGGTCCGACTCCTGTGGGTCTAGAATTTCGAATCCGACGCAAAACTGATAGTTATTAGTAACGTTCAGGACCTCCTAATGACGATGGAACACTCAAAAATCGTCGAGATTCAACACATCGTCCTCCAGCAGACTTGTCTCGAAGGGTCTATTGCTGCCTCGGGCACCTTATCGTCGTTTTCCCTTGAGTCTAGATTTTCGAATTCGGCGCTAAACTGAAAATTAACTGTTACGTTGAGGGCCTCCTAATGACGATGGAACACTCAAATTGCGTCGAGACTCAATACATCGTCCTCAAGCCGACTTGTCTCTAAGGGGATATTACTTCCTCGGGCACCATATGGTCCGTCTCCTGTGAGTCTAGATTTTCGAATATGACGCGAAACTGATAGTTTATTGTAACGTTCAGGGCTCCTAATGACGATGGAACACTCAAATTGCGTCGAGATTCAATACATCGTCCTCAAGCCGACTTGTCTCCAAGGTTGTATTGCTGCCGCGGGTTCCTTATGGTCGTTCTCCTGTGAGTCTAGATTTTCGAATCCGACGCAAAACTGATGGTAAATTGTAACGTTCAGGGCCTCCTAATGACGATGGAACACTCAAATTGCGTCGAGATTCAATACATCGTCCTCCAGCCGACTTTTCTCCAAGAGTCTATTGCTGCCTCTGGCACCTTATGGTTGTGCTCCTCTGAGTCTAGATTTTCGAATCCGACGCGAAGCTGACAGTTAATAGTAACGTTCAGGGCATCCTAATGACGATGGAACCCTCATATTGCGTCGAGATTCAATACATCGTCCTTCAGGCGACATGTCTCCGAGGGTCTATTGCTACCTCGGGCACCTTATGGTCGTTCCCCTCTGAGTCTACATTTTCGAATCCGACGCAAAACTGATAGTTAATAGTAACGTTCAGGGCCTCGTAATGACGATGGAACACTCAAATTGCGTCGGGATTCAATGCAACGACCTCCAGCCGACTTGTCTTCAAGGGGATATTGCTGCCTCGGGCACCTTATGGTCGTTCTCCTTTGAGACAAGATTTTCGAATCCGACGCAAAACTGATAGTTAATTGTAACGTTCAGGGCCTCCTAATGACGATGGAACACTCAAATTGCGTCGAGATTCCATACATCGTCCTCCAGCCGACTTGTCTCCAAGGGGATATTTCTGCCTCGGGCACCATATGGTCCGTCTCCTGTGAGTCTAGATTTTCGAATCCGACGCAAAACTCAGAGTTAATTATAACGTTCAGGGCCTCCTAATGACGATGGAACACTCAAATTGCGTCGCGATTCAATACATCGTCCTCCAGCCGACTAGTTTCCAAGGGCTCTATTGTTGCCTCGGGCGCCTTTTGATCTTTCTCCTGTGAGTCTAGATTAACGAATCCGACGCAAAACTGATAGTTAATTGTAACGCTCACGGCCTCCTAATGACGATGGAACACTCAAATTGCGTCGAGATTCAATACATCGTTCTCCAGCCGACTTGTCTGCAAGGGTCTGTTGCTGCCTCTGGCACCTTATGGTCGTACTCCTGTGAGTCTAGATTTTCGAATCCAACAGGAAACTGATAGTTAATTTTAACATTCAGGGCCTCCTAATGACGAAGGAACACTCAAATTGCGTCGAGGTTCCATACATCGTCCTCCAGCCGACTTGTCTCCAACGGGATATTTCTGCCTCGGGCACCATATGGTCCGTCTCCTGTGAGTCTAGATTCTCGAATCCGACCCAAAACTGATAGTTAATTGTAACATTCAGGGGCTCCTAATGACGATGGAACACTCAAATTGCGTCGCGAATCAATGCATCGTCCTCCAGCCGACTTTTCTCCAAGAGTCTATTGCTGCCTCTGGCACCTTATGATTGTGCTCCTGTGAGTCTAGATTTTCGAATCCGACGCGAAGCTCATAGCTAATAGTAACGTTCAGGGCATCCTAATGACGATGGAACCCTCATATTGCGTCGAGATTCAACACATCGTCCTTCAGGCGACATGTCTCCGAGGGTCTATTGCTACCTCGGCACCTTATGGTCGTTCCCCTCTGAGTCTACATTTTCGAATCCGACGCAAAACTGATAGTTAATAGTAACGTTCAGGGCCTCGTAATGACGATGGAACACTCAAATTGCGTTGGGATTCAATACAACGACCTCCAGCCGACTTGTCTTCAAGGGGATATTGCTGCCTCGGGCACCTTATGGTCGTTCTCCGTTGAGACAAAATTTTCGAATCCGACGCAAAACTGATAGTTAATTGTAACGTTCAGGGCCTCCTAATGACGATGGAACACTCAAATTGCGTCGAGATTCAATACATCGTCCTCCAGCCGACTTGTCGCCAAGGGTCTATTGTTGCCTCGGTCACCATATGGTCCGTCTCCTGTGAGTCTAGAATTTCGAATCCGACGCAAAACTGATAGTTATTAGTAACGATCAGGACCTCCTAATGACGATGGAACACTCATATTGCATCGAGATTCAATACATCGTCCTCAAGCCGACTTGTCTCTAAGGGGATATTGCTGCCTCGGGCACCATATGGTCCGTCTCCTGTGAGTCTAGATTTTTGAATATGACGCGAAACTGATAGTTTATTGTAACGTTCAGGGCTCCTAATGACGATGGAACACTCAAATTGCGTAGAGATAAAATACATCGTCCTCCAGCCGACTTGCCTACACGGGGATATTACTGCCTCGGCCACCATATGGTCCGTCTCCTGTGAGGTTAGATTATCGAATCCGACGCAAAACTGATAGTTAATTGTAACGCTCACGGCCTCCTAATGACGATGGAACACTCAAATTGCGTCGAGACTCAATACATCGTTCTCCAGCCGACTTGTCTGCAAGGGTCTGTTGCTGCCTCTGGCACCTTATGGTCGTACTCCTGTGAGTCTAGATTTTCGAATCCGACGCGAAACTGATAGTTAATTGTAACATTCAGGGCCTCCTAATGACGATGGAACACTCAAATTGCGTCGAGATTCAATACATCGTCCTCCAGCCGACTTGTCGCCAAGGGTCTATTGTTGCCTCGGTCACCATATGGTCCGTCTCCTGTGAGTCTAGAATTTCGAATCCGACGCAAAACTGATAGTTGTTAGTAACGTTCAGGACCTCCTAATGACGATGGAACACTCAAAAATCGTCGAGATTCAACACATCGTCCTCCAGCCGACTTGTCTCGAAGGGTCTATTGCTGCCTCGGGCACCTTATCGTCGTTTTCCTGTGAGTCTAGATTTTCGAATCCGACGCAAAACTGAGAGTTAACTGTAACGTTCAGGGCCTCCTAATGACGATGGAACACTCAAATTGCGTCGAGATTCAATACATCGTCCTCAAGCCGACTTGTCTCTAAGGGGATATTGCTGCCTCGGGCACCATATGGTCCGTCTCCTGTGAGTCTAGATTTTCGAATATGACGCGAAACTGATAGTTTATTGTAACGTTCAGGGCCTCCTAATGACAATGGAACACTCAAATTGCGTCGAGATTCAATACATCGTCCTCCAGCCGACTTGTCTCCAAGGTTCTATTGCTGAAGCGGGCTCCTTATGGTCGTTCTCCTGTGAGTCTAGATTTTCGAATCCGACGCAAGCCTGATAGTAAATTGTAACGTTCAGGGCCTCCTAATGACGATGGAACACTCAAATTGCGTCGAGATTCCATACATCGTCCTCCAGCCGACTTGTCTCCAAGGGGATATTTCTGCCTCGGGCACCATATGGTCCGTCTCCTGTGAGTCTAGATTTTCGAATCCGACGCAAAACTGATAGTTAATTGTAACGTTCAGGGCCTCCTAATGACGATGGAACACTCAAATTGCGTCGCGATTCAATACATCGTCCTCCAGCCGACTAGTTTCCAAGGGCTCTATTGTTGCCTCGGGCGCCTTTTGATCTTTCTCCTGTGAGTCTAGATTAACGAATCCGACGCAAAACTGATAGTTAATTGCAACGCTCACGGCCCCCTAATGACGATGGAACACTCAAATTGCGTCGAGATTCAATACATCGTTCTCCAGCCGACTTGTCTGCAAGGGTCTGTTGCTGCCTCTGGCACCTTATGGTCGTACTCCTGTGAGTCTAGATTTTCGAATCCAACGGGAAACTGATAGTTAATTTTAACATTCAGGGCCTCCTAATGACGAAGGAACACTCAAATTGCGTCGAGATTCCATACATCGTCCTCCAGCCGACTTGCCTCCAGCGGGATATTTCTGCCTCGGGCACCATATGGTCCGTCTCCTGTGAGTCTAGATTCTCGAATCCGACCCAAAACTGATAGTTAATTGTAACATTCAGGGCCTCCTAATGACGATGGAACACTCAAATTGCGTCGCGATTCAATGCATCGTCCTCCAGCCGACTTTTCTCCAAGAGTCTATTGCTGCCTCTGGCACCTTATGGTTGTGCTCCTGTGAGTCTAGATTTTCGAATCCGACGCGAAGCTCATAGTTAATAGTAACGTTCAGGGCATCCTAATGACGATGGAACCCTCATATTGCGTCGAGATTCAACACATCGTCCTTCAGGCGACATGTCTCCGAGGGTCTATTGCTACCTCGGCACCTTATGGTCGTTCCCCTCTGAGTCTACATTTTCGAATCCGACGCAAAACTGATAGTTAATTGTAACGTTCAGGGCCTCCCACTGACGATGGAACACTCAAGTTGCGTCGCGATTCAATACATCGTCCGCCAGCTGATTAGTTTCCAAGGGCTCTATTGTTGCCTCGGGCGCCTTTTGATCTTTCTCCTGTGAGTCTAGATTCTCGAATCCGACCCAAAACTGATAGTTAATTGTAACATTCAGGGCCTCCTAATGACGATGGAACACTCAAATTGCGTCGCGATTCAATGCATCGTCCACCAGCCGACTTTTCTCCAAGAGTCTATTGCTGCCTCTGGCACCTTATGGTCGTGCTCCTGTGAGTCTAGATTTTCGAATCCGACGCGAAACTGATAGTTAACAGTAACGTTCAGGGCATCCTAATGACGATGGAATCCTCAAATTGCGTCGAGATTCAACACATCGTCCTTCAGGCGACATGTCTCCGAGGGTCTATTGCTACCTCGGGCACCTTATGGTCGTTCCCCTCTGAAGCTACATTTTCGAATCCGACGCAAAACTGATAGTTAATAGTAACGTTCAGGGCCTCGTAATGACGATGGAACACTCAAATTGCGTCGGGATTCAATACAACGACCACCAGCCGACTTGTCTTCAAGGGGATATTGCTGCCTCGGGCACCTTATGGTCGTTCACCTTTGAGACAAGATTTTCGAATCCGACGCAAAACTGATAGTTAATTGTAACGTTCAGGGCCTCCTAATGACGATGGAACACTCAAATTGCGTCGAGATTCCATACATCGTCCTCCAGCCGACTTGTCTCCAAGGGGATATTTCGGCCTCGGGCACCATATGGTCCGTCTCCTGTGAGTCTAGATTCTCGAATCCGACCCAAAACTGATAGTTAATTGTAACATTCAGGGCCTCCTAATGACGATGGAACACTCAAATTGCGTCGAGATTAAATACATCGTTCTCCAGCCGACTTGTCTGCAAGGGTCTGTTGCTGCCTCTGGCACCTTATGGTCGTACTCCTGTGAGTCTAGATTTTCGAATCCGACGCGATACTGATAGTTAATTGTAACATTCAGGGCCTCCTAATGACGATGGAACACTCAAATTGCGTCGAGATTCAATACATCGTCCTCCAGCCGACTTGTCGCCAAGGGTCTATTGTTGCCTCGGTCACCATATGGTCCGTCTCCTGTGAGTCTAGAATTTCGAATCCGACGCAAAACTGATAGTTATTAGTAACGTTCAGGACCTCCTAATGACGATGGAACACTCAAAAATCGTCGAGATTCAACACATCGTCCTCCAGCCGACTTGTCTCGAAGGGTCTATAGCTGCCTCGGGCACCTTATCGTCGTTTTCCTATGAGTCTAGATTTTTGAATCCGACGCAAAACTGAGAGTTAACTGTAACGTTCAGGGCCTCCTAATGACGATGGAACACTCAAATTGCGTCGAGATTCAATACATCGTCCTCAAGCCGACTTGTCTCTAAGGGGATATTGCTGCCTCGGGCACCATATGGGCCGTCTCCTGTGAGTCTAGATTTTCGAATCCGACGCAAAACTGATAATTAATTGTAACGTTCAGGGCATCCTAATGACGATGGAACCCTCAAATTGCGTCGACATTCAACACATCGTCCTTCAGGCGACATGTCTCCGAGGGTCTATTGCTACCTCGGGCACCTTATGGTCGTTCCCCTCTGAGTCTACATTTTCGAATCCGACGCAAAACTGATAGTTAATTGTAACGTTCAGGGCCTCCTAATGACGATGGAACACTCAAATTGCGTCGAGATTCCATACATCGTCCTCCAGCCGACTTGTCTCCAAGGGGATATTTCTGCCTCGGGCGCCTTTTGATCGTTCTCCTGTGAGTCTAGATTATCGAATCCGACGCAAAACTGATAGTTAATTGTAATGCTCACGGCCTCTTAATGACGATGGAACACTCAAATTGCGTAGTGATAAAATACATCGTCCTCCAGCCGACTTGCCTACACGGGGATATTACTGCCTCGGCCACCATATGGTCCGTCTCCTGTGAGGTTAGATTATCGAATGCGACGCAAAACTGATAGTTAATTGTAACGTTCAGGGCCTCCTAATGACGATGGAACACTCAGATTGCGTCGAGTTTAATACATCATCCTCCAGCCGACTTGTCTCCAAGGTGATATTGCTGCCTCGGGCACCTTATGGTCGTGCTCCTGTGAGTCTAGATTTTCGAATCCGACGCGGAACTGATAGTGAATTGTAACGTTCAGGGCCTCCTAATGACGATGGAACACTCAAATTGCGTCGAGATTCGATACATCGTCCTCCAGCCGACTTTTCTCCAAGGGGCAATTGCTGCCGCGGGCTCCTTATTGTCGTTCTCCTGTGAGTCTAGATTATCGAATCCGACGCAAAACTGATAGTAAATTGTAACGTTCAGGGCATCCTAATGACGATGGAACACTCAAATTGCGTCGAGATTCAATACATCGTCCTCCAGGCGACTTGTCTCCGAGGGTCTATTGGTACCTCGGGCACCTTATGGTCGTTCCCCTCTGAGTGTTCATTTTGGAATCCGACGCAAAACAGATAGTTAATTGTAACGTTCAGGGCCTCCTAATGACGATGGAACACTCAAATTGCGTCGCGATTCAATGCATCATCACCCAGCCGACTTTTCTCCAAGGGTCTATTGCTGCCTCTGGCCCCTTATGGTCGTTCTCCTGTGAGTCTAGATTTTCGATTCCGAAGCGAAACTGACAATTAATTGTAACGTTCAGGGCATCCTATTGTCGATAGAAAACTCAAATTGCGTCGAGATACAATACATCGACCTCCAGCCGACTTGTCTCCAAGGGGATATTGCTGCCTCGGGCACCTTATAGTCGTTCTCCTGTGAGTCTAGGTTTTCGAATCCGACGCAAAACTAATGGTTAATTGTAACTTTCAGGGCCTCCTAATGACGATGGAACACTCAAATTACGTCCAGATTCAATACATCGTCTTCCAGCCGACTTGTCGCCAATGGTCTATTGTTGCCTCGGTCACCATATGGTCCGTCTCCTGTGAGTCTACAATTTCGAATCCGACGCAAAACTGATAGTTAATAGTAACGTTCAGGACCTCCTAATGACGATGGAACACTCAAAAATCGTCGAGATTTAACACATCGTCCTCCAGCCGACTTGTCTCGAAGGGTCTATTGCAGCGTCGGGCACCTTATCGTCGTTTTCCTGTGAGTCTAGATTGTCGAATCCGACGCAAAGCTGAGACTCAATTGTAACGTTCAGGGCCTCCTAATGACGATGGAACACTCAAATTGCGTCGAGATTCAATACATCGTCCTCAAGCCGACTTGTCTCTAAGGGGATATTGCTGCCTCGGGCACCATATGGTCCGTCTCCTGTGGGTCTAGATTTTCGAATATGACGCGAAACTGATAGTTTATTGTAACGTTCAGGGCCTCCTAATGACGATGGAACACTTAAATTGCGTCGTGATTCAATACATCGTCCTCCAGCCGACTTGTCTCCAAGGTTCTATTGCTGCCGCGGGCTCCTTATGGTCGTTCTCCTGTGAGTCTAGATTTTCGAATCCGACGCAAAACTGATAGTAAATTTTAACGTTCAGGGCATACTAATGACGATGGAACACTCAAATTGCGCCGAGATTCAATACATCGTCCCCCAGGCGTCTTGTCTCCGAGGGTCTATTGATACCTCGGGCACCCTATGGTCGTTCTCCTCTGAGTCTACATTTTCAAATCCGACGAAAAACTGATAGTTACTTGTAAAGTTCAGGGCCTCCTAATGACGATAGAACACTCAAATTGCGTCGAGATTAAATACAACCTCCTCCAGCCGACTTGCTTACACGGGGATATTGCTGCCTCGGCCACCATATGGTACGTCTCCTGTGAGGTTAGATTTTGGAAACCGACGCAAAACCGATAGTTAATTGTAACTTTCAGTCCCTCCTAATGACAATGGAACACTCAAATTGCGTCGAGATTCAATTCATCGTCCTTCAGCCGACTTGTCCCCAAGGGTCTATTGCTGCCACGGGTACCTTATGGTCGCTCTCCTGTGAGTCAACATTTTCGAATCCGACGCAAAACTGATAGTAAATTGTAACGTTCAGGGCATCCTAATGACGATGGAACACTCAAATTGCGTCGAGAATCAATACATCGTCCTCCAGGCGACTTGTCTCCGGTGGTCTATTGCTTCCTCGGGCACGTTATGGTCGTTCTCCTCTGTGTGTTTATTTTCGAATCCGACGCAAAAATGGTAGTTAATTGAAACGCTCAGGGCCTCCTAATGACGATGGAACACTCAAATTGCGTCGAGATTAAATTCATCGTCCTCCAGCCGACTTGCCTACAAGGGGATATTGCTGCCTCGGGCAACATATGGTCCGTCTCCTGTGAGTCTAAATTTTCGAATCCGACGCTAAACTAAAAGTTAATTATAAGGTTCAGGGCCTCCTAATGACGATGGAACACTCAAATTGCCTCGAGATTCAATACATCGTCCACCAGCCGACATGTCTCCAAGGATCTATGGCTGCCTCTGGCACCTTGTGCTCGTGCTCCTGTGAGTCTAGATTTTCGAATCCGACGCGAAACTGATAGTTAAATATACCGTTCAGGGCCTCCTAATGACGATGGAACACTGAAATTGCGTCGAGATTCAATACATCGTCCTCCAGCCGACTTGTCTCCAAGGGGATACTGCTGCCTCGGGCCTCTTATGGTCGTTCTCCCTTGAGTCTAGATTTTCGCATCCGACGCAAAACTGATAGTTAATTGTAACGTTCAGGGCCTCCTAATGACGATCCAACACTCAAATTGCGTCGAGATTAAATAGATCGTCCTCCAGCCGACTTGCCTCCATGGGGATATTGCTGTCTCGGGCACCATATGCTCCGACTCCTGTGAGTCTAGATTTTCGAATCCGACGCGAAACTGATAGTTAATTGTAAAGTTCAGGGCCTCCTAATGACGATCCAACACTCAAATTGCGTCGCGATTCAATACATCGCCCTCCAGCCGACTTGTTTCCAAGGGTCTATTGTTGCCTCGGGCGCCTTTTGATCGTTCTCATGTGAGTCTAGATTATCGAATCCGACGCAAAGCTGATAGTTAATTGTTACGGTCACGGCCTCCTAATGACGATGGAACACTCAAATTGCGTCGAATTCAATACATCGTCCTCCAGCCGATTTGTCTCCAAGGGTCTATTGCTGCTTCTGGCACCTTACGATCGTGCTCCTGTGAGTCTAGATTTTCAAATCCGACCGGAAACCGATAGTTAATTATAACGTTCAGGGCCTCCTAATGACGATGGAACACTCAAATTGCGTCGAGATTCAACACATCGTCCTCAAGCCGACTTGTCTCCAAGGGGATATTGCTGCCTCGGGCACCATATGGTCCGTCTCCTGTGATTCTAGATTTTCGAATACGACGCGAAACTGATATTTAATTGTAACGTTCAGGGTCTCCTAATGACGATGTAACACTCAAATTGCGTCGAGATTCAATACATCGTCCTACAGACGACTTGTCTCCGAGTGTCTATTGCTACCTCGGGAACCTTATGGTCGTTCTCCTCTGAGTCTACATTTTCAAATGCGACGCAAAACTGATAGTTAATTGTAACGTTCAGGGCCTCCTAATGACGATGCAACACTCAAATTGCGTCGAGATTCAATACATCGTCCTCAAGCCGACTTGTCTCCAAGGGGATATTGCTGCCTCGGGCACCATATGGTCCATCTCCTGTGAGTCTAGATTATCGAATCAGACGCGAATCTGATAGTTAATTGTAACGTTCAGGGCCTCCTAATGACGATGCAACACTCAAATTGCGTCGAGATTCAATACATCGTCCTCCAGCCGACTTGTTTCCAAGGGTCTATTGTTGCCTCGGGCGCCTTTGATCGTTCTCCTTTGAGGCTAGATTATCGAATCCGACGCAAAACTGATAGTTAATTGTAAAGTTCACGGCCCCCTAATGACAATGGAACACTCAATTTGCGTCGAGATTCAATACATCGTCCTCCAGCCGATTTGTTTCCAAAGGTCTATTGCTGCATCTGACACCTTATGATGTTGCTCCTGTCAGTTTAGATTTTCGAATCCGACGCGAATCTGATAGTTAATTACACCTTTCAGGGCCTCCTAATGACGATGGGACACTCAAACTACGTCGAGATTCAATACATCGTCCTCAAGCCGACTTGTCTCCAAGGGGATATTGCTGGCTCGGGCACCATATGGTCCGTCTCCTGTGAGACTACATTTTCGAATCCGACGCAAAATTGATGGTCAATTGTAACGTTCAGGGCCTCGTAATGACGATGGAACACTCAAGTTGCGTCGAGATTAAATACATCGTCCTCCAGCCGACTTGCCTACAAGGGAATATTGCTGCCTCGGACACCTTATGGTCGTTCTCCTGTGAGTCTAGATTTTCGAATCCGACGCAAAATAGGATGGTTCATTGTAACGTTAATGGCCTCCTAATGACGATGGAACACTCAAATTGCGTCGAGATTCAGTACATTGTCCTCCAGCCGACTTGTCTCCAAGGCGATGTTGCTATATCGGGCCTCTCATGGTGGTTCTACAGTGAGTCTAGATTTTCAAATCCGACGCAAAACTGATTGTTAATTGTAACGTTCAGGGCCCCCTAATGACGATGGAACACTCAAATTGCATCGCGATTCAATGCATCGTCCCACAGCCGACTTTCCTCCAAGGGTCTATTGCTGCCTCTGGCACCTTATGGTCGTACTCCTGTGAGTCGAGATTTTCGAATCCGACGCGAAACTGATTGTTAATTGTAACGTTCAGGGCATCCTAATGACGATGGAAAACTCAAATTGCGTCGAGATTCAATACATCGTCCTCAAGCCGACTTGCCTGCAAGGGTCTTTTGCTGCCTCTGGCACCTTATGGTCGTTTTGATGTGAGTCTAGATTTTCGATTCCGACGCTAAACTGAGAGTTAATTGTAACGTTCAGGGCCTCCAAATGTCGATGGAACACTCAAATTGCGTCGAGATTCAATACATCGTCCTCAGGCCGACTCTTCTCCAAGGGTCTATTGCTGCCTCTGGGACATTATGGTCGTGCTCCTGTGAGTATAGATTTTTCGAATCCGACGCGAAACTGATAGTTAATTGTAACGTTCAGGGCATCCTAATGTCGATGGAACACTCAAATTGCGTCGAGATTCAATACATCGTCCTCAAGGCGACTTGTCTCCGAGGGTCTATTGCTGCCTCGGGCACCCTATGGTCGTTCTCCTCTGAGTCTACATTTTCGAATCCGACGCAAAACTGATAGTTAATTGTAACGTGCAGGGCCTCCTAATAACGATGGAACACTCAAATTGCGTAGAGATTCAATAGATCGACCTCCAGCCGACTTGTCTCCAAGGGGATATTGCTGCCTCGGGCACCTTATGGTCGTTCTCCTGTGAGTGTAGATTTTCGAATCCGACGCAAAACTGTTGGTTAATTGTAACGTTCAGAGCCTCCTAATGGCGATGGACAACTCAAATTGCGTCGAGATTCAATACATCGTCCTCCAGCCGACTTGTCTCCAAGGGGATACTGCTGCCTCGGGCACCTTAGGGTCGTTGTCCTGTGAGTCTAGATTTTCGAATCCGACGAAAACTGATAGTTAATTGTAACGTTCAGGGCCTCGTAATGACGATGGAACACTCAAGTTGCGTCGAGATTAAATACATCGTCCTCCAGCCGACTTGCCTACAAGGGGATATTGCTGCCTCGGGCACCATATGTTCCGTCCCCTGTGAGTGTAGATTTTCGAATCCGACGCAAAACTGATAGTTAATTGTAACGTTCAGGGAATCCTAATGACGATGGAACACTCAAATTGCGTCGCGATTCAATACTTCGTCTATCAGCCTACTTGTTTCCAAGGGTCTATTGTTGCCTCGGGCGCCTTTTTAACGTTCTCCTGTGAGTCTAGATTATCGAATCCGACGCGAAACTGATAGTTAATTATAACGATCTTGGCCTCCTAATTACGTTGGAACACTCGAATTCCGTCGGGATTCAATACATCGTCCTGCAGCCGACTTGTCTCCAAGGGGATATTGCTGCCTCGGGCACCTTATTTTCCTTCTCCTGTGAGTCTAGATTTCCGAATCCGAGGCAAAACTGATATTTCAGTACCTCCTAATGACGATGGAACATTCACATTGCGTCGAGATTCAAATCATCGTCCTTCAGCCGACTTGTCTCCAAGGGTCTATTGCTGCCTCGGGCATCTTATGGTCGTTCTTTTATGAGTCTAAATTTTCGAATCCGACGCAAAACTGATACTTAACTGTAACGTTCAGGGCCTCCTAATGACGATGTAACACTCAAATTGCGTCGAGATTCAATACATCGTCCTACAGACGACTTGTTTCCAAGGGTCTATTGTTGCCTCGGGCGCCTTTTGATCGAACTGATGTGAGTCTAGATTATCGAATCCGACGCAAAGCTGATAGTTAATTGTTACGTTCACGTCCTCCTAATGACGATGGAACACTCAAATTGCGTCGAATTCAATACATCGTCCTCCAGCCGATTTGTCTCCAAGGGTCTATTGCTGCTTCTGGCACCTTATGATCGTGCTCCTGTGAGTCTAGATTTTCAAATCCGACCGGAAGCTGATAGTTAATTATAACGTTCAGGGCCTCCTAATGACGATGTAACACTCAAATTGCGTCGAGATTCAATACATCGTCCTCAAGCTGACTTATCTCCAAGGGGATATTGCTGCCTCGGGCACCATATGGTCCGTCTCCTGTGAGTCTAGATTTTCGAATACGACGCGAAACTGACATTTAATTGTAACGTTCAGGGCCTCCTAATGACGATGTAACGCTCAAATTGCGTCGAGATTCAATACATCGTCCTACAGACGACTTGTCTCCGAGTGTCTATTGCTACCTCGGGAACCTTATGGTCGTTCTCCTCTGAGTCTACATTTTCAAATCCGACGCAAAACTGATAGTTAATTGTAACGTTCAGGGCCTCCTAATGACGATGGAACACTCAAATTGCGTCGAGATTCAATACATCGTCCTCAAGCCGACTTGTCTCCAAGGGGATATTGCTGCCTCGGGCACCATATGGTCCGTCTCCTGTGAGTCTAGATTATCGAATCAGACGCGAATCTGATAGTTAATTGTAACGTTCAGGGCCTCCTAATGACGATGGAACACTCAAATTGGGTCGAGATTCAATACATCGTCCTCCAGCCGACTTGTTTCCAAGGGTCTATTGTTGCCGCGTGCGCCTTTGATCGTTCTCCTTTGAGGCTAGATTATCGAATCCGACGCAAAACTGATAGTTAATTGTAACGTTCACGGCCCCCTAATGACGATGGAACACTCAAATTGCGTCAAGATTCAATACATCGTCCTCCAGCCGATTTGTCTCCAAGGGTCTATCGCTGCATCTGGCACCTTATGATCTTGCTCCTGTGAGTTTATATTTTCGAATCCGACGCGAATCTGATAGTTAATTACACCTTTCAGGGCCTCCTAATGACGATGGGACACTCAAACTACGTCGAGATTCAATACATCGTCCTCCAGCCGACTTGCCTACAAGGGGATATTGCTGCCTCGGGCACCATATGGTCCGTCCCCTGTGAGCCTAGATTTTCGAATCCGACGCAAAACTGATAGTTAATTGTAAGGTTCAGGGCCTCCTAATGACGATGGAACACTCAAATTGCGTCGCGATTCAATACATCGGCCTCCAGCCGACTTGTTTCCAAGGGTCTATTGTTGCCTCGGGCCCCTTTTGATCGTTCTCCTGTGAGTATAGATTATCGAATCCGACGCAAAACTGATAGTTAATTGTAACGTTCACGGCCCCCTAAGGGCGATGGAACACTCAAATTGCGTCGAGATTCAATACATCGTCCTCCAGCCGACTTGTCTCCAATCGAATATTGCTGCCTCGGACACCTTATGGTCGTTCTCCTGTGAGTCTAGATTTTCGAATCCGACGCAAAATAGGATGGTTAATTGTAACGTTAATGGCCTCCTAATGACAATGGAACACTCAAATTGCGTCGAGATTCAGTACATTGTCCTCCAGCCGACTTGTCTCGAAGGCGATGTTAGTATCTCGGGTCTCTCATGGTCGTTCTACAGTGAGTCTAGATTTTCGAATCCGACGCAAAACTGATTGTTAATTGTAACGTTCAGGGCCTCCTAATGACGATGGAACACTCAAATTGCATCGCGATTCAATGCATCTTCCCACAGCCGACTTTTCTCCAAGGGTCTATTGCTGCCTCTGGCAACTTATGGTCGTACTCCTGTGAGTCGAGATTTTCGAATCCGACGCGAAACTGATTGTTAATTGTAACGTTCAGGGCATCCTAATGACGATGGAAAACTCAAATTGCGTCGAGATTCAATACATCGTCCTCCAGGCGACTTGTCTCCGAGGGTATATTGCTGCCTCGGGCACCTTATGGTCGTTCTCCTCTGAGTCTACATTTTCGAATCCGACGCAAAACTGATAGTTAATTGTTACGTTCAGGGCCTCCTAATGACGATGGAACACTCAAATTGCGTCGAGATTCAATACATCGTCCTCAGCCAACTTGTTTCCAAGGGTCTTATGATGCCTCGGGCGCCTTTTGATCGTTCTCCTGTGAGTCTAGATTATCGAATCCGACTGAAAACTGATAGTTAATTGTAACGTTCACGGTCTCCTAATTACGATGGAACACTCAAATTGCGTCGAGATTCAATATGTCGTCCTACAGCCGAGTTGTCTCCAAGGGCACCATATGGTCCGTCTCCTGTGAGTCTAGATTATCGAATCCGACGCAAAACTGATAGTTAATTGTAACGTTCACGGTCTCCTAATTACGATGGAAAACTCAAATTGCGTCGAGATTCAATACGTCGTCCTCCAGCCGACTTGTCTCCGAGGGTCTATTCTGCCTCGGGCACCATATGGTCCGTCTCCCGTGAGTCTAGATTTTCGAATCCGACGCAAAACTGATAGTTAATTGTAACGTTCAGGGCCTCCTAATGACGATGGAACACTCAAATTGCGTCGAGATTCAATACATCGTCCTCCAGCCGACTTGTCTCCAAAGGGATATTGCTGCCTCGGGCACCTTATTTTCCTTCTCCTGAAAGTCTAGGTTTTCGAATCCCAGGCATAACTAATAGTTCAGTACCTCCTAATGACGATGGAACACTCAAATTGCGTCGAGAATCAATTCATCGTCCTCAAGGCGACTTGTCTCCGAGGATCTATTGCTGCCTCGGGCACATAATGGTCGTTCTCCTCTGAGCTTACATTTTCGAATCCGACGCAAAACTGATAATTAATTGTAACGTTCAGGGCCTCCTAATGACGATGGAACACACAAATTGCGTCGAGATTCAATACATCGACCTCCAGCCGACTTGTCTCCAAGGGGATATTGCTGCCTCGGGCACCTTATGGTCGTTCTCCTGTGAGTCTAGATTTTCGAATCTAACGCAAAACTGATAGTTAATTGTAACGTTCAGGGCCTCCTAATGACGATGGGACACTCAAATTGCGTCGAGATTAAATACATCGTCCTCCAGCCGACTTGCCTCCAGAGGGATATGGTTGCCCCGGGCACCATATGGTGCGTCTCCTGTGAGTCTAGATTTTCGACTCCGACGCAAAACTGATAGTTAATTGTAAAGTTCAGGGCCTCCTAATGACGATGGAACACTCAAATTGCGTCGAGATTCAATACATCGTCCTCCAGACGACTTGTTTCCAAGGGTCTGTTGGTGCCTCGGGCGCCTTTTGATCGTGCTCCTGTGAGTCTAGATTTTCGAATCCGACGCGAAACTGATAGTTAATTATAACGATCTTGGCCTCCTAATTACGTTGGAACACTCGAATTCCGTCGGGATTCAATACATCGTCCTGCAGCCGACTTGTCTCCAAGGGGATATTGCTGCCTCGGGCACCTTATTTTCCTTCTCCTGTGAGTCTAGATTCCCGAATCCGAGGCAAAACTGATAGTTCAGTACCTCCTAATGACGATGGAACATTCACATTGCGTCGAGATTCAAATCATCGTCCTTCAGCCGACTTGTCTCCAAGGGTCTATTGCTGCCTCGGGCATCTTATGGTCGTTCTTTTATGAGTCTAAATTTTCGAATCCGACGCAAAACTGATACTTAACTGTAACGTTCAGGGCCTCCTAATGACGATGTAACACTCAAATTGCGTCGAGATTCAATACATCGTCTTACAGACGACTTGTTTCCAAGGGTCTATTGTTGCCTCGGGCGCCTTTTGATCGTTCTGATGTGAGTCTAGATTATCGAAACCGACGCAAAGCTGATACTTAATTGTTACGTTCACGTCCTCCTAATGACGATGGAACACCTAAATTGCGTCGAATTCAATACATCGTCCTCCAGCCGATTTGTCTCCAAGGGTCTATTACTGCTTCTGGCACCTTATGATCGTGCTCCTGTGAGTCTAGATTTTCAAATCCGACCGGAAGCTGATAGTTAATTATAACGTTCAGGGCCTCCTAATGACGATGTAACACTCAAATTGCGTCGAGATTCAATACATCGTCCTCAAGCTGACTTATCTCCAAGGGTCTATTGCTGCCTCTGGCACCTTAAGGTCGTGCTCCTGTGAGTCTAGTTTTTCCAATCCGACGCAAAACTGATAGTTAACTGTAATGTTCAGGGCCTAATAATGACGATGGAAAACTCAAATTGCGTCGAGATTCAATACGTCGTCCTCCAGCCGACTTGTCTCCGAGGGTCTATTCTGCCTCGGGCACCATATGGTCCGTCTCCCGTGAGTCTAGATTTTCGAATCCGACGCAAAACTGATAGTTAATTGTAACGTTCAGGGCCTCCTAATGACGATGGAACACTCAAATTGCGTCGAGATTCAATACATCGTCCTCCAGCCGACTTGTCTCCAAAGGGATATTGCTGCCTCGGGCACCTTATTTTCCTTCTCCTGAAAGTCTAGGTTTTCGAATCCGAGGCATAACTAATAGTTCAGTACCTCCTAATGACGATGGAACACTCAAATTGCAGCGAGAATCAATTCATCGTCCTCAAGGCGACTTGTCTCCGAGGATCTATTGCTGCCTCGGGCACATTATGGTCGTTCTCCTCTGAGCCTACATTTTCGAATCCGACGCAAAACTGATAATTAATTGTAACGTTCAGGGCCTCCTAATGACGATGGAACACTCAAATTGCGTCGAGATTCAATACATCGACCTCCAGCCGACTTGTCTCCAAGGGGATATTGCTGCCTCGGGCACCTTATGGTCGTTCTCCTGTGAGTCTAGATTTTCGAATCTAACGCAAAACTGATAGTTAATTGTAACGTTCAGGGCCTCCTAATGACGATGGGACACTCAAATTGCGTCGAGATTAAATACATCGTCCTCCAGCCGACTTGCCTCCAGAGGGATATTGTTGCCCCGGGCAATATATGGTGCGTCTCCTGTGAGTCTAGATTTTCGAATCCGACGCAAAGCTGATAGTTAATTGTAAAGTTCAGGGCCTCCTAATGATGATGGAACACTCAAATTGCGTCGAGATTCAATACATCGTCCTCCAGACGACTTGTTTCCAAGGGTCTGTTGGTGCCTCGGGCGCCTTTTGATCGTGCTCCTGTGAGTCTAGATTTTCGAATCCGACGCGAAACTGATAGTTAATTGTAACGTTTCTGGGCCTCCTAATGACGATGGAACACTCAAATTGCATCGAGATTCAATACATCGTCCTCCATCCGACTCGTCTCCAAGGCTCTACTGCTGCCTCAGGCACCATATGGTCTGTCTCCTGTGAGTCGAGATTTTCGAATCCGACGCAAAACTGATAGTTAATTGTATCGATCAGAGCCTCCAAATGACGATGGAACACTGAAGTTGCGTCGAGATTCAATACGTCGGCCTCCAGCCAACTTGCCTCCAAGGGTGTATTGCTGCATCGGGCACCTTGTGGTCGTTCTCCTGTGAGTCTAGATTTTCGAATCCGACGCAAAGCTGATAGTTAATTGTAACGTTCAGGGCATCCTAATGACGATGGAACTCTCAGATTGCGTCAATATTCAATACAACGTCCTCCAGCCGACTTGTCTCCAAGGGGATATTGCTGCCTCGGTCACCTTATGGTCGGTCTCCTGTAAGTCTAGATTTTCGAATCCGACGCAAAACTGATAGTTAATTGTAATGTTCTGGGCCTCCTAATGACGATGGAACACGCAAATTGCGTCGAGATTCAATACATCGCCTTCCAGCCGACTTGTCTCAAAGGGTCTATTGCTGCCTCGGTCACCATATGGTCCGCTTTATGTGAGTCTAGAATTTCGAATCCGGCGCAAAACTGAGAGTGAATTGTAACGTTCAGGGCCTCCTAATGACGATGGAACACTCAAATTGCGTCGAGTTTCAATACATCGTCCTCAAGCCGACTTGTCTCCAAGGGTCTATTGCTGCCTCTGGCACCTTAATGTCGTGCTCCTGTGAGTCTAGTTTTTCGAATCCAACTCAAAACTGATAGTGAACTGTAAAGTTCAGGGCCTCCTAATGACGATGGAACACTCAAATTGCGTCGAGATTCAATACATCGTCCTCCAGCCGACTTGTCTCCAAAGGGATATTGCTGCCTCGGGCACCTTTTTTTCCTTCTCCTGTAAGTCTAGGTTTTCGAATCCGAGGCAAAACTGATATTACAGTACCTCCTAATGACGATGGAACACTCAAATTGCGTCGAGATTCAATACATCGTCCTCAAGGCGACTTGACTCCGAGGGTCTATTGCTGCCTCGGGCACATTATGGTCGTTCTCCTCTGAGTCTACATTTTCGAATCCGACGCAAAACTGATAGTTAATTGTAACGTTCAGGGCCTCCTAATGACGATGGAACACTCAAATAGCGTCGAGATTCAATACATCGACCTCCAGCCGACCTGTCTCCAAGGGGATATTGCTGCCTCGGGCACCTTATTGTCGTTCTCCTGTGAGTCTAGATTTTCGAATCCGACGCCAAACTGATAGTTAATTGTAACGTTCATGGCCTCCTAATGACGATGGAACACTCAAATTGCGTCGAGATTAAATACATCGTCCTCCAGCTGACTTGCCTCCAGAGGGATTTTGTTGTCTCGGGCACCATATGGTGCGTCTCCTGTGAGTCTAGATTTTCGAATCCGACGCATAACTGATAGTTAATTGTAACATTCAGGGCATCCTAATGACGATGGAACTCTCAGATTGCGTCGATATTCAATACAACGTCCTCCAGCCGACTTGTCTCCAAGGGGATATTGCTGCCTCGGTCACCTTATGGTCGGTCTCCTGTAAGTCTAGATTTTCGAATCCGACGCAAAACTGATAGTTAATTTTAATGTTCTGGGCCTCCTAATGACGATGGAACACGCAAATTGCGTCGAGATTCAATACATCGTCTTCCAGCCGACTTGTCTCAAAGGGTCTATTGCTGCCTCGGTCACCATATGGTCCGCTTCCTGTGAGTCTAGAATTTCGAATCCAACGCAAAACTGATAGTGAACCGTAATGTTCAGGGCCTCCTAATGACGATGGAACACTCAAATTGCGTCGAGATTCAATACATAGTCGTCCAGCCGACTTGTCTCCAAGGGGATATTGCTGCCTCGGGCACATTAGGGTCGTTCTCCTTTAAGTCTAGATTTTCGAATCCGACGCAAAACTGAGAGTCAATTGCAACTTTCAGGGCCTCCTAATGACGATGGAACACTTAAATTGCGTCGAGATTCAATACATCGTCCTTCAGCCGACTTGTCTTCAAGGGTCTATTGTTGCATCGGGCACCTTACGGACGTTCTTCTGTGAGTCTAGATTTTCGAATCCGACGCAAAACTGATAGTTAATTGTAACGTTCAGGGCCTCCTAATGACGATGGAACACTCAAATTGCGTCGCGATTCTATACATCGTCAATCAGCATACTTGTTTCCAAGGGTCTATTGTTGCCTCGGGTGCCATTTGGTCGCCCTCCTGTGAGTCTAGATTATCGAATCCGCCGCAACACTGATAGTTAATTGTAACGTTAACGGCCTCCTAATGAAGATGGAACACTCAAATTGCGTCGAGATTCAATACATCGTCCTCCTGCCGACTTGTCTCCAAGGGTCAATTGCTGCCTCTGGCACCCATTGGTCGTGCTCCTGTGAGTCTCGATTTTCGAATCTGACGCGAAACTGATAGTTAATTATAACAATCGTGGCCTCTTAATGACGATGGATCACTCAAATTGCGTCGAGATTCAATACATCGTCCTCCAGCCGACTTGACCCCAAGGGGATATTGCAGCCACGGGCACCTTATTTTCCTTCTCCTGTGAGTCCAGATTTTCAAATCCGACGCAAAACTGATAGTTAATTGTATTGTTCAGGGCCTCCTAATGACGATGGAGCATTCAAATTGCGTCGAGACTCAATACATCGTCCATCAGCCGACTTGTCTCCAAAGGATATATTGCTGCCTCGGTCACCTTATAGTCCGTCTCCTGTGAGTCTAGATTTTCGAATCCGACGAAAAAACTGATAGTTAATTGTAAAGTTCATGGTCTCCTAATGACGATGGAACACTCAAATTGCGTCGCGATTATATACATCGTCCTCCAGGCGATTTGTCTCCAAGGGGTCTATTAATGCCTGTGGCACCTAATGGTCGTTCTCCTGTGAGTCTAGATTTTCGAATCCGACGCAAAACTGATAGTTCAGTACCTCCTAATGACGATGGAACACACAAATAGCGTAGAGATTCAATACATCGTACTCTAGGCGACTTGTCTCCAAGGGGATATTGCTGCTTCGGACAACTAATGGTTGTTCTCCTGTGAGTCTAGATTTTCGAATCCGACGCAAAACCGATAGTTAATTGTACCGATCAGTGCCTCTCAATGACGATGGAACACTCAAATTGCGTCAAGATTCAATACATCGTCCTCCAGCCGACTTGTCTCCAAGGGGATATTGCAGCCTCGGTCACCTTATAGTCCGTCTCCTGTGAGTCTACATTTTCGAATCCAACGCAAAACTGATAGTTAATTGTAATGTTCAGGGCCTCCTAATGGCGATGGAACACGCAAATTGCGTCGAGATTCAATACATCGTCTTCCAGCCGACTTGTCTCAAAGGGTCTATTGCTGCCTCGGTCACCATATGGTCCGCTTCCTGTGAATCTAGAATTTCGAATCCGACGCAAAACTGAGAGTTAATTGTAACGTTCAGGGCTTCCTAATGACGATGGAACACTCAAATTGCGTCGAGTTTCAATACATCGTCCTCAAGCCGACTTGTCTCCAAGGGTCTATTGCTGCCTCTGGCACCATAAGGTCGTGCTCCTGTGAGTCTAGTTTTTCCAATCCGACGCAAAACTGATAGTTAACTGTAATGTTCAGGGCCTAATAATGACGATGGAAAACTCAAATTGCGTCGAGATTCAATACGTCGTCCTCCAGCCGACTTGTCTCCGAGGGTCTATTCTGCCTCGGGCACCATATGGTCCGTCTCCTGTGAGTCTAGATTTTCGAATCCGACGCAAAACTGATAGTTAATTGTAACGTTCAGGGCCTCCTAATGACGATGGAACACTCAAATTGCGTCGAGATTCAATACATCGTCCTCCAGCCGACTTGTCTCCAAAGGGATATTCCTGCCTCGGGCACCTTATTATCTTCTCCTGAAAGTCTAGGTTTTCGAATCCGAGGCATAACTAATAGTTCAGTACCTCCTAATGACGATGGAACACTCAAATTGCGTCGAGAATCAATTCATCGTCCTCAAGGCGACTTGTCTCCGAGGGTCTATTGCTGCCTCGGGCACATTATGGTCGTTCTCCTCTGAGCCTACATTTTCGAATCCGACGCAAAACTGATAATTAATTGTAACGTTCAGGGCCTCCTAATGACGATGGAACACTCAAATTGCGTCGAGATTCAATACATCGACCTCCAGCCGACTTGTCTCCAAGGGGATATTGCTGCCTCGGGCACCTTATGGTCGTTCTCCTGTGAGTCTAGATTTTCGAATCTAACGCAAAACTGATAGTTAATTGTAACGTTCAGGGCCTCCTAATGACGATGGGACACTCAAATTGCGTCGAGATTAAATACATCGTCCTCCAGCCGACTTGCCTCCAGAGGGATATTGTTGCCCCGGGCACCATATGGTGCGTCTCCTGTGAGTCTAGATTTTCGATTCCGACGCAAAACTGATAGTTAATTGTAAAGTTCAGGGCCTCCTAATGACGATGGAACACTCAAATTGCGTCGAGATTCAATACATCGTCCTCCAGACGACTTGTTTCCAAGGGTCTGTTGGTGCCTCGGGCGCCTTTTGATCGTGCTCCTGTGAGTCTAGATTTTCGAATATGACGCGAAACTGATAGTTAATTGTAACGTTTCTGGGCCTCCTAATGACGATGGAACACTCAAATTGCATCGAGATTCCATACATCGTCCTCCATCCGACTCGTCTAGAAGGCTCTATTGCTGCCTGGGGCACCATATGGTCTGTCTCCTGTGAGTCCAGATTTTCGAATCCGACGCAAAACTGATAGTTAATTGTATCGATCAGAGCCTCCAAATGACGATGGAACACTGAAGTTGCGTCGAGATTCAATACGTCGGCCTCCAGCCAACTTGCTTCCAAGGGTGTATTGCTGCATCGGGCACCTTGTGGTCGTTCTCCTGTGAGTCTAGATTTTCGAATCCGACGCATAACTGATAGTTAATTGTAACATTCAGGGCATCCTAATGACGATGTAACTCTCAGATTGCGTCGATATTCAATACAACGTCCTCCAGCCGACTTGTCTCCAAGGGGATATTGCTGCCTCGGTCACCTTATGGTCGGTCTCCTGTAAGTCTAGATTTTCGAATCCGACGCAAAACTGATAGTTAATTGTAATGTTCTGGACCTCCTAATGACGATGGAACACGCAAATTGCGTCGAGATTCAATACATCGTCTTCCAGCCGACTTGTCTCAAAGGGTCTATTGCTGCCTCGGTCACCATATGGTCCGCTTCCTGTGAGTCTAGAATTTCGAATCCGGCGCAAAACTGAGAGTGAATTGTAACGTTCAGGGCCTCCTAATGACGATGGAACACTCAAATTGCGTCGAGATTCAATACATCGACCTCCAGCCGACCTGTTTCCAAGGGGATATTGCTGCCTCGGGCACCTTATGGTCGTGCTCCTGTGAGTCTAGATTTTCGAATCCGACGCCAAACTGATAGTTAATTGTAACGTTCATGGCCTCCTAATGACGATGGAACACTCAAATTGCGTCGAGATTAAATACATCGTCCTCCAGCTGACTTGCCTCCAGAGGGATTTTGTTGTCTCGGGCACCATATGGTGCGTCTCCTGTGAGTCTAGATTTTCGAATCCGACGCATAACTGATAGTTAATTGTAACATTCAGGGCATCCTAATGACGATGGAACTCTCAGATTGCGTCGATATTCAATACAACGTCCTCCAGCCGACTTGTCTCCAAGGGGATATTGCTGCCTCGGTCACCTTATGGTCGGTCTCCTGTAAGTCTAGATTTTCGAATCCGACGCAAAACTGATAGTTAATTTTAATGTTCAGGGCCTCCTAATGACGATGGAACACGCAAATTGCGTCGAGATTCAATACATCGTCTTCCAGCCGACTTGTCTCAAAGGGTCTATTGCTGCCTCGGTCACCATATGGTCCGCTTCCTGTGAGTCTAGAATTTCGAATCCGGCGCAAAACTGAGAGTGAATTGTAACTTTCAGGGCCTCCTAATGACGATGGAACACTCAAATTGCGTCGAGTTTCAATACATCGTCCTCAAGCCGACTTGTCTCCAAAGGGATATTGCTACCTCGGGCACCTTATTTTCCTTCTCCTGTAAGTCTAGGTTTTCGAATCCGAGGCAAAACTGATATTACAGTACCTCCTAATGACGATAGAACACTCAAATTGCGTCGAGATTCAATACATCGTCCTCAAGGCGACTTGACTCCGAGGGTCTATTGCTGCCTCGGGCACATTATGGTCGTTCTCCTCTGAGTCTACATTTTCGAATCCGACGCAAAACTGATAGTTAATTGTAACGGTCAGGGCCTCCTAATGACGATGGAACACTCAAATTGCGTCGAGATTCAATACATCGACCTCCAGCCGACCTGTCTCCAAGGGGATATTGCTGCCTCGGGCACCTTATGGTCGTTCTCCTGTGAGTCTAGATTTTCGAATCCGACGCAAAACTGATAGTTAATTGTAACGTTCATGGCCTCCTAATGACGATGGAACACTAAAATTGCGTCGAGATTAAATACATCGTCCTCCAGCTGACTTGCCTCCAGAGGGATATTGCTGCCTCGGGCACCATATGGTCTGTCTCCTGTGAGTCTAGATTTTCGAATCCGACGCAAAACTGATAATGAATTGTATCGATCAGAGCCTCCCAATGACGATGGAACACTGAAGTTGCGTCGAGATTCAATACGTCGGCCTCCAGCAAACTTGCCTCCAAGGGTCTATTGCTGCATCGGGCACCTTGTGGTCGTTCTCCTGTGAGTCTAGATTTTCGAATCCGACGCATAACTGATAGTTAATTGTAACATTCAGGGCATCCTAATGACGATGGAACTCTCAGATTGCGTCGATATTCAATACAACGTCCTCCAGCCGACTTGTCTCCAAGGGGATATTGCTGCCTCGGTCACCTTATGGTCGGTCTCCTGTAAGTCTAGATTTTCGAATCCGACGCAAAACTGATAGTTAATTGTAATGTTCTGGGCCTCCTAATGACGATGGAACACGCAAATTGCGTCGAGATTCAATACATCGTCTTCCAGCCGACTTGTCTCAAAGGGTATATTGCTGCCTCGGTCACCTTAATGTCGTGCTCCTGTGAGTCTAGTTTTTCGAATCCAACGCAAAACTGATAGTTAACTGTAATGTTCAGGGCCTCCTAATGACGATGGAACACTCAAATTGCGTCGAGATTCAATACATCGTCCTCCAGCCGACTTGTCTCCAAAGGGATATTGCTGCCTCGGGCACCTTATTTTCCTTCTCCTGTAAGACTAGGTTTTCGAATCCGAGGCAAAACTGATATTACAGTACCTCCTAATGACGATGGAACACTCAAATTGCGTCGAGATTCAATACATCGTCCTCAAGGCGACTTGCCTCCGAGGGTCTATTGCTGCCTCGGGCACATTATGGTCGTTCTCCTCTGAGTCTACATTTTCGAATCCGACGCATAACTGATAGTTAATTGTAACATTCAGGGCATCCTAATGACGATGGAACACTCAAATTGCGTCGAGATTCAATACATCGACCTCCAGCCGACCTGTCTCCAAGGGGATATTGCTGCCTTGGGCACCTTATGGTCGTTCTCCTGTGAGTCTAGATTTACGAATCCGACGCAAAACTGATAATTAATTGTAATGTTCAGGGCCTCCTAATGACGACGGAACACTCGAATTGCGTCGAGATTCAATACATCGTCCTCAAGGCGACTTGACTCTGAGGGTCTATTGCTGCCTCGGGCACATTATGGTCGTTCTCCTCTGAGTCTACAATTTCGAATCCGACGCAAAACTGATAGTTAATTGTAACGTTCAGGGCCTCCTAATGACGATGGAACACTCAAATTGCGTCGAGATTCAATACATCGTCCTCCAGCCGACTTGTTTCCAAGGGTCTGTTGGTGCCTCGGGCGCCTTTTGATCGTGCTCCTGTGAGTCTAGATTCTCGAATCCGACGCATAACTGATAGTTAATTGTAACATTCAGGGCATCCTAATGACGATGGAACTCTCAGATTGCGTCGATATTCAATACATCGACCTCCAGCCGACCTGTCTCCAAGGGGATATTGCTGCCTCGGGCACCTTATGGTCGTTCTCCTGTGAGTCTAGATTTTCCAATCCGACGCAAAACTGGTAGTTAATTGTAACGTTCATGGCCTCCTAATGACGATGGAAGAAATAAATTGCGTCGAGATTAAATACATCGTCCTCCAGCTGACTTGCCTCCAGAGGGATATTGCTGCCTCGGGCACATTATGGTCGTTCTCCTCTGAGTCTACATTTTCGAATCCGACGCAAAACTGATAGTTAATTGTAACGTTCAGGGCCTCCTAATGACGATGGAACACTCAAATTGCGTCGAGATTCAATACATCGTCCTCCAGCCGACTTGTTTCCAAGGGTCTGTTGGTGCCTCGGGCGCCTTTTGATCGTGCTCCTGTGAGTCTAGATTCTCGAATCCGACGCATAACTGATAGTTAATTGTAACATTCAGGGCATCCTAATGACGATGGAACTCTCAGATTGCGTCGATATTCAATACATCGACCTCCAGCCGACCTGTCTCCAAGGGGATATTGCTGCCTCGGGCACCTTATGGTCGTTCTCCTGTGAGTCTAGATTTTCCAATCCGACGCAAAACTGGTAGTTAATTGTAACGTTCATGGCCTCCTAATGACGATGGAAGACATAAATTGCGTCGAGATTAAATACATCGTCCTCCAGCTGACTTGCCCCCAGAGGGATATTGTTGTCTCGGGCACCATATGGTGCGTCTCCTGTGAGTCTAGATTTTCGAATCCGACGCAAAACTCATAGTTAATTGTAACGTTCATGGCCTCCTAATGACGATGGAACACTCAAATGGCTTCGAGATTCAATACGTCGGCCACCAGCCAACTTGCCTCCAAGGGTCTATTGCTGCATCGGGCACCTTGTGGTCGTTCTCCTGTGAGTATAGATTTTCGAATCCGACGTATAACTGATAGTCAATTGTAACATTCAGGGCATCCTAATGACGATAGATTTCTCAGATTGCGTCGATATTCAATACAACGTCCTCCAGCCGACTTGTCTCCAAGGGGATATTGCTGCCTCGGTCACCTTATGGACGGTCCCCTGTAAGTCTAGATTTTCGAATCCGACGCAAAACTGATAGTTAATTGTAATGTTCTGGGCCTCCTAATGACGATGGAACACGCAAATTGTGTCGAGATTCAAAATAGCGTCTTCCAGCCGACTTGTCTCAAAGGGTCTATTGCTGCCGCGGTCACCATATGGTCCGCTTCCTGTGAGTCTAGAATTTCGAATCCGGCGCAAAACTGAGAGTTAATTGTAACGTTCAGGGCCTCCTAATGACGATGGAACACTCAAATTGCGTCGAGTTTCAATTCATCGTCCTCAAGCCGACTTGTCTCCAAGGGTCTATTGCTGCCTCTGGCACCTTAATGTCGTGCTCCTGTGAGTCTAGTTTTTCGAATCCAACGCAAAACTGATAGTTAACTGTAATCTACAGGGCCTCCTAATGACGATGGAACACTCAAATTGCGTCGAGATTCAATACATCGTCCTCCAGCCGACTTGTCTCCAAAGGGATATTGCTGCCTCGGGCACTTTATTTTCCTTCTCCTGTAAGTCTAGGTTTTCGAATCCGAGGCAAAAGTGATATTACAGTACCTCCTAATGACGAAGGAACACTCAAATTGCGTCGAGATTCAATACATCGTCCTCAAGGCGACTTGACTCCGTGGGTCTATTGCAGCCTCGGGCACATTATGCTCGTTCTCCTCTGAGTCTACATTTTCGAATCCGACGCAAAACTGATAGTTAATTGTAACGTTCAGGGCCTCCTAATGACGATGGAACACTCAAATTGCGTCGAGATTCAATACATCGACCTCCAGCCGACCTGTCTCCAAGGGGATATTGCTGCCTCGGGCACCATATGGTCGTTCTCCTGTGAGTCTAGATTTTCGAATCCGACGCAAAACTGATAGTTAATTGTAACGTTCATGGCCTCCTAATGACGATGGAACACTCAAATGGCGTCGAGATTAAATACATCGTCCTCCAGCTGACTTGCCTCCAGAGGGATATTGTTGTCTCGGGCACCATATGGTGCGTCTCCTGTGAGTCTAGATTTTCGAATCCGACGCAAAACTGATAATTAATTGTAAAGTTCAGGGCCTCCTAATGACGACGGTACACTCAAATTGCGTCGAGATTCAATACATCGTCCCCAAGGCGACTTGACTCCGAGGGTCTATTGCTGCCTCGGGCACATTATGGTCGTTCTCCTCTGAGTCTACATTTTCGAATCCGACGCAAAACTGATAGTTAATCGTAACGTTCAGGGCCTCCTAATGACGATAGAACACTCAAATTGCGTCGAGATTCAATACATCGACCTCCAGCCGACCTGTCTCCTAGGGGATATTGCTGCCTCGGGCACCTTATGGTCGTTCTCCTGTGAGTCTAGATTTTCGAATCCGACGCAAAACTGGTAGTTAATTGTAACGTTCATGGCCTCCTAATGACGATGGAACACTCAAATTGCGTCGAGATTAAATACGTCGTCCTCCAGCTGACTTGCCTCCAGAAGGATATTGTTGTCTCGGGCACCATATGGTGCGTCTCCTGTGAGTCTAGATTTTCGAATCCGACGCAAAACTGATAGTTAATTGTAACGTTCATGGCCTCCTAATGACGATGGAATACTCAAATTGCGTCGAGATTAAATACATCGTCCTCCAGCTGACTTGCCCCCAGAGGGATATTGTTGTCTCGGGCACCATATGGTGCGTCTCCTGTGAGTCTAGATTCTCGAATCCGACGCAAAACTGAGAGTTAATAATAACTTTCAGGGCCTCCTAATGACGATGGAACACTCAAATTGCGTCGGGATTCAATACATCGTCCTCCAGCCGACTTGTCTCCAAGGGTCTATTGCTGCCTCGGTGACCATATGGTCGTTGTCCTGTGAGTCTAGATTTTCTCGAATCCGACGCAAAACTGAGAGTTAATAGTAACTTTCAAGGTCTCCTAATGACGATGGAACACTCAAATTGCGTCGGGATTCAATACATCGTCCTCCAGCCGACTTGTCTCCAAGGGTCTATTGCTGCCTCGGTGCCCATATGGTCCGCCTCCTGTGAGTCTAGAATTTCGAATCCGACACAAATCTGATAGTTTATTGTTTCGTTCAGGGCCTACTAATGACGATGGAACACTCAAATTGCGTCGAGATTCAATACATCGTCCTCCAGCCGACTTGTTTCAAAGGGTCTATTGCTGCCTCGGTCACCTTATGGACGTTGTCAAGTGAGTCTAGATTTTCGAATCCGACGCATATCTGAGAGTTAATTGTAACGTTCAGGGCCTCCTAATGACGATGGAACACTCAAATTGCGTCGAGATTCAATACATCGTCCTCAAGCAGACTTGTCTCCAAGGGGATATTGCTGCCTCGGGCACCTTATGGTCGTTGTCCTGTGAGTCTAGATTTTCTCGAATCCGACGCAAAACTGAGAGTTAATAGTAACTTTCAGGGCCTCCTAATGACGATTGAACACTCAAATTGCGTCGAGATTCAATACATCGTCCTCCAGCCGACTTGTCTCAAAGGGTCTATTGCTGCCTCGGTCACCTTATGGTCGTTGTCAAGTGAGTCTAGATTTTCGAATCCGACGCATATCTGAGAGTTAATTGTAACGTTCGTGGCCTCCTAATGACGATGGAACAGTCAAATTGCGTCGAGATTCAATACATCGTCCTCAAGCAGACTTGTCTCCAAGGGGATATTGCTGCCTCGGGCACCTTATGGTCGTTGTCCTGTGAGTCTAGATTTTCTCGAATCCGACGCAAAACTGAGAGTTAATAGTAACTTTCAGGGCCTCCTAATCAAGATGGAACACTCAAATTGCGTCGGGATTCAATACATCGTCTTCCAGCCGACTTGTCTCCAAGGGACTATTGCTGCCTCGGTGACCATATGGTCCGCCTCCTGTGAGTCTAGAATTTCGAATCCGACACAAATCTGATAGTTTATTGTTACGTTCAGGGCTTACTAATGACGATGGAACACTCAAATTGCGTCGACATTCAATTCATCGTCATTCAGCCGACTTGTCTCCAAGGGTCTATTGCTGCCTCTGGCACCTTACGGTCGTGCTCCTGTGAGTCTACATTTTCGAATCCGACGCAAAACTGATAGTTAATTGTAACGTTCAGGGCCTCCTAATCTCGATGGAACACTCAAATTGCGTTGAGATTAAATACATCGTCCTCCAGCCGACTTGCCTCCAGAGGGATATTGCTGCCGCGGGCACCATATGGTGCGTCTCCTGTGAGTCTAGATTTTCGAATCCGACGCAAAACTGATAGTTAATTGTAATGTTAAGGTTCTCCTAATGACGATGGAACACTCAAATTGCGTCGAGATTCAATACATCGTCCTCCAGCCGACTTGTTTCCAAGGGTCTGTTGGTGCCTCGGGCGCCTTTTGATCGTGCCCCTGTGAATCTAGATTTTCGAATCCGACGCGAAACTGATAGTTAATTACAACGTTTCTGGGCCTCCTAATGACGATGGAACACTCAAATTGCGTCGAGATTCAATACATCGTCCTCCAGCCGACTTGTCTCCAAGGGGATATTGCTGCCTCGGGCATCTTAGGGTCGTTCTCCTGTGAGTCTAGATTTTCGAATCCGACGAAAACTGATAGTTAATTGTAACGTTCAGTGCCTCCAAATGACGATGCAACACGCAAATTGCGTCGAGATTGAATACATCGTCCTCCAGCCGACTTGTCTCCAAGGGGACGTTGCTGCCTCGGGCATCTTAGGGTCGTTCTCCTGTGAGTCTAGATTTTCGAATCCGACGAAAAGTGATAGTTAATTGTAATGTTCAGTGCCTCCAAATGACAATGCAACACGCAAATTGCGTCGAGTTTCAATGCATCATCCTCCAGCCGACATGTCTCAAAGGGTCTATTGCTGCCTCAGTCACCATATGGTCGTTGTCCTGTGAGTCTAGATTTTCGAATCCGACGCAAAACTGAGAGTTAATTGTAACTTTCAGGGCCTCCTAATGACGATGGAACACTCAAATTGCGTCGAGATTCAATACATCGTCCTCCAGCCGACTTGTCTCCAAGGGTCTATTGCTGCCTGTGGCACCTTATGGTCGTTCTCCTCTGAGTCTAGATTTTCGAATCCGACGCGAAACTGATAGTTAATTGTAACGTTCAGGGCCTCCTAATGACGATGGAACACTCAGATTGCGTCGAGATTCAATACATCGTCCACCAAACGACCTTTCTCCAAGGGGATATTGCTGCGTCGGGCACCATATGGTCCGTCTCCTGTGAGTCTAGATTTTCGAATCCGACGCGAAACTGATAGTTAATTGTAACGTTCATTGCCTCCTAATGACGATGGAACACTCACATTGCGTCGCGATTCAATTCGTCGACCTCCAGCCGACTTGTTTCCAGGGGTTTATTGTTGCCCCGCGCGCCTATTGGTCCTTCGCCTGTGAGTCTAAATTATCGAATCCGACGCAAAACTCATAGTTAATTGTAACGTTCACAGCCTCCTAATGACGATGGAACACTGAAATTGCTTCGGGATTCAGTACATCGTCCTCCAGCCGACTTGTCTCCAAGGGTCTATTGCTGCCTCGGGCACCTAATGGTCGTTCTCCTGTGAGTCTAGATTGTCGATTCCGACGCAAAACTCATAGTTAATTGTAACGTTCAGGGCCTCCTAATGACGATGGAACACTCAAATTGCGTCGCGGTTCAATAAATCGCCCTCCAGCCGACTTGTCTCCAAGGGTCTATTGCTGCCTCGGGCACCTTATGGTCGTTCTCCTGTGAGTCTAGATTGTCGAATCCGAAGCAAAACTCATAGTAAATTGTAACGTTCAGGGCCTCCTAATGACGATGGAACACTCAAATTGCTTCGAGATTCAGTACATCGTCCTCCAGCCGACTTGTCTCCAAGGGTCTATTGCTGCCTCTGGCACCTTATGGTCGTGCTCCTGTGAGTCTAGATTATCGAATCCGACGCGAAACTGATAGTTAATTGTAACGTTCAGCGCCTCCTATAGACGATGGAATAGTCGCGTCGATATTCAATACATCGTCCTCCAGGCGACTTGTCTCCAAGGGTCTATTGCTGCCTCGGGCACCTTATGGTCGTTCTCCTGTGACGCTAGATTTTCGAATCCGACGAAAACAAATAGTTAATTATAACGTTCGGGGCCTCCTACTGACGATGGAACACTCAAATTGCGTCATGATTCAATACATCGTCCTCCCGCCGACTTGTCTCCAAGGGGATATTGCTGCCTCGGGCCCCCTATGGTCGTTCTCCTGTGAGTCTAGAGTATCGAATCCGACGCAAAACTGATAATTATTGGCAACGTTCAGCGCCTCCTAATGACTATGGAACATAAAAATTGTGTCGCGATTCTTTAAATCGTCCTCCAGCCGACCTGTCTCCAAGGGTCTATTGTTGCCTCGGGCGCCTTTTGGTCGTTTTCCTTTGAGTCTAGATTATCGAATCCGACGCAAAACTCATAGTTAATTGTAACGTTCAGGGCCTCCTAATGACCATTGAACACTCGAATTGCGTCGCGATTCAATACATCGTCCTCCAGCCGACTGGTCTCCAAGGGTCTATTGCTGCCTCGGGCACCTTTTGGTCGTTGTCCTGTGAGTCTATATTATCGAATCCGACGCTAAATGATAGTTAATTGTAACGTTCAGTGCCTTCTAATGACGATGAAATACTCAAATTGCGTCGCGATTCAATACATAGTCCTCCAACCGACTTGTCTCCAATGGTCTATTGTTGCCTCGGCCGCCTTTTGGTCGTCCTCCTTTGAGTCTAGATTATCGAATCCGACGCAAAACTCATAGTTAATTGTAACGTTCACCGCCTCCTAATGACGATGGATCACTTTAATTGCTTTGAGATTCAATACATCGTCCTCCAGCCGACTTGTCTCCAAGGGTCTATTGCTGTATCTGGCACCTAATGGTCCGTCTCCTGTGAGTCTATATTTTTTAATCCGACGCAAAACTGATAGTTAATTGTTATGTTCAGTGCCTCCTAATGATGATGGTACATTCAAATTGCGTTGCGATTCAATACATCGTCCTCCAGCCGATTGGTCTCCAAGGGTCTATTGAAGCGTGTGGCACCTAATGGTCGTTCTCCTGTGAGTCCAGATTTTAGAATCCGACGCAAAACTGATAGTTAATTGTAACGTTCAGGGCCTCCTAATGACGAAGGAACACTCAAATAGCGTCGAGATTCAATACATCGTCCTCGAGACAACTTGTCTCCAAGGGTCTATTGCTGCCTGGGGCACTTTTCTTTCGTTCTCCTGTGAGTCTAGATTGTCGGATCCGACGCAAAACTGATAGTTAATTGTAACGTTCAGGTCTTCCTAATGACGATGGAACACTCAGATTGCGTCGAGATTCAATACATCGTCCTCCAGCCGACTTGTCTCCAAGGGGATATTGATGCCTCGGGCACCTTATGGTCCATCCCCTGTGAGTCTAGATTGTTGAATCCGACGCAAAACGGATAGTTAATTGTAACGTCCAGGGCCACCTAATGACGATGGAATACTCAAATTTCGTCGAGATTCAATACATCGTCCTTCAGCCATCTTGTCTCCAAGGGTCTATTACTGCCTCGGGCAACTTATGGTCGTTCTCCTGTGAGTCTAGATTTTTGAATCCGACAAAAACTGATAGTTATTAGTAGCGTTCAGGGCCTCCAAATGACGATGGAACACTCAAATTGCGTCGAGATTCAATACATCGTCCTCCAGCCGACTTGTCTCCAAGGGTCTTTTGATGCCTCTGGCACCTTATGGTCTGTCTCCTGTGAGTCTAGATTTTCGAATCCGACACAAAACTGATGGTTAATTGTTATGTTCAGTGCCTCCTAATGACGATGGAACACTCAAATTGCTTCGAGATTCAATTCATCGTCCTCCAGCCGACGTGTCTCCAAGGGGATAATGCTGAATCGGGCACGTTATGGTCGTTCTCCTATGAGTCTAGAGTATCGAATCCGACGCAAAAGTGATACTTAATTGTAACGTTCAGGTCTTCCTAATGACGATGGAACACTCAAATTGCGTCGAGAGTCAATACATCGACCTCCAGCCGACTTGTCTCCAAGCGTCTATTGCTGCCTCGGGGACTTTATGGTCGTTCTCCTGTGAGTCTAGATCTACGAATCCGACGCATAACTGATAGTTAATTGTAACGTTCAGGGCCTCCTAATGACGATGGAACACTCAAATTACTTCGAGATTCAATATATCGTCATCCAGCCGACTTGTCTCCAAGGGGATATTGCTGCCACGGGCACCTTATGGTCGTTCTCCTGTGAGTCTAGATTTTCGAATCCGACGCAAAACTGAGAGTTAATTACAACGTTCAGGGCCTCCTAATGACGATGGAACACTCAAATTGCGTCGAGATTCAATACATCGTCCTCCAGCCGACTTACTCCAAGGGGTCTATTGCTGCCTCGGGCACCTTATGGTCGTTCTCTTCTGAGTCTAGATTATCGAATCCGACACAAAATGATAGTTAATTGTAACGTTCAGGGCCTCATAATGAAGATGGAACACTCAAATTCCGTCGCGATTCAATACACCGTCCTCCAGCCGACGTGTCTCCAAGGGGATATTGCCGCCTCGGGCACGTTATGGTCGTTATCCTATGAGTCTAGAGAATCGAAGCCGACGCAAAACTGATACTTAATTGTAACGTTCAGGGCCTCCTAATGACGATGGAACATTCAAATTGCGTCGCGATTCAATATATCGTCCTACAACCGAACTGTTTCCAAGGGATTGTTGTTGCCTTGGACGCCAATTGGTCTTCCTCCTGTAAGTCTAGATTTTCTTACCCGACGAAAAACTGATGTTCAGTGCCTCCTAAAGACGATGGAACACTCAAATAGCGTCGACATTCAATACATCGTCCTCCAGCCAACTTGTCTTCAAGGGTCTATTGCTGCCTCGGGCACTTTTCTTTCGTTCTCCAGTAAGTCTAGATTGTCGAATCTGACGCAAAACTGATAGTTAATTGTTACGTTCAGGGCCTCCTAATGACGATGGAACACTCAAATTGCTTCGAGATTCAATACATCGTCCTCAAGCCGACGTGTCTCCAAGGGGATATTGCTGCATCGGGCACGTTATGGTCGTTCTCCTATGAGTCTAGAGTATCGAATCCGACGCAAAAGTAATACTTAATTGTAACGTTCAGGTCTTCCTAATGACGATGGAACACTCAAATTGCGTCGAGATTCAATACATCGGCCTCCAGCCGACTTGTCTCCAAGCGTCTATTGCTGCCTCGGGGACCTTGTGGTCGATCTCCTGTGAGTCTAGATCTACGAATCCGACGCATAACTGATAGTTAATTGTAACGTTCAGGGCCTCCTAATGACCTTGGAACACTCAAATTACTTCGACATTCAATATATCGTCATCCAGCCGACTTGTCTCCAAGGGGATATTGCTGCCTCGGGCACCTTATGGTCGTTCTACTGTGAGTCTAGATTTTCGTATCCGACGCAAAACTGAGAGTTAATTACAACGTTCAGGGCCTCCTAATGACGATGGTACACTCAAATTGCGTCGAGATTCAATACACCGTCCTCCAGCCGACTTACTCCAAGGGGTCTCTTGCTGCCTCGGGCACCTTATGGTCGTTCTCCTCTGAGTCTAGATTATCGATTCCGACGCAAAACGATAGTTAATTGTAACGTTCAGGGCCTCCTAATGACGATGAAACACTCAAAATCCGTCGCGATTCAATACATCGTCCTCCAGCCGACTTGTCTCCAATGGTCTATTGCTGCCTCTGGCACCTTATTGTCCGTCTCCTGTGAGTCTAGAGTTTCGAATCCGCCGCAAAACTGATGGTTAATTGTAATGTTCAGTGCCTCCTAATGATGATGGAAAACTCAAATTGCGTTGCGAATCAATACATCGTCCTCCAGCCGATTGGTCTCCAAGGGTCTATTGCAGCGTGTGGCACCTAATGGTCGTTCTCCTGTGAGTCTAGATTTTAGAATCCGACGCAAAACTGATAGTTAATTGTAACGTTCAGGGCCTCCTAATGACCATTGAACACTCGAATTGCGTCGCGATTCAATACATCGTCCTCCAGCCGACTGGTCTCCAAGGGTCTATTGCTGCCTCGGGCACCTTTTGGTCGTTGTCCTGTGAGTCTATATTATCGAATCCGACCCAAAATTAGAGTTAAGTGTAACTTTCAGGGCCTTCTAATGACGATGCAACACTCAAATTCCGTCGCCTTTTAATAAATAGTCCTCCAGCCGACTTGTCTCCAATGGTCTATTGTTGGCTCGGGCACCTTATGGTCGTTCTCCTGTGAGTCTAGATTGTCGAATCCGATGCGAAACTCATAGTTAATTGTAACGTTCAGGGCCTCCTAATGACGATGGAACACTCAAATTGCGTCGTGATTCAATACATCGTCCTTCAGCCGACTTATCTCCTAGGGTCTATTGCTGCCTCACGCACCTTATGGTCGTTCTCCTGTGACTCTAGATTTTCGAATCCGACGCAAAACTGATAGTTAATTGTAACGTTCAGGGCCTCCTAATGACGAAGGAACACCCAAATAGCGTCGAGGTTCAATACATCGTCCTCCAGACAACTTGTCTCCAAAGGTCTATTGCTGCCTAGGGCACTTTACTTTCGTTCTCCTGTGAGTCTAGATTGTCGGATCCGACGCAAAACTGATAGTTAATTGTAACGTTCAGGGCCTCCTAATGACGATGGAACACTCAAATTGCTTCGAGGTTCAATACATCGTCCTCTAGCCGACGTGTCTCCAAGGGGATATTGCTGCCTCGGGCACCTTATGGTCCATCCCCTGTGAGTCTAGATTGTTGAATCCGACGCAAAACTGATAGTTAATTGTAACGTTTAGGGCCACCTAATGACGATGGAACACTCGAATTTCGTCGAGATTCAATACATCGTCCTTCAGCCATCTTGTCTCCAGGGGTCTATTACTGCCTCGGGCAACTTATGGTCGTTCTCCTGTGAGTCTAGATTTTCGAATCCGACAAAAACTGATAGTTAATTGTAGCGTTCAGGGCCTCCAAATGACGATGGAACACTCAAATTGCGTCGAGATTCAATACATCGTCCTCCAGCCGACTTGTCTCCAAGGGTCTTTTGATGCCTCTGGCACCTTATGGTCTGTCTCCTGTGAGTCTAGATTTTCGAATCCGACACAAAACTGATGGTTAATTGTTATGTTCAGTTCCTCCTAATGACGATGGAACACTCAAATTGCGTCGCGATTCAATTCATCGTCCTCTAGTCGATTTGTCTCCAAGGGTCTATTGCTGCCTCGGGCACTTTTCTTTCGTTCTCCTGTGAGTCTAGATTGTCGATTCCGACGCAAAACTCATAGTTAATTGTAACGTTCAGGGCCTCCTAATGACGATGGAACACTCAAATTGCTTCGAGATTCAGTACATCGTCCTCCAGCCGACTTGTCTCCAAGGGTCTATTGCTGCCTCTGGCACCTAATGGTTGTTCTCCTGTGAGTCTAGAGTATCGAATCCAACGCAAAACTGATACTTATTAGCAATGTTCAGGGCCTCCTAATGACTATGGAACGTTAAAATTGTGTCGCGATTCAATACTACGTCCTCCAGCCGACCTGCCTCCAAGGGTCTATTGTTGCCTCGGCCGCCTTTTGGTCGTCCACCTTTGAGTCTACATTATCGAATCCGACGCAAAACTCATAGTTAATCGTAACGTTCACCGCCTCCTAATGACGATGGATCACTTTAATTGCTTTGAGATTCAATACATCGTCCTCCAGCCGACTTGTCTCCAAGGGTCTATTGCTGCCTCTGGCACCTAATGGTCCGTCTCCTGTGAGTCTATATTTTTTAATCCGACGCAAAACTGATAGTTAATTGTTATGTTCAGTGCCTCCTAATGATGATGGAACATTCAAATTGCGTTGCGATTCAATACATCGTCCTCCAGCCGATTGGACTCCAAGGGTCTATTGCAGTGTGTGGCACCTAATGGTCGTTCTCCTGTGAGTCTATATTTTAGAATCCGACGCAAAACTGATAGTTAATTGTAACGTTCAGGGCCTCCTAATGACGAAGGAACACTCAAATAGCGTCGAGATTCAATACATCGTCCTCGAGACAACTTGTCTCCAAGGGTCTATTGCTGCCTGGGGCACTTTTCTTTCGTTCTCCTGTGAGTCTAGATAGTCGGATCCGACGCAAAACTGATAGTTAATTGTAACGTTCAGGTCTTCCTAATGACGATGGAACACTCAGATTGCGTCGAGATTCAATACATCGTCCTCCAGCCGACTTGTCTCCAAGGGGATATTGATGCCTCGGGCACCTTATGGTCCATCCCCTGTGAGTCTAGATTGTTGAATCCGACGCAAAACGGATAGTTAATTGTAACGTTCAGGGCCACCTAATGACGATGGAATACTCAAATTTCGTCGAGATTCAATACATCGTCCTTCAGCCATCTTGTCTCCAAGGGTCTATTACTGCCTCGGGCAACTTATGGTCGTTCTCCTGTGAGTCTAGATTTTTGAATCCGACAAAAACTGATAGTTAATTGTAGCGTTCAGGGCCTCCAAATGACGATGGAACACTCAAATTGCGTCGAGATTCAATACATCGTCCTCCAGCCGACTTGTCTCCAAGGGTCTTTTGATGCCTCTGGCACCTTATGGTCTGTCTCCTGTGAGTCTAGATTTTCGAATCCGACACAAAACTGATGGTTAATTGTTATGTTCAGTGCCTCCTAATGACGATGGAACACTCAAATTGCTTCGAGATTCAATTCATCGTCCTCCAGCCGACGTGTCTCCAAGGGGATATTGCTGAATCGGGCACGTTATGGTCGTTCTCCTATGAGTCTAGAGTATCGAATCCGACGCAAAAGTGATACTTAATTGTAACGTTCTGGTCTTCCTAATGACGATGGAACACTCAAATTGCGTCGAGAGTCAATACATCGACCTCCAGCCGACTTGTCTCCAAGCGTCTATTGCTGCCTCGGGGACTTTGTGGTCGTTCTCCTGTGAGTCTAGATCTACGAATCCGACGCATAACTGATAGTTAATTGTAACGTTCAGGGCCTCCTAATGACGATGGAACACTCAAATTACTTCGAGATTCAATATATCGTCATCCAGCCGACTTGTCTCCAAGGGGATATTGCTGCCTCGGGCACCTTATGGTCGTTCTCCTGTGAGTCTAGATTTTCGTATCCGACGCAAAACTGAGAGTTAGTTACAACGTTCAGGGCCTCCTAATGACGATGGAACACTCAAATTGCGTCGAGATTCAATACATCGTCCTCCAGCCGACTTACTCCAAGGGGTCTATTGCTGCCTCGGGCACCTTATGGTCGTTCTCTTCTGAGTCTAGATTATCGAATCCGACACAAAATGATAGTTAATTGTAACGTTCAGGGCCTCATAATGAAGATGGAACACTCAAATTCCGTCGCGATTCAATACATCGTCCTCCAGCCGACGTGTCTCCAAGCGTCTATTGCTGCTTCGGGGACCTTGTGGTCGATCTCCTGTGAGTCTAGATCTACGAATCCGACGCATAACTGATAGTTAATTGTAACGTTCAGGGCCTCCTAATGACCTTGGAACACTCAAATTACTTCGAGATTCAATATATCGTCATCCAGCCGACTTGTCTCCAAGGGGATATTGCTGCCTCGGGCACCTTATGGTCGTTCTACTGTGAGTCTAGATTTTCGTATCCGACGCAAAACTGAGAGTTAATTACAACGTTCAGGGCCTCCTAATGACGATGGTACACTCAAATTGCGTCGAGATTCAATACACCGTCCTCCAGCCGACTTACTCCAAGGGGTCTCTTGCTGCCTCGGGCACCTTATGGTCGTTCTCCTCTGAGTCTAGATTATCGATTCCGACGCAAAATGATAGTTAATTGTAACGTTCAGGGCCTCCTAATGACGATGAAACACTCAAAATCCGTCGCGATTCAATACATCGTCCTCCAGCCGACTTGTCTCCAATGGTCTATTGCTGCCTCTGGCACCTTATTGTCCGTCTCCTGTGAGTCTAGAGTTTCGAATCCGCCGCAAAACTGATGGTTAATTGTAATGTTCAGTGCCTCCTAATGATGATGGAAAACTCAAATTGCGTTGCGATTCAATACATCGTCCTCCAGCCGATTGGTCTCCAAGGGTCTATTGCAGCGTGTGGCACCTAATGGTCGTTCTCCTGTGAGTCTAGATTTTAGAATCCGACGCAAAACTGATAGTTAATTGTAACGTTCAGGGCCTCCTAATGACCATTGAACACTCGAATTGCGTCGCGATTCAATACATCGTCCTCCAGCCGACTGGTCTCCAAGGGTCTATTGCTGCCTCGGGCACCTTTTGGTCGTTGTCCTGTGAGTCTATATTATCGAATCCGACCCAAAATTAGAGTTAAGTGTAACTTTCAGGGCCTTCTAATGACGAAGCAACACTCAAATTCCGTCGCCTTTTAATAAATAGTCCTCCAGCCGACATGTCTCCAATGGTCTATTGTTGGCTCGGGCACCTTATGGTCGTTCTCCTGTGAGTCTAGATTGTCGAATCCGATGCGAAACTCATAGTTAATTGTAACGTTCAGGGCCTCCTAATGACGATAGAACACTCAAATTGCGTCGTGATTCAATACATCGTCCTTCAGCCGACTTATCTCCTAGGGTCTATTGCTGCCTCACGCACCTTATGGTCGTTCTCCTGTGACTCTAGATTTTCGAATCCGACGCAAAACTGATAGTTAATTGTAACGTTCAGGGCCTCCTAATGACGAAGGAACACCCAAATAGCGTCGAGGTTCAATACATCGTCCTCCAGACAACTTGTCTCCAAAGGTCTATTGCTGCCTAGGGCACTTTACTTTCGTTCTCCTGTGAGTCTAGATTGTCGGATCCGACGCAAAACTGATAGTTAATTGTAACGTTCAGGGCCTCCTAATGACGATGGAACACTCAAATTGCTTCGAGGTTCAATACATCGTCCTCTAGCCGACGTGTCTCCAAGGGGATATTGCTGCCTCGGGCACCTTATGGTCCATCCCCTGTGAGTCTAGATTGTTGAATCCGACGCAAAACTGATAGTTAATTGTAACGTTTAGGGCCACCTAATGACGATGGAACACTCGAATTTCGTCGAGATTCAATACATCGTCCTTCAGCCATCTTGTCTCCAGGGGTTTATTACTGCCTCGGGCAACTTATGGTCGTTCTCCTGTGAGTCTAGATTTTCGAATCCGACACAAAACTGATGGTTAATTGTTATGTTCAGTTCCTCCTAATGACGATGGAACACTCAAATTGCGTCGCGATTCAATTCATCGTCCTCTAGTCGATTTGTCTCCAAGGGTCTATTGCTGCCTCGGGCACTTTTCTTTCGTTCTCCTGTGAGTCTAGATTGTCGATTCCGACGCAAAACTCATAGTTAATTGTAACGTTCAGGGCCTCCTAATGACGATGGAACACTCAAATTGCTTCGAGATTCAGTACATCGTCCTCCAGCCGACTTGTCTCCAAGGGTCTATTGCTGCCTCTGGCACCTTATGGTCGTGCTCTTGTGAGTCTAGATTATCGAATCCGACGCGAAACTGATAGTTAATTGTAACGTTCAGCGCCTCCTATAGACGATGGAACAGTCAAATTGCGTCGAGATTCAATACATCGTCCTCCAGGCGACATGTCTCCAAGGGCCTATTGCTGCCTCGGGCACCTTATGGTCGTTCTCCTGTGACGCTAGATTTTTGAATCCGACGAAAGCTAATAGTTAATTATAACGTTCGGGGCCTCCTAATGACGATGGAACACTCAAATTGCGTCAAGATTCAATACATCGTCCTCCCGCCGAATTGTCTCCAAGGGGATATTGCTGCCTCGGGCCCCCTATGGTTGTTCTCCTGTGAGTCTAGAGTATCGAAATCAACGCAAAACGGATACTTATTAGCAATGTTCAGGGCCTCCTAATGACTATGGAACGTTAAAATTGTGTCGCGATACAATACTACGTCCTCCAGCCGACCTGCCTCCAAGGGTCTATTGTTGCCTCGGCCGCCTTTTGGTCGTCCACCTTTGAGTCTACATTATCGAATCCGACGCAAAACTCATAGTTAATTGTAACGTTCACCGCCTCCTAATGACGATGGATCACTTTAATTGCTTTGAGATTCAATACATCGTCCTCCAGCCGACTTGTCTCCAAGGGTCTATTGCTGCCTCTGGCACCTAATGGTCCGTCTCCTGTGAGTCTATATTTTTTAATCCGACGCAAAACTGATAGTTAATTGTTATGTTCAGTGCCTCCTAATGATGATGGAACATTCAAATTGCGTTGCGATTCAATACATCGTCCTCCAGCCGATTGGACTCCAAGGGTCTATTGCAGTGTGTGGCACCTAATGGTCGTTCTCCTGTGAGTCTATATTTTAGAATCCGACGCAAAACTGATAGTTAATTGTAACGTTCAGGGCCTCCTAATGACGAAGGAACACTCAAATAGCGTCGAGATTCAATACATCGTCCTCGAGACAACTTGTCTCCAAGGGTCTATTGCTGCCTGGGGCACTTTTCTTTCGTTCTCCTGTGAGTCTAGATTGTCGGATCCGACGCAAAACTGATAGTTAATTGTAACGTTCAGGTCTTCCTAATGACGATGGAACACTCAGATTGCGTCGAGATTCAATACATCGTCCTCCAGCCGACTTGTCTCCAAGGGTCTTTTGATGCCTCTGGCACCTTATGGTCTGTCTCCTGTGAGTCTAGATTTTCGAATCCGACACAAAACTGATGGTTAATTGTTATGTTCAGTGCCTCCTAATGACGATGGAACACTCAAATTGCTTCGAGATTCAATTCATCGTCCTCCAGCCGACGTGTCTCCAAGGGGATATTGCTGAATCGGGCACGTTATGGTCGTTCTCCTATGAGTCTAGAGTATCGAATCCGACGCAAAAGTGATACTTAATTGTAACGTTCTGGTCTTCCTAATGACGATGGAACACTCAAATTGCGTCGAGAGTCAATACATCGACCTCCAGCCGACTTGTCTCCAAGCGTCTATTGCTGCCTCGGGGACTTTGTGGTCGTTCTCCTGTGAGTCTAGATCTACGAATCCGACGCATAACTGATAGTTAATTGTAACGTTCAGGGCCTCCTAATGACGATGGAACACTCAAATTACTTCGAGATTCAATATATCGTCATCCAGCTGACTTGTCTCCAAGGGGATATTGCTGCCTCGGGCACCTTATGGTCGTTCTCCTGTGAGTCTAGATTTTCGTATCCGACGCAAAACTGAGAGTTAGTTACAACGTTCAGGGCCTCCTAATGACGATGGAACACTCAAATTGCGTCGAGATTCAATACATCGTCCTCCAGCCGACTTACTCCAAGGGGTCTATTGCTGCCTCGGGCACCTTATGGTCGTTCTCTTCTGAGTCTAGATTATCGAATCCGACACAAAATGATAGTTAATTGTAACGTTCAGGGCCTCATAATGAAGATGGAACACTCAAATTCCGTCGCGATTCAATACATCGTCCTCCAGCCGACGTGTCTCCAAGGGGATATTGCCGCCTCGGGCACGTTATGGTCGTTCTCCTATGAGTCTAGAGTATCGAAGCCGACGCAAAACTGATACTTAATTGTAACGTTTAGGGCCTCCTAATGACGATGGAACATTCAAATTGCGTCGCGATTCAATATATCGTCCTACAGCCGAAATGTCTCCAAGGGATTGTTGTTGCCTAGGACGCCAATTGGTCTTCCTCCTGTAAGTCTAGATTTTCTTATCCGACGAAAAACTGATGTTCAGTGCCTCCTAAAGACGATGGAACACTCAAATAGCGTCGACATTCAATACATCGTCCTCCAGCCAACTTGTCTCCAAGGGTCTATTGCTGCCTCGGGCACTTTTCTTTCGTTCTCCAGTGAGTCTAGATTGTCGAATCTGACGCAAAACTGATAGTTAATTGTTACGTTCAGGGCCTCCTAATGACGATGGAACACTCAAATTGCTTCGAGATTCAATACATCGTCCTCAAGCCGACGTGTCTCCAAGGGGATATTGCTGCATCGGGCACGTTATGGACGTTCTCCTATGAGTCTAGAGTATCGAATCCGACGCAAAGGTAATTCTTAATTGTAACGTTCAGGTCTTCCTAATGACGATGGAACACTCAAATTGCGTCGAGATTCAATACATCGGCCTCCAGCCGACTTGTCTCCAAGCGTCTATTGCTGCCTCGGGGACCTTGTGGTCGATCTCCTGTGAGTCTAGATCTACGAATCCGACGCATAACTGATAGTTAATTGTAACGTTCAGGGCCTCCTAATGACCTTGGAACACTCAAATTGCGTCGAGGTTCAATACCTCGTCCTCCAGCCGACTTGTCTCCAAATGGATATTGCTGCCTCGGGCACCATATGATCCGTCTCCTGAGAGTCTAGATTTGCGAATCCGAAGCGAATCTGATAGTTAATTGTAACGCTCAGGGCATGCTAATGACGATGGAACACTCAAACTGCGTCGAGATTCAATACCTTGTCCTCCAGCCGACTTGTCTCCAATGGTCTATTGCTGCCTCTGGCACCTTATGGTCCGTCTCCTGTGAGTCTAGAGTTTTGAATCCGCCGCAAAACTGATGGTTAATTGTTATGTTCAGGGCCTCATAGTGACGATGGATCACTCAAATTGCGTAGCGATTCAATTTATCGTCCTCCTGCCGATTTGTCTCCAGGGGTCTATAGCTGCCTGTGGCACATAATGGTCGTTCTCCTGTGAGTCTAGATTTTCGTATCCGACGCAAAACCGATAGTTAATTGTAACGTTGAGGGCCTCCTAATGACGATGGAACACTCAAATTGCGACGAGATTCAATACATCGTCCTCCAGCCGACTTGCTGCAAGGGGTCTATTGCTGCCTCGGGCACCTTATGGTCGTTCTCCTCTGAGTCTAGATTATCGAATCCGACGCCAAAAGATAGTTAATTGTAACGTTCAGGGCCTCCTAATAACGATGGAACACTCAAATTCCGTCGCGATTCAATACATCGTCCTCCAGCCGACTTGTCTCCAAGGGTCTATTGCTTCCTCGGGCACCTTATTGTCGTTCTCCAGTGAGTCTAGATTTTCGAATCCGACGCAATACTGATAGCTAATTGTAACGTTCAGGGCCTCCTAATGACGATGGAACACTCAAATTGCGTCGAGATTCAATACCTCGTCCTCCAGCCGAGTTGTCTCCAAGGGGATTTTTGCTGCCTCGGGCACTATATGTTCCGTCTCCTGTGAGTCTAGATTTGCGAATCCGACGCGAAACTGATAGTTAATTTAACGCTCAGGGCCTCCTAATGACGATGGAAAACTCAAATTGCGTCGAGATTCAATACATCGTCGTCCAGGCGACTTGTCTCCAAGGGTCTATTGTTGCCTCGGGCGCCTTTTGGTCGTCCTCCTCTGAGTCTAAATTTACGAATCCGATGCATAACTGATAGTTAATTGTAACGTTCACGGCCTCCTAATGACGATGGAACACTCAAATTGCGTCGAGATTCAATACATCGTCCTGCAGGCGACTTGTCTTCAAGGGTCTAATGCTACCTCTGGCACCTTATGGTCCGTCTCCTGTGAGTCTAGATTTTCGAATCCGACGCAATACTGATGGTTAATTGTTATGTTCAGTGCCTCCTAATGACGATGGATCACTCAAATTGCGTTGCGATTCAATTCATCGTCCTCCTGCCGACCTGTCTCCAAGGGTTTATTGTTGCCTCGGACGCCTTTTGGTCGTCCTCCTGTAAGTCTAGATTTTCGAATCCAACGCATAACTGATAGTTAATTGTAACGTTCAGGTCTTCCTAATGACGATGGAACACTGAAATTGCGTCGAGATTCAATACATCGTCCTCCAGCCGACTTGTCTCCAAGGGGGTATTGCTGCCTCGGGCACCTTATGGTACATCTCCTGTGAGTCTAGATTGTCGAATCCGACGCAAAACTGATAGTTAATTGTAACGTTCAGGGCCACCTAATGACGATGGAACACTCAAATTTCGTCGAGATTCAATACATCGTCCTTCAGCCGATAGTCTCCAAGGGTCTATTACTGCCTCGGGCAACTTATGGTCGTTCTCTACTATGTCTACATTTTCGAATCCGACGCAAATCTGATATTTTATTGTCACGTTCAGAGCCTCCTAATGACACTGGAACACTCAAATAGCGTCGAAATTCAATACATCGTCCTCCAGCCGACTTGTCTCGAAAGGACTATTGTTGCCTCGGGCGCCTTTTGGTCGTTCTCCTGTGAGTCTAGATTTTCGAATCCGACGCATAACTGATAGTTAATTGTAACGTTCACTGCCTCCTAATGACGGTGGAACACTCAAATTGCGTCGAGTTTCAATACATCGTCCTCCAGCCGACTTGTCTCCAAGGGTCTATTGCTGTCTCTGGCACCTTATGGTCTGTCTCCTGTGAGTCTAGATTTTCGAATCCGACACAAAACTGATGGTTAATTGTTATGTTCGGTGCCTCCTAATGACGATGGAACACTCAAATTGCGTCGCGATTCAATTCATCGTCCTCCAGCCGATTTGTCTCCAAGGTTCTATTGCTGCCTGTGGCACCTAATGGTCGTTCTCCTGTGAGTCTAGTTCTTCGAATCCGACGCAAAACTGATAGTTAATTGTAGCGTTCAGGGCCTCCTAATGACGATGGAACACTCAAATTGCGTCGAGATTCAATACATCGGCCTCCAGCCGACTTGTCTCCAAGGGTCTATTGCTGCCTCGGTTACCTTGTAGTCGTTCTCCTGTGAGTATAGATCTACGTATCCGACGCATAACTGATAGTTAATTGTAACGTTCAGGGCTTCCTAATGGCGATGGAACACTCAAATTACTTCGAGATTCAATATATCGTCATCCAGCCGACTTGTCTCCAAGGGGATATTGCTGCCTCGGGCACCTCATGGTCGTTCTCCTGTGAGTCTAGAGTTTCGTATCCGACGCAAAACTGAGAGTTAATTACAACGTTCAGGGCCTCCTAATGACGATGGAACACTCAAATTGCGTCGAGATTCAATACATCGTCCTCCAGCCGACTTACTCCAAGGGGTCTATTGCTGCTTCGGCACCTTATGGTCGTTCTCTTCTGAGTCTAGATTATCGAATCCGACACAAAATGATAGTTAATTGTAACGTTCAGGGCCTCATAATGAAGATGGAACACTCAAATTCCGTCGCGATTCAATACATCGTCCTCCAGCCGACTTGTCTCCAAGGGTCTATTGCTGCCTCGGGCACCTTATTGTCGTTCTCCTGTGAGTCTAGATTTTCGAATCCGACGCAAAACTGATAGCTAATTGTAACGTTCAGGGCCTCCTAATGATGATGGAACACTCAAATTGCGTCGTGATTCAATACCTCGTCCTCCAGCCGACATGTCTCCGAGGGGATATTGCTGCCTCGGGCACAATATGGTCCGTCTCCTGTGAGTCTAGATTTGCGAATCAGAGGCGAAACTGATAGTTAATTGCAACGCTCAGGGCCTCCTAATGACGATGGAACACTCAAATTGCGTCGAGATTCAATACATCGTCGTCCAGGCGTCTTGTATCCAAGGGTCTATTGCTGCCTCGGGCACCTTATGGCCGTTCTCCTCTGAGTCTACATTATCGAATCCGACGCAAAACTGATAGTTAATTGTATTGTTCAGGACCTGCTAATGTCACTGGAACACTGAAATTGCGTTGAGATTCAATACATTCTCCTCCAGCCGACTTATCTCCAAGGGTCTATTGTTGCCTCGGGCGCCTTTTGGTCGTCCTCCTCCGAGTCTAGATTTACGAATCCGACGCATAACTGATAGTTAATTGTAATGTTCACGGCCTCCTAATGACGATGGAACACTCAAATTGCGTCGAGATTCAATACATCGTCCTCCAGCCGACTTGTATCCAAGGGTCTATTGCTGCCTCTGGCACCTTATGGTCCGTCTCCTGTGAGTCTAGATTTTCGAATCCGTCGCAAAACTGATGGTTAATTGTTATGTTCAGTGCCTCCTAATGACGATGGATCACTCAAATTGCGTCGCGATTCAATTCATCGTCCTCCTGCCGATTTGTCTCCAAGGGTCTATTGCTGCCTGTGGCACCTAATGGTCGTTCTCCTGTGAGTAGATTTTCGTATCCGACGCAAAACTGATAGTTAATTGTAACGTTCAGGACCTCCTAATGACGATGGAACACTCTATTTGCGTCGAGATTCAATACACCGTCCTCCAGGAGACTTGTCTACGAGGGGATATTGCTGCCTCGGGCTCCATATGGTCCGTCTCCTGTGAGTCTAGATTTTCGAATCCGGCGCAAAAATGAAAGTTAATTGTAACGTTTAGGGCCTCCTAATGACGATGGAACACTCAAATTGCGTCGAGATTCAATATATCGTCCTCTAGCCGACTTGCCTCCAAGGGGATATTGCTGCCTCGGGCACCTTATGGTCGTTCTCCTGTAAGTCTAGAATTTCGAATCAGACGCAAAACTGAGAGTTAATTATAACGTTTAGGGCCTCCTAATGACGATGGAACACTCAAATTGCGTCGAGATTCAATACATCGTCCTCCAGCAGATTTTTCTCCAAGGGGTCTATTGTTGCCCCGGGCGCCTTTTGGTCGTACTCCTGTAAGTCCAGATTATCGAATCCGACGCAAAACTCTTAGTTAATTGTAACATTCACGGCCTCCTAATGACGATGGAACACTCAAACTGCTTCGAGATTCGATATATCTTCCTCCAGCCGACTTGTCACCAAAGGTCTATTGCTGCCTCTGGCACCTTATGGTCGTCCTCCCCTGAGTCTAGATTTTCGAATCCGACGCAAAACTGATAGTTAATTGTAACGTTCAGGGCCACCTAATGACGATGGAACACTCTAATTGGGTCGAGATTCAATACATCGTCCTCCAGCAGACTTGTCTCCAAGGGTCTATTGCTGCCTCGGGCACCTTATTGTCGTTCTCCTGTGAGTCTACATTCTCGAATCCAAAGCAAAACTGATTGTTAATTGTAACGATCAGGGCCTCCTAATGACGATGGAACACTCAAACTGCTTCGAGATTCAATACATCGTCCCCCAGCCGTGTCCAAGGGGATATTGCTGCCTCGGGCACCTTATGGTCCGTCTCCTGTGAGTCTAGATTTTCGAATCCGACGCGACACTGATAAGTAATTGTAACGTTCATGGCCTCCTAATGACGATGGAACACTCAAATTGTGTCGAAATTCAATACATCGTCCTTCAGCCGACTTGTCTCCAAGGTTCTATTGCTGCCTCGGGCACCTTATGGTGGTTCTCCTGTGAGTCTAGATTTTCGAATCCGACGCAAAACTGATAGTTAATTGTAACGTTCAGGGCCTCCTAATGACGATGGAACACTCAAGTTGCGTCGAGATTCAATACATCGGCCTCCAACCGACTTAACTCCAAGAGTCTATTGCTGCCTCGGGGACCTTGTGGTCGTACTCCTCTGAGTCTACATTCTCGAATCCAAAGCAAAACTGATTGTTAATTGTAACGTTCAGGGCCTCCTAATGACGATGGAACACTCAAATTGCTTCGAGATTGAATATATCGTTCCCCAGCCGACTTGTATCCAAGGGGATATTGCTGCCTCGCGCAACTTTTGGTTCGTCTCCTGTGAGTCTAGATTTTCGAATCCGACGCGAAACTGATAGTTAATTGGAACGTTCAGGTTCTCCTAATGACTATGGAACACTCAAATTGCGTCGCGATTCAATTCATCGTCCACAACCGACTTGTTTCCAAGGGTCTATTGTTGCCCCGGGTGCCTTTTGGTCGTACTCCTGTGAGTCTAGATTATCGAATCCGACGCAAAACTCATAGTTGATTGTAACTTTCACGGCCTCCTAATGACGATGGAACACTCAAATTGCTTCGAGATTCAATACATCGTCCTCCAGGCGTCTTGTGTCCAAGGGTCTATTGCTGCCTCTGGCACCTTATAATCGTGCTCCTTTGAGTCTACATTTTCGAATCCGACGCAAAACTGATAGTTAATTGTAACGTTCAGGGCCTCCGAATGACGATGGAGCACTCAAGTTGCGTCGAGTTTCAATACATCGGCCTCCAGCCGACTTAACTCCAAGAGTCTATTGCTGCCTCGGGGACCTTGTGGTCGTTCGCCTGTGAGTCTCGATTTACGAATCCGTCGCATAACTGATAGATAATTGTAACGTTCAGGGCTTTCTAATGACGATGGAACACTCAAATTCCGTCGAGATTCAGTACATCGGCCTCCAGCCGACTTAACTCCAAGGGTCTATTTCTGCCTCGGGGACCTTTTGGTCGTTGTCCTGTGAGTCTAGATTTAGGAATCCGACGCATAATTGATAGTTAATTGTACCGTTCAGGGTCTCCTAATGACGATGGAACACTCAAACTACGTCGAGATTATATATATCGTCCTCCAGCCGACTTGTCTCCAAGGGGATATTGCTGCCTCGGGCACCTTATTGTCGTTCTCCTGTGAGTCTAGATTTTCGAATCCGACGCAAAACTGAGAGGAAATTATAACGTTCAGGGCCTCCTAATAACGATGGAACACTCAAATTGCGTCGAGATTCAATACATCGTCCTCCAGCAGACTTTTCTCCAAGGGGTCAATTGTTGCCCCGGGCGCCTTTTGGTCGTACTCCTGTAAGTCCAGATTATCGAATCCGACGCAAAACTCTTAGTTAATTGTAACATTCACGGCCTCCTAATGACGATGGAACACTCAAACTGCTTCGAGATTCGATATATCTTCCTCCAGCCGACTTGTCACCAAAGGTCTATTGCTGCCTCTGGCACCTTATGGTCGTACTCCTCTGAGTCTAGATTTTCGAATCCGACGCAAAACTGATAGTTAATTGTAACGTTCAGGGCCTCCTAATGACGATGGAACACTCTAATTGGGTCGAGATTCAATACATCGTCCTCCAGCAGACTTGTCTCCAAGGGTCTATTGCTGCCTCGGGCACCTTATTGTCGTTCTCCTGTGACTCTACATTCTCGAATCCAAAGCAAAACTGATTGTTAATTGTAACGTTCAGGGCCTCCTAATGACGATGGAACACTCAAATTGCGTCGCGATTCAATTCATCGTCCACAACCGACTTGTTTCCAAGGGTCTATTGTAGCCCCGGGCGCCTTTTGGTCGTACTCCTGTGAGTCTAGATTATCGAATCCGACGCAAAACTCATAGTTGATTGTAACGTTCACGGCCTCCTAATGACGATGGAACACTCAAATTGCTTCGAGATTCAATACATGGTCCTCCAGGCGTCTTGTGTCCAAGGGTCTATTGCTGCCTCTGGCACCTTATGGTCGTCCTCCTTTGAGTCTACATTTTCGAATCCGACGCAAAACTGATAGTTAATTGTAACGTTCAGGGCCTCCGAATGACGATGGAGCACTCAAGTTGCGTCGAGTTTCAATACATCGGCCTCCAGCCGACTTAACTCCAAGAGTCTATTGCTGCCTCGGGGACCTTGTGGTCGTTCGCCTGTGTGTCTAGATTTACGAATCCGACGCATTACTGATGGTAAATTGTAACGTTCAGGGCTTTCTAATGACGATGGAACACTCAAATTCCGTCGAGATTCAGTACATCGGCCTCCAGCCGACTTAACTCCAAGGGTCTATTTGTGCCTCGGGGACCTTGTGGTCGTTGTCCTGTGAGTCTAGATTTACGAATCCGACGCATAATTGATAGTTAATTGTACCGTTCAGGGCCTCCTAATGACGATGGAACACTCAAACTACGTCGAGATTATATATATCGTCCTCCAGCCGACTTGTCTCCGAGGGGATATTGTTGAATCGGGCATCATATGGTCCGTCTCCTGTGAGTCTAGATTTTCGAATCCGACGCGAAACTGACAGTTAATTGTAACGTTAAGGGCCTCCTAATGACGATGAAACACTCAAATTGCGTCGCGATTCAATTCATCGTCCTCCAGCCGACTTGTTTCCAAGGGTCTATTGTTGCCCCGGGCGCCTTCTGGTCGTTCTCCTGTGAGTCTAGGTTTATGAATCCGACGCATAACTGATAGTTAATTGTAACGTTCAGGGCCTCCTAATGACGATGGAACACTCAAATTGCGTCGCGATTCAATTCATCGTCCACAACCGACTTGTTTCCAAGGGTCTATTGTAGCCCCGGGCGCCTTTTGGTCGTACTCCTGTGAGTCTAGATTATCGAATCCGACGCAAAACTCATAGTTGATTGTAACGTTCACGGCCTCCTAATGACGATGGAACACTCAAATTGCTTCGAGATTCAATACATGGTCCTCCAGGCGTCTTGTGTCCAAGGGTCTATTGCTGCCTCTGGCACCTTATGGTCGTCCTCCTTTGAGTCTACATTTTCGAATCCGACGCAAAACTGATAGTTAATTGTAACGTTCAGGGCCTCCGAATGACGATGGAGCACTCAAGTTGCGTCGAGTTTCAATACATCGGCCTCCAGCCGACTTAACTCCAAGAGTCTATTGCTGCCTCGGGGACCTTGTGGTCGTTCGCCTGTGTGTCTAGATTTACGAATCCGACGCATTACTGATGGTAAATTGTAACGTTCAGGGCTTTCTAATGACGATGGAACACTCAAATTCCGTCGAGATTCAGTACATCGGCCTCCAGCCGACTTAACTCCAAGGGTCTATTTGTGCCTCGGGGACCTTGTGGTCGTTGTCCTGTGAGTCTAGATTTACGAATCCGACGCATAATTGATAGTTAATTGTACCGTTCAGGGCCTCCTAATGACGATGGAACACTCAAACTACGTCGAGATTATATATATCGTCCTCCAGCCGACTTGTCTCCGAGGGGATATTGTTGAATCGGGCATCATATGGTCCGTCTCCTGTGAGTCTAGATTTTCGAATCCGACGCGAAACTGACAGTTAATTGTAACGTTAAGGGCCTCCTAATGACGATGAAACACTCAAATTGCGTCGCGATTCAATTCATCGTCCTCCAGCCGACTTGTTTCCAAGGGTCTATTGTTGCCCCGGGCGCCTTCTGGTCGTTCTCCTGTGAGTCTAGGTTTATGAATCCGACGCATAACTGATAGTTAATTGTAACGTTCAGGGCCTCCTAATGACGATGGAACACTCAAATAACGTTCGAGATTCAATATATTGTCCTCCAGGCGACTTGTCTGCAAGGGTCTATTGCTGCCTCGGGAACCTTATGGTCGTTCTCCTGTGACTCTAGATTTTCGAATCCGTAGCAAAACTGATAGTTAATTGTAACATTCAGGGCCTACTAATGACGATGGAACACTCAACTTGCGTCGAGATTCTATACATCTTCTCCCAGCCAACTTGTCTCCAAGGGGATATTTCTGCCTCGGGCACCTTATGGTCCGTCTCCTGTAACTCTAGATTTTCAATCCGACGCGAAACTAAAAGTTAATTGTAACGTTCACGGCCTCCTAATGACAATGGAACATTCAAATTGCTTCGAGATTCAATACATCGTCCTCCAGCCGACTTGTCTCCAAGGGTCTACTGCTGCCTCTGGCACCTTATGGTCGTGCTCCTGTGAGTCTAGATTTTCGAATCCGACGCGAAACCGATATTTAATTGTAACGTTCAGGGCCTCCTAATGACGATGGAACACTCAAATTGCGTCGAGAATCAATACATCGAACTCCAGCCGACTTGTCTCGAAGGGGATATTGCTGCCTCGGGCCCTTATATTCTTTCTCCTGTGAGTCTAGATTGTCGAATCCGACGCAAAACTGATAGTTAATTGTAACGTTAAGGGCCTCCTAGTGACGATGGAACACTCAAATTGCTTCGAGATCCAATACATCGTCCTCCAGGCGTCTTGTCTCCAAGGGTCTATTGCTGCCTCTGGCACCTTATGGTCGTGCTCCTTTGTGTCTAGATTTTCGAATCCGACGCGAAACTGATAGTTAGTTGTAACGTTCAAGGGTTCCTAATGACGATGCGTCGAGAATCAATACATCGTCCGCCAGGCGACTTGTCTCCAAGGGTCTGTTGCTGCCTCGGGCACCTTATAGTCGTTTGAGTCTACATTTTCGGATCCGACGCAAAACTGATAGTTAATTGTTACGTTCAGGGCCTCCTAATGACGATGGAACACTTAAATTGCGTCGAGATTCAATACTTCGTCCTCCAGCCGACTTGTCTCCAAGGGTCTATTGCTGCCTCTGGCACCATATGGTCGTGCTTCTGGGAGTCTAGAATTTCGAATCGGACGCGAAACTCATAGTTAATTGTAACGCTCACGGCCTCCTAATGACGATGGAACACTCAAATTGCGTCGAGATTGAATACATCGTCCTTCAGCCGACGTGTCTCCAAGGGTCTATTGCTGCTTCGGGCACCTTATGGTGACTCTAGATTTTCGAATCTGACGCAAAACTGATAGTTAATTGTAACGTTCAGGGCCTCCCAATGACGATGGAACACTCAAATTGCGTCGCGATTCAATTCATCGTCCTCCAGCCCAAATGTTTCCAAGGGTCTATTGTTACCCCGGGCGCCTTTTGGTCGTTCTCCTGTGAGTCTAGATTATCGAATCCGACGCAAAACTCATAGTTAATTGTAACGTTCACGGCCTCCTAATGACGATGGAACACTCAAATTGCTTCGAGATTCAATACTTCGTCCTCCAGCCGACTTGTCTCCAAGGGTCTATTGCTGCCTCTGGCACCATATGGTCGTGCTTCTGGGAGTCTAGAATTTCGAATCGGACGCGAAACTGAAGTTAATTGTACCGTTCACGGCCTCCTAATGACGATGGAACGTTCAAATTGCGTCGAGATTCAATACATCGTCCTGCAGCCTACTTGTCTCGCAGGGTCTATTGCTTCCTCTTGCACCTTATGGTCCGTCTCCTGTGAGTCTAGATTTTCGAATGCAACGCAAAACTGATAGTTAATTGTAACGTTGAGGGCCTCCTAATGACGATGGAACATTCAAATTGCTTCGAGATTCAATACTTCGTCCTTCAGCCGACTTGTCTCCAAGGGTCTACTGCTGCCTCTGGCACCTTATGGTCGTGCTCCTGTGAGTCTAGATTCTCGAATCCGACGCGAAAACGATATTTAATTGTAACGTTCAGGGCCTCCTAATGACGGTGGAACACTTAAATTGCGTCGAGATTCAATACATCGTCCTCCAGCCGACTTGTCTTTAAGGGTCTATTGTTGCCTCGGGCGCCTTTTAGTCGTCTCCTGTGAGTCTAGATTATCGAATCCGACGCAAAACTCATAGTTAATTGTAACGCTCAAGGCCTCCTAATGACGATGGAACACTCAAATTGCGTCGAGATTGAATACATCGTCCTTCAGCCGACGTGTCTCCAAGGGTCTAGTGCTGCTTCGGGCACCTTATGGAGACTCTAGATTTTCGAATCTGACGCAAAACTGATAGTTAATTGTAACGTTCAGGGCCTCCCAATGACGATGGAACACTCAATTTGCGTCGCGATTCAATTCATCGTCCTCCAGCCGAAATGTTTCCAAGGGTCTATTGTTACCCCGGGCGCCTTTTGGTCGTCCTCCTGTGAGTCTAGATTATCGCATCCGACGCAAAACTCATAGTTAAATGTAACGTTCACGGCCTCCTAATGACGATTTAACACTCAAATTGCTTCGAGATTCAATACATCGTCCTCCAGCCGACTTGTCTCTAAGGGTCTATTGCTGCCTATGGCACCATATGGTCGTGCTTCTGGGAGTCTAGAAATTCGAATCCGACGAGAATCTGAAGTTAATTGTACCGTTCACGGCCTCCTAATGACGATGGAACACTCAAATTGCGTTGAGATTCAATACATCGTCCTGCAGCCTACTTGTCTCCCAGAGTCTGTTGCTGCCTCTGGCACCCTATGTTCCGTCTCCTGTGAGTCTAGATTTTCCAATGCGACGCAAAACTGATAGTTAATTGTAACTTTCAGGGCCTCCTAATGACGATGGAAAACTCAAATTGCTTCGAGATCCAATACATCGTCCTCCAGCCGACTTGTCTCCAAGGGTCTACTGCTGCCTCTGGCACCTTATGGTCGTGCTCCTGTGAGTCTAGATTCTCGAATCCGACGCGAAACCGATATTTAATTGTAACGTTCAGGGCCTCCTAATGACGATGGAACACTCAAATTGCGTCGAGAATCAATAAATCGTCCGCCTGCCGACTTGCCTCCAAGGGGATATTGCTGCCTCCGGCCCTTATATTGGTTCTCCTGTGAGTCTAGATTGTCTAATCCTACGCAAAACTGATAGTTAATTGTAACGTTAAGGGCCTCCTAATGACGATGGAACACTCAAATTGCTTCGAGATCCAATACATCGTCCTCCAGGCGTCTTGTCTCCAAGGGTCTATTGCTGCCTCTGGCACCTTATGGTCGTGCTCCTTTGTGTCTAGATTTTCGAATCCGACGCGAAACTGATAGTTAGTTGTAACGTTCAAGGCCTTCGAATGACGATGCGTCGAGAATCAATACAATGTCCTCCAGGCGACTTGTCTCCAAGGGTCTGTTGCTGCCTCGGGCACCTTATAGTCGTTTGAGTCTACATTTTCGAATCCGACGCGAAACTGATAGTTAATTGTTACGTTCAGGGCATCCTAATGACGACGGAACACTTAAATTGCGTCGAGATTGAATACATCGTCCTTCAGCCGACGTGTCTCCAAGGGTCTACTGCTGCTTCTGGCACCTAATGATCGTGTTCCTGTGAGTCTAGATTATCGAATCCGACGCAAAACTCATAGTTAATTGTAACGCTCACGGCCTCCTAATGACGATGGAACACTCAAATTGCGTCGAGATTGAATACATCGTCGTTCAGCCGACGTGTCTCCAAGGGTCTAGTGCTGCTTCGGGCACCTTATGGAGACTCTAGATTTTCGAATCTGACGCAAAACTGATAGTTAATTGTAACGTTCAGGGCCTCCCAATGACGATGGAACACTCAATTTGCGTCGCGATTCAATTCATCGTCCTCCAGCCGAAATGTTTCTAAGGGTCTATTGTTACCCTGGGCGCCTTTTGGTCGTTGTCCTGTGAGTCTAGATTATCGCATCCGACGCAAAACTCATAGTTAATTGTAACGTTCACGGCCTCCTAATGACGATTTAACACTCAAATTGCTTCGAGATTCAATACATCGTCCTCCAGCCGACTTGTCTCTGAGGGTCTATTGCTGCCTCTGGCACCATATGGTCGTGCTTCTGGGAGTCTAGAATTTCGATCCGACGCGAATCTGAAGTTAATTGTACCGTTCACGGCCTCCTAATGACGATGGAACACTCAAATTGCGTTGAGATTCAATACATCGTCCTGCAGCCTACTTATCTCCCAGGGTCTGTTGCTGCCTCTGGCACCCTATGGTCCGTCTCCTGTGAGTCTAGATTTTCGAATGCGACGCAAAACTGATAGTTAATTGTAACGTTCAGGGCCTCCTAATGACGATGGAACACTCAAATTGCGTCGAGTGTCAATACTTCGTCCTCCAGCCGACTTGTTTCCAAGGGTCTATTGTTGCCCCGGGCGCCTTTTTGTCGTACTCCTGTGAGCCTAGATTATCGAATCCGACGCAAAACTCATAGTCGAATGTAACGTTCACAGCCTCCTATTGACGATGGAACAATCAAATTGCTTCGAGATTCAATACATCGTCCTTCGGCCTACTTGTCTCCCAGGGTCTGTTGCTGCCTCGGGCACCTTATGGTCGTTTGAGTCTACATTTTCGAATCCGACGCAAAAGTGATAGTTAATAGTTACGTTCAGGGCCTCCTAATGACGATGGAACACCTAAATTGCGTCGAGATTCAATACATCGTCCTCCAGCCGACTTGTCTCCAAGGGGAAATTGCTGCCTCGGGCACCTTATTGTCGTTTGAGTCTACATTTTCGAATCCGACGCAAAACTGATAGTTAATAGGTACGTTCAGGGCCTCCTAATGACGATGGAACACCTAAATTGCGTCGAGATTCAATACATCGTCCATCAGCCGACCTATCTCCAAGGGTCTATTGCTGCTTCGAGCATCTTATGGTGACCCTAGATTTTCGAATCTGATGCAAAACTGATAGTTAATTGTAACGTTCATGGCCTCCCAATGACGATGGAACACTCAAATTGCGTCGCGATTCAATTCATCGTCCTCCAGCCGTAATGTTTCCAAGGGTCTATTGTTACCCCGGGCGCCTTTTGGTCGTCCTCCAGTGAGTGTAGATTTTCGAATCCGACGCATAACTGATAGTTAATTGTACATTCACGGCCTCCTAATGACAATGGAACACTCAAATTGCGTCGAGATTCAATACATCGTCCCCCAGCCGACTTGTCTCCAAGGGTCTATTGCTGGCACTGGCACCTTATGGTCCGTCTCCTGTGAGTCTACATTTTCGAATCCGACGCAAAACTGATGGTTAATTGTAATGTTCAGTGCCTCCTAATGACGATGGAACACTCAAATTGAGTCGCGATTCAATACATCGTTCTCCAGCCAATTTGTCTCCAAGGGTCTATTGCTGCTTGTTGCACCTAATGGTCGTTCTCCATTGAGTCTAGATTTTCGGAACCGACGCAAAACTGAATGTTAATTGTAACGTTCAGGGCCTCCTAATGACGATGGAACACTCAAATTGCGTCGAGATTCAATACATCGGCCTCCAGCCGCCTTAACTCCAAGATTCTATTGCTGCCTCGGGGACCTTGTGGACGTTCTCCTGTGAGTCTTGATTTACGAATCCGATGCATAACAGATAGTTAATTGCAACGTTCAGGGCCTTCTAATGACGATGGAACACTCAAATTGCGTCGAGATTCAATACATCGGCCTCCAGCCGACTTAACTCCAAGGGTCTATTGCTGCCTCGGGGACCTTGTGGTCGTTCTCCTGTGAGATTAGATTTACGAATCCGACGCATAACTGATAGTTAATTGTAACGTTCAGGGCCTCCTAATGACGATGGAACACTCAAATTGCGTCGCGATTCAATACATCGTCCTCCAGCCGACTTGTTTCCAAGGGTCTATTGTTGCCCCATGAGCCTTCTGGTCGTTCTCCTGTGAGTCTAGATTTACGAATCCGGCGCATAACTGATAGTTAATTGCAACGTTCAGGGCCTCCTAATGACGATGGAACACTCAAATTACGTCGAGATTCAATATATCGTCCTCCTGCCGACTTGTCTCCAAGGGTCTATTGCTGCCTCGGGCACCTTATGGTCGTTCTCCTCTGAGTCTAGATTATCGAATTCGACGCAAAATGATATTTAATTGTAACGTTCAGGGCCTCCTTATGACGATGGAACACTCAAATTCCGTCGCGATTCAATACATCGACCTCCAGTCGACTTGTTTCCAAGGGTCTATTGCTGCCTCGGGCACCTTATTGTCATTCTCCTGTGAGTCTAGATTGTCGAATCCGACGCAAAACTGATAGTTGATTGTAACGTTCACTGCCTCCTAATCACGATGAAACACTCAAATTGCGTCGAGATTCAATACATCTTCCTTCAGACGACGTGTCTCCAAGGGTCTATTGCTGCCTAGGGCACCTTATGGTCGTTCTCCCGTGACTCTAGATTTTCGAATCCGACGCAAAACTGATAGTTAATTATAACGTTCAGGGCCTCCTAATGAAGATCGAACACACAAATTGTTTCGAGATCCAATACATCGTCCCCCACCCGACCTGTCTCCAAGGGCATATTTCTGCCTCGGGCACCTTATGTTCCGCCTCCTGTGAGTCTAGATTTTCGAATCCGACGCGAAACTGAGAGTCAATTGTAACGTTAAGGGCCACCTAATGACGATGGAACACTCAAATTGCTTCGAGATACAATACATCGTCCTCCAGTCGATTTGTCTCCAAGGGTCTATTGCTGCTTTGGTTACATTATGGTGACTCTAGATTTTCGAATCTGACGCAGAACTGATAGTTAATTGTAACGTTCAGGGCCTCCCAATGACGATGGAACACTCAAATTGCGTCGCGATTCAATTCATCGCCCTCCAGCCGAATTGTTTCCAAGGGTCTATTGTTACCCCGGGCGCCTTTTGGTCGTTCTCCTGTGAGTCTAGATTATCGAATCCGACGCGAAACTGATAGTTAATTGTTACATTCAGGGCCTCCTAATGACGATGGAACACTCAAATTGCGTCGTGATTCAATACATCGTCCTCCAGGCGACTTGTCTCCAAGGGTCTATTGCTGCCTCGGGCACCTTATGGTCGTTCTCCTGTGAGCCTACATTTTCGAATCCGACGCAAAACTGATAATTAATTGTAACGTTCAGGGCCTCCTAATGACGATGGAACAATCAAATTGCGTCGAGATTCAATACATCGTCCTCCAGCCGACTTGTCTCCAAGGGTCTATTGTTGCCTCGGGCGCCTTTTGGTCGACCTCCTGTGAGTCTAGATTTTCAATCCGACGCATAACTGATAGTTAATTGTAACGTTCAGGGCCTCCTAATGACGATGGAACACTCAAATTGCGTCGAGATTCAATACATCGTCCTCCAGCCTACTTGTCTCCAAGGGTCTATTGCTGCCTCTGGCACCTTATAGTCCGTCTCCTGTGAGTCTAGATTCTCGAATCCGACGCAAAACCGATGGTTAATAGTAATGTTCAGTGCCTCCTAATGACGATGGAACGCTCAAATTGCGTCGCGATTCAATACATCGTCCTCCAGCCGATTTGTCTCCAAGGGTCTATTGCTGCCTGTGGCAGCTAATGGTCGTTCTCCTGTGAGTCTAGATTTTCGAATCCGACGCAAAACTGAGAGTTAATCATAACATTCAGGGCCTCCTAACGACGATGGAACACTCAAATTGCGTCGAGATTCAATACATCGTCCTCCAGCCGACTTGTCTCCAAGGGGATATTGCTGCCTCGGACACCATAAGGTCCGGCTCCTGTGAGTCAAGATTTTCGAATCCGACGCGAAACTGATAGTTAATTGTAACGTTCAGGGCCTCCTAATGACGATGGAACACTCAAATTGCGTCGAGATTCAATACTTCGTCCTCCAGCCGACTTGTCTCCAAGGGTGTATTGCTGCCTCTGTCACCTTATAGTCCGTCTCCTGTGAGTCTAGATTCTCGAATCCGACGCAAAACCGATGGTTAATAGTAATGTTCAGCGCCTCCTAATGACGATGGAACGCTTAAATTGCGTCGCGATTCAATACATCGTCCTCCAGCCGATTTGTCTCCAAGGGTCTATTGCTGCCTGTGGCAGCTAATGGTCGTTCTCCTGTGAGTCTAGATATTCGAATCCGACGCAAAACTGAGAGTTAATCATAACATTCAGGGCCTCCTAATTATGATGGAACACTCAAATTGCGTCGAGATTCAATACATTGTCCTCCAGGAGACTTGTCTCCAAGGGGATATTGCTGCCTCGGGCACCGTATGGTCCGTCTCCTGTGAGTCTAGATTTTCGAATCCGACGCGAAATTGATAGTTAATTGTAACGATCAGGGCCTCCTAATGACGATGGAACACTCAAATTGCGTCGAGATTCAATACATCGTCCTCCAGCCGACTTGTCTCCAAGGGTCTATTGCTGACTATGGCACCTTATGGTCCGTCTCCTGTGAGACTAGATTTTCGAATCCGACGCAAAACTGATAGTTAATTGTAACGTTGAGGGCCTCCTAATGACGATGAAACACTCAATTTGCGTCGAGATTCAATACATCGTCCTCCAGCAGACGTGTCTCCAAGGGGATATTGCTGCCTCGGGCACCATATAGTCCGTCTCCTGTGAGTCTAGATTTTCGAATCCGAAGCAAAAATGAAAGTTAATTGTAACGTTCAGGGCCTCCTAATGACGATGGAACACTCAAATTGCGTCGAGATTCAATACATCGTCCTCCAGCCGACTTGTCTCCAAGGGTCTATAGCTGCCTCGGGCACCTTGTGGTAGTTCTCCTGTGAGACTAGATTTACAAATCCGACGCATAACTGATAGTTAATTGTAACGTTCAGGGCCTCCTAATGGCGATGGAATACTCAAATTGCGTCGAGAATCAATACATCGTCCTCCTGCCGATTTTTCTCCAAGGGTCTATTGCTGCCTGTGGCACCTAATGGTCGTTCTCCTGTGAGTCTAGACTGTCGAATCCGACGCAAAACTGATAGTTAATTGTAACGTTCAGGGCTTTCTAATGACGATGGAACACTCAAATTGCGTCGCGATTCAATACATCGTCCTCCAGCCGACTTGTTTCAAAGGGTCTCTTCTTGCCCCAGGCGCCTTCTGGTCGCTCTCCTGTGAGTCTAGATTGTCGAATCCGACGCAAAACCGATGGTTAATACTAATGTTCAGTGCCTCCTAATGACGATGGAACACTCAAATTGCGTCGCGATTCAATACATCGTCCTCCAGCCGACTTGTCTCCAAGGGTCTACTGTTGCCTCGGGCGCCTTTTGGTCGTTCTCCTGTGAGTCTAGATTTTCGAATCCGACGCAAAACTGAGAGTTAATTATAACATTCAGGGCCTCCTAATGACGGTGGAACACTCGAATTGCGTCGAGATTCAATACATTGTCTACCAGCCGACTTGTCTCCAAGGGTCTATTGTTGCCTCGGGCGCCTTTTGCTCGTTCTCCTGTGAGTCTAGGTTTTCGAATCCGACGCAAAACTGATAGTTAATTGCAACGTTCAGGGCCTCCTAATGACGATGGAACACTCAAATTGCGTCGACATTCAATACATCGTCCTCCAGCCTACGTGTCTCCAAGGGTCTATTGCTGCCTCTGGCACCTTATGGTCCGTCTCCTGTGAGTCTAAGTTTTCAAATACGACGCAAAAATGATAGTTAATAGTAACGTTCAGGGCCTCCTAATGACGATGGAACACTCAAATTGTGTCGAGATTCAATACATCTTCCTCCAGCCGACTTGTCTCCAAGGGGATATTGCTGCCTCCGGCACCATGTGGTCCGTCTCCTGTGAGTCTAGATTTTCGAATCCGACGCGAAACTGATAGTTAATTGCAACGTTCAGGGCCTCCTAATGACGATGGAACACTCAAATTGCGTCGAGATTCAATACATCGTCCTCCCGCCGATTTGTCTCCAAGGGTCTATTGCTGCCTGTGGCACCTATTGGTCGTTCTCCTGTGAGTCTAGATTGTCGAATCCGACGCAAAACTGATAGTTAATTGTAACGTTCAGGGCCTCCTAATGACGATGGAACACTCAAATTGCGTCGCGATTCAATACATCGTCCTGAAGCCGATTTGTCTCCAAGGGTCTATTGCTGCCTGTGGCACCTAATGGACGTTCTCCTGTGAGTCTAGATTTTCGAATCCGACGCAAAACTAATACTTAATTGTAACGTTAAGGGCCACCTAATGACGATGGAACACTCAAATTGCTTCGAGATTCAATACATCGTCCTCCAGCCGATTTGTCTCCAAGGGTCTATTGCTGCTTTGGTTACCTTATGGTGACTCTAGATTTTCGAATCTGACGCAAAACTGATAGTTAATTGTATCGTTCAGGGCCTCCCAATGACGATGGAACACTCAAATTGCGTCGCGATTCAATTCATCGCCCTCCAGCCGAATTGTTTCCAAGGGTCTATTGTTACCCCGGGCGCCTTTTGGTCGTTCTCCTGTGAGTCTAGATTATCGAATCCGACGCGAAACTCACAGTTAATTGTAACGTTCACGGCCTCCTAATGACAATGGAACACTCAAATTGCTTCGAGATTCAATACATCGTCCTCCAGCCGACTTTTCTCCCAGGGTCTATTGCTGCCTCTTGCACCTTATGGTCGTGCTTCTGTGAGTCTAGAATTTCGAATACGACGCGAAACTGATAGTTAATTGTTACATTCAGGGCCTCCTAATGACGATGGAACACTCAAATTGCGTCGTGATTCAATACATCGTCCTCCTGGCGACTTGTCTCCAAGGGTCTATTGCTGCCTCGGGCACCTTATGGTCGTCCTCCTGTGAGCCTACATTTTCGAATCCGACGCAAAACTGATAATTAATTGTAACGTTCAGGGCCTCCTAATGACGATGGAACAATCAAATTGCATCGAGATTCAATGCAACGTCCTCCAGCCGACTTGTCTCCAAGGGTGTATTGTTGCCTCGGGCGCCTTTTGGTCGTCCTCCTGTGAGTTTAGATTTTCGAATCCGACGCATAACTGATAGTTATTTGTAACGTTCACGGCCTCCTAATGACAATGGAACACTCAAATTGCTTCGAGATTCAATACATCGTCCTCCAGCCGACTTGTCTCCAAGGGGATATTGCTGCCTCGGACACCATAAGGTCCGGCTCCTGTGAGTCAAGATTTTCGATTCCGACGCGAAACTGATAGTTAATTGTAACGTTCAGGGCCTCCTAATGACGATGGAACACTCAAATTGCGTCGAGATTCAATACTTCGTCCTCCAGCCGACTTGTCTCCAAGGGTGTATTGCTGCCTCTGTCACCTTATAGTCCGTCTCCTGTGAGTCTAGATTCTCGAATCCGACGCAAAACCGATGGCTAATAGTAATGTTCAGCGCCTCCTAATGACGATGGAACGCTTAAATTGCGTCGCATTTCAATACATCGTCCTCCAGCCGATTTGTCTCCAAGGGTCTATTGCTGCCTGTGGCAGCTAATGGTCGTTCTCCTGTGAGTCTAGATATTCGAATCCGACGCAAAACTGAGAGTTAATCATAACATTCAGGGCCTCCTAATTATGATGGAACACTCAAATTGCGTCGAGATTCAATACATTGTCCTCCAGCCGACTTGTCTCCAAGGGGATATTGCTGCCTCGGGCACCGTATGGTCCGTCTCCTGTGAGTCTAGATTTTCGAATCCGACGCGAAATTGATAGTTAATTGTAACGATCAGGGCCTCCTAATGACGATGGAACACTCAAATTGCGTCGAGATTCAATACTTCGTCCTCCAGCCGACTTGTCTCCAAGGGTCTATTGCTGACTATGGCACCTTATGGTCCGTCTCCTGTGAGACTAGATTTTCGAATCCGACGCAAAACTGATAATTAATTCTAACGTTCAGGGCCTCCTAATGAGGATGGAACACTCAAATTGCGTCGAGATTCAATACATCGTCATCCAGCCGACTTGTCTCCAAGGGTCTATTGTTGCCTCGGGCGCCTTTTGGTCGTTCTCCTGTGAGTCTAAATTTTCGAATCCGACGCATAACTGATAGTTTATTGTAACGTACACGGCCTCCTAATGAGGATGGAACACTCAAATTGCGTCGAGATTCAATACATCGTCCTCCAGCCGACTTGTCTCCAAGAGTCTATTGCTGACTATGGCACCTTATGGTCCGTCTCCTGTGAGACTAGATTTTCGAATCCGACGCAAAACTGATAGTTAATTGTAACGTTGAGGGCCTCCTAATGACGATGAAACACTCAATTTGCGTCGAGATTCAATACATCGTCCTCCAGCAGACGTGTCTCCAAGGGGATATTGCTGCCTCGGGCACCATATAGTCCGTCTCCTGTGAGTCTAGATTTTCGAATCCGAAGCAAAAATGAAAGTTAATTGTAACGTTCAGGGCCTCCTAATGACGATGGAACACTCAAATTGCGCCGAGATTCAATACATCGTCCTCCAGCCGACTTGTCTCCAAGGGTCTATAGCTGCCTCGGGCACCTTGTGGTAGTTCTCCTGTGAGACTAGATTTACAAATCCGACGCATAACTGATAGTTAATTGTAACGTTCAGGGCTTTCTAATGACGATGGAACACTCAAATTGCGTCGCGATTCAATACATCGTCCTCCAGCCGACTTGTTTCAAAGGGTCTCTTCTTGCCCCAGGCGCCTTCTGGTCGCTCTCCTGTGAGTCTAGATTGTCGAATCCGACGCAAAACCGATGGTTAATACTAATGTTCAGTGCCTCCTAATGACGATGGAACACTCAAATTGCGTCGCGATTCAATACATCGTCCTCCAGCCGACTTGTCTCCAAGGGTCTATTGTTGCCTCGGGCGCCTTTTGGTCGTTCTCCTGTGAGTCTAGATTTTCGAATCCGACGCAAAACTGAGAGTTAATTATAACATTCAGGGCCTCCTAATGACGGTGGAACACTCGAATTGCGTCGAGATTCAATACATTGTCTACCAGCCGACTTGTCTCCAAGGGTCTATTGTTGCCTCGGGCGCCTTTTGCTCGTTCTCCTGTGAGTCTAGGTTTTCGAATCCGACGCAAAACTGATAGTTAATTGCAACGTTCAGGGCCTCCTAATGACGATGGAACACTCAAATTGCGTCGACATTCAATACATCGTCCTCCAGCCTACGTGTCTCCAAGGGTCTATTGCTGCCTCTGGCACCTTATGGTCCGTCTCCTGTGAGTCTAAGTTTTCAAATACGACGCAAAAATGATAGTTAATAGTAACGTTCAGGGCCTCCTAATGACGATGGAACACTCAAATTGTGTCGAGATTCAATACATCTTCCTCCAGCCGACTTGTCTCCTAGGGGATATTGCTGCCTCCGGCACCATGTGGTCCGTCTCCTGTGAGTCTAGATTTTCGAATCCGACGCGAAACTGATAGTTAATTGCAACGTTCAGGGCCTCCTAATGACGATGGAACACTCAAATTGCGTCGAGATTCAATACATCGTCCTCCCGCCGATTTGTCTCCAAGGGTCTATTGCTGCCTGTGGCACCTATTGGTCGTTCTCCTGTGAGTCTAGATTGTCGAATCCGACGCAAAACTGATAGTTAATTGTAACGTTCAGGGCCTCCTAATGACGATGGAACACTCAAATTGCGTCGAGATTCAATACATCGGCCTCCAGGCGACTTGTCCCTAAGGGTCTATTGCTGCCTCGGGCACCTTATGGTCGTTCTCCTCTGAGTCTACATTTCCAAATCAGACGCAAAACTGATAGTTAAATGTAACGTTCAGGGCCTCCTAATGACGATGGAACTCTCAAATTGCGTCGAGATTCAATACGTCGTCCTCCAGCCGACTTGTCTCCAAGGGTCTATTGTTTCCTCGGGCGCCTTTTGGTCGTCCTCCTGTGAGTCTAGATTTTCGAATCCGACGCATAACTGATAGTTAATTGTAACGTACACGGCCTCCAAATGACGATGTAACACTCAAATTGCGTCGAGATTCAATACATCGTCCTCCCGCCGATTTGTCTCCAAGGGTCTATTGCTGCCTGTGGCACCTATTGGTCGTTCTCCTGTGAGTCTAGATTGTCGAATCCGACGCAAAACTGATAGTTAATTGTAACTTTCAGGGCCTCCTAATGACGATGGAACACTCAAATTGCGTCGCGATTCAATACATCGTCCTGAAGCCGATTTGTCTCAAAAGGGTCTATTGCTGCCTGTGGCACCTAATGGACGTTCTCCTGTGAGTCTAGATTTTCGAATCCGACGCAAAACTAATTCTTAATTGTAACGTTAAGGGCCACCTAATGACGATGGAACACTCAAATTGCTTCGAGATTCAATACATCGTCCTCCAGCCGATTTGTCTCCAAAGGTCTATTGCTGCTTTGGTTACCTTATGGTGACTCTAGATTTTCGAATCTGACGCAAAACTGATAGTTAATTGTATCGTTCAGGGCCTCCCAATGACGATGGAACACTCAAATTGCGTCGCGATTCAATTCATCGCCCTCCAGCCGAATTGTTTCCAAGGGTCTATTGTTACCCCCGGCGCCTTTTGGTCGTTCTCCTGTGAGTCTAGATTATCGAATCCGACGCGAAACTCACAGTTAATTGTAACGTTCACGGCCTCCTAATGACAATGGAACACTCAAATTGCTTCGAGATTCAATACATCGTCCTCCAGCCGACTTTTCTCCCAGGGTCTATTGCTGCCTCTTGCACCTTATGGTCGTGCTTCTGTGAGTCTAGAATTTCGAATACGACGCGAAACTGATAGTTAATTGTTACATTCAGGGCCTCCTAATGACGATGGAACACTCAAATTGCGTCGTGATTCAATACATCGTCCTCCTGGCGACTTGTCTCTAAGGGTCTATTGCTGCCTCGGGCACCTTATGGTCGTCCTCCTGTGAGCCTACATTTTCGAATCCGACGCAAAACTGATAATTAATTGTAACGTTCAGGGCCTCCTAATGACGATGGAACAATCAAATTGCATCGAGATTCAATGCAACGTCCTCCAGCCGACTTGTCTCCAAGGGTGTATTGTTGCCTCGGGCGCCTTTTGGTCGTCCTCCTGTGAGTTTAGATTTTCGAATCCGACGCATAACTGATAGTTATTTGTAACGTTCACGGCCTCCTAATGACGATGGAACACTCAAATTGCGTCTAGATTCAATACATCGTCCTCCAGCTGACTTGTCTCCAAGGGTCTATTGCTGACTATGGCACCTTATGGTCCGTCTCCTGTGAGACTAGATTTTCGAATCCGACGCAAAACTGATAGTTAATTGTTACGTTGAGGGCCTCCTAATGACGATGGAACACTCAATTTGCGTCGAGATTCAATACATCGTCCTCCACCAGACGTGTCTCCAAGGGGATATTGCTGCCTCGGGCACCATATAGTCCGTCTCCTGTGAGTCTAGATTTTCGAATCCGAAGCAAAAATGAAGGTTAATTGTAACGTTCAGGGCCTCCTAATGACGATGGAACACTCAAATTGCGTCGAGATTTAATACATCGGCCTCCAGCCGACTTGTCTCCAAGGGTCTATTGCTGCCTCGGGCACCTTGTGGTCGTTCTCCTGTGAGACTAGATTTACAAATCCGACGCATAACTGATAGTTAATTGTAACGTTCAGGGCCTCCTAATGGCGATGGAACACTCAAATTGCCTCGAGAATCAATACATCGTCCTCCTGCCGATTTTTCTCCAAGGGTCTATCGCTGCCTGTGGCACCTTATGGTCGTTCTCCTGTGAGTCTAGATTGTCGACTCCGACGCAAAACTGATAGTTAATTGTAACGTTCAGGGCCTTCTGATGACGATGGAACACTCAAATTGCGTCGAGATTCAACACATCGGCCTCCAGCCGACTTAACTCCAAGGGTCAATTGCTGCCTCGGGGACCTTGTGGTCGTTCTCCTGTGAATCTAGATTTACGAATCCGACGCATGACTGATAGTTAATTGTACCGTTCAGGTCCTCCTAATGACGATGGAGCACTCAAATTGCGTCGCGATTCAATACATCGTCCTCCAGCCGACTTGTTTCCAAGGGTCTCTTGTTCCCCAGGCGCCTTCTGGTCGTTCTCCTGTGAGTCTAGATTGTCGAATCCGACGCAAAACCGATAGTTAATGGTAACGCTCAGGGCATCCTAATCACGATGAAACACTCAAATTGCTTCGAGATTCAATACATCGTCCCCCAGCCGACCTGACTCCAAGGGCATTATTCTGCATCGGGCACCTTTTGGCCCGTCTCCTGTGAGTCTAGATTTTCGAATCCGACGCGAAACTGAGAGTTAATTGCAACGTTCAGGGCCTCCTAATGACGATGGAACACTCAAATTGCGGCGAGATTCAATACATCGTCCTCCCGCCGATTTGTCTCCAAGGGTCTATGGCTGCCTGTGGCACCTATTGGTCGTTCTCCTGTGAGTCTAGATTGTCGAATCCGACGCAAAACTGATAGTTAATTGTAACGTTCAGGGCCTCCTAATGAGGATGGAACACTCAAATTGCGTCGAGATTCAATACATCGTCATCCAGCCGACTTGCCTCCAAGGGTCTATTGTTGCCTCGGGCGCCTTTTGGTCGTTCTCCTGTGAGTCTAAATTTTCGAATCCGACGCATAACTGATAGTTTATTGTAACGCACACGGCCTCCTAATGACGATGGAACACTGAAATTGCGTCGAGATTCAATACATCGTCCTCCAGCCGACTTGTCTCCAAGGGTCTATTGCTGACTATGGCACCTTATGGTCCGTCTCCTGTGAGACTAGATTTTCGAATCCGACGCAAAACTGATAGTTAATTGTAACGTAGAGGGCCTCCTAATGACGATGAAACACTCAATTTGCGTCGAGATTCAATACATCGTCCTCCAGCAGACTTGTCTCCAAGGGGATATTGCTGCCTCGGGCACCATATAGTCCGTCTCCTGTGAGTCTAGATTTTCGAATCCGAAGCAAAAATGAAAGTTAATTGTAACGTTCAGGGCCTCCTAATGACGATGGAACACTCAAATTGCGTCGAGATTCAATACATCGTCCTCCAGCCGAATTGTTTCCAAGGGTCTATTGTTACCACGGACGCCTTTTGGTCGTTCTCCTGTGAGTCTAGATTATCGAATCCGACGCGAAACTCACAGTTAATTGTAACGTTCACGGCCTCCTAATGACAATGGAACACTCAAATTGCTTCGAGATTCAATACATCGTCCTCCAGCCGACTTGTCTCCCAGGGTCTATTGCTGCCTCTTGCACCTTATGGTCGTGCTTCTGTGAGTCTAGAATTAAGAATCCGACGCGAAACTGATAGTTAATTGTTACATTCAGGGCCTCCTAATGACGATGGAACACTCAAATTGCGTCGTGATTCAATACATCGTCCTCCTGGCGACTTGTCTCCAAGGGTCTATTGCTGCCTCGGGCACCTTATGGTCGTTCTCCTGTGAGCGTACATTTTCGAATCCGACGCAAAACTGATAATTAATTGTAACGTTCAGGGCCTCCTAATGACGATGGAACAATCAAATTGCATCGAGATTCAATACATCGTCCTCCAGCCGACTTGTCTCCAAGGGTCTATTGTTGCCTCGGGCGCCTTTTGGTCGTCCTCCTGTGAGTTTAGATTTTCGAATCCGACGCATAACTGATAGTTAATTGTAACGTTCACGGCCTCCTAATGACGATGGAACTCTCAAATTGCGTCGAGATTCCATACATCGTCCTCCAGCCGACTTGTCTCCAAGGGTCTATTGCTGACTATGGCACCTTATGGTCCGTCTCCTGTGAGACTAGATTTTCGAATCCGACGCAAAACTGATAGTTAATTGTAACGTTGAGGGCCTCCTAATGACGATGGAACACTCAATTTGCGTCGAGATTCAATACATCGTCCTCCTGCCGATTTTTCTCCAAGGGTCTATTGCTGCCTGTGGCACCTTATGGTCGTTCACGTGTGGGTCTAGATTGTCGACTCCGACGCAATACTGATAGTTAATTGTAACGTTCAGGGCCTTCTAATGACGATGGAACACTCAAATTGCGTCGAGATTCAACACATCGGCCTCCAGCCGACTTAACTCCAAGGGTCAATTGCTGCCTCGGGGACCTTGTGGTCGTTCTCCTGTGAATCTAGATTTACGAATCCGACGCTTAACTGATAGTTAATTGTACCGTTCGGGTCCTCCTAATGACGATGGAGCACTCAAATTGCGTCGCGATTCAATACATCGTCCTCCAGCCGATTTGTCTCCAAGCGTCTATTGCTGCCTGTGGCACCTAATGGACGTTCTCCTGTGAGTCTAGATTTTCGAATCCGACGCAAAACTAATACTTAATTGTAACGTTAAGGGCCACCTAATGACGATGGAACACTCAAATTGCTTCGAGATTCAATACATCGTCCTCCAGCCGATTTGTCTCCAAGGGTCTATTGCTGCTTTGGTTACCTTATGGTGACTCTAGATTTTCGAATCTGACGCAAAACTGATAGTTAATTGTAACGTTCAGGGCCTCCCAATGACGATGGAACACTCAAATTGCTTCGAGATTCAATACATCGTCCTCCAGCCGATTTGTCTCCAAGGGTCTATTGCTGCTTTGGTTACCTTATGGTGACTCTAGATTTTCGAATCTGACGCAAAACTGATAGTTAATTGTAACGTTCAGGGCCTCTTAATGACAATGGAACACTCAAATTGCTTCGAGATTCAATACATCGTCCTCCAGCCGACTTGACTCCCAGGGTCTATTGCTGCCTCTTGCACCTTATGGTCGTGCTTCTGTGAGTCTAGAATTTCGAATCCGACGCGAAACTGATAGTTAATTGTTACATTCAGGGCCTCCTAATGACGATGGAACACTCAATTTGCGTCGTGATTCAATACATCGTCCACCTGGCAACTTGTCTCCAAGGGTCTATTTCTGCCTCGGGCACCTTATGGTCGTTCTCCTGTGAGCGTACATTTTCGAATCCGACGCAAAACTGATAATTAATTGCAACGTTCAGGGCCTCCTAATGACAATGGAACACTCATATTGCTTCGAGATTCAATACATCGTCCTCCAGCCGACTTGTCTCCCAGGGTCTATTGCTGCCTCTTGCACCTTATGGTCGTGCTTCTGTGAGTCTAGAATTTCGAATCCGACGCGAAACTGATAGTTAATTGTTACATTCAGGGCCTCCTAATGACGATGGAACACTCAAATTGCGTTGTGATTCAATACATCGTCCTCCTGGCGACTTGTCTCCAAGGGTCTATTGCTGCCTCGGGCACCTTATGGTCGTTCTCCTGTGAGCCTACATTTTCGAATCCGACGCAAAACTGATAATTAATTGTAACGTTCAGGGCCTCCTTATGACGATGCAACAATCAAATTGGATCGAGATTCAATGCATCGTCCTCCAGCCGACTTGTCTCCAAGGGTCTATTGTTGCCTCGGGCGCCTTTTGGTCGTCCTCCTGTGAGTTTAGATTTTCGAATCCGACGCGTAACTGATAGTTAATTGTAACGTTCAGGGCCTCCTAATGACGATGGAACACTCAAATTGCGTCGAGATTCAATACATCGGCCTCCAGCCGACTTGTCTCCAAGGGTCTATTGCTGCCTCGGGCACCTTGTGGTCGTTCTCCTGTGAGACTAGATTTACAAATCCGACGCATAACTGATAGTTAATTGTAACGTTCAGGGCCTCCTAATGGCGATGGAACACTCAAATTGCGTCGAGAATCAATACATCGTCCTCCTGCCGATTTTTCTCCAAGGGTCTATTGCTGCCTGTGGCACCTTATGGTCGTTCTCCTGTGAGTCTAGATTGTCGACTCCGACGCAAAACTGATAGTTAATTGTAACGTTCAGGGCCTTCTAATGACGATGGAACACTCAAATTGCGTCGAGATTCAACACATCGGCCTCCAGCCGACTTAACTCCAAGGGTCAATTGCTGCCTCGGGGACCTTGTGGTCGTTCTCCTGTGAATCTAGATTTACGAATCCGACGCATAACTGATAGTTAATTGTACCGTTCAGGTCCTCTTAATGACGATGGAGCACTCAAATTGCGTCGCGATTCAGTACATCGTCCTCCAGCCGACTTGTTTCCAAGGGTCTCTTGTTGCCCCAGGCGCCTTCTGGTCGTTCTCCTGTGAGTCTAGATTGTCGAATCCGACGCAAAACCGATAGTTAATGGTAACGCTCAGGGCATCCTAATCACGATGAAACACTCAAATTGCGTCGAGTTCAATATATCGTCCTCCAGCCGACTTGTTTCCAAGGGTCTATTGCTGCCTCTGGCACCTTATAGTCCGCCTCCTGTGAGTCTAGATTTTCGAATCCGACGCAAAACCGATGGTTAATAGTAATGTTCAGTGCCTCCTAATGACGATGGAACACTCAAATTGCGTCGCGATTCAATACATCGTCCTCCAGGCGACTTGCCTCCAAGGGTCTATTGTTGCCTCGGGCGCCTTTTGGTCGTTCTCCTGTGAGTCTAGATTTTCGAATCCGACGCAAAACTGAGAGTTAATTATAATATTCAGGGCCTCCTAATGACGGTGGAACACTCGAATTGCGTCGAGATTCAATACATTGTCTACCAGCCGACTTGTCTCCAAGGGTCTATTGTTGCCTCGGGCGCCTTTTGCTCGTTCTCCAGTGAGTCTAGATTTTCGAATCCGACGCAAAACTGATAGTTAATTGCAACGTTCAGGGCCTCCTAATGACGATGGAACACTCAAATTGCGTCGAGATTCAATACATCGTCCTCCAGCCTACTTGTCTCGAAGGGTCTATTGCTGCCTCTGGCACCTTATAGTCCGTCTCCTGTGAGTCTAGATTTTCGAATCCGACGCAAAACCGATGGTTAATAGTAATGTTCAGTGCCTCCTAATGACGATGGAACACTCAAATTGTGTCGAGATTCAATACATCGTCCTCCAGCCGACTTGTCTCCAAGGGGATATTGCTGCCTCCGGCACCATATGGTCCGTCTCCTGTGAGTCTAGATTTTCGAATCCGACGCAAAACCGATGGTTGATAGTAATGTGCAGTGCCTCCTAATGACGATGGAACACTCAAATTGCGTCGAGATTCAATACATCGTTCTCCCGCCGATTTGTCTCCAAGGGTCTATTGCTGCCTGTGGCACCTAATGGTCGTTCTCCTGTGAGTCTAGATTGTCGAATCCGACGCAAAACTGATAGTTAATTGTAACGTTCAGGGCCTCCTAATGACGATGGAACACTCAAATTGCGTCGAGATTCAATACATCGTCCTCCAGGCGACTTGTCTCCAAGGGTCTATTGCTGCCTCGGGCACCTTATGGTCGTTCTCCTCTGAGTCTACATTTTCAAATCAGACGCAAAACTGATAGTTAAATGTAACGTTCAGGGCCTCCTAATGACGATGGAACTCTCAAATTGCGTCGAGATTCAATACGTCGTCCTCCAGCCGACTTGTCTCCAAGGGCCTATTGTTTCCTCGGGCGCCTTTTGGTCGTCCTCCTGTGAGTCTAGATTTTCGAATCCGACGCATAACTGATAGTTAATTGTAACGTACACGGTCTCCAAATGACGAAGGAACACTCAAATTGCGTCGCGATTCAGTCCATCGCCCTCCAGCCGAATTGTTTCCAAGGGTCTATTGTTACCCATGGCGCCTTTTGGTCGTTCTCCTGTGAGACTAGATTATCGAATCCGACGCGAAACTCACAGTTAATTGTAACGCTCGCGGCCTCCTAATGACGATGTAACACTCAAATTGCTTCGAGATTCAATACATCGTCCTCCAGCCGACTTGACTCCAAGGGTCTATTGCTGCCTCTTGCACCTTATGGTCGTGCTTCTGTGAGTCTAGAATTTCGAATCCGACGCGAAACTGATAGTTAATTGTACATTCAGGGCCTCCTAATGACGATGGAACACTCAAATTGCGTCGTGATTCAATACATCGTCCTCCAGGCGACTTGTCTCCAAGGGTCCATTGCTGCCTCGGGCACCTTATGGTCGTTCTCCTGTGAGTCTAGATTTTCGAATCCGACGCATAACTGATAGTTAATTGTAACGTTCAGGGCCTCCTAATGACGATGGAACACTCGAATTGCGTCGAGATTCAATACATCGTCCTCCAGCCTACTTGTCTCCAAGGGTCTATTGCTTCCTCTGGCACCTTATAGTCCGTCTCCTGTGAGTCTAGATTCACCAATCCGACGCAAAACCGATGGTTAATAGTAATGTTCAGTGCCTCCTAATGACGATGAAACGCTCAAATTGCGTCGCGATTCAATACATCGTCCTCCAGCCGATTTGTCTCCAAGGGTCTATTGCTGCCTGTGAGTCTAGATTTTCGAATCCGACGCAAAACTGAGAGTTTATCATAACATTCAGGGCCTCCTAATGACGATGGAACACTCAATTTGCGTCGAGATTCAATACATCGTCCTCCGGCAGACGTGTCTCCAAGGGGAAATTGCTGCCTCGGGCACCATATAGTCCGTCTCCTGTGAGTCTAGATTTTCGAATCCGAAGCAAAAATGAAAGTTAATTGTAACGTTCAGGGCCTCCTAATGACGATGGAACACTCAAATTGCGTCGAGATTCAATACATCGGCCTCCAGCCGACTTGTCTCCAAGGGTCTATTCCTGCCTCGGGCACCTTGTGGTCGTTCTCCTGTGAGACTAGATTTACGAATCCGACGCATAACTGATAATTAATTGTAACGTTCAGGTCCTCCTAATGACGATGGAGCACTCAAATTGCGTCGCGATTCAATACATCGTCCTCCAGCCGACTTGTTTCCAAAGGTCTATTGTTGCCCCAGGCGCCTTCTGGTCGTTCTCCTGTGAGTCTAGATTGTCGAATCTGACGCAAAACTGATAGTTAATTGTAACGCTCAGGGCATCCTATTCACGATGAAACACTCAAATTGCTTCGAGATTCAATACATCGTCCCCCAGCCGACCTGACTCCAAGGGCATATTTCTGCATCGCGCACCTTTTGGTCCCCCTCCTGTGAGTCTAGATTTTCGAATCCGACGCGAAACTGAGAGTTAATTGTAACGTTAAGGGCCACCTAATGACGATGGAACATTCAAATTGCTTCGAGATTCAATACATCGTCCTCCAGCCGACTTGTCTCTAAGGGTCTATTGCTGCCTCTGGCACCTTATGGTTGTGCTTCTGTGGGTCTAGAATTTCGAATCCGACGCGAAACTGATAGTTAATTGTTACATTCAGGGCCTCCTAATGACGATGGAACACTCAAATTGCGTCGAGATTCAATACATCGTCCTCCAGCCTACTTGTCTCCAAGGGTCTATTGCTGCCTCTGGCACCTTATAGTCCGTCTCCTGTGAGTCTAGATTTTCGAACCCGACGCAAAACCGATGGTTAATAGTAATGTTCAGTGCCTCCTAATGACGATGGAACACTCAAATTGCGTCGCGATTCAATACATCGTCCTGCAGCCTACTTGTCTCCAAGGGTCTATTGCTGCCTCTGGTACCTTATGGTCCGTCTCCTGTGAGTCTAAATTTTCAAATGCGACGCGAAACTGATAGTTAATAGTAGCGTTCAGGGCCTCCTAATGACGATGGAACACTCAAATTGTGTCGAGATTCAATACATCGTCCTCTAGCCGACTTGTCTCCAAGGATCTATTGCTGACTCGGGCACCATATGGTCGTTCTCCTGCGAGTCTTGGTTTTCGAATCCGACGCATAACTGATAGTTAATTGTAACGTTCAGGTCCTCGTAATGACGGTGGAACACTCAAATTGCGTTGCGATTCAATTGATCGTCCTCCAGCCGACTTGTTTCCAAGGGTCTATTGTTGCCCCGGGCGCCTTTTGGTCGTTCTCCTGTGAGTCCAGATTATCGAATCCGTCGCATAACTCATAGTTAATTGTAACATTCACGGCCTCATAATGACGATGGAACACTCAAATTGGTTCGAGATTCAATACATCGTCCTCCAGGCGACTTGTCTCCAAGGGTCTATTACTGCCCCGGGCGCCTTTTGGTCGTACTCCTGTGAGTCTAGATTGTCGAATCCGACGCAAACCTCATAGTTAATTGTAACGTTCACGGCCTCCTAATGACGGTGGAACATTCAAATTGCTTCGAGATTCAATACATCGTCCTCCAGCCGACTTGTCTCCAAGGGTCTACTGCTGCCTCTGGTACCTTATGTTCGTGCTCCTGTGAGTCTACATTTTCGAATTCGACGCGAAACTGATATTTAATTGTAACGTTCACGGCTTCCTAATGACGATGGAACATTCAAATTGCTTCAAGATTCAATACATCGTCCTCCAGGCAACTTGTCTCCAAGGGTCTACTGCTGCCTCGGGCACCTTATGGTCGTTCTTCTGCGAGTTTAGATTTTCGAATCCGACGCAAAACTGAATGTTAATTGTAATGTTCAGTGCCTCCGGATGACGATGGACCACTCAAATTGCGTCGCGATTCAGTACATCGTCCCCAAGCCGATTTGTCTCCAAGGGTCTATTGCTGCCTGTGGCACCTAATGTTCGTTCTCCTGTGAGTCTAGATTTTCGAATCCGACGCGAAACTCTTAGTTAATTGTAACGTTCAGGGCCTCCTAATGACGATGTAGCACTCAATTTGCGTCGAGATTCAATACATCGTCTTCCAGCCGACTTGTCTCCAAGGGGATATTGCTGCCTCGGGAACCATATGGTCCGTCTCCTGTGAGTCTAGATTTTCGAAACCGACGCAAAACTGTAAGTTAATTGTAACGTTCAGTGCCTCCTAATGACGATGGAACACTCAAATTGCATTGAGATTCAATACATCGTCCTCCAACCAACTTGTCTCCAAGTGTCTATTGCTGCCTCGGGCACCTTGTGGTCGTTATCCTGTGAGTCTTGATTTACAAATCCGACGCATAACTGATAGTTAATTTTAACTTTCAGGGCCTCCTAATGACGATGGAACAGTCAAATTGGTTCGAGATTCAATACATTGTCCTCTAGCCGACTTGTCTCCAAGGATCTATTGCTGCCTTTGGCACCTGTTGGTCGTGCTCCTGTGAGTCTAGATTTTCGAATCCGACGCGAAACTGACAGTTAATTGTAACGTTCAGGGCCGCTTAATGACGATGGAACACTCAAATTGCGTCGAGATTCTATACATCGTCCTCCAGGCGACTTGTCTCCAAGGGTCTAATGCTGCCGAGGGCACCTTATTTTCGTTGTCCTATTGCAACGCCGGAAATGCTTATCCTCCTATTCCCATCTATTGTACTATAATTTGTTTTCCTTATTTTTGTTACCTGAATATAGGACATTTCTGTGTCTTTACATATTGTAATTGTTTTACCATTTGTATATATATATTTATGCATTTATGTCGATGTGTAATTGGTTTGTTTCGTAAATATTATTTGTATTTTTACGCTGGGTCTTGCCTAGGGAAAACTGCTATCGAACTGTTACATCGATAGGTCGTGTGAAGACTCAAAGTGTGTATGATCTTTGGTAGTGTTAACTCTGCCGCGTGGAGCGCGGGCAGAGCTGTTGGAGTCTGGCTGGAGTAGCGAGTGGAGCAGGTGTGTTGTGTGACGCTCCCGCGAGTTGTCGCGCTTTCGGGGTTTGGCAGCATGTAATTGCGCTCGACTCGCGATGACAGTTTCTGACATGGTGTCGCGGACGGGAAGCATTAGCTGGCGCACATCAAGAGCCCGTTTCGCCTGGTGACCGTGTCGAGAAGAAGGCGCGCCAACATCCAGCTTCTGCAACAGCGACGGCCGACAATGAGTGACTGTCGCCACCTCCTCGATCGACGGCTTCAAACCTTCAATCAACCAACAAGGAAGACTAAAACCACGTAAAGTTTCAGAACTGTATGGCAGACCTCAGCTTTTCAAATTGTTCCATTTGCCTCGCAAAATTACAGCAACTTAGCATGAACCTTTGTTGCTCATTGTCCCAATTGCATTGCCAAGCAGGGTCCCTTCCTTTTCCGAAATGAGCCCGAGGGTCGTTGAAATTCAAACGCCAGCATCATTCGATTTCACTGCTTTAATTTCAAAGTTCAGCAGGCTACAATATTTAGATTGCACAAGCACAAATTAAGAGTTTTCACACTACACGTGTCAACCTTCAGTTGCCACGCATCTATTGCTAATTATATGTGTAATTACCTTTCTTTTTCAGTTACTATAGTAATTGTCCTTAGGACTGGCGACCGTAATTTCCCCCAAATCTCAAATATCTAATTACCGCTAGTTAATTGTTAACGTAACGGCCGCACATTTACTATCTTCATCAACTTTACCCCTTTAAAAATTAATTTCCACTGGTTTCATTTGTATTTTTCCTTTCATTTAGATGTAACCCTTTCCTCCCTCTTTACCGACAGATTAACTTCGGTGACGATTGCTCATGCCAAATTTCCATTAGGTACACGCGGTTTAATTTTTCACTGTCATTAAGGTCGATAAGTGAGGGGGAGGTTACACGTTGCGACCTGGTGACAGGACAATCTTCGGATTTGAGGTTGTTCTGGACACGAATTTTGTATGTTGCAAATCTCGTAACGAAGTACTGGTTACGTACAGGCCGTTACGTCAGCGAGAATAAGTAGTGGGAGTAATCCTCATTATATTTGAGATTTGGTATTTGTATTGAAAATTATTAAAATGAGTGAAGGCAACAATTGCCAAAATTTGGTAGTCTTGGATACGGAACAATCGGTCGAACAGTGGGAAACGCGCACCGCGTTACCCATTGCTCAGGGGCAGGCGGCTAGCATGAAAGACGCGACCGCCGAAACGCAACAAAGAGGAGAAATGGGATTCCAAACTTTAGAAAGTGTTTCGGAATCGGAAGTGAAAATCAAATCTGAATCCCTTGATGACGAATACGGGGGGAAAATTAAAGAGGAAGCCGCTGCGGAAGTAAAACCGATAGTTTCCGGGAATTTAACTGATTTATTGAATGTTTTGATTAACGAAATCAAGAGTCAATCGACCAAGCAAGAAGCTCAGTCTGAAAAAATTGAACGAAAGCTAGACAGTCACAACAAAGCTATTAATGTTGTTAACAACAATGTTGGAGTAGTTAACACAAAAGTTGATAAAATCAAAGAAGATATTGTTGTGATTAATAGTGAAATCGGTGATCTTAAACAGGAAATGATAGGCGTTCAGGCGGAAATTGCCAGCATAAATACTCGTTTTTATTCCGAAATTAACAGAATCGAGAAAAGTGTAGGAGAATCAGTTGCTCCGATCATCGAGAATAAGGTGACGGAACAAATTCAATTAGTGAAAAAAGAGGATCAAAAGAAGGTGGAAACTTTAAAGGCTTTAGTATCCGAAGTAGATACCAAAGTGACGAAGCAGGCTAATACCTGCGAAGAAAAAAAAAGGTAAGTAGAAACACTTGCGACAACCACTTGCCAAGTAATTACGAGAGTGTCGGAATTAGAAAAGAAACTTGACGAAAAACAGAGCTATATGCCAATCTATGCACATAGTTCGGAATTGTTGACGAAAGAGGAGCGGTTCGACCCCTTGAAAAAAGGCGGTATACACGCGACGGATTTCATTAAGAATTGTGAAAGAGTTTTACCCAGATCATGGACTAATGAGAGAAAAATTAATGCGATTATTGATGTGTTGGCTGGTGATGCCAAGCGGTGGGGCTTAAACCTCAACATTATGGACCTGACTTTTGACGAATTTAAAAATTTTTTTCTGGCTGAATACTGGTCAGAGCAAAAACAGCAAAGTGTCTGGCGCGAATTTGTCGTATCGAGGTCTTTCGATGCGAATTCGCGCGGCTCGATGAAGGAGTTTTGTGAGGGCTGGATCCGCAAGTTGGAATATTTGCGTGATCGCCGCACGGAATCCGAAATAGTCTGGGAACTCTACAAGAAGCTTCCAGATGATGGTAAACGCTATGTAGGAAGCAATCACAGGACAATCAATGATTTCCTGGGAAGAATTGAGGACAAGGACTATTGGCGCAATAATCGCGACAGGGGTAGAGGCCGTGGTAACAACAACGGGTACCACAGCAACCACAACAACAATAACCATGGAAATAATGCATACCGCAACCATGGCAGCAATAACAATAATGGTTCGGACCGTAATAACAATCGGTACAATGCAAATAATAACAGGAATGACGGAAACCAGTATCATACTAACGTGATACGGGCTTCACAGAATAGTAATAACGCCAGAGGGTGTGATCAGCCGCCTCAGCAGCATCCGGGGACCGTATCTGCTGGGACGAGACAGGGAAACCATTAGCAGCGCCGGTGAGGGGCCGACCAGGCGTGGAGAAATTTTGGCGGCCCAATAACAGGAGAAAACCCAGGTGTCGTCGTTATGAAAATTCCGTGTGGAATAATCAACGGCGGGAGAGTGTGCCAGTGTTAGGAGAAAGGAGTGCGCCCACAAGTAGTAGATCAACTGTATACACGGCAGCAGAAAATACATTCACTGTCAGTGAGAACAATTTAAGTAGTGTTCTGGAAATCGATTATAAAGGGGCAGCTGTAATACCCACAGCGGAACTGGAGATTGAGTTTAAGAATGATTCGCAATTGTTGAGAGAAGATCAGATGTCGGATAACACGTCCGCCATTGAGCGAGGGGATGCAGAGAGGGATGAGGTCTGGTTAAGGCAGCTCGGTCGCTTATACGACGAACTAAGAGATTATAGGGGCCTGTACGGGAGAAGCATTTATGGAGAGCGCGGGCAGAATTTGCCGCGTCTCGTCCCACAGGAAGATAGTATTTCTGAAGTGATGGAAAGTTCTGGCCCTAACCGGCAGACTTTACCAGAAATAGTTGATGTTAATGGGGAGCACGAGCAAGATTCGTCGTGTTTCGTCCCGCAGGAGTTAGATGTTGAAGTAGTAACGGAAAGTTCTGGCCCTAACAGGCAGACTTTACCGAAAGTTATAGTGATAGAAGTAACCGACCCATCCGACGCAAACCTCCAGTTTAAACGTTGCGAGAGTATTAAGGAGAAAGATTACGAAAATTTTAGTGATAGCCGGACACGATTGGTAGAAAAGCACATAGATTACAGCGTGCATGAGGTTAGAGCTGACATTATACAGTCAGACGATAGCAGTGTGGGTTGCGCAGATCCAGAGGAAGTAATTTCATATGCTACTGGGCACATTCCTCCAGGTAGATTGGCAGATGAGATCAATCTGACCAAAGAGGAATCAACAAATGTGACAATTAGTGAATTGACAGCAAAGCAACACTCACTAGTTGACAAGTTACAGGAAAAGGTTTCGGTATTGGAGGCGAAGCTAGAGACTAAGCCTCAGGACAAACGTGTGGAAATTAAAACTGTATTTGAACAGAGGCTGAAAAAGCCGCTAGATAAACCGGATTTAGGATCAAAGCCGGATGGTTTTTTCTGGAATGACCTGGATATAGACGAGGATTTACTGTGGGAAAATGAAGAAACAGTCGAGGACAAGTGTAGACAGATAGTAGTGTCTGTTAATATGCACGACCTACAACTAAACGTGTTTATTGACACCGGTGCAGAACTGAGTCCTGTATCTGGGAAAATATTTGAGTTACTGAAAGACAGACCTGGCATCGTAGTTATGCCAGTAACAGGAGTGAAAATTATCGGTGCTACTGGGAAGGCCAGTAAACCGGTCACAAAACAGATTTTTGTCCACTTCGAGATATGTGGGGCACAATTTGAGCAAGAGTTTGTCGTCGTGCCAGACTTAACTACGGAAGTAATTATCGGGTTAGATTGGCTATTAAAGTACCGTGCAGTGATTAATTGCGAAAGCAAAACTTTGACATGTACGTCCCAAGATAAAACAATAGTAGTTAGTTTTGACGAGGCAGGAGACGGTGTGCATAGGTAATACCAGCCTATACGCATTGTTAACTGGCCTAATGGTATTGACGTAGGTATGAATTTGAACTACTGTAATGTGAGGAATCTCGGCATTGACTATAGTATAGAAAGTGAATTGGAAAGTATTTGTAGACGGTGTGTCAAACGTAACACACGAACAAAGACGAGGCCGACTTTCCCGTACCTATTGCCATCACAACCATAGGGCATGGGGCAAATATGTAGCAGTATTTGAGAGAATTATGAACACCTTGAGACATGAATCTACGGGATTTTCTCCAGAGGAAATCCTGTTGGGTGACGGAAGTAAATGTTTAGTGGAAGAGATAATCAAATTCCCTCCACGGATTGACATTAGTATTTGTGTGAAAAAAGATCGTCATGACGCTAAAGCGCGTTTTGCTAAGTTTGCGATCGGAGACTTAGTACTTGTAAAAGCTCATGAGAAATCGAGCGAGATAGACAATGAAATCTCTAAATTTAAGTTTGTTTATAATGGGCCATATAAAGTCATTGGTATACCTCACACAAATGCTTATTGCTTAGAGTATCCAAGCTCTGGAAAGCTATTAGGTATACGAAACATTGTAGACCTGAAATTGTACCAACCAAGGATTGATTAGTACCACAGATAGGGTAATTTGTACAGTATGTAGATATAGAGTGTAAGATTTAAGGATGTGCCATGTGGCGATGCTTTTGACTGACCAAGGTCATTAAAGAAGTTGTAATTAATAAGTAATTAATTTTGATTAATCAATTTAATTTTAATCAATTTAATCATGATCTAATCAACTGAAAAATCCAAGCTGCTAGTTTAAGTTTTCAGCTGAGTCACAGTAAATTAAGGAATGTAAATATGATTTTGTAAATAGCTGTAAGATTCCATAAATATGTGATTTACTAGTCATTGCCGATGTACATAGACGCTGTTTTAAGTTTCAGGCTAGTACATGCGTGTGATGATGGACAGTGTTGAGTTATCCACTGTGATAGTGTTTATGGACTCCTTGAGATTACTCGGGAGTGAGTTTTACCGAAAGAATTCAGTGAAACGGACGTTCTGGAAATGCCGTTACAAGGGCGAGAGAGATCAAGCGTGCCGCACAGGCGGGCGTAACAATACTGGCGGGGCGGAACCGCTGTCGGCTCTTGTGCCGCTGTCGGCTCTTGTGCCGCTGTCGGCATTCTTTGTACTTGCGAGTACGGAAGGCGGAGTTGTTTTTCTTCCCGGACAGCTGATATGAAAGAAATCTGTTGTCAATATTTATGTTTTTGTCGATCTGCTGTATATTATTTTCTTGTTTAGCGTTAAGTGCACACTCATGACGAGAATATTAATTATGAAAGGTTTATATAAAATACGTATTCTATGTAATAAATTATTAATTTGCGTATTTTGATATATCTGTTTTCTATGACCATGTGATCTGATTAATTTTGTAAATAGTATTCCATTTCTTGATACTGCTAGGAATTTAGATTTTTAGAATAGCTAAATCACTTTCTATGTTTTCTATGAATTTTAATATGTTGTCAACCTGTTTTATTTTGATCAAGATGACAGAGTGGAATAAGATTAGGAGTGTCTCCACTCAATTATTATCGTCTAAAAATTGGTTTATGGTTAATTAGGCGAATGCTAAATTTTGTTGATGTTTTGAGCATATGCATTTCCGCTGTTTCTTTTTTTTTGGACATTTTCTGAGTCTGTTTAAGTTACACGAACATCCTCAGACAATGTGGGGCACGTGTAACGCCGGAAATGCTTATCCTACTATTCCCATCTATTGTACTATAATTTGTTTTCCTTATTTTTGTTACCTGAATATATGACATTTCTGTGTCTTTACATATTGTAATTGTTTTACTATTTGTATATATATATTTATGCATTTATGTCGATGTACACTCCTGGAAATTGAAGTAAGAACACCGTGAATTCATTGTCCCAGGAAGGGGAAACTTTATTGACACATTCCTGGGGTCAGATACGTCACATGATCACACTGACAGAACCACAGGCACATAGACACGGGCAACAGAGCATGCACAATGTCGGCACTAGTACAGTGTATATCCACCTTTCGCAGCAATGCAGGCTGCTATTCTCCCATGGAGACGATCGTAGAGATGCTGGATGTAGTCCTGTGGAACGGCTTGCCATGCCATTTCCACCTGGCGCCTCAGTTGGACCAGCGTTCGTGCTGGACGTGCAGACCGCGTGAGACGACGCTTCATCCAGTCCCAAACATGCTCAATGGGGGACAGATCCGGAGATCTTGCTGGCCAGGGTAGTTGACTTACACCTTCTAGAGCACGTTGGGTGGCACGGGATACATGCGGACGTGCATTGTCCTGTTGGAACAGCAAGTTCCCTTGCCGGTCTAGGAATGGTAGAACGATGGGTTCGATGACGGTTTGGATGTACCGTGCACTATTCAGTGTCCCCTCGACGATCACCAGTGGTGTACGGCCAGTGTAGGAGATCGCTCCCCACACCATGATGCCGGGTGTTGGCCCTGTGTGCCTCGGTCGTATGCAGTCCTGATTGTGGCGCTCACCTGCACGGCGCCAAACACGCATACGACCATCATTGGCACCAAGGCAGAAGCGACTCTCATCGCTGAAGACGACACGTCTCCATTCGTCCCTCCATTCACGCCTGTCGCGACACCACTGGAGGCGGGCTGCACGATGTTGGGGCGTGAGCGGAAGACGGCCTAACGGTGTGCGGGACCGTAGCCCAGCTTCATGGAGACGGTTGCGAATGGTCCTCGCCGATACCCCAGGAGCAACAGTGTCCCTAATTTGCTGGGAAGTGGCGGTGCGGTCCCCTACGGCACTGCGTAGGATCCTACGGTCTTGGCGTGCATCCGTGCGTCGCTGCGGTCCGGTCCCAGGTAGACGGGCACGTGCATCTTCCGTCGACCACTGGCGACAACATCGATGTAATGTGGAAACCTCACGCCCCACGTGTTGAGCAATTCGGCGGTACGTCCACCCGGCCTCCCGCATGACCACTATACGCCCTCGCTCAAAGTCCGTCAACTGCACATACGGTTCACGTCCACGCTGTCGCGGCATGCTACCAGTGTTAAAGACTGCGATGGAGCTCCGTATGCCACGGCAAACTGGCTGACACTGACGGCGGCGGTGCACAAATGCTGCGCAGCTAGCGCCATTCGACGGCCAACACCGCGGTTCCTGGTGTGTCCGCTGTGCCGTGCGTGTGATCATTGCTTGTACAGCCCTCTCGCAGTGTCCGGAGCAAGTATGGTGGGTCTGACACACCGGTGTCAATGTGTTCTTTTTTCCATTTCCAGGAGTGTATAATTGGTTTGTTTCGTAAATATTATTTGTATTTTTACGCTGGGTCTTGCCTAGGGAAAACTGCTATCGAACGATTACATCGATAGGTCGTGTGAAGACTCAAAGTGTGTAGGATCTTTGGTAGTGTTAACTCTGCCGCGTGGAGCGCGGGCAGAGCTGTTGGAGTCTGGCTGGAGTAGCGAGTGGAGCAGGTGTGTTGTGTGACGCTCCCGCGAGTTGCCGCGCTTTCGGGGTTTGGCAGCATGTAATTGCGCTCGACTCGCGATGATAGTTTCTGACATGGTGTCGCGGACGGGAAGCATTAGCTGGCGCACATCAAGAGCCCGTTTCGCCTGGTGACCGTGTCGAGAAGAAGGCGCGCCAACATCCAGCTTCTGCAACAGCGACGGCCGACAATGAGTGACTGTCGCCACCTCCTCGATCGACGGCTTCAAACCTTCAATCAACCAACAAGGAAGACTAAAAGCACGTAAAGTTTCAGAACTGTATGGCAGACCTCAGCTTTTCAAATTGTTCCATTTGCCTCGCAAAATTACAGCAACTTAGCATGAACCTTTGTTGCTCATTGTCCCAATTGCATTGCCAAGCAGGGTCCCTTCCTTTTCCGAAATGAGCCCGAGGGTCGTTGAAATTCAAACTCCAGCATCATTCGATTTCACTGCTTTAATTTCAAAGTTCAGCTGGCTACAATATTTAGATTGCACAAGCACAAATTAAGAGTGCGAGTTTTGTTACCGTATTTTAGCTACCTGTGACTGCAGCTCAGCTTGGTACGTACTAAATTTTACTATTGTTAATTGTTCAGAATCATTTTAATTCAAGTTCAAAGTTAATTCTCTTATTTCTAAATTGCGTAGATTCAAGTAGCTTTTGAAATGATTGTTGAGGTAGTCCAAGACTAACCTTATTTTACTGAATGTCGATGTGCTTCAGAAAGAAAGCTCACTATTAACTTCAGTCACTAAATTAACTTTCGATTTTCCAGTTTTATTAATTCTTTTGCTAAATTAAGTCAGAGTGTAGCGAAATTTATTACTTCTGACAAACTTTCAGTTTTCACACTACACGTGTCAACCTTCAGTTGCCACGCATCTATTGCTAATTATATGTGTAATTACCTTTCTTTTCAGTTACTATAGTAATTGTCCTTAGGACTGGCGACCGTAATTTCCCCCAAATCTCAAATATCTAATTACCGCTTGTTAATTGTTAACGTAAAGGCCGCAAATTAACTTTCTTCATCAACTTTACCCCTTTTCAAAATTAATTTCCACCAGGTTCATTTGCATTTTTCCTTTCATTTAGATGTCACACTTTCCTTCCTCTTTACCGACAGATTAACTTCGGTGACGATTGCTTTTCCCAAATTTCCATTAGGTACACGCGGTTTAATTTTTCACTGTCATTAAGGTCGATAACTGAGGGGGACTTTACACTCTGAGACTACATTTTCGAATCCGACGCAAAACTGATAGTTAATTGTAACGTTCAGGGCCTCCTAATGACGATGGAACACTCAAAATGCGTCGAGATTCAATACATCGTCCTTCAGCCGACGTGTCTCAAATGGTCTATTGCTGCTTCGGGCACCTTATGCTGACTCTAGATTTTCGAATCTGACGCAAAACTGATAGTTAATTGTAACGTTCAGGGCCTTCCAATGACGATGGAACACTCAAATTGCGTCGAGATTCAATACATCGTCCTCCAGCCGACTTGTCTTCAAGGGGATATTGCTGCCTCGGGCACCTTATGGTCTTTCTCCTGCGAGTCTAGGTTTTCGAATCCGACGCATAACTGATAATTAATTGTTACGTTCAGGTCCTCGTAATGACGATGGAACACTCAAATTGCGTCGCGATTCAACTCATCGTCCTCCAGCCGACTTGTTTCCAAGGGTCTATTGTTGCCCCGGGCGCCTTTTTGTCGTTCTCGTGTGAGTTTAGATTATCGAATCCGACGCAGAACTCATAGTTAATTGTAACGTTCACGGCCTTCTAATGACGATGGAACACTCAAATTGCGTCGGGATTCAATACATCGTCCTCCAGCCGACTTGTCTCCAAGGGTCTATTGCTGACTCTGGCACCTAATGGTCCGTCTGCTGTGAGTCTAGAATTTCGAATCCGACGCAAAACTGATGGTTAATTGTAATGTTCAGTGCCTCCTGATGACGATGGAACACTCAAATTGCGTCGCGATTCAGTACATCGTCCTCCAGCCGATTTGTCTCCAGGGGTCTATTGCTGCCTGTGGCACCTAATGGTCGTTCTCCTGTGAGTCTAGATTTTCGAATCCGACGCAAAACTCTTAGTTAATTGTAACGTTCAGGGCCTCCTAATGACGATGGAACACTCAATTTGCGTCGAGATTCAATACATCGCTCTCCAGCCGACTTGTCTCCAAGGGGATATTGCTGCCTCGGGAACCATATGGTCCGTCTCCTGTGAGTCTAGATTTTCGAAACCGACGAAAAACTGAAAGTTAATTGTAACGTTCAGTGCCTCCTAATGACGATGGAACACTCAAATTGCATCGAGATTCAATACATCGTCCTCCAGCCGACTTGTCTTCAAGTGTCTATTGCTGCCTCGGGCACCTTGTGGTCGTTATCATGTGAGTCATTATTTACAAATCCGACGCATAACTGATAGTTAATTGTAACGTTCAGGGCCTCCTAATGACGATGGAACACTCAAATTGGTTCGAGATTCAATACATCGTCCTCCAGCCGACTTGTCTCCAAGGATCTATTCCTGCCGTTGGCACCTGTTGGTCGTGCTCCTGTGAGTCTAGATTTTCGAATCCGACGCGAAACTGATAGTTAATTGTAACGTTCAGGGCCTCCTAATGACGATGGAACACTCAAATTGCGTCGAGATTCAACACATCGTCCTCCAGGCGACTTGTCTCCAAGGGTCTAATGCTGCCTAGGGCACCTTATGCTCGATGTCCTCCTAGAATACATTTTCGAATCCGACGCAAAATTGATAGTTAATTGTAACGTTCAGGGCCTCCTAATGACGATGGAACACTCAAATTGGTTCGAGATTCAGTACATCGTAAGCCAGCCGACTCGCCTCCAAGGGTCTATTGTTGCCTCGGGCGCCTTTTTGTCGTCCTCCTGTAAGTCTAGATTTTCGAATACGACGCAAAATAGAGAGTTAATTATAACGTTCAGGGCCTCCTAATGACGATGGAACAATCAAATTGCGTTGAGATTCAATACATCGTCCTCCAGCCGATTTGTCTCCAAGGGTCTATTGCTGCCTCTGGCACGTTATGGTCGTGCTCCTGTGAGCCTAGATTTTCGAATCCGACGCGAAAATAATAGTTAATTGTAACGTTCAGGGCCTCCTAATGACGATGGAACACTCAAATTCCGTCGAGATTCAGTACATCGTCGCCCAGGCGACTTACCTCCAAGGGTCTATTGCTGCCTCGGGCACCTTGTGGTCGTTCTCCTGTGGGTCTAGATTTACGAATCGGACCCATAACTAATAGTTAATTGTAACGTTCAGGGCCTCCTAATGACGATGGAACACTCAAATAGCTTCGAGATTCAATAATTCGTCCTCCAGGCGACTTGTCTCCAAGGGGATATTGCTGCCTCGGGCACCCTATGGTCGTACTCCTGTGAGTCTACAGTATCGAATCCGACGCAAAACTGATACTTAATTGTAACGTTCAGGGCCTCCTAATGACGATGGAACATTCAAATTGCGTCGCGATTCAATACATCGACATCCAGGCGACCTGTCACCAAGGGTCTGTTATTGCCTCGTTCGCCTTTTGGTCGTCCTCCTGCAAGTCTAGATTTTCGAATCCGACGCACAACTGACAGTTAATTGTAACGTTCAGGTCTTCCTAATGACGATGGAACATTCAAATTGCGTCGAGATTCAATACATCGTCCTCCAGCCGACTTGTGTCCAAGGTGAAATTGCTGCCTCGGGCACCTTATGGTCCGTCTCCTGTGAGTCTAGATTTTCGAATCCGACGCAAAACAGATGGTTAATTGTAACGTTCATGGACTCCTAATGTCGATGGAACAATCAAATTGCGTCGAAATTTAATACATCGTCCTCCAGCCGACTTGTCTCCAAGGGGATTTTGCTGCCTCGGGCACCTTATGGTCGTTCTCCTGTGAGTCTAGATTTTCGAATCCGACGCAAGACTGATAGTTAATTGTAACGTTCAGGGCCTCCTAAAGACGATGGAACACTCAAATTGCGTCGAGATTCAATACATCGTCCTCCAACCGGCTTGTCTCCAAGGGTCTATTGCTGCCTCTGGCATCTTTTGGTCGTGCCCCTGTGAATCTTGATTTACGAATCCGGCGCGAAACTGATAGTTAATTGTTAGTTAATTGTAAAGTTCAGGGCTCCTAATGACGATGGAACAATGAAATTGCGTCGAGATTCAATACATAGCCCTCCAGGGTTCTTGTCTCCAAGGGTCTATTGCTGCCTCGCGCACCTTATGATCGTTCTCCTCTGAGTCTACATTTTCGGATCCGACGTGAAACAGATATTTAATTGTAACGTTCAGGGCCTCCTAATAACGATGGAAGACTCGAATTGCGTCGCGATTCAATTCATCGTCCTCGAGCCGACTTGTCTCCAAGGGACTATTGTTGCCTCGGGCGGCTTTTGGTCGTTCTCCTGTGTCTGGATTATGGAATCCGACGCAAAACTGATAGTTAATTGTAACGTTCAGGGCCTCTTAATGACGGTGGAACACTCAAATTGCGTCGAGATTCAATACATCGGCCTCCAGCCGACTTGTCTCCAAGGTTCTATTGCTGTCTCGGGCACCTTGTGGTCGTTCTCCTGTGAGTCTAGATTTACGCATCCGACGCAAAACTGATAGTTAATTGTAACGTGCAGGGCCTCCTAATTACGATGGAACACTCAAATTGCGTCGAGATTCAATACATCGTATTCCAGCCGACTTGTCTCCAAAGGTCTATTGTTGCCCCGGGCGCCTTTTGGTCGTTCTCCTGTGAGTCTACATTATCGAATCCGACGCAAAACTCATAGTTAATTGTAACGTTCACGGCCACCTAATGACGATGGAACACTCAAATTGGGTCGAGATTCAATACATCGTCCTCCAGCCGACTTGTCTCCAAGGGTCTATTGCTGCCTCTGGCACCTTATGGTCGTGCTCCTGTGAGTCTTGATTTTCGAATCCGACGCGAAACTGATAGTTAATTGTAACGTTCAGGGCCTCCTAATGACGATGGAACACTCAAATTGCGTCAAGATTCAATACATCGTCCTACAGGCGACTTGACTCCAAGGGTCTATTGCTGCCTCGGGCACCTTATGGTCGTTGTCCTTTGAGTCTACATTTTCGAATCCGACGCAAAACTGATTGTTAATTGTAACGTTCAGGGCCTCCTAATGACGATTGAACGCTCAAATTGCGTCGAGATTCAATACATCGTAAGCCAGCCGACTCGCCTCCAAGGGTCTATTGTTGCCTCGGGCACCATACGGTTGTTCTCCTCTGAGTCTACATTTTCGAATCCGACGCAAAACTGACAGTTAATTGTAACGTTCAGGGCCTCCTAATGACGATGGAACACTCAAATTGCGGCGAGATTCAATACATGGTCCTCCAGCCGACTTCTCTTCAAGGGGATACTGCTCCCTCGGACACCATAGTGTCCGTCTCTTGTGAGTGTAGATTTTCAAATCCGACGCGATACTGATAGTTTATTGTAACGTTCAGAGCCTCCTAAGGACGATGGAATACTCAAATTGCGTCGCTATTCAATACATCGTCGTCCAGCCGACTTGTCTCCGAGGGTCTATTGCTGCGTCGGGCACCTTGTGGTCGTTCTCCTGTGAGTCTAGATTTACGAATCCGACGCATAACTGATAGTTAATTGTAACGTTCAGGGCCTCCTAATGACGATGGATGACTCAAATTGCGTCGACAGTCAATATATCGTCCGCCAGCCGACTTGTCTCCAAGGTAATATTGCTGCCTCGGGCACCTTGTGATCGTTCTTCTGTGAGTCTAGATTATCGAATCCGACGCAAAACTGATACTTATTGGTAACGCTCAGGGCCTGCTAAGGACGATGGAACTTTCAAATTGCGTCGCGATTCAATACATCGTCCTCCAGCCGACTTGTCTCCAAGGGTCTATTGTTGCCTCGGGCGCCTTTTGGTCGTCCTCATTTGAGTCTAGCTTTTCGAATCCGACGCATAACAAATAGTTATTTGTAACGTTCAGGTCTTCCTAATGACGATGGAACACTCAAATTGCGACGAGATTCAATACATCGTCCTTCAGCCGACCTGTCTCCAAGGGTCTATTATTGCCTCGGGCGCCTTTTGCTCGTCCTCATGCAAGTCTAGATTCTCGAATCCGACGCATAACTGATAGTTAATTGTAGCGTACAGGTCTTCCTAACGACGATGGAACACTCAAACTGCGTCGAGATTCAATACATCGTCCTCCAGCCGTCTTGTCTCCAAGGGTCCATTGTTGCCTCGGGCGCCTTTTGTTCGTCCCCCTGTGAGTCTAGATTTTCGAATCCGACGCAAAACTGATAGTTAATTGTAACGTTCAGGGCCTCCTAATGACGATGGAACACTCCAATTGCGTCGAGATTCAATACATCGGCCTCCAGCCGACTTGTCCCCAAGGGTCTATTGCTGCCTCGGGCACCTTATGGTCGTTCTCTTGTGAGTCTAGATTTTCGAATCCGACGCAAAACTGAGAGTTAATTATAACGTTCAGGGCCTCCAAATGACGATGGAACACTCAAATTGCGGCGAGATTCAATACATGGTCCTCCAGCCGACTTGTCTTCAAGGGGATACTGCTGCCTCGGACACCATAGTGTCCGTCTCTTGTGAGTCTAGATGTTCAAATCCGACGCGATAATGATAGTTAATTGTAACGTTCAGAGCCTCCTAAGGACGATGGAACACTCAAATTTCGTCGCTATTCAATACATCGTCGTCCAGCCGACTTGTCTCCGAGGGTCTATTGCTGCCTCGGGCACCTTGTGGTCGTTCTCCTGTGAGTCTAGATTTACGAATCCGACGCATAACTGATAGTTAATTGTAACGCTCAGGGCCTCCTAATGACGATGGAAGACTCAAATTACGTCGAGAGTCAATATATCGTCCGCCAGCCGACTTGTCTCCAAGGGGATATTGCTGCCTCGGGCACCTTATGATCGTTCTTCTGTGAGTCTAGATTATCGAATCCGACGCAAAACTGATACTTATTGGTAACGCTCAGGGCCTCCTAAGGACGATGGAACATTCAAATTGCGTCGCGATTCAATACATCGTCCTCCAGCCGACTTGTCTCCAAGGGTCTATTGTTGCCTCAGGCGCCTTTTGGTCGTCCTCATTTGAGTCTAGCTTTTCGAATCCGACGCATAACAAATAGTTAATTGTAACGTTCAGGTCTTCCTAATGACGATGGAACACTCAAATTGCGACGAGATTCAATACATCGTCCTTCAGCCGACCTGTCTCCAAGGGTCTATTATTGCCTCGGGCGACTTTTGGTCGTCCTCATGCAAGTCTAGATTTGCGAATCCGACGCATAACTGATAGTTAATTGTAACGTTCAGGGCCTCCTAATGACGATGGAACACTCAAATTGCGTCGAGATTCAATACATCGTCCTCCAGCCGACTTGTCTCCAAGGGTCTATTGCAGCCTCTGGCATCTTATGGCCGTGCTCCTGTGAGTCTAGATTTACGAATCCTACGCAAAACTGATAGTTAATTGTAACGTTCAGGGCCTCCTAATGACGATGGAAGAGTCAAATTACGTCGAGAGTCAATATATCGTCCTCCAGCCGACTTGTCTCCAAGGGGATATTGCTGCCTCGAGCACCTTATGGTCGTTCTCCTGTAGTCTAGATTTTTGAATCCGCCGCAAAACTGAGAGTTAATTATAACGTTCAGGGCCTCCAAATGACGATGGAACACTCAAATTGCAGCGAGATTCAATACATCGTCCTCCAGCCAACTTGTCTTCAAGGGGATATTGCTGCCTCGGGCACCATAGTGTCCGTCTCTTGTGAGTCTAGATTTACAAATCCGACGCGATACTGATAGTTAACTGTAACGTTCAGGGCCTCCTAATGACGATGGAACACTCAAATTGCGTCGAGATTCAATACATCGTCCTCCAGGCGAATTGTCTCCAAGTGTCTATTGCTGCCTCGGGCACCTTATGGTCGTTCTCCTCTCAGTCTACATTTTCGAATCCGACGCAAAACTGATGGTTAATTGTAACGCTCAGGGCCTCTTAATGACGATGGAACACTCAAATTGCGTCGAGATTCAATACATCGTCCTCCAGCCGTCTTGTCTCCAAGGGTATATTGTTGCCCCGGTCGCCTTTTGCTCGTTCACCTGTGAGTCTAGATTTTCGTATCCGACGCAAAACTGATAGTTAATTGCAACGTTAAGGGCCTCCTAATGACGATGGAACACTCAAATTGCGTCGAGATTCAATACATCGGCCTCCAGCCGACTCTTCTCCAAGGGTCTATTGCTGCCTCGGTTACCTTGTGGTCGTTCTCCTGTGAGTCTAGATTTACGAATCGGACGTATAAGTAATAGTTAATTGTAACGTTCAGGGCCTCCTAATGACGATGGAAGACTCAAATTACGTCGAGATTCAGTATATCTTTCTCCAGCCGACTTGTCTCCAAGGGTCTATTGCTGCCTCGGGCACCTTATGGTCGTTCTCCTCTGAGTCTACATTTTCGAATCCAACAGAAGACTGATAGTTAATTGTAAAGTTCAGGGCCTCCTAATGACGATGGAACACTCAAATTGCATCGAGATTCAATACATCGTCCTCCAGCCGACTTGCCTTCAAGGGGATACTGCTGCCTCGGGCACCATATGGTCCGTCTCCTGTGAGTCTAGATTTTTAAATCCGACGCGATACTGATAGTTAATTGTAACGTTCAGGGCCTCCTAATGACGAAGGAACATTCAAATTGCGTCGCGATTCAATACATCGTCCTCCAACCGACCTGTCTCCAAGGGTCTATTATTGCCTCGGGCGCCTTTTGGTCGTCCTCATGCAAGTGTAGATTTTCGAATCCGACGCAAAACAGATGGTTAATTGTAACGTTCATGGCCTCCTAATGTCGATGGAACACTGAAATTGCGTCGAGATTCAATACATCGACCTCCAGCCGACTTGTCTCGAAGGGGATATTGCTGCCTCGGGCACTTTATGGTCGCTCTCCTTTGAGTCTAGATTTTCGAATCCGACTTAAAACTGATAGTTAATTGTAACGTTCAGGGCCTCCTAATAACGATGGAACACTCAAATTGCATCGCGATTCAATACATCGTCCTCCAGCCGACTTGTATCCAAGGGACTATTGTTGCCTCGGGCGCCATTTGATCGTTCTCCTGAGTCTAGATAATGGAATCCGACGCAAAACTGATACTTAATTGTATTGTTCAGGGCCTCCTAATAACGGTGGAACACTCAAATTGCGTCGAGATTCAATACATCGGCCTCCAGGCGACTTGTCTCCAAGGGTCTATTGCTGCCTCGGGCACCTTGTGGTCGTTCTCCTGTGAGTCTAGATTTACGAATCCGACGCATAACTGATAGTTAATTGTAACGTTCAGGGCCTCCTAATGACGATGGAACACTCAAGTTACGTCGAGTGTCAATATATCGTCCTCCAGCCGGTTTGTCTCCAAGGGGATATTGCTGCCTCGGGCACCTTATGGTCGTTCTTCTGTGAGTCTAGATTATCGAATCCGACGCAAAACTGATACTTATGTGTAACGCTCAGGGCCTCCTAATGACGATGGAACATTCAAATTGCTTCGCGATTCAATACATCGTCCTCCAGCCGATTTGTCTCCAAGGGTCTATTGTTGACTAGGGCGCCTTTTGGTCGTATTCCTTTGAGTCTAGCTTTTCGAATCCGACGCATAACTAAAAGTTAATTGTAACGTTCTGGTCTTCCTAATGACGATGGAACACTCAAATTGCGACGAGATTCAATACATCGTCCTTCAGCCGACTTGTCTCGAAGGATATATTGCTGCCTCGGGCACCTTATGGTCGTTCTCCTGTGAGTCTAGATTTTCGAATCCGACGCAAAACTGATAGTTAATTGTAACGTTCGTGGCCTCGTAATGACGATGGAACACTCAAATTGCTTCAAGATTCAATACATCGTCCTCCAGCCGACTTGTCTCCAAGGGGATATTGCTGCCTCGGGCACCTTATGGTCGTTCTCCTGTGAGTCTAGAATATCGAATCCGACGCAAAGCTGATACTTAATTGTAACGTACAGGGCCTCCTAACGACGACGGAACATTCAAATTGCGTCGCGATTCAATACATCGTCCTCCAGGTGACCTGTCTCCAAGTGTCTATTGTTGCCACGGGCGCCTTTTGGTCGTCCTTCTGCAAGTCTAGATTTTCGAATCCGACGCATAACTAATAGTTAATTGTAATGTTCAGGTCTTCGTAATGACGCAATTGCGTTGAGATTCAATATATCGCCCTCCAGCCGACTGGTCTCCAAGGGGATATCGCTACCTCGGGCACCTTATGTTCCGGCTCCTGTGAGTCTACATTTTCGAATCCGTCGCATAACTGATAGTTAATTGTAACGTTCAGGGCCTCCTAATGACGATGGAACACTCAAATTTCGTCGAGATTCAATACATCGTCCTTCAGCCGGCTTGTCTCCAAGGGGATATTGCTGCCTCGGGCACCATACGGTTGTTCTCCTCTGAGTCTACATTTTCGAATCCGACGCAAAACTGATAGTTATTTGTAACGTTCAGGGCCTCTTAATGACGATGGAACAATCAAATTGCGTCGAGATTCAATACATAGTCCTCCAGGGTTCTTGTCTCCAAGGGACTATTGCCGCCTCGCGCACCTTATGATCGTTCTCCTCTGAGTCTACATTTTCGAATCCGACGCGAAACTGATAGTTAATTGTAACGTTCAGGGCCTCCTAATAACGATGGAACACTGAAATAGCGTCGAGATTCTATACATCATCCTCCAGCCGACTTGTCTCCAAGGGAATATTGTTGCCTCGAGCGCCTTTTGGTCGTCCTCCTGTGAGTCTAGATTATCGAATCTGACGTTAAACTCATAGTTAATTGTAACGTTCACGACGTCCTAATGACGGTGGAACACTCAAATTGCGTCGAGATTCAATACATCGGCCTCACGCCGACTTGTCTCCAAGGGTCTATTGCTGTCTCAAGCACCTTGTGGTCGTTCTCCTGTGAGTCTAGATTTACGCATCCGACGCAAAACTGATAGTTAATTGTAACGTGCAGGGCCTCCTAATTACGATGGAACACTCAAATTGCGTCGAGATTCAATACATCGTATTCCAGCCGACTTGTCTCCAAAGGTCTATTGTTGCCCCGGGCAACTACATTATCGAATCCGACGCAAAACTCATAGTTAATTGTAACGTTCACGGCCACCTAATGACGATGGAACACTCAAATTGGGTCGAGATTCAATACATCGTCCTCCAGCCGACTTGTCTCCAAGGGTCTATTGCTGCCTCTGGCACCTTATGGTCGTGCTCCTGTGAGTCTTGATTTTCGAATCCGACGCGAAACTGATAGTTAATTGTAACGTTCAGGGCCTCCTAATGACGATGGAACACTCAAATTGCGTCAAGATTCAATACATCGTCCTACAGGCGACTTGACTCCAAGGGTCTATTGCTGCCTCGGGCACCTTATGGTCGTTGTCCTCTGAGTCTGCATTTTCGAATCCGACGCAAAACTGATAGTTAATTGTAACGTTCAGGGCCTCCTAATGACGATTGAACGCTCAAATTGCGTCGAGATTCAATACATCGTAAGCCAGCCGACTCGCCTCCAAGGGTCTATTGTTGCCTCGGGCACCATATGGTTGTTCTCCTCTGAGTCTACATTTTCGAATCCGACGCAAAACTGATAGTTATTTGTAACGTTCAGGGCCTCTTAATGACGATGGAACACTCAAATTGCGCCGAGATTCAATACATCGTCGTCCAGGCGACTTGTCTCCAAGAGTCTATTGCTGCCTCGGGCACCTTATGGTCGTTCCCCTCTGAGTCTAGATTTTCGAATCCGACGCAAAACTGATAGTTAATTGTAACGTTCAGGGCCTCCTAATGACGATGGAACACTCAAATTGCGTCGAGATTCAATATATCGGCCTCCAGCCGACTTGTCCCCAAGGGTCTATTGCTGCCTCGGGCACCTTATCGTCGTTCTCTTGTGAGTCTAGATTTTCGAATCCGACGCAAAACTGAGAGTTAATTATAACGTTCAGGGTCTCCAAATGCCGATGGAACACTCAAATTGCGGCGAGATTCAATACATGGTCCTCCAGCCGACTTGTCTTGAAGGGGATACTGCTGCCTCGGACACCATAGTGTCCGTCTCTTGTGAGTCTAGATTTTCAAATCCGACGCGATACTGATAGTTAATTGTAACGTTCAGAACCTCCTAAGGACGATGGAACACTCAAATTGCGTCGCTATTCAATACATCGTCGTCCAGCCGACTTGTCTCCTAGGGTCTATTGCTGCCTCGGGCACCTTGTGGTCGTTCTCCTGTGAGTCTAGATTTACGAATCCGACGCATAACTGATAGTTAATTGTAACGTTCAGGGCCTCCTAATGACGATGGAAGACTCAAATTACGTCGAGAGTCAATATATCGTCCGCCAGGCGACTTGTCTCCAAGGGGATATTGCTGCCTCGGGCACCTTATGATCGTTCTTCTGTGAGTCTAGATTATCGAATCCGACGCAAAACTGATACTTATTGGTAACGCTCAGGGCCTCCTAAGGACGATGGAACATTCAAATTGCGTCGCGATTCAATATATCGTCCTCCAGCCGACTTGTCTCCAAGGGTCTATTGTTGCCTCGGGCGCCTTTTGGTCGTCCTCATTTGAGTCTAGCTTTTCGAATCCGACGCATAACAAATAGTTAATTGTAACGTTCAGGTCTTCCTAATGACGATGGAACACTCAAATTGCGACGAGATTCAATACATCGTCCTTCAGCCGACCTGTCTCCAAGGATCTATTATTGCCTCGGGCGACTTTTGGTCGTCCTCATGCAAGTCTAGATTTTCGAATCCGACGCATAACTGATAGTTAATTGTAACGTACAGGTCTTCCTAACGACGATGGAACACTCAAACTGCGTCGAGATTCAATACATCGTCCTCCAGCCGTCTTGTCTCCAAGGGTCTATTGCTGCCTCGGGCACCTTGTGGTCGTTCTCCTGTGAGTCTAGATTTACGAATCCGACGCATAACTGATAGTTAATTGTAACGTTCAGGGCCTCCTAATGACGATGGAACACTCAAGTTACGTCGAGTGTCAATATATCGTCCTCCAGCCGGTTTGTCTCCAAGGGGATATTGCTGCCTCGGGCACCTTATGGTCGTTCTTCTGTGAGTCTAGATTATCGAATCCGACGCAAAACTGATACTTATTTGTAACGCTCAGGGCCTCCTAATGACGATGGAACATTCAAATTGCTTCGCGATTCAATACATCGTCCTCCAGCCGATTTGTCTCCAAGGGTCTATTGTTGACTAGGGCGCCTTTTGGTCGTATTCCTTTGAGTCTAGCTTTTCGAATCCGACGCATAACTAAAAGTTAATTGTAACGTTCTGGTCTTCCTAATGACGATGGAACACTCAAATTGCGACGAGATTCAATACATCGTCCTTCAGCCGACTTGTCTCGAAGGATATATTGCTGCCTCGGGCACCTTATGGTCGTTCTCCTGTGAGTCTAGATTTTCGAATCCGACGCAAAACTGATAGTTAATTGTAACGTTCGTGGCCTCGTAATGACGATGGAACACTCAAATTGCTTCAAGATTCAATACATCGTCCTCCAGCCGACTTGTCTCCAAGGGGATATTGCTGCCTCGGGCACCTTATGGTCGTTCTCCTGTGAGTCTAGAATATCGAATCCGACGCAAAGCTGATACTTAATTGTAACGTACAGGGCCTCCTAACGACGACGGAACATTCAAATTGCGTCGCGATTCAATACATCGTCCTCCAGGTGACCTGTCTCCAAGTGTCTATTGTTGCCACGGGCGCCTTTTGGTCGTCCTTCTGCAAGTCTAGATTTTCGAATCCGACGCATAACTAATAGTTAATTGTAATGTTCAGGTCTTCGTAATGACGCAATTGCGTTGAGATTCAATATATCGCCCTCCAGCCGACTGGTCTCCAAGGGGATATCGCTACCTCGGGCACCTTATGTTCCGGCTCCTGTGAGTCTACATTTTCGAATCCGTCGCATAACTGATAGTTAATTGTAACGTTCAGGGCCTCATAATGACGATGGAACAATCAAATTGCGTCGAGATTCAATACATAGTCCTCCAGGGTTCTTGTCTCCAAGGGACTATTGCCGCCTCGCGCACCTTATGATCGTTCTCCTCTGAGTCTAAATTTTCGAATCCGACGCGAAACTGATAGTTAATTGTAACGTTCAGGGCCTCCTAATAACGATGGAACACTGAAATAGCGTCGAGATTCTATACATCATCCTCCAGCCGACTTGTCTCCAAGGGAATATTGTTGCCTCGAGCGCCTTTTGGTCGTCCTCCTGTGAGTCTAGATTATCGAATCTGACGTTAAACTCATAGTTAATTGTAACGTTCACGACGTCCTAATGACGGTGGAACACTCAAATTGCGTCGAGATTCAATACATCGGCCTCACGCCGACTTGTCTCCAAGGGTCTATTGCTGTCTCGGGCACCTTGTGGTCGTTCTCCTGTGAGTCTAGATTTACGCATCCGACGCAAAACTGATAGTTAATTGTAACGTGCAAGGCCTCCTGATTACGATGGAACACTCAAATTGCGTCGAGATTCAATACATCGTATTCCAGCCGACTTGTCTCCAAAGGTCTATTGTTGCCCCGGGCAACTACATTATCGAATCCGACGCAAAACTCATAGTTAATTGTAACGTTCACGGCCACCTAATGACGATGGAACACTCAAATTGGGTCGAGATTCAATACATCGTCCTCCAGCCGACTTGTCTCCAAGGGTCTATTGCTGCCTCTGGCACCTTATGGTCGTGCTCCTGTGAGTCTTGATTTTCGAATCCGACGCGAAACTGATAGTTAATTGTAACGTTCAGGGCCTCCTAATGACGATGGAACACTCAAATTGCGTCAAGAATCAATACATCGTCCTACAGGCGACTTGACTCCAAGGGTCTATTGCTGCCTCGGGCACCTTATGGTCGTTGTCCTCTGAGTCTACATTTTCGAATCCGACGCAAAACTGATAGTTAATTGTAACGTTCAGGGCCTCCTAATGACGATTGAACGCTCAAATTGCGTCGAGATTCAATACATCGTAAGCCAGCCGACTCGCCTCCAAGGGTCTATTGTTGCCTCGGGCACCATATGGTTGTTCTCCTCTGAGTCTACATTTTCGAATCCGACGCAAAACTGATAGTTATTTGTAACGTTCAGGGCCTCTTAATGACGATGGAACACTCAAATTGCGCCGAGATTCAATACATCGTCGTCCAGGCGACTTGTCTCCAAGAGTCTATTGCTGCCTCGGGCACCTTATGGTCGTTCCCCTCTGAGTCTACATTTTCGAATCCGACGCTAAACTGATAGTTCATTGTAACGTTCAGGGCCTCCTAATGACGATGGAACACTCAAATTGCGTCGAGACTTAATACATCGTCCTCCAGTCGTCTTGTCTCCAAGGGTCTATTGTTGCCTTGGGCGCCTTTTGTTCTTCCCCCTGTGAGTCTAGATTTTCGAATCCGACGCAAAACTGATAGTTAATTGTAACGTTCAGGGCCTCCTAATGACGATGGAACACTCAAATTGCGGCGAGATTCAATACATGGTCCTCCAGCCGACTTGTCTTCAAGGGGATACTGCTGCCTCGGACACCATAGTGTCCGTCTCTTGTGAGTCTAGATTTTCAAATCCGACGCGATACTGATAGTTAATTGTAACGTTCAGAGCCTCCTAAGGACGATGGAATACTCAAATTGCGTCGCTATTCAATACATCGTCGTCCAGCCGACTTGTCTCCGAGGGTCTATTGCTGCCTCGGGCACCTTCTGGTCGTTCTCCTGTGAGTCTAGATTTACGAATCCGACGCATAACTGATAGTTAATTGTAACGTTCAGGGCCTCCTAATGACGATGGAAGACTCAAACTACGTCGAGAGTCAATATATCGTCCGCCAGCCGACTTGTCTCCAAGGTAATATTGCTGCCTCGGGCACCTTGTGATCGTTCTTCTGTGAGTCTAGATTATCGAATCCGATGCAAAACTGATACTTATTGGTAACGCTCAGGGCCTCCTAAGGACGATGGAACATTCAAATTGCGTCGCGATTCAATACATCGTCCTCCAGCCGACTTGTCTCCAAGGGTCTATTGTTGCCTCGGGCGCCTTTTGGTCGTCCTCATTTGAGTCTAGCTTTTCGAATCCGACGCATAACAAATAGTTAATTGTAGCGTTCAGGTCTTCCTAATGACAATGGAACACTCAAATTGCGACGAGATTCAATACATCGTCCTTCAGCCGACCTGTCTCCAAGGGTCTATTATTGCCTCGGGCGCCTTTTGGTCGTCCTCATGCAAGTCTAGATTTTCGAATCCGACGCATAACTGATAGTTAATTGTAACGTACAGGTCTTCCTAACGACGATGGAACACTCAAACTGCGTCGAGATTCAATACATCGTCCTCCAGCCGTCTTGTCTCCAAGGGTCCATTGTTGCCTCGGGCGCCTTTTGTTCGTCCCCCTGTGAGTCTAGATTTTCGAATCCGACGCAAAACTGATAGTTAATTGTAACGTTCAGGGCCTCCTAATGACGATGGAACACTCAAATTGCGTCGAGATTCAATACATCGGCCTCCAGCCGACTTGTCCCCAAGGGTCTATTGCTGCCTCGGGCACCTTATCGTCGTTCTCTTGTGAGTCTAGATTTTCGAATCCGACGCAAAACTGAGAGTTAATTATAACGTTCAGGGTCTCCAAATGCCGATGGAACACTCAAATTGCGGCGAGATTCAATACATGGTCCTCCAGCCGACTTGTCTTCAAGGGGATACTGCTGCCTCGGACACCATAGTGTCCGTCTCTTGTGAGTCTAGATTTTCAAATCCGACGCGATACTGATAGTTAATTGTAACGTTCAGAACCTCCTAAGGACGATGGAACACTCAAATTGCGTCGCTATTCAATACATCGTCGTCCAGCCGACTTGTCTCCTAGGGTCTATTGCTGCCTCGGGCACCTTGTGGTCGTTCTCCTGTGAGTCTAGATTTACGAATCCGACGCATAACTGATAGTTAATTGTAACGTTCAGGGCCTCCTAATGACGATGGAAGACTCAAATTACGTCGAGAGTCAATATATCGTCCGCCAGCCGACTTGTCTCCAAGGGGATATTGCTGCCTCGGGCACCTTATGATCGTTCTTCTGTGAGTCTAGATTATCGAATCCGACGCAAAACTGATACTTATTGGTAACGCTCAGGGCCTCCTAAGGACGATGGAACATTCAAATTGCGTCGCGATTCAATATATCGTCCTCCAGCCGACTTGTCTCCAAGGGTCTATTGTTGCCTCGGGCGCCTTTTGGTCGTCCTCATTTGAGTCTAGCTTTTCGAATCCGACGCATAACAAATAGTTAATTGTAACGTTCAGGTCTTCCTAATGACGATGGAACACTCAAATTGCGACGAGATTCAATACATCGTCCTTCAGCCGACCTGTCTCCAAGGATCTATTATTGCCTCGGGCGACTTTTGGTCGTCCTCATGCAAGTCTAGATTTTCGAATCCGACGCATAACTGATAGTTAATTGTAACGTACAGGTCTTCCTAACGACGATGGAACACTCAAACTGCGTCGAGATTCAATACATCGTCCTCCAGCCGTCTTGTCTCCAAGGGTATATTGTTGCCTCGGGCGCCTTTTGTTCGTCCCCCTGTGAGTCTAGATTTTCGAATCCGACGCAAAACTGATAGTTAATTGTAACGTTCAGGGCCTCCTAATGGCGATGGAACACTCAAATTGCGTCGAGATTCAATACATCGGCCTCCAGCCGACTTGTCCCCAAGGGTCTATTGCTGCCTCGGGCACCTTATGGTCGTTCTCTTGTGAGTCTAGATTTTCGAATCCGACGCAAAACTGAGAGTTAATTATAACGTTCAGGGCCTCCAAATGACGAAGGAACACTCAAATTGCGGCGAGATTCAATACATGGTCCTCCAGCCGACTTGTCTTCAAGGGGATACTGCTGCCTCGGACACCATAGTGTCCGTCTCTTGTGAGTCTAGATTTTCAAATCCGACGCGATACTGATATTTAATTGTAACGTTCAGGGCCTCCTAATGAGGATGGAACACTCAAATTGCGTCGAGATTCAATACATCGTCCTCCAGCCGACTTGTCCCCAAGGGTCTATTGCTGCCTCGGGCACCATACGGTCGTTCTTCTCTGAGTCTACATTTTCGAATCCGACGCAAAACTGATAGTTATTTGTAACGTTCATGGCCTCCTAATGTCGATGGAACACTGAAATTGCGTCGAGATTCAATACATCGTCCTCCAGCCGACTTGTCTCCAAGGGGATATTGCTGCCTCGGGCACTTTATGGTCGTTCTCCTGTGAGTCTAGATTTTCGAATCCGACGCAAAACTGATAGTTAATTGTAACGTTCAGGGCCTCCTAATGACGATGGAACACTCAAATTACGTCGAGAGTCAACATATCGTCCTCCAGCCGACTTGTCTCCAAGGGGATATTGCTGCCTCGGGCACCTTATGGTCGTTCTTCTGTGAATCTAGATTATCGAATCCGACGCAAAACTGATACTTATTTGTAACGCTCAGGGCCTCCTAATGACGATGGAACATTCAAATTGCGTCGCGATTCAATACATCGTCCTCCAGCCGACTTGTCTCCAAGGGTGTATTGTTGCCTCGGGCGCCTTTTGGTCGTCCTCCTTTGAGTCTAGCTTTTCGAATCCGACGCATAACAAATAGTTAATTGTAACGTTCAGGTCTTCCTAATGTCGATGGAACACTCAAGTTGCGACCAGATTCAATACATCGCCCTTCAGCCGACTTGTCTCCAAGGGTCTATTGCTGCCTCGGGCACCTTATGGTCGTTCTCCTCTGAGTCTACATTTTCGAATCCGACGCAAAACTGATAGTTAATTGTAACGTTCAGGGCCTCCTAATGACGATGGAACACTCAAATTGCGTCGAGACTTAATACATCGTCCTCCAGTCGTCTTGTCTCCAAGGGTCTATTGTTGCCTTGAGCGCCTTTTGTTCGTCCCCCTGTGAGTCTAGATTTTCGAATCCGACGCAAAACTGATAGTTAATTGTAACGTTCAGGGCCTCCTAATGACGATGGAACACTCAAATTGCGGCGAGATTCAATACATGGTCCTCCAGCCGACTTGTCTTCAAGGGGATACTGCTGCCTCGGACACCATAGTGTCCGTCTCTTGTGAGTCTAGATTTTCAAATCCGACGCGATACTGATAGTTAATTGTAACGTTCAGAGCCTCCTAAGGACGATGGAACACTCAATTTGCGTCGCTATTCAATACATCGTCGTCCAGCCGACTTGTCTCCGAGGGTCTATTGCTGCCTCGGGCACCTTATGGTCGTTCTCCTGTGAGTCTAGATTTACGAATCCGACGCATAACTGATAGTTAATTGTAAGGTTCAGGGCCTCCTAATGACGATGGAAGACTCAAATTACGTCGAGAGTCAATATATCGTCCGCCAGCCGGCTTGTCTCCAAGGTAATATTGCTGCCTCGGGCACCTTGTGATCGTTCTTCTGTGAGTCTAGATTATCGAATCCGACGCAAAACTGATACTTATTGGTAACGCTCAGGGCCTCCTAAGGACGATGGAGCATTCAAATTGCGTCGCGATTCAATACATCGTCCTCCAGCCGACTTGTCTCCAAGGGTCTATTGTTGCCTCGGGCGCCTTTTGGTCGTCCTCATTTGAGTCTAGCTTTTCAAATCCGACGCATAACAAATAGTTAATTGTAACGTTCAGGTCTTCCTAATGACGATGGAACACTCAAATTGCGACGAGATTCAATACATCGTCCTTCAGTCGACCTGTCTCCAAGGGTCTATTATTGCCTCGGGCGCCTTTTGGTCGTCCTCTTGCAAGTCTAGATTTTCGAATCCGACGCATAACTGATAGTTAATTGTAACGTACAGGTCTTCCTCACGACGATGGAACACTCAAACTGCGTCGAGATTCAATACATCGTCCTCCAGCCGTCTTGTCTCCAAGGGTCTATTGTTGCCTCGGGCGCCTTTTGTTCGTCCCCCTGTGAGTCTAGATTTTCGAATCCGACGCAAAACTGATAGTTAATTGTAACGTTCAGGGCCTCCTAATGACGATGGAACACTCAAATTGCGTCGAGATTCAATACATCGGCCTCCAGCCGACTTGTCCCCAAGCGTCTATTGCTGCCTCGGGCACCTTATGGTCGTTCTCTTGTGAGTCTAGATTTTCGAATCCGACGCAAAACTGAGAGTTAATTATAACGTTCAGGTCCTCCAAATGACGATGGAACACTCAAATTGCGGCGAGATTCATTACATGGTCCTCCAGCCGACTTGGCTTCAAGGGGATACTGCTGCCTCGGACACCATAGTGTCCGTCTCTTGTGAGTCTAGATTTTCAAATCCGACGCGATACTGATAGTTAATTGTAACGTTCAGAGCCTCCTAAGGACGATGGAACACTCAAATTGCGTCGCTATTCAATACATCGTCGTCCAGCCGACTTGTCTCCGACGGTCTATTGTAGCCTCGGGCACCTTGTGGTCGTTCTCCTGTGAGTCTAGATTTACGAATCCGACGCATAACTGATAGTTAATTGTAACGTTCAGGGCCTCCTAATGACGATGGAAGACTCAAATTACGTCGAGAGTCAATATATCGTCCGCCAGCCGACTTGTCTCCAAGGGGATATTGCTGCCTCGGGCACCTTATGATCGTTCTTCTGTGAGTCTAGATTATCGAATCCGACGCAAAACTGATACTTATTGGTAACGCTCAGGGCCTCCTACGGACGATAGAACATTCAAATTGCGTCGCGATTCAATACATCGTCCTCCAGCCGACTTGTCTCCAAGGGTCTATTGTTGCCTCGGGCGCCTTTTGTTCGTCCTCATTTGAGTCTAGCTTTTCGAATCCGACGCATACCAAATAGTTAATTGTAACGTTCAGGGCCTCCTAATGACGATGGAACACTCAAATTGCTTCAAGATTTAATACATCGTCCTCCAGCCGACTTGTCTCCAAGGGGATATTGCTGCCTCGGGCACCTTATGGTCGTTCTCCTGTGATTCTAGAATATCGAATCCGACGCAAAACTGATACTTAATTGTAACGTACAGGGCCTCCTAATGACGATGGAACATTCAAATTGCGTCGCGATTCAATACACCGTCCTCCAGGCGACCTGTCTCCAAGGGTCTTTTGTTGCCTCGGGCGCCTTTTGGACGTCCTCCTGCAAGTCTAGATTTTCGAATCCGACGCATAACTAATAGTTAATTGTAATGTTCAGGTCTTCCTATTGGCGAAATTGCGTCGAGATTCAATATATCGCCCTCCAGCCGACTGGTCTCCAAGGGGATATTGCTGCCTCGCGCACCTTATGGTCCGGCTCCTGTGAGGTTACATTTTCGAATCCGACGCATAACTGATAGTTAATTGTAACGTTCAGGGCCTCCTAATGACGATGGAACACTCAAATTGCGTCGAGATTCAATACATCGTCCTCCAGCCGACTTGTCTCCAAGGGTCTATTGCAGCCTCTGGCATCTTATGGCCGTGCTCCTGTGAGTCTAAATTTACGAATCCTACGCAAAACTGATAGTTAATTGTAACGTTCAGGGCCTCCTAATGACGATGGAAGACTCAAATTACGTCGAGAGTCAATATATCGTCCTCCAGCCGACTTGTCTCCAAGGGGATATTGCTGCCTCGGGCACCTTATGGTCGTTCTCCTGTAGTCTAGATTTTTGAATCCGCCGCAAAACTGAGAGTTAATTATAACGTTTAGGGCCTCCAAATGACGATGGAACACTCAAATTGCAGCGAGATTCAATACATCGTCCTCCAGCCGACTTGTCTTCAAGGGGATATTGCTGCCTCGGGCACCATAGTGTCCGTCTCTTGTGAGTCTAGATTTTCAAATCCGACGCGATACTGATAGTTAACTGTAACGTTCAGGGCTTCCTAATGACGATGGAACACTCAAATTGCGACGCTATTCAATGCATCGTCCTCCAGCCGACTTGACTCCGAGGGTCTAATGCTGCTCCGGGCACCTTATGGTTGTTCTCCTGTGAGGCTACATTTTTGAATCCGACGCATAACTGATAGTTAATTGTAACGTTCAGGGCCTCCTAATGACGATGGAACACTCAAATTGCGTCGAGATTCAATACATCGTCATCCAGGCGAATTGTCTCCAAGTGTCTATTGCTGCCTCGGGCACCTTATGGTCGTTCTTCTCTCAGTCTACATTTTCGAATCCGACGCAAAACTGATAGTTAATTGTAACGCTCAGGGCCTCCTAATGACGATGGAACACTCAAATTGCGTCGAGATTCAATACATCGTCCTCCAGGCGTCTTATCTCCAAGGGTATATTGTTGCCCCGGTCGCCTTTTGGTCGTTCACCTGTGAGTCTAGATTTTCGAATCCGACGCAAAACTGATAGTTAATTGTAACGTTAAGGGCCTCCTAATGACGATGGAACACTCAAATTGCGTCGAGATTCAATACATCGGCCTCCAGGCGACTTGTCTCCAATGGTCTATTGCTGCCTCGGTTACCTTGTGGTCGTTCTCCTGTGAGTCTAGATTTACGAATCGGACGTATAAGTAATAGTTAATTGTAACGTTCAGGGCCTCCTAATGACGATGGAAGACTCAAATTACGTCGAGATTCAGTATATCTTTCTCCAGCCGACTTGTCTCCAGGGGGATATTGCTGCCTCGGGCACCTTATGGTCGTTCTCCTGTAGTCTAGATTTTTGAATCCGCCGCAAAACTGAGAGTTAATTATAACGTTCAGGGCCTCCAAATGACGATGGAACACTCAAATTGCAGCGAGATTCAATACATCGTCCTCCAGCCGACTTGTCTTCAAGGGGATATTGCGGCCTCGGGCACCATAGTGTCCGTCTCTTGTGAGTCTAGATTTTCAAATCCGACGCGATACTGATAGTTAACTGTAACGTTCAGGGCCTCCTAATGACGATGGAACACTCAAATTGCGACGCTATTCAATACATCGTCCTCCGGCCGAACTGTCTCCAAGGGTCTATTATTGCCGCGGGCGCCTTTTGGTCGTCCTCATGCAGGTGTAGATTTTCGAATCCGACGCATAACTCATAGTTAATTGCAACGTTCAGGTCTTCCTAATGACGATGGAACACTCAAACTGCGTCGAGATTCAATACATCGTCTCCAGGCGACTTGTCTCCAAGGGTCTATTGCTGCCTCGGGCACCTTATGGTCGTTCTCCTCTGAGTCTACATTTTCGAATCCAACAGAAGACTGATAGTTAATTGTAAGGTTCAGGGCCTCCTAATGACGATGGAACACTCAAATTGCGTCGAGATTCAATACATCGTCCTCCAGCCGACTTGCCTTCAAGGGGATACTGCTGCCTCGGGCACAATAGTGTCCGTCTCTTGTGAGTCTAGATTTTTAAATCCGACGCGATACTGATAGTTAATTGTAACGTTCAGGGCCTCCTAATGACGATGGAACATTCAAATTGCGTCGCGATTCAATACATCGTCCTCCAGCCGACCTGTCTCCAAGGGTCTATTATTGCCTCGGGCGCCTTTTGGTCGTCCTCATGCAAGTGTAGATTTTCGAATCCGACGCAAAACAGATGGTTAATTGTAACGTTCATGGCCTCCTAATGTCGATGGAACACTGAAATTGCGTCGAGATTCAATACATCGTCCTCCAGCCGACTTGTCTCGAAGGGGATATTGCTGCCTCGGGCACTTTATGGTCGCTCTCCTGTGAGTCTAGATTTTCGAATCCGACGCAAAACTGATAGTTAATTGTAACGTTCAGGGCCTCCTAATAACGATGGAACACTCAAATTGCATCGCGATTCAATACATCGTCCTCCAGCCGACTTGTATCCAAGGGACTATTGTTGCCTCGGGCGCCATTTGATCGTTCTCCTGAGTCTAGATAATGGAATCCGACGCAAAACTGATACTTAATTGTATTGTTCAGGGCCTCCTAATAACGGTGGAACACTCAAATTGCGTCGAGATTCAATACATCGGCCTCCAGCCGACTTGTCTCCAAGGGTCTATTGCTGCCTCGGGCACCTTGTGGTCGTTCTCCTGTGAGTCTAGATTTACGAATCCGACGCATAACTGATAGTTAATTGTAACGTTCAGGGCCTCCTAATGACGATGGAACACTCAAATTACGTCGAGTGTCAATATATCGTCCTCCAGCCGATTTGTCTCCAAGGGGATATTGCTGCCTCGGGCACCTTATGGTCGTTCTTCTGTGAGTCTAGATTATCGAATCCGACGCAGAACTGATACTTATTTGTAACGCTCAGGGCCTCCTAATGACGATGGAACATTCAAATTGCTTCGCGATTCAATACATCGTCCTCCAGCCGATTTGTCTCCAAAGGTCTATTGTTGCCTAGGGCGACTTTTGGTCGTCCTCCTTTGAGTCTAGCTTTTCGAATCCGACGCATAACTAAAAGTTAATTGTAACGTTCTGGTCTTCCTAATGACGATGGAACACTCAAATTGCGACGAGATTCAATACATCGTCCTTCAGCCGACTTGTCTCGAAGGATATATTGCTGCCTCGGGCACCTTATGGTCGTTCTCCTGTGAGTCTAGATTTTCGAATCCGACGCAAAACTGATAGTTAATTGTAACGTTCGTGGCCTCGTAATGACGATGGAACACTCAAATTGCTTCAAGATTCAATACATCGTCCTCCAGCCGACTTGTCTCCAAGGGGATATTGCTGCCTCGGGCACCTTATGGTCGTTCTCCTGTGAGTCTAGAATATCGAATCCGACGCAAAGCTGATACTTAATTGTAACGTACAGGGCCTCCTAATGATGACGGAACATTCAAATTGCGTCGCCATTCAATACATCGTCCTCCAGGCGACCTGTCTCCAAGTGTCTATTGTTGCCACGGGCGCCTTTTGGTCGTCCTCCTGCAAGTCTAGATTTTCGAATCCGACGCATAACTAATAGTTAATTGTAATGTTCAGGTCTTCCTAGTGACGCAATTGCGTTGAGATTCAATATATCGCCCTCCAGCCGACTGGTCTCCAAGGGTATATCACTACCTCGGGCACCTTATGGTCCGGCTCCTGTGAGTCTACATTTTCGAATCCGTCGCATAACTGATAGTTAATTGTAACGTTCAGGGCCTCCTAATGACGATGGAACACTCAAATTTCGTCGAGATTCAATACATCGTCCTTCAGCCGACTTGTCTCCAAGGGTCTATTGCTGCCTCTCGCACCTTATGGTCGTGCTCCTGTGAGTCTTGATTTTCGAATCCGACGCATAACTGATAGTTAATTGTAACTTTTACGGCCTCCTTATGACGATGGAACACTCAAATTGAGTCGAGATTCAATACACCGTCCTCCAGCCGACATGTCTCCAAGGGTCTATTGCTGCCTCTGGCATCTTATGGTCGTGCTCCTGTGAATCTAGATTTACGAATCCGACGCGAAACTGATAGTTAATTGTAAAGTTCAGGGGCTCGTAATGACGATGGAACAATCAAATTGCGTCGAGATTCAATACATAGTGCTCCAGGGTTCTTGTCTCCAAGGGACTATTGCCGCCTCGCGCACCTTATGATCGTTCTCCTCTGAGTCTACATTTTCGAATCCGACGCGAAACTGATACTTAATTGTAACGTTCAGGGCCTCCTAATAACGATGGAACACTGAAATAGCGTCGAGATTCTATACATCATCCTCCAGCCGACTTGTCTCCAAGGGAATATTGTTGCCTCGAGCGCCTTTTGGTCGTCCTCCTGTGAGTCTAGATTATCGAATCCGACGCCAAACTCATAGTTAATTGTAACGTTCACGACGTCCTAATGACGATGGAACACTGAAATTGGTTCGTGATTCAATACATCGTCCTCCAGCCGACTTGTCTCCAAGGGTCTATTGCTGCCTCTCGCACCTTATGGTCGTGCTCCTGTGAGTCTTGATTTTCGAATCCGACGCATAACTGATAGTTAATTCTAACGTTCACGGCCTCCTAATGACGATGGAACAATCAAATTGCGTCGAGATTCAATTCATCGTCCTCCAGGCGACTTGTCTCCAAGGGTCTATTGCTGCCTCGGGCACCTTATGGTCGTTCTCCTCTGAGTCTTCATTTTCGAATCCGTCGCAAAACTGATAGTTAATTGTAACGTTCAGGGCCTCCTAATGACGATGGAACACTCAAATTGCGTCGAGATTCAATACAGCGTCCTCCAGGCGACTTGTCTCCAAGGGCCTATTGCTGCCTCGGGCACCTTATGGTCGTTCTCCTCTTGTAGGGAAGCAGCCTACTCACGCTGTAGTAAATTCACATCAGTTTCCATTGTGTGCCAGCCAGTCTGCTGTAACTAGCTCTGACGTCATAAATGTTGCGCGATACCTTAAAAATCAAGCAAATGACCTAAAACTTTTCTAGCATGTCAGGAATAATACTAAATTAATGTGTGTTAAATATCAGTTCGATAATTTCAGTCATTTTCGAAATTTGGACGTTTTTCTGCAAAAGTCATTGGCGCAACAGAAAAGAGCTAGAGACTTCAAAATTTATATATAGAATCATCTTTCATAATGATTTAATAAAAACAGTACTTTGGATTTCACAAATTAAGATTTTAGTAGAAATTCATGATTTTGTGGTTTTCGTCTCAAAACTGAAGGAAGCAAGATAGATTAAGTAGGCTAGTAAATAAGGCTAGGATGGTTAGATTTAAATAGGTTGGAGGTCCGCTATGATTATGAAGATGTGTCAAATTTCTTTTTAATACCTATAAAATTATAGCGATAGCGGATCTCAAAAGGGGCAGTTCAGAGCTCATCTACTGCGTGCAGTGTAATTTAATTAATTCTCTCGCCCAAAGTATTTAACTTAGCCACGTCAAAATTTTATTATCAATACTTACCTGCGTGCTGAATGCACGTTTAAATTAAGAGCTTCATCGGCCATCAGCAAAAGAAGCTATAAATTATTATGTAACTTGATGTGGTGCGTTACTAGCCCAGCGGCTAGTCGAGAGAGCCGAAAAGATCAGGTGTTCCCTTCGCCGTCCGCACCGCGGCTTTATATATAAGGACGCTACGCGAGGAAGCAAGGCCCCAGTTCTCTCCAGACGCTGAATGACACGCCATCTGTGTCGGTAGTCGCGTCGCATCAGTGTATCTGCTACAAACAGCCTCGGGTGCCGTATTAAGTTACTAGAGATACGCGGAACCATGAAAACATTTTATGTGAAGTGTTAATTCTGGAATGATTTTCATTATCTAGCTTCAGTTTGCGTATTGTCGTATTTTCACGTGCCGTCGCGGGACAGACATTCTACCAAATATTTAGCGTGGCGTTTGATGAAATATTTTCATCAAATTATGGCGAGCATTTTTTTAAACATTTAATTCGGACATTTATAGTTGCATCAGCGCATTAGACTCTGAACTGCTCTGCTAGTTAGGTTGTAGGGATACTTGTGTTTTTTATCAGTGAATTTCAGAATATACTCAATTATTTTGGAAAACCGTTTTTGATTAGAAATCCCGGACAATCTCCTAATTCCTCAGAGCTATAAGCTGCAGCTATAATGGTATCTCAATTGAAGTGGGCACTAGGATCTCTAATTACTGGTTCCAGGTTTTATTAAATCACTTTCTGGGTGCCAAAAAAGTAAATAGAGAGCCAGTGTTGAGAACGGCGAAAGACAGCATTAACAACATTCTAAAAGCCAGAAACTGATTCTACATGCAAGCGTTTATCCAGCAATCAGATTAGATTATTTATCACAAACTGCATCCGCCGCCCCACATATGGTGCATCGGCCGGGAAATGTTACAACATTCAAACACGGATACTACATTAATTGTTTTTACAACTTATTCGCCGCCTCACATATGGTGCATCGGCCGGGAAATGTTACAACATTCAAACAAGGATACTACATTAATTGTTTTTACAACTTATTCGCCGCCCCACATATGGTGCATCGGCCGGGAAATGTTACAACATTCAAACAAGGATACTACATTAATTGTTTTTACAACTTATTCGCCGCCCCACATATGGTGCATCGGCCGGGAAATCAACTAAGTGAAAGTGATTTTTAACTATTCGGATTCGCGAGTGGAATTCGACACGCAACTGAGTATAAAACAGTGAAAGTGTTACGTGTGCATGTGGACGACGCAATTGGATTAACAACGCATCTGGATTGACGGAGCTGGCACTGAGTCTAGCGGTGCTGCCGGCATCGCGAGAAGCCAGTCTCGCCGCACCGCAGTCGTTCGCTGGAGCAGCCGGCGCAGAGCCTGCAATTGCGGGCCACGCTAACACACAACAGCCGTCGGAGAGCCGTCTGCAGTTCAACGTGCCACGTCGGATCAGGAATCCTGGTACGCAGCGCCGGCAACGCCATACGTCGTGCAGAAGGAACTAAGTAAAGTGAAAAGCTGTTAAAAATTTTACTAACCTGCACTAAAAGACTGTCGGCGATGGAACTGCCAAAAGAAACGGAGTTTAAACGTAAATTAGAACCTATGTCTGTTGAGGGAACTGTAAATCCAGACAACGGTTCAAGAGTAAATAGGCATGAAAGTAGTAATGTTAAAGTGAAAAATGAAGTATTGTCTCCTGACAGTAGTGTGGGAAGGGGCAATGATTCAATAATAGAGACCCCTGTAGTAAAGCGGAAAGTAGAAATTGTAAATTTATGGGATGATAGTTTCTCTGATGAATTAAAAATGAAACAGTCATCAGAGATGGTAGAGTTTAGGAAGGAGCAGTTGGATATGACTAAACAATCAGAAGTTTCATGTAGTTTTGATGATTCGGGTATTGGAGCTAGTTTTATGTCACCTGAGTGTGATAAAAAACCCGCCAGTGAGCAACCCAAAGATGCTGGGGCTGTTGATCTAAATGTTATATTACAAGCAATAGCTACCAGTAATGCACAAATGACAGCTGAATTAAAATCTGAAATAAGTGAACAGGTCAAAAGCAGTAATGCTGAAGTTAAGTCTGAAATTGTGGCCAGCCAAACCAATTTTAATAAACGGTTTGAGGCGATGGACAATAAATTAGAATCCAATAAAGCTGAATTAGAAAATTCTTTCAAGGCTAGTTGCAATAAGTTGAAAGAGGATCTGGACAGTTTGAATTATAAAATTGATTACAACCATGAGGATATTAAGAAAAAGGTTGCTCAACAGTTTTCTGAAATGTATAAAACAGTTAAATCCGAAGTTGCTGAGGTTCGCAAAGACTTCCGAATGGAAGATGCGAAGCTGGAGCACAAGTTAACAGAAAAGATCGAGGCGGAATCTGAACTGTGCTCAGATAGATTTAAAGATGTTAACATTAAAGTAAACATATGTCAAGCAGATGTAGATGCAATTAAAACTGACACTACTCATATTGTGCAAAGAGTAGATAATGTTGAAATGAAAGTAGAAAATATCAGTACTAACATTGCTAACATTGAGAGTAAAGTAGCTTCAGTAACTTCTGGTAATGGTAATGTACAACAAGTTGTAGCTGCAAACGCCGCTTTTATCGGGTGTCGGCAGTTCTTGCGGTTCGATCCAGATAAAAATATCCATCAGCTAGATTTCTGGAACGATTTTGAAGATGTGATTCCACCAACTTGGTCTGAACGAGAGAAAATCTCGTTTGTTAGAAGCCATTTAGCAGGTGACGCCATGCGTTGGTCAGCTGATGTTATGTTGAAATGTAAAATATTAGCGGAATTTAAAACAGCTTTTATTAATGAGTATTGGTCTAGCAATAAGCAAAATAAAGTGTTGAGAGAATTTTGGAGTGGAAAACGCTTCAATGCAGGCAAGGAATCAATTAAAGAGTTTGCTAGGTCATGGATTTCACGGTTGTCACATTTGGCGGAAAAGCTGTGAGTCTAGAATATCGAATCCGACGCAAAACTGATACTTAATTGTAACGTACAGGGCCTCCTAATGACGATGGAACACTCAAATTGTGTCGAGATTCAATACATCGTCCTCCAGCCGATTTGTCTCCAAGGGTCTATTGCTGCCTCTGGCATCTTATGGTCGTGCTCCTGTGAGTCTAGATTTACGAATCCGACGCGAAACTGATAGTTAATTGTAAAGTTCAGGGCCTCCTAATGACGATGGAACACTCAAATTACGTCGAGATTCAATATGTCGTCCTACAGCCGACTTGTCTCCAAGGGGATATCGCTGCCTCGGGCACCTTATTGTCGTTCTCCTGTGAGTCTAGATTTTCGAATCCGACGCAAAAATGATAATTAATTGTAACGTTCAGGTCTTCGTAATGACGATGGAACACTCAAATTGCGTCGTGATTAAATACATCGTCCTCCAGCCGACTCGTCTCCCAGGGTCTATTGTTGCCTCGCGCGCCTTTTAGTCGTTCTCCTGAGTCTAGATTATGGAATCCGACGCAAAACTGATAGTTAATTGTAACGTTCAGGGCCTCCTAATGACGATGCAACACTCAAATTGCGTCGAGATTCAATACATCGGCCTCCAGCCGACTTGTCTCCAAGGGTCTATTGCTGCCTCGGGCTCCTTGTGGTCGTTCTCCTGTGAGTCTAGATTTTCGAATCCGACGCATAACTGATAGTCAATTGTAACGCTGAGGGCCTCCTTATGACGATGGTTCCATCGTCATAAGAAGGCCCTGAACGTTACAATTAACTATCAGTTATGCGTCGGACTCAAATTGCTCCGAGATTCACTACATCGTCCTCCAGCCGACTTGTCTCCAAGGGGATATTGCTGTCTCGGGCACCTTATGGTCCGTCTCCTGTGAGTCTAGATTTTCGAATCCGACGCAAAACAGATGGTTAATTGTAACGTTCATGGCCTCCTAATGTCGATGGAACACTCAAATTACGTCGAGATTCAATACATCGTCCTCCAGCCGAGTTGTCTCCAAGGGGATATTGCTGCCTCGGGCACCTTATCTTCGTTCTCATTTGAGTCTAGATTTTCGAATCCGACGCAAAACTGATAGTTAATTGTAACGTTCAGGGCCTCCTAATGACGATGGAACACTCACATTGCGTCGAGATTCAATACATCGTCCTCCAGCCAGCTTGTCTCTAAGGAGATATTGCTGCCTCGGGGACCTTATGATCGTTCTCCTCTGAGTCTAGATTTTCGAATCCGACGCGAAACTGATAGTTAATTGTAACGTTCAGGGCCTTCTAATGACGATGGAACACTCAAATTGCTTCGCTATTCAATACATGGACCTTCAGCCGACTTGTCTCCAAGGGGATATTGCTGTCTCGGGCACCTTATGGTCCGTCTCCTGTGAGTCTAGATTATCGAATCCGACGCAAAACTGATACTTAATTGTAACGCTCAGGGCCTCCTAATGACGATGGAACATTCAAATTGCGTCGCGATTCAATACTCCGTCCTGCAGCCGACTTGTCTCCAAGGGCCTATTGCTGCCTCGGGCACCTTGTGGTCGTTCTCCTGTGAGTCTAGATTTACGAATCCGTCGCATAACTGATAGTTAATTGTAACGTTCAGGGCCTCCTAATGACGATGGAACACTCAAATTACGTCGAGATTCAATATATCGTCCTCCAGCCGAATTGTCTTCAAGGGGATATAGCTGTTTCGGGCACAATACGGTCCGTCTCTTGTGAGTCTACATTTTCGAATCCGACGCATAACTAATAGTTAATTGTAAAGTTCAGGGGCTCCTAATGACGATGGAACAATCAAATTGCGTCGAGATTCAATACATCGGACCCTATCCGACATGTCTCCAAGGGTCTATTGCTGCCTTGGGCACCTTATTGTAGTTCTCCTGTGAGTCTAGATTGTTGAATTCGACGCAAAACTGATAGGTAATTGTAACGTTCAGGGCCTCCTAATGACGATGGAACACTCAAATTGCCTCGAGATTCAATGCATCGTCCTCCAGCAGACTTGTCTCCAAGGGGATATTGCTGCCTCGGGCACCTTATTGTCGTTCTCCTGTGAGACTAGAATATCGAATGCGACGGAAAACTGATAGTTACTTGTAACGTTCAGGGCCTCCTAATGACGATGGAACACTCAAATTGCGTCGAGATTCAATACATCGGACCCTATCCGACTTGTCTCCAAGGGTCTATTGCTGCCTCGGGCACCTTGTGGTCGTTCTCCTGTAAGTCTTGACTTACGAATCCGACGCATAACTGCTAGTTAATTGTCACGTTCAGGGCCTCATAATGACGATGGAAAACTCAAATTACGTCGAGATTCAATATATCGTCCTCCAGCCGACTGGTATCCAAGGGGATATTGCTGCCTCGGGCACCTTATGGTCGTTCTCCTGTGAGTCTAGACTTTCGAGTCCGACGCAAAATTGAGAGTTAAATATAACGTTCAGGGCCTCCTAATGACGATGGTACACTCAAATTGCGTCGCTATTCAATACATGGTCCTTCAGCCGACTTGTCTCCAAGGGGATATTGCTGTCTCGGGCACCTTATGGTCCGTCCCCTGTGGGTCTAGATTATCGAATCTGACGCAAAACTGATACTTAATTGTAACGCTCAGGGCCTCCTAATGACGATGGATCATTCAAATTGCGTCGCGATTCAATACATCGTCCTGCAGCCGACTTGTCTCCAAGGGCCTATTGTTGCCTCGGGCGCCTTTTGGTCGTCCTCCTGTGAGTCTACATTTTCGAATCCGACGCATAACTGATAGTTAGTTGTAACGTTCAGGTCTTCGTAATGACGATGGATCACTCAAATTGCGTCGAGATTCAATACATCGTCCTCCAGCCGACTTGTCTCCAAGGGTCCATTGCTGCCTCCTACATCTTATGATCGTGCTCCTATGAGTCTAGATTTACGAATCCGACGCGAAACTGATAGTTAATTGTAACGTTCAGGGTCAACTAATGACGATGGAACAATCAAATTGCGCCGTGGCTCAATATATTATCCTCCAGGCGACTTGTCTCCAAGGGTCTATCGCAGCCTCGGGCACCTTATGATCGTTCTCCTCTGAGTCTACATTTTCGAATCCGACGCGAAACTGATAGTTAATTGTAACGTTCAGGGCATCCTAATGACGATGGAACACTCAAATTGCGTCGCGATTCAATACATCGTCCTCCAGCCGACTTGTCTTCAAGGGGATATTGCTGCCTCGGGCACAATACGGTCCGTCTCTTGTGAGTCTACATTTTCGAATCCGACGCATAACTAATAGTTAATTGTGAAGTTCAGGGGCTCCTAATGACGATGGAACAATCAAATTGCGTCGAGATTCAATACATAGTCCTCCAGGCGTCTTGTCTCTAAGGGGATATTGCTGCCTCGGGCACCTTGTGGTCGTTCTCCTGTGAGTCTAGATTTACGAATACGACGCATAACTGATAGTTAATTGTATTGTTCAGGGCCTCCTAATGACGATTGAACACTCAAATTACGTCGAGATTCAATATATCGTCCTCCAGCCGACTTGTCTCCACAGGGATATTGCTGCCTCGGGCACCTTATTGTCGTTCTCCTGTGAGTCTAGATTTTCGAATCCGACGCGATACTGTTAGTTAATTGTAACGTTCAGGGCCTCCTAATGACGATGGAACACTCAAATTGCGTCGAGATTCAATACATCGTCCTCCAGCCGACTTGTCTCCAAGGGTCTATTGCTGCCTCTGGCATCTTATGATTGTGCTCCTGTGAGTCTAGATTTACGAATCCGACGCGAAACTGATAGTTAATTGTATTGTTCAGGGGCTCCTAATGACGATGGAACAATCAAATTGCGTCGAGATTCAATACATAGTCCTCCAGGCGTCTTGCCTCCAAGGGTCTATTGCTGCCTCGGGCACTTTATGGTCGATCTCCTGTGAGCCTAGAATATCGAATCCGACGCAAAACTGAGAGTTAATTGTAACGTTCAGAGCCTCCCAATAACGATGGAACACTCAAATTGCGTCGAGATTCAATACATCGGACCCTATCCGACTTGTCTCTAAGGGTCTATTGCTGCCTCGGGCACCTTGTGGTCGTTCTCCTGTGAGTCTTGACTTACGAATCCGACGCATAACTGATAGTTAATTGTACCGTTCAGGGCCTCATAATGACGATGGAACACTCAAATTACGTCGAGAATCAATATATCGTCCTCCAGCCGACTTGTATCCAAGGGGATATTGCCGCCTCGGGCACCTTATGCTCGTTCTCCTGTGAGTCTAGACTTTCGAATCCGACGCAAAATTGAGAGTTAAATATAACGTTCGGGGCCTCCTAATGACGATGGAACACTCAAGTTGCGTCGAGGTTCAATACATCGTCCTCCAGCTGACTTGTCTCCAGGGGTCTATTGCTGCCTGCTTCATCTTATGGTCGTGCTCCTACGAGTCTAGATTTACGAATCCGACGCGAAACTGATAGTTAATTGTAACGTTCAGGGTCACCTAATGACGATGGAACAATCAAATTGCGTCGAGATTCAATATATAGTCTTCCAGGCGACTTGTCTCCAAGGGTCTATCGCTGCCTCGGGCACCTTATGATCGTTCTCCTCTGAGTCTACATTTTCGAATCCCACGCAAAACTGTTAGTTAATTGTAACGTTCAGGGCCTCCTAATGACGATGGAACACTCAAATTGCGTCGCGATTCAATATATCGTCCTCCAGCGGACTTGTCTCCAAGGGTCTATTGTTGCCTCGGGAGCCTTTTGGTCGTTCTCCTGAGTCTAGATTATGGAATCCGACGCAAAACTGACAGTTAATTGTAACGTTCAGGGCCTCCTAATGACGATGCAACACTCAAATTACGTCGAAATTCATTATATCGTCCTCCAGCCGACTTGTCTTCAAGGGGATATTGCTGCCTCGGGCACGATACGGTCCGTCTCTTGTGAGTCTAGATTTTCGAATCCGACGCATAACTAATAGTTAATTGTAACGTTCAGGTCCTCCTAATGACGATGGAACACTCAAATTGTGTCAAGATTCAATACATCGTCCTCCAGCCGACTTGTCTCCAAGGGGATATTGCTGCCTTTGGCACCTTATCTTCCGTCTCCTGTGAGTCTAGATTTTCGAATCCGACGCATAACTGATAGTTAGTTGTAACGTTCAGGTCTTCCTAATGACGATGGAACACTCAAATTGCGTCGAGATTCTATACATCGTCCTCCAGCCGACTTGTCTCCAAGGGGATATTGCTGCCTCGGGCACCTTATGGTCCGTCTCCTGTGAGTCTGGAGTTTCGAATCCAACGCAAAACAGATGTTTAATTGTAACGTTCATGGCCTCCTATTGTCGATGGAACACTCAAATTGCGTCGAGCTTCAATACATCGTCCTCCAGCCGACTTGTCTCCAAGGGGATATTGCTGCCTCGGGCACCTTATCTTCCGTCTCCTGTGAGTCTAGATTTTCGAATCCGACGCATAACTGATAGTTAGTTGTAACGTTCAGGTCTTCCTAATGACGATGGAACACTCAAATTGCGTCGAGATTCTATACATCGTCCTCCAGCCGACTTGACTCCAAGGGGATATTGCTGCCTCGGGCACCTTATGGTCCGTCTCCTGTGAGTCTGGATTTTCGAATCCGACGCAAAACAGATGTTTAATTGTAACGTTCATGGCCTCCTATTGTCGATGGAACACTCAAATTGCGTCGAGCTTCAATACATCGTCCTCCAGCCAACTTGTCTCCAAGGGGATATTGCTGCCTCGGGCACCTTATGGTCGTTCTCCTGTGAGGCTAGATTTTCGAATCCGACGCAAAACTGATAGTTAATTGTATCGTTCGGGCCCTCCTAATGACGATGGAACACTCAAATTGCGTCGAGATTCAATACATCGTCTTCCAGCCGACTTCTCTCTAAGGGGATATTCCTGCCTCGGGCACCATATAGTCCGGCTCCTGTGAGTCTAGATTTTCGAATCTGACGCGAAACTGATAGTTAATTGTAACGTTCATGGCCTCCTACTGACGATGGAACACTCAAATTGCGTCGCAATTCAATACATGGTCCTTCAGCCGACTTGTCTCCAAGGGTCTGTTGGTGCCTCGGGCACCTTATGGTCGAACTCCTGTGTGTCTAGATTATCGAATCCGACGCAAAACTGATACTTAATTGTAACGCTCAGCGCCTCCTAATGACGATGGAACATTCAAATTGCGTCGCGTTTCAATACATCGTCCTCCAGCCGACTTGTCTCCAAGGGTCTATTGTTGCCTCGGGCGCCTTTTGGCCGTCCTCGTGTGAGACTAGATTTTCGAATCCGACGCATAACTGATAGTTAATTGTAACGTTCAGGGCCTCCTAATAACGATGGATCACTCATAAAGCGTCGCGATTCAATACATCGTCCTCGAGCCAACTTGTCTCCAAGGGTTTATTGATCCCTCGGGAGCCTTTTGGTCGTTCTCCTGAGTCTCGATTATGGAATCCGACGCAAAACTGATAGTTAATTGTAACGTTCAGGGCCTCTTAATGACGATGGAACACTCAAATTGCGTCGAGATTCAATACATCGGCCTCCTGCCGACTTGTCTCCAAGGGTCAATTGCAGCCTCGGGCACCGACGCAAAACGGACTGCCAATTGTAACGTTGAGAGCCTCCTAATGACTATGCAACACTCAAATTGCACCGAAATACAATACATCGTCCTCCTGCCGACTTGTCTCGAAGAGGATATTGCTGCCTCGGGCACCTTATGGTCGTTCTCCTGTAAGTCTAGATTTTTGAATCCGACGCATAACTGATAGTTAATTGTAACGTTCAGGGCCTCCTAATGACGATGGAACACTCAAATTGCGTCGGGATTCAATACATCGTCCTCCAGCCGACTTGTCTCCAAGGGTTGAAACTTCCCCTTTGAACAATTTATACAAGACTGTGCTTAAACTGACACACAATGTTTTTAGCGCAACGCAATCTGATTTTCAAAATTCCCTACTAAAGAATGGCCCTGACTAACATTAAACTATACCTTTCACAAATCACTTACCTCACAAAAATCTTCGCTGCTCAAGCTACTGCAAGACTGCGAGCGCCACTACTGCCAGCTAAATAAAAGATTCAAACTATGGAAGGCACTAACTACTGATAGGGATAGTTAGCAAATGAAAGATATTAATAGAGAACAAACAATGTATTTACCTTGATATCATCATATATAAATATAGCAGTTCATGACAAATTTCAAAACTCCGCCATCTCTCTCCCCACATCCACCAGTGCTGGCGGCTCACCTCCAACTGCCCAACGCTACGCGCTGTTCACATCCAGCTGCCGCTGCCCAACACTACAATGGCGAGTATTACAACAATGCAAAGCAGTCACAGACTGCACACAGCACAGCCAGTGATTTTCATACAGAGGTGGCGTTACCAATAAAAAAACCTAAACAGCCTACTTACATAGCCCCCATGCTCCCCACAAAAAATTTTACAAATTGGATTGGGCGGTGGCCAATACAGATTTGAAAAAAAATTTTCATAATTACAATAACAAAGAAATCAAATGCACACACTTATTGATACAATGTTGGTCAAAAGCTAAAATTTTCTCACAGTCCATAAAGACAGTCCTAATCGTACATAACAGTAGAATAGCAGTGTTTTTCTCAAAGTCTGAGCAGTAAAAGAAAATGCACACAGAATTAGTGGATTTCCATGCAATCTTGAAGAAGTAGTGTTGTCCTTCCAAGGGAAAGACAGTGCTGACTCTTGACATGCATATAGGTAATGGGCCACAACAGAGCAAACCCACAGCAGAGTCAGTCGAAATTTTGAAGAGTATTGGTAGGTAGGTCATCACAGAGCAGACCCATTGTAGTCCTGGTAGAGAGTATGGTATTGGTGGGCCACCAGAGGTGCAGACCCACTGCAGTCCTTGTAGAAATAATGGTATTGATGGATCATCAAAGATGTAGACCCACTGTAGTCCTTGTAGAGATAGCCAGCCGCGATCTGTTGTGACTGTGCAGGTGCACAATCACCATTGAAGAGTCTTGCGGATAATATAGCAAGTCCATAAACCACCACTTGTGCACTCACAAAGTTTTTGGAACTGTCCTTGGAACCAACAATGCTGTTATCCAGTCCCGTGCTGAATTATTAATGCACGTGCAAACACTAACAGTCCCTACTTCTCAAATATTGTCCATATACTATGACCAACAGAAACGTGTGCAGTGAAATGTAACTTACAAGTTAATAATAAGATGAACTGGTGTCAATTACAATTTTATAACACGAGAATACAATTACAAAGGTACAAAATACATCATTAAAAACATAACAATACAGATAACATTTGTAGTAAAACAGGCGTTACAACAGAATAGAAATAAACATATACAGTGTTACAAAAATAATGACATAAGTAAATACATAAAGATCAGAATAACTTTTCAAACATCACCTTCACATATGAGCAACAAAACAGAACAGATAAATAATGTCTAAACATCTTTACAAAGTAAATAACATATTATTAATGCATATTATATTTGAGGATAACAGTATTCCTCATCATAGTGAATGTAGCTGAGTATTAGAAGAAAAAAAAATTCTATGAAACTACACAGAGACAGGAAGAAAACAAATACACAAGGGTACACAAACACATAGTGGGATAACACAAAAGGAAAGGACAGGGTTTGTTTTCAGTGTAACATTTGGTACTGCAGTCCAACCCAAAACTTCATTCCAAAGGTCTTTCGTCTTATTTCAACCTTTGCTTCCACCAAAAAAATCCTATCCAATCATGCTTTCTGTATTTATTTCACATAATTCTTACCTCATTATTTATTTCCAAGAAAATCCTACCTATACCTGCTTTCTGTACGTTTTTCGTATAGATTCTCAATGCATTTCTTCCAATTCATCGCAACTCATTCTCTTAGAGGCTACCCCCTCTTAAGCTAACTTAAATCTACTGAGCTCAGATGCTAAACTAAGGGACGAGGCAATGCAGCAGCACAAAATAAGTAACACAAACAGCAATGACCAAAAAAATGGAAAATTGCAAAGCAAGCTACAGTAAATCTAAATTACCAAGCAATGCAACATTACAACTAATATGAGCCAATGTGCAGCAACAAGAAAAATAAATCAGTAGTAAACTGGCTTACCAGAGTAACACAAAGTCAAATTCAGTAGCACTATGCCTGGCAAACAGCAGTAACTTACCCGTATACCTAAACATGACATAGCTCAAGCAGAAAGAATATTACACTAAAATGGCCATGTCTAATACCTATGTCACATCTTAACACTAGAGTGATGCATCACAATTTATTCTACAAAAGAAATTACCAAGTGCTTAAGAAGAAAATTATGAATGCAGGTCCTGTGAAGGTAAATGTCGTTTCGTGCTCCCTCATTTTTTTGAAAAAAATTATTATTTACTCGATCTGTAGACAGAAAATATTTGTATTAGTACATCTATAAAATTTTATTTTAACCAATGCTGCAGTGCAGCTAGAAACTAGATATTAAACAAAATGAGTAAACAAATACATAAAGCAAACCATATGGCATTTCTCTCAATTAGCAAGACAATAGCTGTGAAATGTGTTATCATATGTTTTCAAGTTCAACCGTGTCGTTTTTGCGATGCTCTCTACAAAGGAACGTCAATAGCGAGGATGATGTCCTCCCCTTTTTTTTTTCTACCTGTGCCGCTGAAAACGGCTCGCAATAATGGCTTCTTCTCCAGGCGTCTGACACAGCTGGGTGCCCGCGACGCATTACGTGCAGGTGGTCACTTAACTTTCGTACGGAAATATTTACGACAGCAGTTTCCGCTACAGTGACAGTCTCACATAAAAATATTTCACAGTTCAAGAATTTGCGGTACAAATCTGTAGAAACAAAATCCTATGAATATAACAGTGTTCAAAACGTTTTCGTCGGCATTGTGATACATTCATGCATTTACACACATTTCATAACTCTTAAAGTACGATTCTTGGTTTCCAACAACCTTTTCCACAAATCAGAGTCCCTAATCACTACTCATTATTCCTTACCTTATTCGTCGACACTTCTTCAATATTTCATCATGAGAAATACGTAGCATAATAAACATTCCTCAACAACATAATACACATCGTCGTCGTAATAATATCATAACACCTCAGTCAAATCTCAAAAAACGTCGTAGCTTTCTGCAATAATTTCAAACCCTAAAAAATATTCTCTGCTCATTTCAATAATGTCATCTACCTCAAACGTACTTTAAAATCATGCTCCCTTACCAAATACATCATTCAAAGCTCTCGTAGTATCACAATGGTTCCGAAAAATATGAGCATTTCTCAAAGTACAGACAAAATACAATTTCGTAGGTGTGAAGTTATCCAACTGCGTAATTGCGTAAACATCTGTCACTGATGTAATAAAAAAGTTTATTTCTCTGTTAAATGATCAGATAGCTGTGTAATTTGTGTGTTAGAGAAATATGGTACCGATGTGTAAAGTTGTATAAGCAAATACCATTTTAGCTAGGGCTCCTTGTGCTTGCCACACACATGGTACACAAAGTAAGCGTGTACCCCCCTGAGGATTAATGAATAATGCCCTCAGGTGTTACAGATTATTGCAATGGAATGAAATGTGTCACGGAAAACCTTCTTTGTAATTCAAAAATCTTTAAAAATAAATATTTTAAATACAAAATCAATCACTCAAATACATGTCCTGTAGCGCTAAATGTGCGTCTTGTTGCAACATAATCTCTGTGGAAGTGTCGTAGTTATCGTCCTCCGAAAGCTAAGTTCTGCAGAAGTCAATGTAGTTACCTCATGATAAACAAACGTGAAATGCTTTGCGTATAGATATCTTAGTTATTACGATTATTGTTGTGATGATGAAAGTACTGTGCTGTAACGTATTGTTGTACTATGGAAAAGGCTGTCTCCTTGTAGCTATACCACAAAAGTTACTAATAAAACATGTTTTGCTTTTCAGAAGAATTCAGAAAAACTGTGCAGATATAAAGCAGATACACCGCAAAAGCAACATTGTAAATTGTCACTCATTAGTAGCGTCGTGATAAAACCGTGTAGTTGTCACATAAACTAACCACTGTGTCGTCTGGTATCTCACAGAAAGTACTTTAAACCCAGAATGTATTTTCAAGTAAACCAAAATGTTGCATTAAAATCTCATTAGCAGTACCAGTATGTGTCCTAAGTATGTAAGCCTGAGAGTCGTTACGTAATCGTGCAACTAACAAGCGAGAATGTACAAATACAACACTGTGTCGTCTGTTCACTATAACAATGCATTCGTCATTTCTGTTTAAAAATTTCCCTAGGTTCTAGACTGGATATTTAACTTCAAACATTGTTGTGTGTTAACAGTTTCTTAAGTCAGACAAAGCATACTAGAAATGTGAAGTGAAAAGTTTTATGGCAATGACAAAGTTAAAAAGCAGATTATCTTTCAATAAACGGTTTTACATGTGAAATGTGGTGTAAACCTTTACTCTTCCTAGTGCACAGAGTTTCAACTTCAAAGCAATTATCATGTTGTACACGTCGGTAAAGAATACTGGAATTTTTCTCAAGGTTAGCTTCTATGTTATTTTTCTCTGAGCCAGCCGGCGCTCGCGGCTGCCTGCTGTGCAAGTCATTGTCTGTCTCTTTGTTGGCGCGCGCCGTTATTGGGATTAGGAGACCGAACTTCTACAAATTCGCCTTGCCGAGAGGGCCCAGCCGTGTTAGAATCCCGCCAGTTCTGATGAAATTGACGTCTGTCGTTATGATTATATCGTCTGTCGTCATGTCGGTAGATTCCGTAGTTTCTTCCTTGTTGGTCACATGGTGGAGAATTTCTCCCTGAATCATAACTGCGCGCTGGTCCGTTGCATCTAAAGTTATTCTGTCTCCCTTGATAGTATTTCTTTTGGTTCCCATATTGTCTGTTTCTCTTATTGTCTCTGTGATAGTCTCTACCGCGGAGAGGTGATCTTTCCCTGTAATTATTACTACTCTGCCAATGGTTGTAATACGGGTGGTGTCTGTTTCGGTCACGATTTGTGTTGTGAGAATAGCCTTGTCGCGTCCAGTTATTATTTCTTTCATCGCGGAATTGCGACTGATGTGATCTGTAGTGATTGTTTTCCTGTTTTCGCATCCCGCAACTGTTTGTGTCAATTTCTAATTCTTGTAAGAGTCCCTGAAAAGCTTCAACGTCGTCTTTGCAACGTCCTGCCAAAATAATGTGTCGTAAATGTTCAGGCAATTTGATTAAGCAAATGCGGATGAGTTCTGAGGGGCTGTATGGGTTTGACAGGTACTGATTCTTGTGCAACATGTCTTCAAAATATTTCACAAGACTGGAAAATTCAGATTGTTCGACATGTTTCATCATTATGATGCTATGTTTTACTCGGTCTTGTGTAGCTTGAGACCAATATGCTGAGAGGAAGGCATGGTAAAATTCTCCTTCACTGTGACAATCGTGAATGACCGATCGCATTCTTACAGCTGGTTCATTCTCTAAGTAGCCACACATAAATTCTAATCTGTGTTCTAACGACCAGTTGGGAGGAAAACAATGAGAGAATTGATGGAGCCATGCTTGTGGATGAATGTCGTTGCCAGAATTTTTAAATGTTTTGAATTTACGTCTAGTAATGAACAGCTTATAGTCAAAATCATCGTGTCGGCGAGTAGCATATCGGTCATTGTTACGTCGTGTCGGCCGTTCCATCTCAAAATTCGGTGCACATTGCCAATTTCTTTCATTACTTCCGAAATGCCCTGTGTTATTATTTTGCGGCTTTTCCGTATTTCTAAGTCCCTCTTCCCGTGTTGGAGCGCGAGTGTCCTCTGAAATACGTAATTCTTGTATTACCTGTGTCAGCTGATCTTGTACTTCCCGGATTTCTCTTTGGTGTTGCGTATCAATTTGTTTAAGATTTTGTTTCAGTTTCCTAATTTGTTCGCTCTCTTCTGTGTCATTAAAGACTGCCGGTTTTGCGTCATTCAGATTATCATCTACCTTCGTAGATAAATTATTTAGCTGATCCGAAAGTTCAACTACTTTCTCTGATAATGAACACATTTCCTCAGTGTGTTTTTCTGAACCAAGCTTCAGAGTGTCCATTTGTGTTGAAATCGAATCTACTGTGTCCTTTAAGTTTTCCTGAGTTTTTGCAAGTTGTGTAACCGAATCCGTAGATGCAACTCAGTCAATTTTAGCCCACAGGGTCTCATGATTTTCATGAACAATGGTTTGCAGTTCTTTTATGGCTGCTTCGTGATTCTGTAATGCATTTTCATGCCGCGAAAAAAATAGGTTGAAAATGCTCACAAATTTGTGTTTTTACGTCATTACACACTTTCTGACATTTCGATTCAATGTTATGTAACTCAGCTGTTAAATCTTCACGTGTTTGTTCGAGAGTTTGTTCCAATGAGTCTAACTTTTGAAGCTTTTGCTGTGTTTGTCTCTGATTTTGTTCCATTGTGTGTAACTGTTGCTGTGTTTGTCTCTGGTGTTGTTCCATTGTGTCTAACATTTGAAGATTTTGTTCCACTGTGTCTAACTTTTGAAGATTTTGTTCCATTGTGTCTAACTTTTGAAGATTTTGTCCCATTTGTCTCTGATTTTGTTCCATTTGTTGCATTAATTGCAATAATAATGTATTAATGTCTGGAATCTGTTTGTCTATGCTTTTTGGCAGTGCATTTTCACCAGCAACATTCATATTTTGACAAGCAGAAAATGTGTCTTGATTCATTTGAGAAAACGGTGAGGACGCAAAACCTGAATCTACAGTATTTGCAAAATTGTGTCCTGTCATTTCGGATTCCTGAGGCGAGCTGTTGGCGACCGATCGATCGATAATGTTTCCCCCTTCACTAATTGTTTCACTGTCCACGCCATTGTTTGCCGCCGGCTCCGTTTCCCTATGCACAATTACCAAATTACTACTTTGAACATCAGTTAATTCATTACTCGGTGGCGCTAACACACAGCTTTCATTTTCACTGTCATTTCTCAGTTTACTTTGGAGCCTAGTATTACGTCACAGTATTTCACACGACAACACAGAAAAACACAATTTGAAGATCAAAAATAAGAGAACATATTAACATGGAACTGAAAATAATATCTAGTTAATTGCAAGCGCAGCTGCGAAATACTTGGTGCAAAACTACACGCATGCCACAACTGCTTTACTGTGCAACAATGAAAAACAACAACTACCAAGAAAATTCGCTCTATAATTACGCGCTAGCAATAGACAAAAGCTACACTAAATACACAAACTACAAGAAAAAATCAGAAGATTCCAGTGAGGTATCCAGGCAAGGTCGCGACATGAAACTTCCCCTTCGAACAATTTATACAAGACTGTGCTTAAACTGACACACAATGTTTTTAGCGCAACGCAATCTGACTTTCAAAATTCCCTACTAAAGAATGGCCCTGACTAACATTAAACTATACCTTTCACAAATCACTTACCTCACAAAAATCTTCGCTGCTCAAGCTACTGCAATACTGCGAGCGCCACTACTGCCAGCTAAATAAAAGATTCAAACTATGGAAGGCACTAACTACTGATAGGGATAGTTAGCAAATGAAAGATATTAATAGAGAACAAACAATGTATTTACCTTGATATCATCATATATAAATATAGCAGTTCATGACAAATTTCAAAACTCCGCCATCTCTCTCCCCACATCCACCAGTGCTGGCGGCTCCCCTCCAACTGCCCAACGCTACGCGCTGTTCACATCCAGCTGCCGCTGCCCAACACTACAATGGCGAGTATTACAACAATGCAAAGCAGCCACAGACTGCACACAGCACAGCCAGAGATTTTCATACAGAGGTGGCGTTATCAATAAAAAAACCGAAACAGCCTACTTACATGGTCTATTGCTGCCTCGGGCACCTTATGGTCGTTCTCCTGCGAGTCTAGAATATCGAACCCGACGCAAAACTGATAGTTAATTGTAACGTTCAGAGCCTCCTAATGACGATAGAACACTCAAATTGCGTCGAGATTCAATACATCGTCCTCCAGCCGACTTGTCTCCAAGGGTCTATTGCTGCCTCCGACACCTTATTGTAGTTCTCCTGTGAGTCTAGATTGTCGAATCCGACGCAAAACTGATAGTTAATTGTAAAGTTCAGGGCCTCCTAATGACGATGGAACACTCAAATTGCTTAGAGATTCAATCTATCGTCCTCCAGCCGACTTGACTCCAAGGGGATATTGCTGCCTCGGGCACCATATGGTCCGTCTCCTGTGAGTCTAGAATTTCGTATCCAACGCGTAAGTGATAGTTAATTGTAACTTTCAGGGCCTCCTAATGACGGTGGACCACTCAAATTACGTCGATATTCAATACATCTTCCTCCAGCCGACTTGTCTCTAAGGGTCTATTGCTGCCTCGGGCACCTTATGGTCGTTCTCCTATGAGTCTAGATTTTCGAATCCGACGCAAAACTGATAGTTAATTGTAACGTTCAGGGCCTCCTAATGCCGATGGAACACTCAAATTGCGTCGAGAATCAATACATCGTCCTCCAGGCGACTTGTCTCCAAGGGTCTATTGTTCCCCCGGGCGCCTTTTGGTCGTTCTCCTGAGTCTAGATTATGGAATCCGACGCGAAACTGAAAAATAAATGTAACGTTCACGGCCTCCTAATGACGAAGGAACATTCAAATTGCGTCGGGATTCAATACATCGACCTCCAGCCGTTTTGTCTCCAAGGGTCTATTGCTGCCTCGGGCACCTTATTGTCGTTCTCCTGTGAGTCTAGATTTTCGAATCCGACGCAAAACTGAGAGTTAATTATAACGTTCAGGGCCACCTAATGACGATGGAACACTCAAATTGCGGCGAGATTCAATACATCGTCCTCCAGCCGACTTGTCTTCAAGGGGATATTGCTGCCTCGGGCACCATACGATCCGTCTCTTGTGAGTCTAGATTTTCGAATCCGACGCGATACTGATAGTTAATTGTAACGTTAACGGTCTCCTAATGTCGATGGAACACTGAAATGGCGTCGGGATTCATTAATCGTCTTTCAGCCGACTTGTCTCCAAGGCACTATTGCTGCCTCCGGCAGCATATGTTCGTTCTCCTGTGAGTCTAGAATATCGAATCCGACGAAACACTGATAGTTAATTGTAACGTTCAGAGCCTCCTAATGACGATAGAACACTCAAATTGCGTCGAGATTCAATACATCGTCCTCCAGGCGACTTGTCTCCAAGGGTCTATTGTTCCCTCGGGCGCCTTTTGGTCGTTCTCCTGAGTCTAGATTATGGAATTCGACGCAAAACTGAAAAATAATTGTAACCTTCAGGGCCTCCTAATGACGATGAAACATTCAAATAGCATCGAGATTCAATACATCGACCTCCAGTCGTTTTGTCTCCAAGGGTCTATTGCTACCTCGGGCACATTGTGGTCGTTCTCCTGTGAGTCTAGATTTACGAATCCGACGCATAACTGATAGTTAATTGTAACGTCCAGGGCCTCCTAATGACGATGGAACACTCTAATTACGTCGATATTCTATATACCGTCCTCCAGCCGACTTGTCTCCAAGGGGATATTGCTGCCTCGGGCACCTTATTGTCGTTCTCCTGTGAGTCTAGATTGTCGAATCCGACGCAAAACTGATAGTTAATTGTACCGTTCAGGGCCTCCTAATGACGATGGAACACTCAAATTGCTTAGAGATTCAATACATCGTCCTCCAGCCGACTTGTCTCCAAGGGGATATTGCTGCCTCGGGCACCATATGGTCCGTCTCCTGTGAGTCTAGATTTTCGTATCCAACGCAAAAGTGATAGTTAATTGTAACTTTCAGAGCCTCCTAATGACGACGGATCACTCACATTACGTCGATATTCGATACATCTTCCTCCAGCCTACTTGTCTCTAAGGGTCTATTGCTGCCTCGGGCACCTAATGGTCGTTCTCTTATGAGTCTAGTTTTTCGAATCCGACGCAAAACTGATAGTTAATTGCAACGTTCAGGGCCTCCTAATGCCGATGGAACACTCAAATTGCGTCGAGATTCAATACATCGCCCTCCAGGCGACTTGTCTCAAAGGGTCTATTGTTCCCACGGGCGCCTTTTGGTCGTTCTCCTGAGTCTAGATTATGGAATCCGACGCGAAACTGAAAAATAAATGTAACGTTCAGGGCTTCCTAATGACGATGGAACATTCAAATTGCGTCGGGATTCAATACATCGACCTCCAGCCGACTTGTCTCCAAGGGTCTATTGCTGCCTCAGGCACCTTATTGTCGTTCTCCTGTGAGTCTAGATTTTCGAATCCGACGCAAAACTGAGAGTTAATTATAACGTTCAGGGCCTCCTAATGACGATGGAACACTCAAACTGCGGCGAGATTCAATACATCGTCCTCCAGCCGACTTGTCTTCAAGGGGATATTGCTGCCCCGGGCACCATACGGTCCGTCTCTTGTGAGTCTAGATTTTCGAATCCGACGCGATACTGATAGTTAATTGTAACGTTCACGGCCTCCTAATGACGATGGAACACTCGAATGGCGTCGGGATTCAATACATCGTCTTTCAGCCTACTTGTCTCCAAGGGACTATTGCTGCCTCCGGCACCTTATGGTCGTTCTCCTGTGAGTCTAGAATATCGAATCCGACGCAACACTGATAGTTAATTGTAACGTTCAGAGCCTCCTAATGACGATGGAAGACTCAAATTGCGTCCAGATTCAATACATCGTCCTCCAGCCGACTTGTCACCAAGGGTCTATTGCTGCCTCGGGCACCTTATTGTAGATCTCATGTGAGTCTAGATTGTCGAATCCGATGCAAAACTGGTAGTTAATTGTAACGTTCAGGGACTCCTAATGCCGATGGAACACTCAAATTGCGTCGAGATTCAATACATCGTCCTCCAGCCGACTTGTCTCCAAGGGTCTATTGTTCCCTCGGGCGCCTATTGGTCGTTCTCCTGAGTCTAGGTTATGGAATCCGACGCAAAACTGATAGTTAATTGTAACGTTCAGGGCCTCCTAATGACGATGGAACACTCAAATTACGGCGAGATTCAATATATCGTCCTCCAGCCGACTTGTCTCCAAGTGTCTATTGTTCGCTCGGGCGCCTTTGGACGTTCTCCTGAGTCTAGGTTATGGAATCCGACGCAAAACTGATAGTTAATTGTAACGTTCAGGGCCTCCTAATGACGATGGAACACTCAAATTACGTCGAGACTCAACATATCGTCCTCCAGCCGACTTGTCTCCAAGGGGATATTGCTGCCTCGGGCACCATATTGTCGTTCTCCTGTGGGTCTAGATTTACGAATCCGACGCATAACTGATAGTTAATTGTAACGTCCAGGGCCTCCTAATGACGATGGAACACTCAAATTACGTTGAGATTCAATATACCGTCCTCCAGCCGACTTGTCTCCAAGGGGATATTGCTGCCTCGGGCACCTTATTGTCGCTCTCCTGTGAGTCTAGATTTTCGAAACACTGATAGTTAATTGTAACGTTCAGAGCCTCCTAATGACGATAGAATACTCAAATTGCGTCGAGATTCAATACATCGTCCTCCAGGCGACTTGTCTCCAAGGGTCTATTGTTCCCTCGGGCGCCTTTTGGTCGTTCTCCTGAGTCTAGATTATGGAATTCGACGCAAAACTGAAAAATAATTGTAACCTTCAGGGCCTCCTAATGACGATGAAACATTCAAATAGCATCGAGATTCAATACATCGACCTCCAGTCGTTTTGTCTCCAAGGGTCTATTGCTGCCTCGGGCACATTGTGGTCGTTCTCCTGTGAGTCTAGATTTACGAATCCGACGCATAACTGATAGTTAATTGTAACGTCCAGGGCCTCCTAATGACGATGGAACACTCAAATTACGTCGATATTCTATATACCGTCCTCCAGCCGACTTGTCTCCAAGGGGATATTGCTGCCTCGGGCACCGTATTGTCGTTCTCCTGTGAGTCTAGATTGTCGAATCCGACGCAAAACTGAGAGTTAATTATAACGTTCAGGGCCTCCTAATGACGATGGAACACTCAAATTGCGGCGTGATTCAATACATCGTCCTCCAGCCGACTTGTCTTCAAGGGGATATTGCTGCCTCGGGCACCATACGGTCCGTCTCTTGTGAGTGTAGATTTTCGAATCCGACGCGATACTGGTAGTTAATTGTAACGTTCACGGCCTCCTAATAACAATGAAACAGTCAAATGGCGTCGGGATTCAATACATCGTCCTCCAGCCGACTTGTCTCCAACGGTCTATTGCTGCCTCGGCACCTTATTGTAGTTCTCATGTGAGTCTAGATTGTCGAATCCGATGCAAAACTGATAGTTAATTGTAACGTTCAGGGCCTCCTAATGCTGATGGAACACTCAAATTGCGTCGAGATTCAATACATCGTCCTCCAGCCGACTTGTCTCCAAGTGTCTATTATTCGCTCGGGCGCCTTTTGGTCGTTCTCCTGAGTCAAGGTTATGGAATCCGACGCAAAACTGATAGTTAATTGTAACGTTCAGGGCCTCGTAATGACGATGGAAGACTCAAATTACGTCGAGATTCAATATATCGTCCTCCAGCCGACTTGTCTCCAAGGGTCTATTGCTGCCTCGGGCACTGTATGGTCGTTCTCCCGTGAGTCTAGATTATGGAATTCGACGCAAAACTGAGAGTTAATTATAACGTTCAGGGCCTCCTAATGAGGATGGAACAGTCAAATTGCGGCGAGATTCAATACATCGTCCTCCAGCCGACTTGTCTTCAAGGGGATATTGCTGCCTCGGGCACCATACGGTCCGTCTCTTGTGAGTCTAGATTTTCGAATCCGACGCGATACTGACAGTTAATTGTAACGTTCACGGTCTCCTAATGATGATGGAACACTGAAATGGCGTCGGGATTCAATACATCGTCTTTCAGCCGACTAGTCTCCAAGGGACTATTGCTGCCTCCGGCACCTTATGGTCGTTCTCCTGTGAGTCTAGAAGATCGAATCCGACGCAACACTGATAGATAATTGTAACGTTCAGAGCCTCCTAATGAGGGTAGAACACTCAAATTGCGTCGAGATTCAATACATCGTCCTCCAGGCGACTTGTCTCCAAGGGTCTAGTGTTCCCTCGGGCGCCTTTGGTCGTTCTCCTGAGTCTAGATTATGGAATCCGACGCAAAACTGAAAAATAATTGTAACGTTCAGGGCCTCCTAATGACGATGGAACATTCAAATTGCGTCGAGATTCAATACAACGACCTTTAGCCGTTTTGTCTCTAAGGGTCTATTGCTGCCTCGGGCACTGTATGGTCGTTCTCCCGTGAGTCTAGATTATGGAATCCGACGCAAAACTGAGAGTTAATTATAACGTTCAGGGCCTCCTAAAGACGATGGAACACTCAAATTGCGGTGACATTCAATACATCGTCCTGCAGCCGACTTGTCTTAAAGGGGATAATGCTGCCTCGGGCACCATACGGTCCGTCTCTTGTGTGTCTTGATTTTCGAATCTGACGCGATACTGATAGTTCATTGCATCGTTCAGGGCCTCCTAATGACGATGGAACACTCAAATTGCGTCGGGATTCAATACATCGTCTTTCAGCCGACTTGTCTCCAAGGGACTATTGCTGCCTCCGGCACCTTATGGTCGTTCTCCTGTGAGTCTAGAATATCGAATCCGATGCAACACTGATAGTTGATTGTAACGTTCAGAGCCTCCTAATGACGATGGAACACTCAAATTGCGTCGGGATTCAATACATCGTCCTCCAGCCGACTTGTCTCCAAGTGTCTATTACTGCCTCGGGCACATTATTTTAGTTCTCATGTGAGTCTAGATAGTCGAATCCGATGCAAAACTGATAGTTAATTGTAACGTTCAGGGCCTCCTAATGACGAAGGAACACACAAATCGCTTAGAAATTCAAAACATCGTCCTCCAGCCGACTTGTCTCCAAGGGGATAATGCTGCGTCGGGCATCAAATGGTCCGTCTCCTATGAGTCTAGATTTACGAATCCAACGCAAAACTGATAGTTAATTGTAACGTTCAGGGCCTCCTAATGCCGATGGAACACTCAAATTGCGTCGAGATTCAATACATCGTCCTCCAGCCGACTTGTCTCCAAGGGTCTATTGTTCCCTCGGGCGCCTTTTGGTCGTTCTCCTGAGTCTAGCTTATGGAATCCGACGCAAAACTGATAGTTAATTGTAACGTTCAGGGCCTCCTAATGACGATGGAACACTCAAATTACGTCCAGATTCAATATATCGTCCTCCAGCCGACTTGTCTCCAAGGGGATATTGCTGCCTCGGATACCTTATTGTCGTTCTACTGTGAGTCTAGATTTTCGAATCCGACGCAAAACTGAGAGTTAATTATAACGTTCAGGGCCTCCTAAAGACGATGGAACACTCAAATTGCGGCGAGATTCAATAAATCGTCCTCCAGCCGACTTGTCTTCAAGGGGATATTGCTGCCTCGGGCACCATACGGTCCGTCTCTTGTGAGTGTAGATTTTCGAATCCGACGCGATACTGGTAGTTAATTGTAACGTTCACGGCCTCCTAATAACAATGAAACAGTCAAATGGCGTCGGGATTCAATACATCGTCCTCCAGCCGACTTGTCTCCAACGGTCTATTGCTGCCTCGGCACCTTATTGTAGTTCTCATGTGAGTCTAGATTGTCGAATCCGATGCAAAACTGATAGTTAATTGTAACGTTCAGGGCCTCCTAATGCTGATGGAACACTCAAATTGCGTCGAGATTCAATACATCGTCCTCCAGCCGACTTGTCTCCAAGTGTCTATTGTTCGCTCGGGCGCCTTTTGGTCGTTCTCCTGAGTCAAGGTTATGGAATCCGACGCAAAACTGATAGTTAAATGTAACGTTCAGGGCCTCCTAATGACGATGGAACACTCAAATTACGTCGAGATTCAATATATCGTCCTCCAGCCGACTTGTCTCCAAGGGTCTATTGCTGCCTCGGGCACTGTATGGTCGTTCTCCCGTGAGTCTAGATTATGGAATTCGACGCAAAACTGAGAGTTAATTATAACGTTCAGGGCCTCCTAATGAGGATGGAACAGTCAAATTGCGGCGAGATTCAATACATCGTCCTCCAGCCGACTTGTCTTCAAGGGGATATTGCTGCCTCGGGCACCATACGGTCCGTCTCTTGTGAGTCTAGATTTTCGAATCCGACGCGATACTGACAGTTAATTGTAACGTTCACGGTCTCCTAATGATGATGGAACACTGAAATGGCGTCGGGATTCAATACATCGTCTTTCAGCCGACTAGTCTCCAAGACACTATTGCTGCCTCCGGCACCTTATGGTCGTTCTCCTGTGAGTCTAGAAGATCGAATCCGACGCAACACTGATAGATAATTGTAACGTTCAGAGCCTCCTAATGAGGATAGAACACTCAAATTGCGTCGAGATTCAATACATCGTCCTCCAGGCGACTTGTCTCCAAGGGTCTAGTGTTCCCTCGGGCGCCTTTTGGTCGTTCTCCTGAGTCTAGATTATGGAATCCGACGCAAAACTGAAAAATAATTGTAACGTTCAGGGCCTCCTAATGACGATGGAACATTCAAATTGCGTCGAAATTCAGTACAACGACCTTTAGCCGTTTTGTCTCTAAGGGTCTATTGCTGCCTCGGGCACTGTATGGTCGTTCTCCCGTGAGTCTAGATTATGGAATCCGACGCAAAACTGAGAGTTAATTATAACGTTCAGGGCCTCCTAAAGACGATGGAACACTCAAATTGCGGTGAGATTCAATACATCGTCCTGCAGCCGACTTGTCTTAAAGGGGATAATGCTGCCTCGGGCACCATACGGTCCGTCTCTTGTGTGTCTTGATTTTCGAATCTGACGCGATACTGATAGTTAATTGCAACGTTCAGGGCCTCCTAATGACGATGGAACACTCAAATTGCGTCGGGATTCAATACATCGTCTTTCAGCCGACTTGTCTCCAAGGGACTATTGCTGCCTCCGGCACCTTATGGTCGTTCTCCAGTGAGTCTAGAATATCGAATCCGATGCAACACTGATAGTTGATTGTAACGTTCAGAGCCTCCTAATGACGATGGAACACTCAAATTGCGTCGGGATTCAATACATCGTACTCCAGCCGACTTGTCTCCAAGTGTCTATTACTGCCTCGGGCACCTTATTGTAGTTCTCATGTGAGTCTAGATAGTCGAATCCGATGCAAAACTGATAGTTAATTGTAACGTTCAGGGCCTCCTAATGACGATGGAACACACAAATCGCTTAGAAATTCAAAACATCGTCCTCCAGCCGACTTGTCTCCAAGGGGATAATGCTGCGTCGGGCATCAAATGGTCCGTCTCCTATGAGTCTAGATTTACGAATCCAACGCAAAACTGATAGTTAATTGTAACGTTCAGGGCCTCCTAATGCCGATGAAACACTCAAATTGCGTCGAGATTCAATACATCGTCCTCCAGCCGACTTGTCTCCAAGGGTCTATTGTTCCCTCGGGCGCCTTTTGGTCGTTCTCCTGAGTCTAGCTTATGGAATCCGACGCAAAACTGATAGTTAATTGTAACGTTCAGGGCCTCCTAATGACGATGGAACACTCAAATTACGTCCAGATTCAATATATCGTCCTCCAGCCGACTTGTCTCCAAGGGGATATTGCTGCCTCGGATACCTTATTGTCGTTCTACTGTGAGTCTACATTTTCGAATCCGACGCAAAACTGAGAGTTAATTATAACGTTCAGGGCCTCCTAAAGACGATGGAACACTCAAATTGCGGCGAGATTCAATACATCGTCCTCCAGCCGACTTGTCTTCAAGGGGATATTGCTGCCTCGGGCACCATACGGTCCGTGTCTTGTGAGTCTAGATTTTCGAATCCGACGCGATACTGATAGTTAATTGTAACGTTCACGGCCTCCTAATGACGATGGAACACTCGAATGGCGTCGGGATTCAATACATCGTCTTTCAGCCTACTTGTCTCCAAGGGACTATTGCTGCCTCCGGCACCTTATGGTCGTTCTCCTGTGAGTCTAGAATATCGAATCCGACGGAACACTGATAGTTAATTGTAACGTTCAGAGCCTCCTAATGACGATGGAAGACTCAAATTGCGTCCAGATTCAATACATCGTCCTCCAGCCGACTTGTCACCAAGGGTCTATTGCTGCCTCGGGCACCTTATTGTAGATCTCATGTGAGTCTAGATTGTCGAATCCGATGCAAAACTGATAGTTAATTGTAACGTTCAGGGACTCCTAATGCCGATGGAACACTCAAATTGCGTCGAGATTCAATACATCGTCCTCCAGCCGACTTGTCTCCAAGGGTCTATTGTTCCCTCGGGCGCCTATTGGTCGTTCTCCTGAGTCTAGGTTATGGAATCCGACGCAAAACTGATAGTTAATTGTAACGTTCAGGGCCTCCTAATGACGATGGAACACTCAAATTACGGCGAGATTCAATATATCGTCCTCCAGCCGTCATGTCTCCATGTGCCTATTGTTCGCTCGGGCGCCTTTTGGTCGTTCTCCTGAGTCTAGGTTATGGAATCCGACGCAAAACTGATAGTTAATTGTAACGTTCAGGGCCTCCTAATGACGATGGAACACTCAAATTACGTCGAGATTCAATATATCGTCCTCCAGCCGACTTGTCTCCAAGGGGATATTGCTGCCTCGGGCACCTTATTGTCGTTCTCCTGTGGGTCTAGATTTACGAATCCGACGCATAACTGATAGTTAATTGTAACGTTCAGGGCCTCCTAATGACGATGGAACACTCAAATTGCGGCGTGATTCAATACATCGTCCTCCAGCCGAATTGTCTTCAAGGGGATATTGCTGCCTCGGGCACCATACGGTCCGTCTCTTGTGAGTGTAGATTTCGAATCCGACGCGATACTGGTAGTTAATTGTAACGTTCACGGCCTCCTAATAACAATGAAACAGTCAAATGGCGTCGGGATTCAATACATCGTCCTCCAGCCGACTTGTCTCCAACGGTCTATTGCTGCCTCGGCACCTTATTGCAGTTCTCATGTGAGTCTAGATTGTCGAATGCGATGCAAAAGTGATAGTTAATTGTAACGTTCAGGGCCTCCTAATGCTGATGGAACACTCAAATTGCGTCGAGATTTAATACATCGTCCTCCAGCCGACTTGTCTCCAAGTGGCTATTGTTCGCTCGGGCGCCTTTTGGTCGTTCTCCTGAGTCTAGGTTATGGAATCCGACGCAAAACTGATAGTTAATTGTAACGTTCAGGGCCTCCTAATGACGATGGAACACTCAAATTACGTCGAGATTCAATATATCGTCCTCCAGCCGACTTTTCTCCAAGGGGATATTGCTGCCTCGGGCACCTTCTTGTCGTTCTACTGTGAGTCTAGATTTTCGAATCCGACGCAAAACTGAGAGTTCATTATAACGTTCAGGGCCTCCTAATGACGATCGAACACTCAAATTGCGGCGAGATTCACTACATCGTCCTTCAGCCGACTTGTCTTCAAGGGGATATTGCTGCCTCGGGTACCATACGGTCCGTATCTTGTGTGTCTTGATTTTCGAATCCGACGCGATACTGATAGTTAATTGCAACGTTCAGGGCCTCCTAATGACGATGGAACAATCAAATTGCTTCGGGATTCAATACATCGTCCTCCAGCCGACTTGTCTCCAAGGGTCTATTGCTGCCTCGGGCACTGTATGGTCGTTCTCCCGTGAGTCTAGATTATGGAATCCGACGCAAAACTGAGAGTTAATTATAACGTTCAGGGCCTCCTAATGAGGATGGAACAGTCAAATTGCGGCGAGATTCAATACATCGTCCTCCAGCCGACTTGTCTTCAAGGGGATATTGCTGCCTCGGGCACCATACGGTCCGTCTCTTGTGAGTCTAGATTTTCGAATCCGACGCGATACTGACAGTTAATTGTAACGTTCACGGTCTCCTAATGATGATGGAACACTGAAATGGCGTCGGGATTCAATACATCGTCTTTCAGCCGACTAGTCTCCAAGGCACTATTGCTGCCTCCGGCACCTTATGGTCGTTCTCCTGTGAGTCTAGAAGATCGAATCCGACGCAACACTGATAGATAATTGTAACGTTCAGAGCCTCCTAATGAGGATAGAACACTCAAATTGCGTCGAGATTCAATACATCGTCCTCCAGGCGACTTGTCTCCAAGGGTCTAGTGTTCCCTCGGGCGCCTTTTGGTCGCTCTCCTGAGTCTAGATTATGGTATCCGACGCAAAACTGAAAAATAATTGTAACGTTCAGGGCCTCCTAATGACGATGGAACATTCAAATTGCGTCGAGATTCAATACAACGACCTTTAGCCGTTTTGTCTCTAAGGGTCTATTGCTGCCTCGGGCACTGTATGGTCGTTCTCCCGTGAGTCTAGATTATGGAATCCGACGCAAAACTGAGAGTTAATTATAACGTTCAGGGCCTCCTAAAGACGATGGAACACTCAAATTGCGGTGAGATTCAATACATCGTCCTGCAGCCGACTTGTCTTAAAGGGGATAATGCTGCCTCGGGCACCATACGGTCCGTCTCTTGTGTGTCTTGATTTTCGAATCTGACACGATACTGATAGTTAATTGCAACGTTCAGGGCCTCCTAATGACGATGGAACACTCAAATTGCGTCGGGATTCAATACATCGTCTTTCAGCCGACTTGTCTCCAACCGACTATTGCTGCTTCCGGCACCTTATGGTCGTTCTCCTGTGAGTCTAGAATATCGAATCCGATGCAACACTGATAGTTGATTGTAACGTTCAGAGCCTCCTAATGACGATGGAACACTCAAATTGCGTCGGGATTCAATACATCGTCCTCCAGCCGACTTGTCTCCAAGTGTCTATTACTGCCTCGGGCACCTTATTTTAGTTCTCATGTGAGTCTAGATAGTCGAATCCGATGCAAAACTGATAGTTAATTGTAACGTTCAGGGCCTCCTAATGACGATGGAACACACAAATCGCTTAGAAATTCAAAACATCGTCCTCCAGCCGACTTGTCTCCAAGGGGATAATGCTGCGTCGGGCATCAAATGGTCCGTCTCCTATGAGTCTAGATTTACGAATCCAACGCAAAACTGATAGTTAATTGTAACGTTCAGGGCCTCCTAATGCCGATGGAACACTCAAATTGCGTCGAGATTCAATACATCGTCCTCCAGCCGACTTGTCTCCAAGGGTCTATTGTTCCCTCGGGCGCCTTTTGGTCGTTCTCCTGAGTCTAGCTTATGGAATCCGACGCAAAACTGATAGTTAATTGTAACGTTCAGGGCCTCCTAATGACGATGGAACACTCAAATTACGTCCAGATTCAATATATCGTCCTCCAGCCGACTTGTCTCCAAGGGAATATTGCTGCCTCGGATACCTTATTGTCGTTCTACTGTGAGTCTAGATTTTCGAATCCGACGCAAAACTGAGAGTTAATTATAACGTTCAGGGCCTCCTAAAGACGATGGAACACTCAAATTGCGGCGAGATTCAATACATCGTCCTCCAGCCGACTTGTCTTCAAGGGGATATTGCTGCCTCGGGCACCATACGGTCCGTCTCTTGTGAGTCTAGATTTTCGAATCCGACGCGATACTGATAGTTAATTGTAACGTTCACGGCCTCCTAATGACGATGGAACACTCGAATGGCGTCGGGATTCAATACATCGTCTTTCAGCCTACTTGTCTCCAAGGGACTATTGCTGCCTCCGGCACCTTATGGTCGTTCTCCTGTGAGTCTAGAATATCGAATCCGACGCAACACTGATAGTTAATTGTAACGTTCAGAGCCTCCTAATGACGATGGAAGACTCAAATTGCGTCCAGATTCAATACATCGTCCTCCAGCCGACTTGTCACCAAGGGTCTATTGCTGCCTCGGGCACCTTATTGTAGATCTCATGTGAGTCTAGATTGTCGAATCCGATGCAAAACTGATAGTTAATTGTAACGTTCAGGGACTCCTAATGCCGATGGAACACTCAAATTGCGGCGTGATTCAATACATCGTCCTCCAGCCGACTTGTCTTCAAGGGGATATTGCTGCCTCGGGCACCATACGGTCCGTCTCTTGTGAGTGTAGATTTTCGAATCCGACGCGATACTGGTAGTTAATTGTAACGTTCACGGCCTCCTAATAACAATGAAACAGTCAAATGGCGTCGGGATTCAATACATCGTCCTCCAGCCGACTTGTCTCCAACGGTCTATTGCTGCCTCGGCACCTTATTGTAGTTCTCATGTGAGTCTAGATCGTCGAATCCGATGCAAAAGTGATAGTTAATTGTAACGTTCAGGGCCTCCTAATGCTGATGGAACACTCAAATTGCGTCGAGATTCAATACATCGTCCTCCAGCCGACTTGTCTCCAAGTGTCTATTGTTCGCTCGGGCGCCTTTTGGTCGTTCTCCTGAGTCTAGGTTATGGAATCCGACGCAAAACTGGTAGTTAATTGTAACGTTCAGGGCCTCCTAATGACGATGGAACACTGAAATTACGTCGAGATTCAATATATCGTCCTCCAGCCGACTTGTCTCCAAGGGGATATTGCTGCCTCGGGCACCTTATTGTCGTTCTACTGTGAGTCTAGATTTTCGAATCCGACGCAAAACTGAGAGTTCATTATAACGTTCAGGGCCTCCTAATGACGATCGAACACTCAAATTGCGGCGAGATTCACTACATCGTCCTTCAGCCGACTTGTCTTCAAGGGGATATTGCTGCCTCGGGCACCATACGGTCCGTATCTTGTGTGTCTTGATTTTCGTATCCGACGCGATACTGATAGTTAATTGCAACGTTCAGGGCCTCCTAATGACGATGGAACACTCAAATTGCTTCGGGATTCAATACATCGTCCTCCAGCCGACTTGTCTCCAAGAGTCTATTGCTGCCTCGGGCACTGTATGGTCGTTCTCCCGTGAGTCTAGATTATGGAATCCGACGCAAAACTGAGAGTTAATTATAACGTTCAGGGCCTCCTAATGAGGATGGAACAGTCAAATTGCGGCGAGATTCAATACATCGTCCTCCAGCCGACTTGTCTTCAAGGGGATATTGCTGCCTCGGGCACCATACGGTCCGTCTCTTGTGAGTCTAGATTTTCGAATCCGACGCGATACTGACAGTTAATTGTAACGTTCACGGTCTCCTAATGATGATGGAACACTGAAATGGCGTCGGGATTCAATACATCGTCTTTCAGCCGACTAGTCTCCAAGGGACTATTGTTGCCTCCGGCACCTTATGGTCGTTCTCCTGTGAGTCTAGAAGATCGAATCCGACGCAACACTGATAGATAATTGTAACGTTCAGAGCCTCCTAATGAGGATAGAACACTCAAATTGCGTCGAGATTCAATACATCGTCCTCCAGGCGACTTGTCTCCAAGGGTCTAGTGTTCCCTCGGGCGCCTTTTGGTCGTTCTCCTGAGTCTAGATTATGGAATCCGACGCAAAACTGAAAAATAATTGTAACGTTCAGGGCCTCCTAATGACGATGGAACATTCAACTTGCGTCGAGATTCAATACATCGACCTTTAGCCGTTTTGTCTCTAAGGGTCTATTGCTGCCTCGGGCACTGTATGGTCGTTCTCCCGTGAGTCTAGATTATGGAATCCGACGCAAAACTGAGAGTTAATTATAACGTTCAGAGCCTCCTAAAGACGATGCAACACTCAAATTGCGGTGAGATTCAATACATCGTCCTCCAGCCGACTTGTCTTAAAGGGGATAATGCTGCCTCGGGCACCATACGGTCCGTCTCTTGTGTGTCTTGATTTTCGAATCTGACGCGATACTGATAGTTAATTGCAACGTTCAGGGCCTCCTAATGACGATGGAACACTCAAATTGCGTCGGGATTCAATACATCGTCTTTCAGCCGACTTGTCTCCAAGGGACTATTGCTGCCTCCGGCACCTTATGGTCGTTCTCCTGTGAGTCTAGAATATCGAATCCGATGCAACACTGATAGTTGATTGTAACGTTCAGAGCCTCCTAATGACGATGGAACACTCAAATTGCGTCGGGATTCAATACATCGTCCTCCAGCCGACTTGTCTCCAAGTGTCTATTACTGCCTCGGGCACCTTATTGTAGTTCTCATGTGAGTCTAGATAGTCGAATCCGATGCAAAACTGATAGTTAATTGAACGTTCAGGGCCTCCTAATGACGATGGAACACACAAATCGCTTAGAAATTCAATACATCGTCCTCCAGCCGACTTGTCTCCAAGGGGATAATGCTGCGTCGGGCATCAAATGGTCCGTCTCCTATGAGTCTAGATTTACGAATCCAACGCAAAACTGATAGTTAATTGTAACGTTCAGGGCCTCCTAATGCCGATGGAACACTCAAATTGCGTCGAGATTCAATACATCGTCCTCCAGCCGACTTGTCTCCAAGGGTCTATTGTTCCCTCGGGCGCCTTTTGGTCGTTCTCCTGAGTCTAGCTTATGGAATCCGACGCAAAACTGATAGTTAATTGTAACGTTCAGGGCCTCCTAATGACGATGGAACACTCAAATTACGTCCAGATTCAATTTATCGTCCTCCAGCCGACTTGTCTCCAAGGGGATATTGCTGCCTCGGATACCTTATTGTCGTTCTACTGTGAGTCTAGATTTTCGTATCCGACGCAAAACTGAGAGTTAATTATAACGTTCAGGGCCTCCTAAAGACGATGGAACACTCAAATTGCGGCGAGATTCAATACATCGTCCTCCAGCCGACTTGTCTTAAAGAGGATATTGCTGCCTCGGGCACCATACGGTCCGTCTCTTGTGTGGCTTGATTTTCGAATCTGACGCGATACTGATAGTTAATTGCAACGTTCAGGGCCTCCTAATGACGATGGAACACTCAAATGGCGTCAGGATTCAATACATCGTCTTTCAGCCGACTTGTCTCCAAGGGACTATTGCTGCTTCCGGCACCTTATGGTCGTTCTCCTGTGAGTGTAGAATATCGAATCCGATGCAACACTGATAGTTAATTGTATCGTTCAGAGCCTCCTAATGACGATGGAACACTCAAATTGCGTCGGGATTCAATACATCGCCCTCCAGCCGACTTGTCTCCAAGGGTCTATTGCTGCCTCGGGCACCTTATTGTAGTTCACGTGTGAGTCTAGATAGTCGAATCCGATGCAAAACTGATAGTTAATTGTAACGCTCAGGGCCTCCTAATGACGATGGAACACTCAAATCGCTTAGAAAACCAATACATCGTCCTCCAGCCGACTTGTCTCCAAGGGGATAGAGCTGCGTCGGGCACCAATGGTCCGTCTCCTATGAGTCTAGATTTACGAATCCGACGCAAAACTGATAGTTAATTGTAACGTTCAGGGCCTCCTAATGCCGATGGAACACTCAAATTGCGTCGCGATTCAATACATCGTCCTCCAGCCGACTTGTCTCCAAGGGTCTATTGTTCCCTCGGGCGCTTTTGGTCGTTCTCCTGAGTATAGGTTATGGAATCGACGCAAAACTAATAGTTAATTGTAACGTTCAGGGCCTCCTAATGACGATGGAACACTGAAATTACGTCGAGATTCAATATATCGTCCTCCAGCCGACTTGTCTCCAAGGGGATATTGCTGCCTCGGGCACCTTATTGTCGTTTTACTGTGAGTCTAGATTTTCGAAAACAACGCAAAACTGAGAGTTAATTATAACGTTCTGGGCCTCCTAATGACGATGGAACACTCAAATTGCGGCGAGATTCAATACATCGTCCTCCAGCCGACTTGTCTTCAGTGATATTGCTGCTCGGCACCATACGGTCCGTCTCTTGTGAGTCTAGATTTTGAATCCGACGCGATACTGACAGTTAATTGTAACGTTCAGGGCCTCCTAATGACGATGGAACACTCAAAGGGCGTCGGGATTCAATACATCGTCCTCCAGCCGACTTGTCTCCAAGGGTCTATTGCTGACTCGGGCACCTTATGGTCGTTCTCCTGTGAGGTCTAGATTATGGAATACGACGCAAAACTGTTAGTTAATTGTAACGTTCAGAGCCTCCTAATGACGATGGAACACTCAAATGGCGTCGAGATTCAATACATCGTCCTCCACCCGACTTGTCTCCAAGGGTCTATTGCTGCCTCGGGCAACCTTATGGTCGTTCTCCTGTGAGTCTAGATTATCGAATCCGACGCAAAACTGATACTTATAATGTAACGCTCAGTGCTCCTAATGACGATGGAACATTTAAACTGGGTCGCGATTCATACATCGTCCTCCAGCCGACTTGTCTCCATGGGACTATTGTTGCCTAGGGCGCGTTTTTGTCGTCCTCCTGTGAGTCCAGATTTTCGAATCCGACGCATAACTGATAGTTAATTGTAACGTTCAGGGCCTCCTAATGCCGATGGTACACTCAAATTGCGTCGAGATTCAATACAACGTCCTCTAGCCGAATTGTCTCCAAGGGTCTATTGCTGCCTCGGGCACCTTATTGTCGTTCTCCTGTGAGTCGAGATTGTCGATTCCGACGCAAAACTGGTAGTTAATTGTAACGTTCAGGGCCTCCTAATGACGATGGAACACTCAAGTTGCGTCGCGATTCAATACATCGTCCTCCAGCCGACTTGTCTCCAAGGGTCTATTGGTGCCTCGCGCACCTCATGGTCGTTTCTCCTGTGAGTCTAGATTATCGAATCCGACGCAAAACTGATAGTTAGTTGTAACTTTCAGGGCCTCCTAATGACGATGGAACACTCAAATTGCGTCGAGATTCAATACATCGTCCTCCAGCCGACTCGTCTCCAAGGGTCTATTGTTACCTGGGGCTCCATTTGGTCGTTCTCCTGAGTCTAGATTATGGAATCCGACGCCAAACTGTTGGTTGATTGTAACGATCAGGGCCTCCTAATGACGATGGAACAGACAATTGCGTCGAGATTCAATACATTGGCCTCCAGCCGACTTGTCTTCAAGAGGATATTGCTGCCTCGGGCACCAAGCGGTCCGTTTCTTGTTAGTCTACATTTTCGAATCCGACGCGATACTGATAGTTAATTGTAACGTTCAGGGCCTCCTAATGACGATGGAACACTCAAATTGCGTCGGGATTCAATACATCGTCCTCCAGCCGACTTGTCTCCAAGGGTCTATTGCTGCCTCGGGCACCTAATGGTCATTCTCCTGTGAGTCTAGAATATCGAATCCGACGCAAAACTGATAGTTAATTGTAACGTTCAGAGCCTCCTAATGACGATGGAACGCTCAAATTGCGTCGTGATTCAATACATCGTCCTCCAGCCGACTCGTCTCCAAGGGTCTATTGTTACCTGGGGCTCCATTTGGTCGTTCTCCTGAGTCTAGATTATGGAATCCGACGCAAAACTGATGGTTGATTGTAACGATCAGGGCCTCCTAATGACGATGGAACAGACAAATTGCGTCGGGATCAATACTTCGTCCTCCAGCCGACTTGTCTCCAAGGGTCTATTGCTGCCTCGGGCACTGTATGGTCGTTCTCCCGTGAGTCTAGATTATGGAATCCGACGCAAAACTGAGAGTTAATTATAACGTTCAGGGCCTCCTAATGAGGATGGAACAGTCAAATTGCGGCGAGATTCAATACATCGTCCTCCAGCCGACTTGTCTTCAAGGGGATATTGCTGCCTCGGGCACCATACGGTCCGTCTCTTGTGAGTCTAGATTTTCGAATCCGACGCGATACTGACAGTTAATTGTAACGTTCACGGTCTCCTAATGATGATGGAACACTGAAATGGCGTCGGGATTCAATACATCGTCTTTCAGCCGACTAGTCTCCAAGGGACTATTGCTGCCTCCGGCACCTTATGGTCGTTCTCCTGTGAGTCTAGAAGATCGAATCCGACGCAACACTGATAGATAATTGTAACGTTCAGAGCCTCCTAATGAGGATAGAACACTCAAATTGCGTCGAGATTCAATACATCGTCCTCCAGGCGACTTGTCTCCAAGGGTCTAGTGTTCCCTCGGGCGCCTTTTGGTCGTTCTCCTGAGTCTAGATTATGGAATCCGACGCAAAACTGAAAAATAATTGTAACGTTCAGGGCCTCCTAATGACGAAGGAACATTCAAATTGCGTCGAGATTCAATACATCGACCTTTAGCCGTTTTGTCTCTAAGGTCTATTGCTGCCTCGGGCACTGTATGGTCGTTCCCCCGTGAGTCTAGATTATGGAATCCGACGCAAAACTGAGAGTTAATTATAACTTTCAGGGCCTCCTAAAGACGATGGAACACTCAAATTGCGGTGAGATTCAATACATCGTCCTCCAGCCGACTTGTCTTAAAGGGGATAATGCTGCCTCGGGCACCATACGGTCCGTCTCTTGTGTGTCTTGATTTTCGAATCTGACGCGATACTGATAGTTAATTGCAACGTTCAGGGCCTCCTAATGACGATGGACACTCAAATTGCGTCGGGATTCAATACATCGTCTTTCAGCCGACTTGTCTCCAAGGGACTATTGCTGCCTCCGGCACCTTATGGTTGTTCTCCTGTGAGTCTAGAATATCGAATCCGATGCAACACTGATAGTTGATTATAACGTTCAGAGCCTCCTAATGACGATGGAACACTCAAATTGCGTCGGATTCAATACATCGTCCTCCAGCCGACTTGTCTCCAAGTGTCTATTACTGCCTCGGGCACCTTATTGTAGTTCTCATGTGAGTCTAGATAGTCGAATCCGATGCAAAACTGATAGTTAATTGTAACGTTCAGGGCCTCCTAATGACGATGGAACACACAAATCGCTTAGAAATTCAATACATCGTCCTCCAGCCGACTTGTCTCCAAGGGGATAATGCTGCGTCGGGCATCAAATGGTCCGTCTCCTATGAGTCTAGATTTACGAATCCAACGCAAAACTGATAGTTAATTGTAACGTTCAGGGCCTCCTAATGCCGATGGAACACTCAAATTGCGTCGAGATTCAATACATCGTCCTCCAGCCGACTTGTCTCCAAGGGTCTATTGTTCCCTCGGGCGCCTTTTGGTCGTTCTCCTGAGTCTAGCTTATGGAATCCGACGCAAAACTGATAGTTAATTGTAACGTTCAGGGCCTCCTAATGACGATGGAACACTCAAATTACGTCCAGATTCAATATATCGTCCTCCAGCCGACTTGTCTCCAAGGGAATATTGCTGCCTCGGATACCTTATTGTCGTTCTACTGTGAGTCTAGATTTTCGAATCCGACGCAAAACTGAGAGTTAATTATAACGTTCAGGGCCTCCTAAAGACGATGGAACACTCAAATTGCGGCGAGATTCAATACATCGTCCTCCAGCCGACTTGTCTTAAAGAGGATATTGCTGCCTCGGGCACCATACGGTCCGTCTCTTGTGTGTCTTGATTTTCGAATCTGACGCGATACTGATAGTTAATTGCAACGTTCAGGGCCTCCTAATGACGATGGAACACTCAAATGGCGTCAGGATTAAATACATCGTCTTTCAGCCGACTTGTCTCCAAGGGACTATTGCTGCTTCCGGCACCTTATGGTCGTTCTCCTGTGAGTGTAGAATATCGAATCCGATGCAACACTGCTAGTTAATTGTAACGTTCAGAGCCTCCTAATGACGATGGAACACTCAAATTGCGTCGGGATTCAATACATCGCCCTCCAGCCGACTTGTCTCCAAGGGTCTATTGCTGCCTCGGGCACCTTATTGTAGTTCACGTGTGAGTCTAGATAGTCGAATCCGATGCAAAACTGATAGTTAATTGTAACGCTCAGGGCCTCCTAATGACGATGGAACACTCAAATCGCTTAGAAAACCAATACATCGTCCTCCAGCCGACTTGTCTCCAAGGGGATAGAGCTGCGTCGGGCACCAAATGGTCCGTCTCCTATGAGTCTAGATTTACGAACCCGACGCAAAACTGATAGTTAATTGTAACGTTCAGGGCCTCCTAATGCCGATGGAACACTCAAATTGCGTCGCGATTCAATACATCGTCCTCCAGCCGACTTGTCTCCAAGGGTCTATTGTTCCCTCGGGCGCTTTTTGGTCGTTCTCCTGAGTATAGGTTATGGAATCCGACGCAAAACTAATAGTTAATTGTAACGTTCAGGGCCTCCTAATGACGATGGAACACTGAAATTACGTCGAGATTCAATATATCGTCCTCCAGCCGACTTGTCTCCAAGGGGATATTGCTGCCTCGGGCACCTTATTGTCGTTTTACTGTGAGTCTAGATTTTCGAAAACAACGCAAAACTGAGAGTTAATTATAACGTTCTGGGAGTCTCCTAATGACGATGGAACACTCAAATTGCGGCGAGATTCAATACATCGTCCTCCAGCCGACTTGTCTTCAAGTGGATATTGCTGCCTCGGCACCATACGGTCCGTCTCTTGTGAGTCTAGATTTTGAATCCGACGCGATACTGACAGTTAATTGTAACGTTCAGGGCCTCCTAATGACGATGGAACACTCAAAGGGCGTCGGGATTCAATACATCGTCCTCCAGCCGACTTGTCTCCAAGGGTCTATTGCTGCCTCGGGCACCTTATGGTCGTTCTCGTGTGAGTCTAGATTATGGAATTCGACGCAAAACTGTTAGTTAATTGTAACGTTCAGAGCCTCCTAATGACGATGGAACACTCAAATGGCGTCGAGATTCAATACATCGTCCTCCACCCGACTTGTCTCCAAGGGTCTATTGCTGCCTCGGGCACCTTATGGTCGTCCTCCTGTGAGTCTAGATTATCGAATCCGACGCAAAACTGATACTTAAATGTAACGCTCAGTGCCTCCTAATGACGATGGAACATTTAAACTGGGTCGCGATTCAATACATCGTCCTCCAGCCGACTTGTCTCCATGGGACTATTGTTGCCTAGGGCGCGTTTTTGTCGTCCTCCTGTGAGTCCAGATTTTCGAATCCGACGCATAACTGATAGTTAATTGTAACGTTCAGGGCCTCCTAATGCCGATGGAACACTCAAATTGCGTCGAGATTCAATACAACGTCCTCTAGCCGAATTGTCTCCAAGGGTCTATTGCTGCCTCGGGCACCTTATTGTCGTTCTCCTGTGAGTCGAGATTGTCGATTCCGACGCAAAACTGATAGTTAATTGTAACGTTCAGGGCCTCCTAATGACGATGGAACACTCAAGTTGCGTCGCGATTCAATACATCGTCCTCCAGCCGACTTGTCTCCAAGGGTCTATTGGTGCCTCGCGCACCTCATGGTCGTTCTCCTGTGAGTCTAGATTATCGAATCCGACGCAATACTGATAGTTAGTTGTAACTTTCAGGGCCTCCTAATGACGATGGAACACTCAAATTGCGTCGAGATTCAATACATCGTCCTCCAGCCGACTCGTCTCCAAGGGTCTATTGTTACCTGGGGCTCCATTTGGTCGTTCTCCTGAGTCTAGATTATGGAATCCGACGCAAAACTGATGGTTGATTGTAACGATCAGGGCCTCCTAATGACGATGGAACAGACAAATTGCGTCGTGATTCAATACATTGGCCTCCAGCCGACTTGTCTTCAAGAGGATATTGCTGCCTCGGGCACCAAACGGTCCGTTTCTTGTTAGTCTACATTTTCGAATCCGACGCGATACTGATAGTTAATTGTAACGCTCAGGGCCTCCTAATGACGATGGAACACTCAAATTGCGTCGGGATTCAATACATCGTCCTCCAGCCGACTTGTCTCCAAGGGTCTATTGCTGCCTCGGGCACCTAATGGTCATTCTCCTGTGAGTCTAGAATATCGAATCCGACGCAAAACTGATAGTTAATTGTAACGTTCAGAGCCTCCTAATGACGATGGAACGCTCAAATTGCGTCGAGATTCAATACATCGTCCTCCAGCCGACTTGTCTCCAAGGGTCTATTGCTGCCTCGGGCACCTTATTGTAGTTCTCCTGTGAGTCTAGATTGTCGAATCCGACGCAAAACTGATAGTTAATTGCAACGTTCAGGGCCTCCTAATGACGATGGAACACTCAAGTTGCTTAGAGATTCAATAAAACGCCAGCCGACTTGTCTCCAAGGGGATATTGCTGCCTCGGGCACCATATGGTCAGTCTCCTGTGGGTCTAGATTGTCGAATCCGACGCAAAACTGATAGTTAATTGCAACTTTCAGGGCCTCCTAATGACGATGGATCACTGAAATTGCGTCGATATTCAATACATCGTCCTTCAGCCGACTTGCCTTTAAGAGTGTATTGCTGCCACGTGCACCTTATGGTCATTCTCCTGTGAGTCTAGATTATCAAATCCGATGCAAAACTGATACTTAATTGTAACGCTCAGGGCCTCCTAATGACGATGGAACATTCAAATTGCGTCGCGATTCAATACATTGTCCTCCAGTTAACTTGTCTCCAAGGGTCTTTTGTTGCCTCGGGCGCCTTTTGGTCGTCCTCCTGTGAGTCTAGATTTTCGAATCCGACGCATAACTGATAGTTAACTGTAACGTTCAGGGCTTACTAATGATGATGGAACACTCAAATTGCGTCGAGATTCAATACATCGTCCTCCAGCTGACTTGTCTCCAAGGGTCTATTGCTGCCTCGGGCACCTTATTGTCGTTCTCCTGTGAGTCTAGATTATCAAATCCGACGCAAAACTGATACTTAATTGTAACTCTCAGGGCCTCCTAATGACGATGGAACATTCAAATTGCGTCGCGATCAATACATCGTCCTCCAGCCGACTTGACTCCAAGGGTCTATTGTTGCCTCGGGCGCCTTTTGGTCGTCCTCCTGTGAGTCTAGATTTTCGAATCCGACGCATAACTGATAGTTAACTGTAACGTTCAGGGCTTCCTAATGATGATGGAACACTGAAATTGCGTCGAGATTCAATACATCGTCCTCCAGCCGACTTGTCTCCAAGGGTCTATCGCTGCCTCGGGCACCTTATGATCCTTCTCCACTGAGTCTACATTTTCGAATCCGAAGCAAAACTGATAGTTAATTGTAACGTTCAGGGCCTCCTAATGACGATGTAACACTCAAATTACGTCGAGATTCAATAAATCGTCCCCCAGCCGACATGTCTTCAAGGGGATATTGCTGCCCCGGGCACAATACGGTACGTCTCTTTTAAGTCTAGATTTTCGAATCCGACGCGATACTGATATTTAATTGTAACGTTCAGGGCCTCCTAATGACGATCAACACTCAAATTGCGTCGGGATTCAATACATCGTCCTCCAGCCGTCTTGTCTCCAAGGGTCTATTGCTGCCTCGGGCACCTTATGGTCGTTCTCCTGTGAGTCTAGAATATCGAATCCGACGCAAAATTAATTGTAACGTTCAGAGCCTCTTAATAACGATAGAACACTCAAATTGCGTCGAGATTCAATACATCGTCCTCCAGCCGACTTGTCTCCAAGGGTCTATTGCTGCCTCCGGCACCTTATTGTAGTTCTCCTGTGAGCGTAGATTGTCGAATCCGACGCAAAACTGATAGTTAATTGCAAAGTTCAGGGCCTCCTAATGACGATGGAACACTCAGGTTGCTTAGAGATTCAATAAAACTCCAGCCGACTTGTCTCCAAGGGGATATTGCTGCCTCGTTCACCATATGGTCAGTCTCCTGTGGGTCAAGATTGTCGAGTCCGACGCAAAACTGATAGTTAATTGCAACTTTCAGGGCCTCCTAATGACGATGGATAACTGAAATTGCGTCGATATTCAATACATCGTCCTTCAGCCGACTTGTCTCCAAGAGTGTATTGCTGCCTCGTGCACCTTATGGTCATTCTCCTGTGAGTCTAGATTATCAAATCCGACGCAAAACTGATACTTAATTGTAACGCTCAGGGCCTACTAATGACGATGGAACACTCAAATTGCGTCGCGATTCAATACATTGTCCTCCAGCCGACTTGTCTCCAAGGGTCTTTTGTTGCCTCGGCCGCCTTTTGGTCGTCCTCCTGTGAGTCTAGATTTTCGAATCCGACGCATAACTGATAGTTAACTGTAACGTTCAGGGCTTCCTAATGATGATGGAATACTCAAATTGCGTCGAGATTCAATACATCGTCCTCCACCCGACTTGTCTCTAAGGGTCTATTGCTACCTCGGGCACCTTATCGTCGTCCTCCTGTGAGTCTAGATTTTCGAATCCGACGCAAAACTGATATTTAATTGTAACGTTCAGGGCCTCCTAATGAGGATGGAACACTCAAATTGCGTCGAGATTCAATACATCGGCCTCCAGCCGACTTGTCCCCAAGGGGATATTGCTGCCTCGGGCATCGTACGGTCCGTCTCTTGTGAGTCTAGATTTTCGAATCCGACGCGATACTGATAGTAAATTGTAACGATCAGGGCCTCCTAATACCGATGGAACACTCAAATTGCTTAGAGATTCAATACATCGTCCTTCAGCCGACTTGTCTCTAAGGGGATATTGCTTCCTCGGGCACCATACGGTCCGTCTCCTGTGGGTCTAGATTTTCGTATCCGACGCGAAAGTGATAGTTAATTGTAACTTTCAGGGCCTCCTAATGACGACGGATCACTCAAATTGCGCCGATTTTCAATACATCGTCCTCCAGCCGACTTGTCACTAAGGGTCAATTGCTGCCTCGGGCACCTTATGGTCATTCGCCTGTGAGTCTAGATTTTCGAATCCGACGCAAAACTGATAGTTAATTGTTACGTTCAGGGCCTCCTAATGCCGCTGGAACACTCAAATTGCGTCGAGATTCAATACATCGTCCTCCAGCCGACTTGGCTCCAAGGGTCTATTGCTGCCTCGGGCACCTTATTGTCGTTCTCCTGTGAGTCTAGATTGTCGAATCCGACGCAAAACTAATAGTTACTTGTAACTTTGACGGCTTTCTAATGACGATGGAACACTCAAATTGCGTCGAGATTCAATACATCGTCCTCCAGCCGACTTGTCTTCAAGGGGATATTGCTGCCTCGGCCACCTTGTGGTCGTTCTCCTGTGAGTCTAGATTATGGAATCCGACGCAAAACTGATAGTTAAATGTAACGTTCAGAGCCTCCTAATGACGATGGAACACTCAAATTGCGTCGAGATGCAATACATCGTCCTTCAGCAGACTTGTCTCCAAGGATCTATTGCTGCCTCGGGCTCCTTATGGTCGTTCTCCTGTGAGACTAGGTTATCGAATCCGACGCAAAACTGATACTTAATTGTAACGCTCAGGGCCTCCTATTGACGATGGAACATTCAAATTGCGTCGTGATTCAATACATCGTCCTCCTTCCGACTTGTCTCCAAGGTTCTATTGTTGCCTCGGGCGCCTTTTGGTCGTTCTCCTGTGAGTCTAGATTTTCGAATCCGACGCATAACTGATAGTTAATTGTAACGTTCAGGGCATCCTAATGATGATGGAACACTCAAATTGCGTCGAGATTCAATACATCGTCCTCCAGCCGACTCGTCTCCAAGGGTCTATTGTTGCCTGGGGCTCCTTTTGGTCGTTCTCTTGAGTTTAGATTTTCGAATCCGACGCAAAACTGATAGTTAATTGTAACGTTCAGGATCTCTCAATGACGATGGAACACTCAAATTGCGTCGAGATTCAATACATCGTCCACCAGCCGACTTGTCTCCAAGGGTCTATTGCTGCCTCGGGCACCTTATGGTCGTTCTCCTGTGAGTTTAGATTATCGAATCCGACGCAAAAATGATAGTTAATTATAACGTTCAGGGACTCCTAATGCCGATGGCACACTAAAATTGCGTCGAGATTAAATACATCGGCCTCCAGCCGACTTGTCTCCAAGGGTCTATTCCTGCCTCGGGCTCCATTTTGACGTTCTCGTGTGAGTCTAGATTGTTGAATCCGACGCAAAACTGATTTTATTTATTTATTTTTTATTTATTTATTTATTTATTGTTCCGTGGGACCTCATTTAGGAGAAGTCTCCATGGTCATGGACTGAGTCAATACATGAAATTATAACACGATTGTAGAAACAGGTAAAATGAAATATAAGAAACATATTCAGGCGACAAGTCGTTAGTTTAAATAAAGAAAACAAGAATGTAACACTGGAATTTGCTTAATTTTTTAGCTCTTCCAGGAGCTCCTCGACAGAATTGAAGGAGTGAGCCATGAGGAAACTCTTTAGTTTAGACTTAAAAGTGTTTGGGCTACTGGTAAGATTTTTGAGTTCTTGTGGTAGCTTATTGCAAATGGATGCAGCAGAATACTGCACTCCTTTCTGCACAAGAGTCAAGGAAGTGCATTCCACATGCAGATTTGATTTCTGCCTTGTATTAACTGAGTGAAAGCTGCTAACTCTTGGGAATAAGCTAATATTGCTAACAACAAACGACATTAAAGAAAATACATACTGTGAGGGCAATGTCAAAATTCCCAGACTATTGAATAGGGGTCGACAAGAGGTTTTCGAACTTACACCATACATAGCTCGAACAGCCCGTTTTTGAGCCAAAAATACCCTTTTTGAATCAGAAGAATTACCCCAAAAAATAATACCATATGACATAAGAGTATGAAAATATGCGAAGTATACTACTTTTCGTGTTGAAATGTCACTTATTTCAGATACTGTTCTAATGGTAAATAGAGCGGCATTTAGTTTCTGAACAAGATCCTGAACATGGGCTTTCCACAACAGCTTACTCTCTATCTGTACGCCTAGGAACTTGAACTGTTCCGTCTCGCTTATAACATGCCCATTCTGTCTGATTAAAATGTCAGTTCTTGTTGAATTGTGGGTTAGAAACTGTAAAAACTGAGTCTTACTGTGATTTAGCATCAGATTATTTTCCACAATCCACGAACTTATATCATGAACTACATTATTTGATAATGTTTCAATATTACACACAAGATCCTTCACTACCAAGGTGGTGTCATCAGCAAACAGAAATATTTTTGAATCACCTGTAATACTAGAAGGCATATCATTTACATAAATAAGAAACAGCAGTGGCCCCAGCACCGACCCTTGGGGAACGCACCATTTAACAGTGCCCCATTGGGACTGAACATCATTACCACTCTCAATATTGCGGAGGATTACCTTTTGCTTTCTGTTCTTAAAGTAGGAGGCGAACCAATTGTAAGCTACTCCCCTTACTCCATAATGTTCCAACTTCTGCAGTAATATTTTGTGGTCAACACAGTCAAAAGCCTTCGTTAAATCAAAGAAAACACCTAACGTTCGCAACCTTTTATCTAATCCATCCAAAACCTCACAGAGAAAAGAGACTATAGCATTTTCAGTTGTTAAGCCATTTCTAAAACCAAACTGTACATTTGACAGCAAATTATGTGAATTTAAATGCTGCAGTAACCTTGTATATACAACCCTCTCGATAACTTTAGCAAACACCGATGGCATAGAAATAGGTCTATAATTGTCAACATTATCCCTGTCTCCCTTTTTATAAAGTGGCTACACTACCGAGTACTTTAATCGGTCAGGAAACCGACCACTCCTAAAGGAAAAGTTACAGATATGGCTAAGTACTGAGCTAACATACGTGGAACAATACTTCAGTATTCTGCTAGATACCCCGTCATATCCATGAGAGTTCTTGGTCTTTAGTGATTTAATTATTAACTCAATCTCCCTCTTGTCAGTATCATGGAGGAGCATTTCAGGTAACAGTCTCGGAACACTTTTCTCTAAGAGCACTATATGATTCCCTGTTGGGACTAGGTTTCTATTTAGTTCACCTGCTATATTCAGAAAGTGATTATTAAATACTGTACATATATGTGACTTATCAGTAACACGGACATCCCCACTACGCACTGATTCTATATTCTCGACCTGTCTCTGCAGACCAGCCACTTCCTTGACGACTGACCATTAGGTTTTAATTTTATCCTGAGACTTAGCTATTCTATCTGCATACCACATACTTTTTGCCTTCCTAATAACTTTTTTAAGCACCTTACAATACTGTTTGTAATGGGCTGCTGCTTTTAGATTTTGACTGTTTCTAACGTTAATTGTAACGTTCAGGGCCACCTAATGACGATGGAACACTCAAATTGCTTCGAGATTCAATACATCGTACCTCTAGCCGACTTGTCTCCAAGGGGATATTGCTGCCACGGGCACCTTATGGTCGTTCTCCTGTGAGTCTAGAATATCGAATCCGACGCAAAACTGGTACTTAATTGTAACGCTCAGGGCCTCCTATTGACGATCGAACATTCAAATTGCGTCGCGATTCAATACATCGTACTCCAGTCGACTTGTCTCCGAGGGTCTATTGTTGCTTCGGGCGCCTTATTGTCGTTCTCCTTAGTCTAGATTATGGAATCCGACGCAAAACTGATGGTTTATTGTAACTTTCATGGCCTCCTAATGACGATGGAACACTCAAATTGCGTCGAGATTCAATACATCGGCCTCCAGCCGACTTGTCTCCAAGGGGATATTGCTGCCTCGGGGACCGTACGGTCCGTCTCTTGTGAGTCTAGATTTTCGAATCCGACGCGATACTAATAGTAAATTGTAACGATCAGAGCCTCCTAATGCCGATGGAACACTCAAATTGCTTAGAGATTCAATACATCGTCCTTCAGCCGACTTGTCTCTAAGGGGATATTGCTTCCTCGGGCACCATACGGTCCGTCTTCTGTGGGTCTAGATTTTCGTATCCGACGCGAAAGTTATAGTTAATTGTAACTTTCAGGGCCTCATAATGACGACGGACCACTCAAATTGCGTCGATTTTCAATACATCGTCCTCCAGCCGACTTGTCACTAAGGGTCAATTGCTGCCTCGGGCACCTTATGGTCGTTCTCCTGTGAGTCTAGATTTTCGAATCCGACGCAAAACTGATAGTTAATTGTAACGTTCAGGGCCTCCTAATGCCGCTGGAACACTCAAATTGCGTCGAGATTCAATACATCGTCCTCCAGCCCACTTGGCTCCAAGGGTCTATTGCTGCCTCGGGCACCGTATTGTCGTTCTCCTGTGAGTCTAGATTGTCGAATCCGACGCAAAACTGATAGTTAATTGTAACTTTGACGGCTTTCTAATGACGATGGAACACTCAAATTGCGTGAGTTTCAATACATCGTCCTTCAGCCGACTTGTCTCCTAAGGTCTATTGCTGCCCCGGGCACCTCATTGTCGTTCTCCTGTGAGTCCAGATTTTCGGTTCCGACGAAAAACTGAGAGATAATTATAACGTTCAGGGCCTCCTAATGACTATGGAACACTCAAATTGCGTCGAGATTCAATACATCGTCCTCCAGCCGACTTGTCTTCAAGGGGATATTGCTGCCGCGGCCACCTTGTGGTCGTTCTCCTGTGAGTCTAGATTATGGAATCCGACGCAAAACTGATAGTTAAATGTAACGTTCAGAGCCTCCTAATGACGATGGAACACTCAAATTGCGTCGAGATGCAATACATCGTCCTTCAGCAGACTTGTCTCCAAGGATCTATTGCTGCCTCGGGCACCTTATGGTCGTTCTCCTGTGAGACTAGGTTATCGAATCCGACGCAAAACTGATACTTAATTGTAACGCTCAGGGCCTCCTATTGACGATGGAACATTCAAATTGCGTCGCGATTCAATACATCGTCCTCCAGCCGATTTGTCTCCAAGGTTCTATTGTTGCCTCGGGCGCCTTTTGGTCGTTCTCCTGTGAGTCTAGATTTTCGAATCCGACGCATAACTGATAGTTAATTGTAACGTTCAGGGCATCCTAATGATGATGGAACACTCAAATTGCGTCGAGATTCAATACATCGTCCTCCAGCCGACTCGTCTCCAAGGGTCTACTGTTGCCTGGGGCTCCTTTTGGTCGTTCTCCTGAGTTTAGATTTTCGAATCCGACGCAAAACTGATAGTTAATTGTAACGTTCAGGATCTCCTAATGACGATGGAGCACTCAAATTGCGTCGAGATTCAATACATCGTCCACCAGCCGACTTGTCTCCAAGGGGATATTGCTGCCACGGGCACCTTATGGTCGTTCTCCTGTGAGTCTAGAATATCGAATCCGACGCAAACCTGATACTTAATTGTAACGTTCAGGGCCTCTTAATGACGATGGAACATTCAAATTGCGTCGCGATTCAATACATCGTCCCCTAGCCGACCTTTCTCCAAGGGTCTATTGTTGCCTCGGGCGCCTTTTGGTCGTCCTCCTGCAAGTCTAGATTTTCGAATCCGACGCATAACTAATAGTTAATTCTAACGTTCAGGTCTTCCTAATGACGATGGAACACTCAAAATGCGTCGAGATTCAATACATCGTCCTCCAGCGGACTTGTCTCCAAGGGGATATTGCTGCCTCGGGCACCTTATGGTCCGTCTCCTGTGAGTCTACATTTTCGAATCCGACGCATAACTGATAGTTAATTGTAACGTTCAGGTCTTCGTAATGACGATGGATCATTCATATTGCATCGAGATTCAGTACATCGTCCTACAGCCGACTTGTCTCCAAGGGTCTATTGCGGCACTGGCATCTTATGTTCGTGCTCATGTGAGTCTAGATTTACGAATCCGACGCGAAACTGATAGTTAACTGTAACGTTCAAGGGCTCCTAATGACGATGGAACAATCAAATTGAGTCCTGATTCAATACATAGTCCTCCAGGGGTCTTGTCCCCTAGGGTCTATGCTGCCTCGGGCAATTTATGAATGTTCTCCTCAGAGTCTAGATTTTCGAATCCGACGCAACACTAATATTTAATTGTAACGTTCAGGGCCTCCTAATAACGATGGAACACTCAAATTGCGTCGCGATTCAATACATCGTCCACTAGCCGACTTGTCTCCAAGGGTCTATTGTTGCCTCGGGCGCCTTTTGGTCGTCCTCCTGCAAGTCTAGATTGTCGAATCCGACGCATAACTAATAGTGAATTGTAACGTTCAGGTCTTCCTAATGACGATGGATCTTTCAAATTGCGTCGAGATTCGTTACATCGTCCTCCAGACGACTTGTCTCCAAGGGGATATTGCTGCCTCGGGCACCTTATGGTCGTTCTCCTGTGAGTCTAGAATATCGAATCCGACGCAAAACAGATGGTTAATTGTAACGTTCTGGGCCTCCTAATGACGATGGAACATTCAAATTGCGTCGCGATTCAATACATCGTCCTCCAACCGACCTGTCTCCAAGGGTCTATTGTTGCCTCGGGCGCCTTTTGGTCGTCCTCCTGTAAGTCTAGATTTTCGAATCCGACGCTTAACTGATAGTTAATTGTAAATTTCAGGTCTTCATAATGACGATGGTACACTCAAATTCCGTCGAGATTCAATACATCGTCCTCCAGCCGACTTGTCTCGAGGGGTCTATTGCTGCCTCTTTCATCTTATGGTCGTGTTACTGTGAGTCTAGATTTACCAATCCGACGCGAAACTGATAGTTATTTGTAACGTTCAGGGTCAACTAATGACGATGGAACAATCAAATTGCGTCGAGATTCAATACATAGTCCTCCAGGCGACTTGTCTCCAAGGGTCTATTGCTGCCTCGGGCACCTTATGGTCGTGCTCCTGTGAGTCTAGTTTTACGAATCCGACGCGAAACTGGTAGTTAATTGTAACAATCAGGGCCTCCTAATGACGATGGAACACTCAAATTCCGTCGAGATTCAATACATCGTCCTTCAGCCGACTTGCCTCCAAGGGTCTATAGATGCCGCCGGCACCCTATGGTCGTGCTCCTGTGAGTCTAGATTTACGAATCCGACGCGAAAATGATAGTTAATTGTAACGTTCAGGGCCTCCTAATAACGATGGAACACTCAAATTATGGCGAGATTCAATACATCGTCCTCCAGCCGACTTGTCTTCAAGGGGATATTGCTGCATCGGGCACCATACGGTCCGTCTCTTGTGGGTCTAAATTTTCGAATCCGACGCGATACTGATAGTTAATTGTAGCGTTCAGGGCCTCCTAATGACAATGGAACACTCAAATTGCGTCGAGATTCAATACATCGTCCTTCAGCCGACATGTCTCAAAGGGTCTATTGGTGCATCGGGCACCTCATGGTCGTTCTCCAGTGAGTCTAGATTGTTGAATCTGACGCAAAACTAATAGTTAATTGTAACGTACAGGGCCTCCTAATGACGATGGAATACTCAAATTGCTTCGAGATTCAATACATCGTCCTCCAGCCGACTTGTCTCCAAGGTGATATTGCTGCCTCGGGCACCTTATGGTCGTTCTCCTGTGAGTCTAGAATATCGAATCCGACGCAAAACAGATGGTTAATTGTAACGTTCAGGGCCTCCTAATGACGATGGAACATTCAAATTGCGTCGCGATTCAATACATCGTCCTCCAGCCGACCTGTCTCCAAGGGTCTATTGTTGCCTCGGGCACATTGTGGTCGTTCTCCTGTGAGTCTAGATTTACGAATCCGACGCATAACTGATTGTTAATTGTAACGTTCAGGGCCTCCTAATGACGATGGAACACTCAAATTGCGTCGGGATTCAATACATCGTCCTCCAGCCGACTTGTCTCCAAGGGGCTTTTGCTGCCTCGGGCACCTTATGGTCGTTCTCCTTTGAGTCTAGAGTATCGAATCCGACGCAAAACTGATAGTTAATTGTAACGTTCAGGATCTCCTGATGACGATGGAAGACTCAAATTGCGTCGAGATTCAATACATCGTCCTCCAGCCGACTTGTCTCCAAGGGACTATTGCTAATTCGGGTACCTTATTGTAGTTCTCCTGTGAGTCTTGATTGTCGAATCCGACGCAAAACTGATAGTTAATTGTAACGTTTAGGGCCTCCTAATGGCGATGGAACACTCAAATTGCTTCGAGATTCAATACATCGTCCTCCAGCCGACTTGTCTCCAAGTGTCTATTGCTGCCTCGGGCACCTTATGGTTGTTCTCCTGTGAGTCTAGAATATCGAATCCGACGCAAATCAGATGGTTAATTGTAACGTTCAGGCCCTCCTAATAACGATGGAACACTCAAATTGCTTAGAGATTCAATACATCATTCTCCAGCCGACTTGTCGCCAAGGGTCTATTGCTGCCTCGGACACCGTAATGTCGTTCTCCTGTGAGTCCAGATTTTCGAATCCGACGCAAAACTGAGAGATACGTATTACGTTCAGGGCCTCCTAATGACGATGGAACACTCAATTTGCGTCGAGATTCAATACATCGTTCTCCAGCCGACTTGTCTTCAAGGGGATATTGCTGCCTCGGGCACCATACGGTCGGTCTCTTGTGAGTTCAGATTTTCGAATCCGACGCGATACTGAAAGTTAATTGTAACGTTCAGGACCTCCTAATGACGATGGAACACTCAAATTGCGTCGGGATTCAATACATTGTACTCCAGCCGACTTGTCTCCAAGGGTCAATTGCTGTCTCGGGCACCTAATGGTCGTTCTCCTGTGATTCTAGATTAAGGAATCCGTCGCTAAACTGTTAGTTAATTGTAACGTTCAGAGCCTTCTAATAACGATGGAACACTCAAATTGCGTCGAGATTCAATACATCGTCCTTTACTCGACTTGTCTCCAACGTGTCTACTGCTGCCTCGGGCACCTTATGGTCGTTCTCCTGTGAGACTAGATTATCGAATCCGACGCAAAACTGATTCTTAATTGTAACGCTCAGGGCCTCCTAATGACGATAAAACATTCAAATTGCGTCGCGATTCAATACATCGTCCTCCAGCCGACTTGTCTCCAAGGGTCTATTGTTGCCTCGGGCACCTTATTGTCGTTCTCCTGTGAGTCTAGATTGTCGAATCCGACGCAAAGCTGATAGTTAATTGTAACGTTCAGGGCCTCCTAATGACGATGGAACACTCTAATTGCGACGAGATTCAATACATCGTCCTTCAGCCGACTTGTCTCTTAGGGTCCATTGGTGCATCGGGCACCTCATGGTCGTTCTCCTGTGAAACTAGATTGTCGAATCCGACGCAAAACTAATAGTTAATTGTAACGTTCAGGGCCTCCAAATGACGATGGAACACTCAAATTGCTTCGAGATTCAATACATCGTCCTCCAGCCGACTTGTCTCCAAGGGGATATTACTGCCTCGGGCACCTTATGGTCGTCCTCCAGTGAGTCTAGAATATCGAATCCGACGCAAAACTGATACTTAATTGTAACGTTTAGGGCCTCCTAAAAACGATGGAACATTCAAATTGCGTCGCGATTCAATACATCGACCTCCAGCCGACCTGTCTCCTAGGGTATATTGTTCCCTCGGGCGCCTTTTGGTCGTCCTCCTGCAAGTCTAGATTTTCGAATCCGACGCATAACTAATAGTTAATTGTAACGTTCAGGTCTTCCTAATGACGATGGATCTTTCAAATTGCGTCGAGATTTGTTACATCGTCCTCCAGCCGACTTGTCTCCAAGGGGATATTGCTGCCTCGGGCACCTTTTGGTCGTTCTCCTGTGAGTCTAGAATATCGAATCCGACGCAAAACAGATGGTTAATTGTAACGTTCTGGGCCTCCTAATGACGATGGAACATTCAAATTGCGTCGGATTCAATACATCGTCCTCCAGCCGACCTGTCTCCAAGGGTCTATTGTTGCCTCGGGCGCCTTTTGGTCGTCCTCCTGTGAGTCTAGTTTTACGAATCCGACGCGAAACTGGTAGTTAATTGTAACAATCAGGGCCTCCTAATGACGATGGAACACTCAAATTCCGTCGAGATTCAATACATCGTCCTTCAGCCGACTTGCCTCCAAGGGTCTATAGATGCCGCCGGCACCCTATGGTCGTGCTCCTGTGAGTCTAGATTTACGAATCCGACGCGAAAATGATAGTTAATTGTAACGTTCAGGGCCTCCTAATAACGATGGAACACTCAAATTATGGCGAGATTCAATACATCGTCCTCCAGCCGACTTGTCTTCAAGGGGATATTGCTGCATCGGGCACCATACGGTCCGTCTCTTGTGGGTCTAAATTTTCGAATCCGACGCGATACTGATAGTTAATTGTAGCGTTCAGGGCCTCCTAATGACAATGGAACACTCAAATTGCGTCGAGATTCAATACATCGTCCTTCAGCCGACATGTCTCAAAGGGTCTATTGGTGCATCGGGCACCTCATGGTCGTTCTCCAGTGAGTCTAGATTGTTGAATCTGACGCAAAACTAATAGTTAATTGTAACGTACAGGGCCTCCTAATGACGATGGAATACTCAAATTGCTTCGAGATTCAATACATCGTCCTCCAGCCGACTTGTCTCCAAGGTGATATTGCTGCCTCGGGCACCTTATGGTCGTTCTCCTGTGAGTCTAGAATATCGAATCCGACGCAAAACAGATGGTTAATTGTAACGTTCAGGGCCTCCTAATGACGATGGAACATTCAAATTGCGTCGCGATTCAATACATCGTCCTCCAGCCGACCTGTCTCCAAGGGTCTATTGTTGCCTCGGGCACATTGTGGTCGTTCTCCTGTGAGTCTAGATTTACGAATCCGACGCATAACTGATTGTTAATTGTAACGTTCAGGGCCTCCTAATGACGATGGAACACTCAAATTGCGTCGGGATTCAATACATCGTCCTCCAGCCGACTTGTCTCCAAGGGGCTTTTGCTGCCTCGGGCACCTTATGGTCGTTCTCCTTTGAGTCTAGAGTATCGAATCCGACGCAAAACTGATAGTTAATTGTAACGTTCAGGATCTCCTGATGACGATGGAAGACTCAAATTGCGTCGAGATTCAATACATCGTCCTCCAGCCGACTTGTCTCCAAGGGACTATTGCTAATTCGGGTACCTTATTGTAGTTCTCCTGTGAGTCTTGATTGTCGAATCCGACGCAAAACTGATAGTTAATTGTAACGTTTAGGGCCTCCTAATGGCGATGGAACACTCAAATTGCTTCGAGATTCAATACATCGTCCTCCAGCCGACTTGTCTCCAAGTGTCTATTGCTGCCTCGGGCACCTTATGGTTGTTCTCCTGTGAGTCTAGAATATCGAATCCGACGCAAATCAGATGGTTAATTGTAACGTTCAGGCCCTCCTAATAACGATGGAACACTCAAATTGCTTAGAGATTCAATACATCATTCTCCAGCCGACTTGTCGCCAAGGGTCTATTGCTGCCTCGGACACCGTAATGTCGTTCTCCTGTGAGTCCAGATTTTCGAATCCGACGCAAAACTGAGAGATACGTATTACGTTCAGGGCCTCCTAATGACGATGGAACACTCAATTTGCGTCGAGATTCAATACATCGTTCTCCAGCCGACTTGTCTTCAAGGGGATATTGCTGCCTCGGGCACCATACGGTCGGTCTCTTGTGAGTTCAGATTTTCGAATCCGACGCGATACTGAAAGTTAATTGTAACGTTCAGGACCTCCTAATGACGATGGAACACTCAAATTGCGTCGGGATTCAATACATTGTACTCCAGCCGACTTGTCTCCAAGGGTCAATTGCTGTCTCGGGCACCTAATGGTCGTTCTCCTGTGATTCTAGATTAAGGAATCCGTCGCTAAACTGTTAGTTAATTGTAACGTTCAGAGCCTTCTAATAACGATGGAACACTCAAATTGCGTCGAGATTCAATACATCGTCCTTTACTCGACTTGTCTCCAACGTGTCTACTGCTGCCTCGGGCACCTTATGGTCGTTCTCCTGTGAGACTAGATTATCGAATCCGACGCAAAACTGATTCTTAATTGTAACGCTCAGGGCCTCCTAATGACGATAAAACATTCAAATTGCGTCGCGATTCAATACATCGTCCTCCAGCCGACTTGTCTCCAAGGGTCTATTGTTGCCTCGGGCACCTTATTGTCGTTCTCCTGTGAGTCTAGATTGTCGAATCCGACGCAAAGCTGATAGTTAATTGTAACGTTCAGGGCCTCCTAATGACGATGGAACACTCTAATTGCGACGAGATTCAATACATCGTCCTTCAGCCGACTTGTCTCTTAGGGTCCATTGGTGCATCGGGCACCTCATGGTCGTTCTCCTGTGAAACTAGATTGTCGAATCCGACGCAAAACTAATAGTTAATTGTAACGTTCAGGGCCTCCAAATGACGATGGAACACTCAAATTGCTTCGAGATTCAATACATCGTCCTCCAGCCGACTTGTCTCCAAGGGGATATTACTGCCTCGGGCACCTTATGGTCGTCCTCCAGTGAGTCTAGAATATCGAATCCGACGCAAAACTGATACTTAATTGTAACGTTTAGGGCCTCCTAAAAACGATGGAACATTCAAATTGCGTCGCGATTCAATACATCGACCTCCAGCCGACCTGTCTCCTAGGGTATATTGTTCCCTCGGGCGCCTTTTGGTCGTCCTCCTGCAAGTCTAGATTTTCGAATCCGACGCATAACTAATAGTTAATTGTAACGTTCAGGTCTTCCTAATGACGATGGATCTTTCAAATTGCGTCGAGATTTGTTACATCGTCCTCCAGCCGACTTGTCTCCAAGGGGATATTGCTGCCTCGGGCACCTTTTGGTCGTTCTCCTGTGAGTCTAGAATATCGAATCCGACGCAAAACAGATGGTTAATTGTAACGTTCTGGGCCTCCTAATGACGATGGAACATTCAAATTGCGTCGGATTCAATACATCGTCCTCCAGCCGACCTGTCTCCAAGGGTCTATTGTTGCCTCGGGCGCCTTTTGGTCGTCCTCCTGTTAGTCTAGATTTTCGAATCCGACGCTTAAGTGATAGTTAATTGTAACTTTCAGGTCTTCGTAATGACAATGGGACACTCAAATTGTGTCGAGATTCAATACATCGTCCTCCAGCCGACTTGTCTCCAGGGGTCTATTGCTGCCTCTTTCATCTTATGGTCGTGTTCCTGTTAGTCTAGATTTCCCAATCCGACGCGAAACTGATAGTTAATTGTAACGTTCAGGGTCGGCTAATGAAGATGGAACAATCAAATTGCGTCGAGATTCAATACATAGTCCTCCAGGCGACTTGTCTCCAAGGGTCTATTGCTGCTTCGGGCACTTTATGATCGTTCTCCTCTGAGTCTACATTTTCGAATCCGACGCAAAACTGGCAGTTAGTTGTAACGTTCAGGGCCTCTTAATGACGATGGAACACTCAAATTGCGTCGAGATTCAATACATCGGCCTCCAGCCGACTTGTCTCCAGGGGTCCATTGCTGCCTCTTTCATCTTATGGTCGTGCTCCTGTGAGTCTAGATTTACGAATCCGACGAAAAACTGGTAGTTAATTGTAACGTTCAGGGCCTCCTATTGACGATGGAACACTCAAATTGCGTCGCGATTCAATACATCGTCCTCCAGCCGACTCGTCTCCAAGGGTCTTATGTTGCCTCAGGCGCCTTTTGCTCGTTCTCCTGAGTCTACATTTTCGAATCCGACGCTTAAGTGATAGTTAATTGTAACTTTCAGGTCTTCGTAATGACAATGGGACACTCAAATTGTGTCGAGATTCAATACATCGTCCTCCAGCCGACTTGTCTCCAGGGGTCCATTGCTGCCTCTTTCATCTTATGGTCGTGCTCCTGTGAGTCTAGATTTACGAATCCGACGAAAAACTGGTAGTTAATTGTAACGTTCAGGGCCTCCTATTGACGATGGAACACTCAAATTGCGTCGCGATTCAATACATCGTCCTCCAGCCGACTCGTCTCCAAGGGTCTTATGTTGCCTCAGGCGCCTTTTGCTCGTTCTCCTGAGTCTAGATTATGGAATCCGACGCAAAACTGATAGTTAATTGTAACGTTCTGGGCCTCCTAATGACGATGCAACACTCAAATTGCGTCGAGATTCAATACATCGGCCTCCAGCCGACTTGTCTTCAAGGGGATATTGCTGCCTCGGGCACCGTACGGTCCGTCTCTTGTGAGTCTAGATTTTCAAATCCGACGCGATACTGATAGTTAATTGTAACGTTCAGGGCCTCCTAACGACGATGGAACACTCAAATTGCGTCGAGCTTCAATACATCGTCCTCCAGCCGACTTGTCTCCGAGGGTCTATTGCTGCCGCGGGCACCTTATGGTCGTTCTCCTGTGAATCTAGAATATCGAATCCGACGCGAAACAGATTGTTAATTGTAACGTTCAGGCCCTCCTAATGACGATGGAACACTCAAATTGCGTCGAGATTCAATACATCGTCCTCCAGCCGACTTGTCTCCATGGGTCTATTGCTGCCTCGGACACCTAATTGTAGTTCTCCTGAGTGTCTAGATTGACGAATCCGACGCAAATTTGATAGTTAATTGTAGCGTTCAGGGCCTCCTAATGACGATGGATCACCCAAATTGCGTCGATATTCAATACAACGTCCTTCAGCCGACTTGTCTCCAAGGGTGTATTGCTGCCTCGGGCACCTTATGGTCGTTCTCCTGCAAGTCTAGATTTTCGAATCCGACGCAAAACTGATAGTTAATTGGAACGTTCAGGGCTTCCTATTGATGATGGACCACTCAAATTGCTTAGAGATTCAATACATCGTCCTCCAGCCGACGTGTCTCCAAGGGTCTATAGCTGCCTCGGGGACCTTATGGTCGTTCTCCTGTGAGTCTAGATTTTCGATTCCGACGCAAAACTAGTAGTTAATTGTAACGTTCAGGGCCTCCTAATGACGATGGAACATTCAAATTGCGTCGGATTCAATACATCGTCCTCCAGCCGACCTGTCTCCAAGGGTCTATTGTTGCCTCGGGCGCCTTTTGGTCGTCCTCCTGTAAGTCTAGATTTTCGAATCCGACGCTTAAGTGATAGTTAATTGTAACTTTCAGGTCTTCGTAATGACAATGGGACACTCAAATTGTGTCGAGATTCAATACATCGTCCTCCAGCCGACTTGTCTCCAGGGGTCTATTGCTGCCTCTTTCATCTTATGGTCGTGTTCCTGTTAGTCTAGATTTCCCAATCCGACGCGAAACTGATAGTTAATTGTAACGTTCAGGGTCGGCTAATGAAGATGGAACAATCAAATTGCGTCGAGATTCAATACATAGTCCTCCAGGCGACTTGTCTCCAAGGGTCTATTGCTGCTTCGGGCACTTTATGATCGTTCTCCTCTGAGTCTACATTTTCGAATCCGACGCAAAACTGGCAGTTAGTTGTAACGTTCAGGGCCTCTTAATGACGATGGAACACTCAAATTGCGTCGAGATTCAATACATCAGCCTCCAGCCGACTTGTCTCCAGGGGTCCATTGCTGCCTCTTTCATCTTATGGTCGTGTTCCTGTGAGTCTAGATTTGCGAATTCGACGAAAAACTGGTTGTTAATTGTAACGTTCAGGGCCTCCTATTGACGATGGAACACTCAAATTGCGTCGCGATTCAATACATCGTCCTCCAGCCGACTCGTCTCCAAGGGTCTTATGTTGCCTCAGGCGCCTTTTGCTCGTTCTCCTGAGTCTAGATTATGGAATCCGACGCAAAACTGATAGTTAATTGTAACGTTCTGGGCCTCCTAATGACGATGCAACACTCAAATTGCGTCGAGATTCAATACATCGGCCTCCAGCCGACTTGTCTTCAAGGGGATATTGCTGCCTCGGGCACCGTACGGTCCGTCTCTTGTGAGTCTAGATTTTCAAATCCGACGCGATACTGATAGTTAATTGTAACGTTCAGGGCCTCCTAACGACGATGGAACACTCAAATTGCGTCGAGCTTCAATACATCGTCCTCCAGCCGACTTGTCTCCAAGGGTCTATTGCTGCCGCGGGCACCTTATGGTCGTTCTCCTGTGAATCTAGAATATCGAATCCGACGCGAAACAGATTGTTAATTGTAACGTTCAGGCCCTCCTAATGACGATGGAACACTCAAATTGCGTCGAGATTCAATACATCGTCCTCCAGCCGACTTGTCTCCATGGGTCTATTGCTGCCTCGGACACCTAATTGTAGTTCTCCTGAGTGTCTAGATTGACGAATCCGACGCAAATTTGATAGTTAATTGTAGCGTTCAGGGCCTCCTAATGACGATGGATCACCCAAATTGCGTCGATATTCAATACAACGTCCTTCAGCCGACTTGTCTCCAAGGGTGTATTGCTGCCTCGGGCACCTTATGGTCGTTCTCCTGCAAGTCTAGATTTTCGAATCCGACGCAAAACTGATAGTTAATTGGAACGTTCAGGGCCTCCTAATGACGATGGAACACTCAAATTGCGTCGAGAGTCAATACATCGTCCTCCAGCCAACTAGTCTCCAAGGGTCTATTGCTGCCGCGGGCACCTTATTGTTGTTCTCCTGTGGGTCTGGATTGTCGAATCCGACGCAAAACAGATAGTTAATTGTAACGTTCAGGGCCTCCTAAAGACGATGGATCACTCAAATTGCGTCGATATTCAATACATCGTCCTTCAGCCGACTTGTGTCCAGGGGTCTATTGCTGCCTCGGGCACCTTATGGTCGTTCTCCTGTGAGTCTAGATTTTAGAATCCGACGCAAAACTGATAGTTAATTGCAACGTTCAGAGCCTCCTAATGACGATGGAACACTCAAATTGCGTCGATATTCAATACATCGTTCTCCACCCAACTTGTCTCCAAGAGTCTATTGCTGCCTCGGGCACCTTATGGTCGTTCTCCTGTGAGTCTAGATTTTCGAATCCGACGCAAAACTAATAGTTAATTGTAACGTTTAGGGCCTCCTAATGAAGATGGAACACTCGTATTGCTTCGAGATTCAATACATCGTCCTCCAGCCGACTTGTCTTCAAGGGGATATTGCTGCCTCGGGCACCATATAGTCCGGTTCCTGTGAGTCTAGATTATCGAATCCGACGCAAAACTGATAGTTAATTGTAACTTTCACGGCCTCCTAATGACGATGGAACACTCAAATTGCGTCGAGATTCAATACATCATCCTCCAGCCGTCTTGGCTACAAGGGGATATTGCTGCCTCGGGCACCTTATGGTCGTTCTCCTTTGACTCTAGACTTACGAATCCAACGCGAAACTGATATTTAATTGTACCGTTCAGGGGCTCCTACTGACGTTGGAACAATCACATTGCGTCGAGATTCATTACATAGTCCTCTAGGCGACTTGTCTCCAAGGGTCTCGGGCCCCATATGACCGTTCTCCTCTGAGTCAACATTTACGAATCCGACGCAAAACTGATAGTTAATTGTAACGTTCAGGGCCTCCTAATGACGAAGGAGCACTCAAATTGCGTCGCGATTCAATACATCGTCCTGCAGCCGACTCGTCTCCAAGGGACTATTGTTGTCTCGGGCGCCTTTTGGTCGTTCTCCTTAGCCTAGATTATGGAATCCGACGCAAAACTGATAGTTAATTGTAACGTTCAGGGCCTCCTAATGACGATGGAACATTCAAATTGCGTCGCGATTCAATACATCGTCCTCCAGCCGAAATGTCTCTAAGGCTCTATTATTGCCTCAGGCGCATTTTGGTCGTTCTCCTGTGAGTATAGATTTTCGAATCCGACGCATAAGTGACAGTTAATTGTAAGGTTCAGGGCTTCCTATTGATGATGGACCACTCAAATTGCGTCGAGATGGAATAAATCGTCCTTCAGTCGACTTGTCTCCAAGGGCTGATTGCTGCCTCAGGCACCTTATTGTCGTTCTCCTGTGAGTATAGATTGTCGAATCCGACGCAAAACTAATAGTTAATTGTTACGTTCAGGGCCTCCTAATGACGATGGAACACTCAAATTGCGTCGAGATGGAATAAATCGTCCTTCAGTCGACTTGTCTCCAAGGGCTGATTGCTGCCTCAGGCACCTTATTGTCGTTCTCCTGTGAGTATAGATTGTCGAATCCGACGCAAAACTAATAGTTAATTGTAACGTTCAGGGCCTCCTAATGACGATATAACACTCAAATTGCTTCGAGATTCAATACATCGTCCTCCAGCCGACTTGTCTCCAAGGGGATATTGCTGCCTCGAACACCATATGGTCCGTCTCCTGTGAGTCAAGATTTTCGTATCCGACGCGATACTGATAGTTAATTGTAACGCTCAGGGCCTCCTAATGACGATGGAACACCCAAATTGCGTCGGGATTCAATACATCGTCCTCCAGCCGACTTGTCTCCAAGGGTCCATTGCTGCTTCGGGCACTTTATGATCGTTCTCCTCTGAGTCTACATTTTCGAATCCGACGCAAAACTGGTAGTTAGTTGTAACGTTCAGGGCCTCTTAATGACGATGGAACACTCAAATTGCGTCGAGATTCAATACATCGTCCTCCAGCTGACTTGTCTCCAAGGGGATATTGCTGCCTCGGGCACCTTATTGTCGTTCTCCTGTGAGTCTAGATTATCGAATCCGACACAAAACTCAGAGTTAAATATAACGTTCAGGGCCTCCTAATGACGATGGAACACCCAAATTACGTTGAGATTCAATACATCGTCCTTCAACCGACCTGTCTCCAATGGTCTATTGCTGCCTCTTGCAGCTTAAGGTCGTTCTCCTGTGAGTCTATATTATCGAATCCGGCGCAAAACTGATAGTTAATTGTAACATTCACGGCCACCTAATGGCGATGGAACACTCAAATTGCGTCGAGATTCAATACATCGTCCTCCAGCTGACTTGTCTCCAAGGGGATATTGCTGCCTCGGGCACCTTATTGTCGTTCTCCTGTGAGTCTAGATTATCGAATCCGACACAAAACTCAGAGTTAAATATAACGTTCAGGGCCTCCTAATGACGATGGAACACCCAAATTGCGTCGAGATTCAATACATCGTCCTCCAGCCGACTTGTCTTCATGGGGATATTGCTGCCTCGGGCACCGTACGGTCCGTCTCTTGTGAGTCTAGATTTTCGAGTCCGACGCGATACTGATAGTTAATTGTAACGCTCAGGGCCTCCTAATGACGATGGAACACCCAAATTGCGTCGGGATTCAATACATCGTCCTCCAGCCGACTTGTCTCCAAGGGTCCATTGCTGCTTCGGGCACTTTATGATCGTTCTCCTCTGAGTCTACATTTTCGAATCCGACGCAAAACTGGTAGTTAGTTGTAACGTTCAGGGCCTCTTAATGACGATGGAACACTCAAATTGCGTCGAGATTCAATACATCGGCCTCCAGCCGACTTGTCTCCATGGGTCTATTGTTGCCTCGGGCGCCTTTTGGTCGTCCTCCTGTAAGTCAAGATTTTCGACTCCGACGCTCAAGTGATAGTTAATTGTAACTTTCAGGTCTTCGTAATGACGATGGAACACTCAAATTGTGTCGAGAATCAATACTACGTCCTCCAGCCGACTTGTCTCCAGGGGTCCATTGCTGTCTCTTTCATCTTATGGTCGTGTTCCTGTGAGTCTAGATTTACGAATCCGACGAAAAACTGGTAGTTAATTGTAACGTTCATGGCCTCCTAACGACGATGGAACACTCAAATAGCGACGGGATTCAATACATCGTCCTCCAGCCGACTTGTATCCAAGGGTCTTTTGCTGCCTCGGGCACCTTATGGTCGTTCTCCACTGAGTCTAGAATATCGAATCCGACGCAAAACTGATAGTTAATTGAAACGTTCAGGATCTCCTGATGACGATGGAAGACTCAAATTGCGTCGAGCTTCAATACATCGTCCTCCAGCCGACTTGTCTCCAAGGGTCTATTGCTTCCGCGGGCACCTTATGGTCGTTCTCCTGTGAATCTAGAATATCGAATCCGACGCGAAACAGATTGTTAATTGTAACGTTCAGGCCCTCCTAATGACGATGGAACACTCAAATTGCGTCGAGATTCAATACATCGTCCTCCAGCCGACTTGTCTCCAAGGGTCTATTGCTGCCTCGGACACCTAATTGTAGTTCTCCTGAGTGTCTAGATTGACGAATCCGACGCAAATTTGATAGTTAATTGTAGCGTTCAGGGCCTCCTAATGACGATGGATCACCCAAATTGCGTCGATATTCAATACAACGTCCTTCAGCCGACTTGTCTCCAAGGGTGTATTGTTGCCTCGGGCACCTTATGGTCGTTCTCCTGCAAGTCTAGATTTTCGAATCCGACGCAAAACTGATAGTTAATTGGAACGTTCAGGGCCTCCTAATGACGATGGAACACTCAAATTGCGTCGAGAGTCAATACATCGTCCTCCAGCCAACTAGTCTCCAAGGGTCTATTGCTGCCGCGGGCACCTTATTGTAGTTCTCCTGTGGGTCTGGATTGTCGAATCCGACGCAAAACAGATAGTTAATTGTAACGTTCAGGGCCTCCTAAAGACGATGGATCACTCAAATTGCGTCGATATTCAATACATCGTCCTTCAGCCGACTTGTGTCCAGGGGTCTATTGCTGCCTCGGGCACCTTATGGTCGTTCTCCTGTGAGTCTAGATTTTAGAATCCGACGCAAAACTGATAGTTAATTGCAACGTTCAGAGCCTCCTAATGACGATGGAACACTCAAATTGCGTCGATATTCAATACATCGTTCTCCACCCAACTTGTCTCCAAGAGTCTATTGCTGCCTCGGGCACCTTATGGTCGTTCTCCTGTGAGTCTAGATTTTCGAATCCGACGCAAAACTAATAGTTAATTGTAACGTTCAGGGCCTCCTAATGAAGATGGAACACTCGTATTGCTTCGAGATTCAATACATCGTCCTCCAGCCGACTTGTCTTCAAGGGGATATTGCTGCCTCGGGCACCATATAGTCCGGTTCCTGTGAGTCTAGATTATCGAATCCGACGCAAAACTGATAGTTAATTGTAACTTTCACCGCCTCCTAATGGCGATGGAACACTCAAATTGCGTCGAGATTCAATACATCATCCTCCAGCCGTCTTGGCTACAAGGGGATATTGCTGCCTCGGGCACCTTATGGTCGTTCTCCTTTGACTCTAGACTTACGAATCCAAAGCGAAACTGATATTTAATTGTACCGTTCAGGGGCTCCTACTGACGTTGGAACAATCACATTGCGTCGAGATTCAATACATAGTCCTCCAGGCGACTTGTCTCCAAGGGTCTCGGGCCCCATATGACCGTTCTCCTCTGAGTCAACATTTACGAATCCGACGCAAAACTGATAGTGAATTGTAACGTTCAGGGCCTCCTAATGACGAAGGAGCACTCAAATTGCGTCGCGATTCAATACATCGTCCTGCAGCCGACTCGTCTCCAAGGGACTATTGTTGTCTCGGGCGCCTTTTGGTCGTTCTCCTTAGCCTAGATTATGGAATCCGACGCAATACTGATAGTTAATTGTAACGTTCAGGGCCTCCTAATGACGATGGAACATTCAAATTGCGTCGCGATTCAATACATCGTCCTCCAGCCGAAATGTCTCCTAGGCTCTATTATTGCCTCAGGCGCATTATGGTCGTTCTCCTGTGAGTATAGATTTTCGAATCCGACGCATAAGTGACAGTTAATTGTAAGGTTCAGGGCTTCCTATTGATGATGGACCACTCAAATTGCGTCGAGATGGAATAAATCGTCCTTCAGTCGACTTGTCTCCAAGGGCTGATTGCTGCCTCAGGCACCTTATTGTCGTTCTCCTGTGAGTATAGATTGTCGAATCCGACGCAAAACTAATAGTTAATTGTTACGTTCAGGGCCTCCTAATGACGATGGAACACTCAAATTGCGTCGAGATGGAATAAATCGTCCTTCAGTCGACTTGTCTCCAAGGGCTGATTGCTGCCTCAGGCACCTTATTGTCGTTCTCCTGTGAGTATAGATTGTCGAATCCGACGCAAAACTAATAGTTAATTGTAACGTTCAGCGCCTCCTAATGACGATATAACACTCAAATTGCTTCGAGATTCAATACATCGTCCTCCAGCCGACTTGTCTCCAAGGGGATATTGCTGCCTCGAACACCATATGGTCCGTCTCCTGTGAGTCAAGATTTTCGTATCCGACGCGATACTGATAGTTAATTGTAACGCTCAGGGCCTCCTAATGACGATGGAACACCCAAATTGCGTCGGGATTCAATACATCGTCCTCCAGCCGACTTGTCTCCAAGGGTCCATTGCTGCTTCGGGCACTTTATGATCGTTCTCCTCTGAGTCTACATTTTCGAATCCGACGCAAAACTGGTAGTTAGTTGTAACGTTCAGGGCCTCTTAATGACGATGGAACACTCAAATTGCGTCGAGATTCAATACATCGTCCTCCAGCTGACTTGTCTCCAAGGGGATATTGCTGCCTCGGGCACCTTATTGTCGTTCTCCTGTGAGTCTAGATTATCGAATCCGACACAAAACTCAGAGTTAAATATAACGTTCAGGGCCTCCTAATGACGATGGAACACCCAAATTACGTTGAGATTCAATACATCGTCCTTCAACCGACCTGTCTCCAATGGTCTATTGCTGCCTCTTGCAGCTTAAGGTCGTTCTCCTGTGAGTCTATATTATCGAATCCGGCGCAAAACTGATAGTTAATTGTAACATTCACGGCCACCTAATGGCGATGGAACACTCAAATTGCGTCGAGATTCAATACATCGTCCTCCAGCTGACTTGTCTCCAAGGGGATATTGCTGCCTCGGGCACCTTATTGTCGTTCTCCTGTGAGTCTAGATTATCGAATCCGACACAAAACTCAGAGTTAAATATAACGTTCAGGGCCTCCTAATGACGATGGAACACCCAAATTGCGTCGAGATTCAATACATCGTCCTCCAGCCGACTTGTCTTCATGGGGATATTGCTGCCTCGGGCACCGTACGGTCCGTCTCTTGTGAGTCTAGATTTTCGAGTCCGACGCGATACTGATAGTTAATTGTAACGCTCAGGGCCTCCTAATGACGATGGAACACCCAAATTGCGTCGGGATTCAATACATCGTCCTCCAGCCGACTTGTCTCCAAGGGTCCATTGCTGCTTCGGGCACTTTATGATCGTTCTCCTCTGAGTCTACATTTTCGAATCCGACGCAAAACTGGTAGTTAGTTGTAACGTTCAGGGCCTCTTAATGACGATGGAACACTCAAATTGCGTCGAGATTCAATACATCGGCCTCCAGCCGACTTGTCTCCATGGGTCTATTGTTGCCTCGGGCGCCTTTTGGTCGTCCTCCTGTAAGTCAAGATTTTCGACTCCGACGCTCAAGTGATAGTTAATTGTAACTTTCAGGTCTTCGTAATGACGATGGAACACTCAAATTGTGTCGAGAATCAATACTACGTCCTCCAGCCGACTTGTCTCCAGGGGTCCATTGCTGTCTCTTTCATCTTATGGTCGTGTTCCTGTGAGTCTAGATTTACGAATCCGACGAAAAACTGGTAGTTAATTGTAACGTTCATGGCCTCCTAACGACGATGGAACACTCAAATAGCGACGGGATTCAATACATCGTCCTCCAGCCGACTTGTATCCAAGGGTCTTTTGCTGCCTCGGGCACCTTATGGTCGTTCTCCACTGAGTCTAGAATATCGAATCCGACGCAAAACTGATAGTTAATTGAAACGTTCAGGATCTCCTGATGACGATGGAAGACTCAAATTGCGTCGAGCTTCAATACATCGTCCTCCAGCCGACTTGTCTCCAAGGGTCTATTGCTTCCGCGGGCACCTTATGGTCGTTCTCCTGTGAATCTAGAATATCGAATCCGACGCGAAACAGATTGTTAATTGTAACGTTCAGGCCCTCCTAATGACGATGGAACACTCAAATTGCGTCGAGATTCAATACATCGTCCTCCAGCCGACTTGTCTCCAAGGGTCTATTGCTGCCTCGGACACCTAATTGTAGTTCTCCTGAGTGTCTAGATTGACGAATCCGACGCAAATTTGATAGTTAATTGTAGCGTTCAGGGCCTCCTAATGACGATGGATCACCCAAATTGCGTCGATATTCAATACAACGTCCTTCAGCCGACTTGTCTCCAAGGGTGTATTGTTGCCTCGGGCACCTTATGGTCGTTCTCCTGCAAGTCTAGATTTTCGAATCCGACGCAAAACTGATAGTTAATTGGAACGTTCAGGGCCTCCTAATGACGATGGAACACTCAAATTGCGTCGAGAGTCAATACATCGTCCTCCAGCCAACTAGTCTCCAAGGGTCTATTGCTGCCGCGGGCACCTTATTGTAATTCTCCTGTGGGTCTGGATTGTCGAATCCGACGCAAAACAGATAGTTAATTGTAACGTTCAGGGCCTCCTAAAGACGATGGATCACTCAAATTGCGTCGATATTCAATACATCGTCCTTCAGCCGACTTGTGTCCAGGGGTCTATTGCTGCCTCGGGCACCTTATGGTCGTTCTCCTGTGAGTCTAGATTTTAGAATCCGACGCAAAACTGATAGTTAATTGCAACGTTCAGAGCCTCCTAATGACGATGGAACACTCAAATTGCGTCGATATTCAATACATCGTTCTCCACCCAACTTGTCTCCAAGAGTCTATTGCTGCCTCGGGCACCTTATGGTCGTTCTCCTGTGAGTCTAGATTTTCGAATCCGACGCAAAACTAATAGTTAATTGTAACGTTCAGGGCCTCCTAATGAAGATGGAACACTCGTATTGCTTCGAGATTCAATACATCGTCCTCCAGCCGACTTGTCTTCAAGGGGATATTGCTGCCTCGGGCACCATATAGTCCGGTTCCTGTGAGTCTAGATTATCGAATCCGACGCAAAACTGATAGTTAATTGTAACTTTCACCGCCTCCTAATGGCGATGGAACACTCAAATTGCGTCGAGATTCAATACATCATCCTCCAGCCGTCTTGGCTACAAGGGGATATTGCTGCCTCGGGCACCTTATGGTCGTTCTCCTTTGACTCTAGACTTACGAATCCAAAGCGAAACTGATATTTAATTGTACCGTTCAGGGGCTCCTACTGACGTTGGAACAATCACATTGCGTCGAGATTCAATACATAGTCCTCCAGGCGACTTGTCTCCAAGGGTCTCGGGCCCCATATGACCGTTCTCCTCTGAGTCAACATTTACGAATCCGACGCAAAACTGATAGTGAATTGTAACGTTCAGGGCCTCCTAATGACGAAGGAGCACTCAAATTGCGTCGCGATTCAATACATCGTCCTGCAGCCGACTCGTCTCCAAGGGACTATTGTTGTCTCGGGCGCCTTTTGGTCGTTCTCCTTAGCCTAGATTATGGAATCCGACGCAATACTGATAGTTAATTGTAACGTTCAGGGCCTCCTAATGACGATGGAACATTCAAATTGCGTCGCGATTCAATACATCGTCCTCCAGCCGAAATGTCTCCTAGGCTCTATTATTGCCTCAGGCGCATTATGGTCGTTCTCCTGTGAGTATAGATTTTCGAATCCGACGCATAAGTGACAGTTAATTGTAAGGTTCAGAGCTTCCTAATGATGATGGACCACTCAAATTGCTTAGAGATTCAATACATCGTCCTCCAGCCGACGTGTCTCCAATGGTCTATAGCTGCCTCGGGGACCTTATGGTCGTTCTCCTGTGAGTCTAGATTTTCGATTCCGACGCAAAACTGGTAGTTAATTGTAACGTTCAGGGCCTCCTAATGACGATGGAACACTCAAATTGCGTCGGGACTCAATACATCGTCCTCCTGTCGTCTTGTCTCCAAGGGCTGATTGCTGCCTCAGGCACCTTATTGTCGTTCTCCTGTGAGTATAGATTGTCGAATCCGACGCAAAACTAATAGTTAATTGTAACGTTCAGGGCCTCCTATTGACGATGGAACACTCAAATTGCGTCGCGATTCAATACATCGTCCTCCAGCCGACTCGTCTCCAAGGGTCTTATGTTGCCTCGGGCGCCTTTTGCTCGTTCTCCTGAGTCTAGATTATGGAATCCGACGCAAAACTGATAGTTAATTGTAACGTTCTGGGCCTCCTAATGACGATGCAACACTGAAATTGCGTCGAGATTCGATACATCGGCCTCCAGCCGACTTGTCTTCAAGGGGATATTGCTGCCTCGGGCACCGTACGGTCCGTCTCTTGTGAGTCTAGATTTTCAAATCCGACGCGATACTGATAGTTAATTGTAACGTTCAGGGCCTCCTAACGACGATGGAACACTCAAATTGCGACGGGATTCAATACATCGTCCTCCAGCCGACTTGTATCCAAGGGTCTTTTGCTGCCTCGGGCACCTTATGGTCGTTCTCCATTGAGTCTAGATTATCGAATCCGACGCAAAACTGATAGTTAATTGTAACGTTCAGGATCTCCTGATGACGATGGAAGACTCAAATTGCGTCGAGCTTCAATACATCATCCTCCAGCCGACTTGTCTCCAAGGGTCTATTGCTGCCGCGGGCACCTTATGGTCGTTCTCCTGTGAATCTAGAATATCGAATCCGACGCGAAACAGATTGTTAATTGTAACGTTCAGGCCCTCCTAATGACGATGGAACACTCAAATTGCGTCGAGATTCAATACATCGTCCTCCAGCCGACTTGTCTCCAAGGGTCTATTGCTGCCTCGGACACCTAATTGTAGTTATCGTGACTGTCTAGATTGACGAATCCGACGCAAATTTGATAGTTAATTGTAGCGTTCAGGGCCTCCTAATGACGATGGAACACTCAAATTGCGTCGATATTCAATACATCGTTCTCCACCCAACTTGTCTCCAAGAGTCTATTGCTGCTGCGGGCACCTTATGGTCGTTCTCCTGTGAGTCTAGATTTTCGAATCCGACGCAAAACTAATAGTTAATTGTAACGTTCAGGGCCTCCTAATGAAGATGGAACACTCGTATTGCTTCGAGATTCAATACATCGTCCTCCAGCCGACTTGTCTTCAAGGGGATATTGCTGTCTCGGGCACCATATAGTCCGGTTCCTGTGAGTCTAGATTATCGAATCCGACGAGAAACTGATAGTTAATTGTAACTTTCACGGCCTCCTAATGACGATGGAACACTCAAATTGCGTCGGGATTCGATACATCATCCTCCAGCCGTCTTGGCTACAAGGGGATATTGCTGCCTCGGGCACCTTATGGTCGTTCTCCTTTGACTCTAGACTTACGAATCCAACGCGAAACTGATATTTAATTGTACCGTTCAGGGGCTCCTACTGACGTTGGAACAGTCACATTGCGTCGAGATTCATTACATAGTCCTCCAGGCGACTTGTCTCCAAGGGTCTCGGGCCCCATATGACCGTTCTCCTCTGAGTCAACATTTACGAATCCGACGCAAAACTGATAGTTAATTGTAACGTTCAGGGCCTCCTAATGACGATGGAAGATTCAAATTGCGTCGCGATTCAATACATCGTCCTCCAGCCGAAATGTCTCCAAGGCTCTATTATTGCCTCAGGCGCATTTTGGTCGTTCTCCTGTGAGTATAGATTTTCGAATCCGACGCATAAGTGACAGTTAATTGTAAGGTTCAGGGCTTCCTAATGATGATGGACCACTCAAATTGCTTAGAGATTCAATACATCGTCCTCCAGCCGACGTGTCTCCAAGGGTCTATAGCTGCCTCGGGGACCTTATGGTCGTTCTCCTGTGAATCTAGATTTTCGAATCCGACGCGATACTGAGAGTTAATTATATCGTTCAGGGCCTCCTAATGACGATGGAACACTCAAATTGCGTCGGAATTCAATACATCCTCCTCCACCCGACTAGTCTCCAATGGTCTATTGCTGCCTCGGGCAAATTATTGTCGTTCTCCTGTGGGTCTAGAATATGGAATCCGACGCAAACCTGATAATGAATTGTAACGTTCAGAGCCAACTAATGACGATGGAACACTCAAATTGCGTCGAGATTCAATACATCGTCCTCCAGCCGACTTGACTCCTAAGGTCTATTGCTGCCTCGGGCACCTTATTGTAGTTCTCCTGTGAATCTAGATTGTCCAATCCGACGCAAAACTGATAGTTAATTGTATCGTTCAGGGCCTCCTAATGACGATATAACACTCAAATTGCTTCGAGATTCAATACATCGTCCTCCAGCCGACTTGTCTCCAAGGGGATATTGCTGTCTCGAGCACCATAAGGTCCGTCTCCTGTGAGTCAAAATTTTCGTATCCGACGCAAAACTAATAGTTAATTGTAACGTTAAGGGCCTCCTAATGACGATGGAACATTCAAATTGCATCGAGATTCAATACATCGTCCTCCAGCCGGCTTGTCTCCAAGGGGATATTGCTGCTTCGGGCACCTTATGGTCGTTATCCTGTGAGTCTAGAATATAGAATCCGACGCAAAACTGATACTGAATTGTAACGTTCAGGGCCTCCTAATGACAATGCAACATTCAAATTGCGTCGAGATTCAATACATCGGCCTCCAGCCGACTTGTCTCCAAGGGGCTATTGCTGCCTCTTTCATCTTATGGTCGTGTTCCTGTGAGTCTAGATTTACGAATCCGACGCGAAACTGATAGTTAATTGTAACGTTCAGGTCAACTAATGACGATGGAACTCTCAAATTGCGTCGAGATTCAATACATCGTCCTCCAGGCGACTTGTCTCCAATCTTTTTAAGATGCCTCGGGCACCTAATGGGCGATCTCCTTTGAGTCTAGAATATCGAATCAGACTCAAAACTGATAGTTAATTGTAACATTCAGAGCCTCCTAATGACGGTCGAACACTCAATTTGCGTCGAGATTCAATACATGGTCCTCCAGCCGACTTGTTTCCAAGGGTCTATTGCTGCATCGGGCACCTTATGGTCCATCTCCTGTGAGTCAAGTTCCTCGAATCCGACGCGAAACTGATAATTAATTGTAACGTTCAGGGCCTCCTAATGACGATGGAACACTCAAATTGCTTAGAGATTTAATACATCGTCCTCCAGCCGACTTGTCTCCAATGGGCCTGTTGCTGCCTCGTGCACCTTATTGTAGTTCTCCTGTGAGTCTAGATTGTCGAATTCGACGCAAAACTGATAGTTAATTGTAACATTCAGGGCCTCCTAATGACGATGGAACACTCAAATTGCGTCGAGATTCAATACATCGGCCTCCAGCCGACTTGTCTCCAAGGGGATATTGCTGCTTCGGGCACCTTATGGTCGTTCTCCTGTGAGTCTAGAATATCGAATCCGACGCAAAACTGATACTTAATTGTAACGTTCAGGGCCTCCTAATGACGATGCAACATTCAAATTGCGTCGAGATTCAATACATCGGCCTCCAGCCGACGTCTCCAAGGGGCTATTGCTGCCTCTTTCATCTTATGGTCGTGTTCCTGTGAGTCTAGATTTACGAATCCGACGTGAAACTGATAGTTAATTGTAACGTTCAGGGTCAAATAATGACGCTGGAACAATCAAATTGTGTCGAGATTCAATACATAGTCCTCCAGGCGACTTGTCTTCAAGTGTATATTGCTGCCTCGGGCACCTTGTGGTCGTTCCCCTGTTAGTCTAGATTTACGAATCCGACGCATAACTGATAGTTAATTGTAACGTTCAGTGCCTCCTAATGACGATAGAACACTCAACTTGCGGCGAGATTCAATACATCGTTCTCCAGCCGATTTGTCTTCAAGGGGATATTGTTGCTTCGGGCACCGTACGGTCCGTCTCTTGCGAGTCTAGATTTTTCGAATCCTTCGCGATACTAAGAGATAATTATATCGTTCAGGGCCTCCTAATGACGATGGAACACTCAAATTGCGTCGGAATTCAATACATCCTCCTCCAGCCGACTAGTCTCCAAGGGTCTATTGCTGCCTCGGGCAAATTATTGTCGTTCTCCTGTGGGTCTAGAATATGGAATCCGACGCAAACCTGATAATGAATTGTAACGTTCAGAGCCTCCTAATGACGATAGAACACTCAAATTGCGTCGAGATTCAATACTTCGTCCTCCAGCCGACTTGACTCCTAGGGTCTATTGCTGCCTCGGACACCTTATTGTAGTTCTCCTGTGAATCTAGATTGTCCAATCCGACGCAAAACTGATAGTTAATTGTTACGTTAAGGGCCTCCTAATGACGATGCAACACTCCAATTGCGTCGAGATTCACTACATCGGCGTCCAGCCGACTTGTCTCCAAGGGGCTATTGCTGCCTCTTTCATCTTATGGTCGTGCTCCTGTGAGTCTAGATTTACGAACCCGACCCGAAACTGATAGTTAATTGTAACGTTCAGGGTCAACTAAAGACGATGGAACAATCAAATTGCGTCGAGATTAAATACATAGTACTCTAGGCGACTTGTCTCCAAGGGTCCATTGCTGCCTCGGGCACCTTATGATCGTTCTCCTCTGAGTCTACATTTTCGAATCCGACGCAAAACTGGTAGTTAATTGTAACGTTCAGGGCGTCCTAATGACGATGGAACACTAAAATTGCGTCGCGATTCAATACAGCGTCCTCCAGCCGACTCGTCTCCAAGGGCCTTATGTTGCCTCGAGCGCCTTTTGGTCGTTCTCCTGAGTCTAGATAATCGAATCCGACGCAAAACTGATAGTTAATTGTTACGTTCAGGGCCTCCTAATGACGATGCAACACTCAAATTGCGTCGAGATTCAATACATCGGCCTCCAGCCGACTTGTCTCCAAGGGTCTATTGCTGCCTCGGGCACCTTTTGGTCGTTCTTCTGTGAGTCTAGATTTACGAATCTGACGCATAACTGATAGTTAATTGTTACGTTCTGGGTCTCCTAATGACGATGGAACGCTCAGATTGCTTAGAGATTCAATGCATCGTCCTCCAGCCGATTTGTCTCCAAGGGGATATTGCTTCCTCGCGGACCATATGGTTCGCCTATTATGAGTCTAGATTTTCGTAACCGACGCGAAACTGAGAGTTAATTGTAACGTCCAGGGACTCCTAATGACGATGGAACACTCAAACTGCTTAGAGATTCAATACGTCGTCCTCCAGCCGACTTGTCTCCAGGGGTCTGTTGCAGCCTCGGGCACCTTACTGTAGTTCTCCTGTGAGTCTAGATTGTCGATCCCGATGCTATACTGATAGATAATTGTAACGTTCAGGGCCTCCTAATGACGATGGAACACTCAAATTGCGTCGAGATTCAATAAATCGGCCTCCAGGCGACTTGTCTTCAAGGGTCTATTGCTGCCTCGCTCACCTTGTGGTCGTTCTCCTGTGAGTCTAGATTACCGAATCCGACGCATAACTGATAGTTAATTATAACGTTCAGAGCCTCCTAATTACGATATAACACTCAAATTGCCTCGAGATTCAATACATCGTTCTCCAGCCGATTTGTCTCCAAGAGAATATTGCTGCCTCGAGCACCATATGGTCCGTCTCCTGTGAGTCTAGATTTTCGTATCCGACGCGAAACTGATAGTTAATTGTAACGTTCAGGGCCTCCTAATGACGATGGAACACTCAAATTGCGCTGAGAATCAAAACATCGTCCTTCTACCGACTTGTCTCCAATGGTCTATTGCTGCCTCGGGTCGCTTATTGTCGTTCTCCTGTGAGCCTATATTATCGAATCCGGCGCAAAACTGATAGTTAATTGAAACTTACACGGCCTCCTAATGACGATGGAACACTCAAATTGCGTCGAGATTCAATACATCGTCCTCCAGCTGACTTGTCTCCAAGGGTCTATTGCCGCCTCGGGCACCATACGGTCCGTCTCTTGTGAGTCTACATTTTCGAGTCCCACGCGATACTAATAGTTAATTGTAACGTTCAGGGCCTCCTAATGACGATGGAACTATCAAATTGCGTCGGAATTCATTACATCGTCCTCCAGCCGACTTGTCACCAGGGGTCTCTGGCTGCCTCGGGCACATGATGGACGATCTCCTTTGAGTCTAGAACATCGAATCCGACTCAAAACTGATAATTAATTGTAACGTTCAGAGCCTCCTAATGACGATGGAACACTCAAATTGCGTCGAGATTCAATACATCGTCCTTCAGCCGACTTGTCTCCAAGGGTCTAATGGTGCCTCGGGCACCTCATGGCCGTTCTGCTGTGAGTCTAGATTGTCGAATCCGACGTAAAAATAATAGTTAATTGTAACGTCAAGGGCCTCCTAATGACGATGGAACACTCAAATTGCTTCGAGATTCAATACATCGTCCTTCAGCCGACTTGTCTCCAAGGGTCTAATGGTGCCTCGGGCACCTCATGGCCGTTCTCCTGTGAGTCTAGATTGTCGAATCCGACGTAAAACTAATAGTTAATTGTAACGTCAAGGGCCTCCTAATGACGATGGAACATTCAAATTGCGTCGCGATTCAATACATCGTCCTCAAGCCGACCTGTCTCCAAGGGACTATTGTTGCCTCGGGCGCCATTTGGTCGTCCTCCTGTAAGTCTAGATTCTCGAATCCGACGCATAACTGATATTTAATTGTAACGTTTAGGGCCTCCTAATGACGATGGAACACTCAAATTGCTTAGAGATTCAATACATCGCCCTCCAGCCGACTTGGCTCCAAGGGTCTTTTGCTGCCTCGGGCACCTTATTGTAGTTCTCCTGTGAGTCTAGATTGTCTAATCCGACGCAAAAATGATAGTTAATTGTAACATTCAGGGCCTCCTAATGACGATGCAACACTCTAATTGCGTCGAGATTCAATACATCGGCCTCCAGCCGACTTGTCTCCAAGACACCTTTTGGTCGTTCTCCTATGAGTCTAGATTTACGAATCCGACGCATAACTGATAGTTAATTGTAACGTTCAGGGCCTCCTAATGACGATGGAACACTCAAATTGCTTAGAGATTCAATGCATCGTCCTCCAGCCGATTTGTCTCCAAGGGGATATTTCTGCTTCGGGCACCATACTGTCCGTCTCTTGTGAGTCTAGATTTTAGAATCCGACGCGGTACTGATAGTTAATTGTAACGTTCAGGGCCTCCTAATGACGATGGAACACTCAAATTGCGTCGGGATTCAATATATCCTCCTCCAGCCGACTTGTCTCCAAAAATCTATTGCTGCTTCGTACACCTTATGGTCGTTCTCCTGCGAGTCTAGAATATGGAATCCGACGCAAAACTTATAGTTAATTGTAACGTTCAGAGCCTCCTAATGACGATGGATCATTAAGATTGCGTCGAGATTCAATACATAGTCCTCCAGCCGACTTGTCTCCAAGGGTCTATTGCTGCCTCGGGCACCTAATTGTAGTTCTCCTGTGAATCTAGATTGTCGAATCCGACGCAAAACTGATAGTTATTTGTAACGTTCAGGGCCTTCTAATGACGATACAACATTAAAATTGCTTGGAGATTCAATACATCGTCCTACAGCCGACTTGTCTCCAAGGGGATATTGCTGCCTCGGGCACCATATGCTCAGTCTCCTGTGAGTCTAGATTTTCGTATCCGACGCGGAACATATAGTTAATTGTAACGTTCAGGGCCTCCTAATGACGATGGAACATTCAAATTACGTCGCGATTCGATACATCGTCCTCCAGGATCCTGTCTCCAAGGGTCTATTGTTGCCTCGGGCGCCTTTTTGTCGTCCTCCTGTACGTCTAGATTTTCGAATCCGACGCATAACTGATAGTTAATTGTAACGTTCAGGGCCTCCTAATGACGATGGAACACTCAAATTACGTCGAGATTCAATACATCGTCCTCCAGCCGACTTGTCTCCAAGGGTATATTCCTGCCTCGGGAACCTTATGGTCCGTGTCCTGTGAGTCTGGATTTTCGAGTCCGACGCAAAACAGATGGTTAATTGTAACGTTCATGGCCTCCTAATGTCGATGGAACACTCAAATTGCGTCGAGATTCAATATATCGTCCTCCAGTCGACTTGTCTCCAAGGGGATATTGCTGCCTCGGGCCCCTCAATGTCGTTCTCCTGTGAGCCTAGATTTTCCAATCCGACCCAAAACTGAGAGTTAATTATAACGTTCAGGGCCTCCTAATAACAATGGTACACTCAAATTGCGGCGAGATTCAATACATCGTCCTCCAGTCGTCTTGACTCTAAGGGGATATTGCCGCCTCGGGCACCACATAGTCCGGCTCCTGTGAGTCTAGATTTTCGAATCCGACGCGAAATTTATATTTCATTGTAACGTTCATGGCCTCCTAATGACGATGGAACACTCAAATTGCGTTGGAATTCAATATATCGTCCTCCAGCCGAATTGTCTCCAAGGGTCTATTTTTTCCTCGGGCGCCATTTGGTCGATCTCCTGAGCCTAGATTATGGATCCGCCGCAAAACTGATAGTTAATTGTAACGTTCAGGGCCTCCTAATAACAATGGAACACTCAAAATGCTTCGAGATTCAATACATCGGCCTCCAGCCGACTTGTCTCCAAGGGTCTATTGCTGCCTCGGGCCCTTTGTGGTCGTTCTCCTGTGAGTCTAAATTTACGAATCCTACGCATAACTGATAGTTAATTATAACGTTCAGGGCCTCCTAATGACGATGGAACACTCAAATTACGTCGAGATTCAATTAATTGTCCTCCAGCCGACTTGCCTCCAAGGGGATATTGCTGTCGCGGGCACCTTATGGTCGTTCTCCTGTGAGTCTATATTATCGAATTCGACGCAAAACAGATAGTTAATTGTAACTTTCACGGCCTCCCAATGACCATGAAACACTCAAATTAAGTCGAGATTCAATACATCGTCCTAAAGCCGACTTGTCTCCAAGGGTCTATTGCTGCCTCTGGTTTCTTATGGTCGTGCTCCTGTGAGTCTAGATCTACGAATCCGACGCGTAACTGATAGTTAATTGAACCGTTCAGGGGCTCCTAATGGCGATGGAACACTCAAATTACGTCGCGATTCAATACATTGGCCTCCAACCGACTTGTCTAAAAGGGTCTATTGCTGCCTCGGGCACCTTATGGTCGTTCTCCTGTGAGTCTAGATTATCGAGTCCGACTCAAAACTGATAGTTAATTGTAACGTTCAGGGCCTCCTAATGACGATGGAACACTCAAATTACGTCGAGATTCAATATATCGTCCTCAAGCCGACTTATCTCCAAAGGGATATTGCTGCCTCGGGCACCTTATTGTCGTTCTCCTGTGAGTCTAGATTTTCGAATTCGACGCAAAACTGAGAGTTAATTATAACGTTCAGGGCCTCCTAATAACAATGGTACACTCAAATTGCGTCGAGATTCAATACATCGTCCTCCAGGAGACTTGTCTCCAAGGGTCTATTGCTGCCTCGAGCACCATACGGTCCGTCTCTTGTGAGTCTAGATTTTCGAATCCGACGCGATACTAATAGTTAATTGTAACGTTCAGGGCCTCCTACTGACGATGGAACACTCAAATTGCGTCGAGATTCAATACATCGGCCTCCAACCGACTTGTCTCCAAGGGGATATTGCTGCCTCGGGCGCATTTGGTCGATCTCTTGAGCCTAGATTATGGAATCCGACGCAAAACTGACAGTTAATTGTAACGTTCAGGGCCTCCTAATAACGATGGAACACTCAAATTGCGTCAAGATTCAATACATCGGCCTCCAGCCGACTTGTCTCCAAGGGTCTATTGCTGCCTCGGGCCCCTTGTGGTCGTTCTCCTGTGAGTCTAGATTTACGAATCCGACGCATAACTGATAGTTAATTGTAACGTTCAGGGGCTCCTAATGACGATGGAACACTGAAATTACGTCGAGATTCAACATATCGTCCTCCAGCCGACTTGTCTCCAAGGGGATATTGCTGCCTCGGGTACCTTATTGTCCTTCTCCTGTGAGTCAACATTTTCGAATCCGACGCAAAACTTAGAGTTAATTATAACGTTCAGGGCCTCCTAATGACGATGGAACACTCAAATTGCGGCGAGATTCAATACTTCGTTCTCAAGCCGACCTGTCTTCAAGCTGATATTGCTGTCTCGGGCACCATACGGTCCGTCTCTTCTGAGGATTGATTTTCGAATCCGACGCGATACTGATAGTTAATTGTAACGTTCAGGGCCTCCTAATGACGATGGAACACTCAAATTGCAATTAGATTCAATACATCGTCCTCCAGCCGACTTGTCTCCAAGGGGTTATTGCTGTCGCGGGCACCTTATGGTCGTTCTCCTGTGAGTCTAGATTTTCGAATCCGACGCAAAACTTAGAGTCAATTATTTCGTTCATGGCCTCCTAATGACGATGGAACACTCTAATTGCGTTGAAATTCAGTACATCGTCCTTCAGCCGACTTGTCACCAAGGGTCTATTGCTGCCTCGGGCACCTCATGGCCGTTCTCCTCTGAGTCTACATTTTCGAATCCGACGCAAAACTGATAGTTAATTGTAACGTTCAGGGCTTCCTAATGACGATGGAACACTCAAATTGCGTCGCGATTCAATACATCGTCCTCCAGCCGACTCGTCTCCAAGCGTCTATTGTTGCCTCGGGCGCCTTTTGTTCGTTCTCCTGAGCCTAGATTATGGAAGCCGACGAAAAACTGATAGTTAATTGTAACGTTCTGGGCCTCCTAATGACGATGGAACACTCAAATTGCGTTGGAATTCAATACATCGTCCTCCAGCCGAATTGTCTCCAAGGGTCTATTTTTTCCTCGGGCGCCATTTGGTCGATCTCCTGAGCCTAGATTATGGAATCCGACGCAAAACTGATAGTTAATTGTAACGTTCAGGGCCTCCTAATAACAATGGAACACTCAAAATGCTTCGAGATTCAATACATCGGCCTCCAGCCGACTTGTCTCCAAGGGTCTATTGCTGCCTCGGGCCCTTTGTGGTCGTTCTCCTGTGAGTCTAAATTTACGAATCCTACGCATAACTGATAGTTAATTATAACGTTCAGGGCCTCCTAATGACGATGGAACACTCAAATTACGTCGAGATTCAATTAATTGTCCTCCAGCCGACTTGTCTCCAAGGGGATATTGCTGTCGCGGGCACCTTATGGTCGTTCTCCTGTGAGTCTAGATTTTCGAATCCGACGCAAAACTTAGAGTCAATTATTTCGTTCAGGTCCTCCTAATGACGATGGAACACTCAAATTGCGTCGAAATTCAATACATCGTCCTCCAGCCGACTTGTCTCTAAGGGGATATTGCTGCCTCGGGCACCATATAGTCCGGCTCCTGTTAGTCTAGATTTTCGAATCCGACGCGATTCTGATAGTTAATTGTAACGTTCATGGCCTCCTAATGACGATGGAACACTCTAATTGCGTTGAAATTCAGTACATCGTCCTTCAGCCGACTTGTCACCAAGGGTCTATTGCTGTCTCGGGCACCTTATGGCCTTTCTCCTGTGAGTCTATATTATCGAATCCGACGCAAAACAGATAGTTAATTGTAACTTTCACGGCCTCCCAATGACCATGAAACACTCAAATTGCGTCGAGATTCAATACATCGTCCTAAAGCCGACTTGTCTCCAAGGGTCTATTGCTGCCTCTGGTTTCTTATGGTCGTGCTCCTGTGAGTCTAGATTTACGAATCCGACGCGTAACTGATAGTTAATTGAACCGTTCAGGGGCTCCTAATGACGATGGAACAATCAAATTGCGTCGAGATTCAATACATAGTCCTCCAGGCGACTTGTCTCCAAGGGTCTATTGCTGCCTCGGGCACCTCATGGCCGTTCTCCTCTGAGTCTACATTTTCGAATCCGACGCAAAACTGATAGTTAATTGTAACGTTCAGGGCTTCCTAATGACGATGGAACACTCAAATTGCGTCGCGATTCAATACATCGTCCTCCAGCTGACTCGTCTCCAAGCGTCTATTGTTGCCTCTGGCGCCTTTTGTTCGTTCTCCTGAGCCTAGATTATGGAAGCCGACGAAAAACTGATAGTTAATTGTAATGTTCTGGGCCTCCTAATGACGATGGAACACTCAAATTGTGTCGAGATTCATCACATTGGCCTCCAACCGACTTGTCTCCAAGGCTCTATTGCTGTCTGTGAGTCTAGAGTTTCGAATCCGACGCAAAACTGATAGTTAATTGTGACGTTCAGGGCCTCCTAATGACGATGGAACACTCAAATTACGGCGAGATTCAATACATCGTCCTCCAGCCGACTTGTCTCCAAGGGGATATTACTGCTTCGGGTAACATATGGTCCGTCTCCTGTGAGTCTAGAATTTCGAATCCGACGCAAAATAGTAACGTTCAGGACTTCCTAATGACGATGGAACACTCAAATTGCGTCGAGATTCAATACATCGTCCTCCAACCGACTTCTCTCCAAGGGGACATTGCTGCCTCGGGCACCATATGGTCCGTCTCGTGTGAGTCTAGATTTTCGTATCCGACGCGAAACTGATAGTTAATTACGTTCAGGGCCTCCTAATGACGATGGAACACTCAAACTGCGCCGATATTCAATACATCGTCCTCCAGCCGACTTGTCACCATGGGGATATTGCTGCCTCCGCCACCTAATGGTCGTTCTCCTGTGAGTCTAGATTTTCGAATCCGACGCTAAACTGATGGTTAATTGTAACGTTGATGGCCTCTAAATGACGATGGAACACTCAAATTGCGTCGAGATTCAATACATCGTCCTCCAGCCGACTTGTCTCCGAGGGGATATTGCTGCCACGGGCAGCTTATGGTCGATCTCCTGTGAGTCTAGATTTTCGAATCCGACGCAAAACTGATACTTAATTGTAACGTTCAGGGCCTCCTAATGACGATGGGACACTCAAATTGCGTCGAGATTCAATACATCGTACTCCAGACGACATGTCTCTAAGGGGATATTGCTACCTCGGGTACCATATAGTCCGGCTCCTGTGAGTCTAGATTTTCGAAACCGACGCGAAACTGATTCTTAATTGTAACGTTCATGGCCTCCTAATGACGATGGAACACTCAAAATGCGTCGAGATTCAATACATCGTCCTCCAGCCGACTTGTATCCAAGGGGATATTGCTGCCTCGGGCACCTTATGGTCGTTCTCCTGTGAGTGTCGATTTTCGAATCCGGCGCGAAACTGATAGTTAATTGTAACGTTCAGGGCCTCCTAATTACGATGAAACACTCAAATTGCGTCGCAATTCAATACATCGTCCTCCAGCCGACTTGTCTCCAAGGGTCTATTGCTGCCTCTGGCACCTTATGGTCGTGCTCCTGTGAGTCTAGATTTTCGAATCCGACGCGAAACTGATAGTTAATTGTAACGTTCAGGGCCTCCTAATGTCGATGGAACACTCAAATTGCGTCGCAATTCAATACATCGTCCTCCAGCCGATTTGTCTCCAAGGGTCTATTGTTGCCTCGGGCACCTTATAGTCGTGCTCCTCTGAGTCTAGATTTTCGAATCCGGCGCTAAACTGATAGTTTATTGTAACGTTCAGGGCCTCCTAATGACGATGGAACACTCAAATTGCGTCGAGATTCAGTACATCGTACTCCAGCCGACTTGTCTCCAAGGGGATATTGCTTCCTCGGACATTTTATGGTCGTTCTCCTTGTAATCTCCCCACGGAAAATTACCCTCTACCACGCAATAATTAATAATGGTCAACCAAATCATCCACATGTATTTACGTTTGAAAAGTATCTGATCAGATTTTCTAGTAATATATGCGCCTACAGCTCGTCGACGCCGAGGTATTTTTCTAGAACGTTTATTCTTTGGAACAACAGAGGTACAGAAATGTATGCTCCATGATTATTATAGTGGGAGAAAGGAACAGCTTCGGAAGTATCGGTTGGAGGATTTTCGGACTGCTAAATAAGATTTATTTACTCTTCTTCGCGCTAAAGCGAGATAGGAAAATTTGTGCTGCTCGCGTGAGAGATAAAAAGAAAGAAAACCCTGTAAAAGAAAATTACATGAGTCTTGGAACCAACAGAAAACGGAACATGTACGGAAATGGATTCAATATACAATTTTCCTCAGAAATAAGGTTTGTGACCATTTTATTCTAGAGTGAATGACGAATGAGTTCTCTGTCTGAACCATTGATGATTGTCTTGGCCCTGTAATTAATTGGGAAGTTTCAGCTGTGACGAAGAGAGCCTGCAGTCTGAGTTTTTTGAAATCGTCCTAAAAGGCTTCGTCCACATCTGAAATTTTAGATCTGTCGTAAACTGAACGAATTGTTCAAACGATCGATTTTCCCAACTGAATGTAGCGCTTAATAATAATAACAAATGTAAAGATCTTTTCCAGCAAGCCAGCCGCTGAATATTAAGACGAAGGGCTCCACCAGAGATTCTACTAGGCTGATTTCACGTAAATAATACAGTTAAACTGTACACAGATAAAGGACAGAGAGGGAGAGAGAGAGAGCGAAGAAATGCGAGAAATTACTCAGAATCCTCCATTAGCATAATTGTTTGTCTGTCTTTTCACGGATCAGCTTAATAAGAAAACAGGAAGCCGTGATTTTATTGTACCGATTTATGTGTGAGGGTGAAAGAGCGATAAAGGCGACAGATACACTTCTGTACAGACAAAACATTACACCAAGTTAGCGGCAAGCTGCATTCATATAGACTTTCATCATTTACAGAGTGGAATTCATTATAATGGCCAATCCGTGACAGGACACTTTTTTGGACGTTGTTAAAATAATTTTGGTTTCTGTTTCATGTGAACTACGACGAGACAATTTAACTTGGAAAAGAGAAGAAATACTCGCAGCCAAGTTAGTCAGACCTACAAATAAAACCGGCACTCTGGGCGCAGAAAAAAGGCCAGATCTATAATTTTTTTTTGTTAAAGCTTGCTAGTATTGAGGAAGTAGACGTAGATTGGAACATTTTCTAATTGTGTTCATGCTACATGTAGTTTGATTGATCTGGCCTAGTTGCATTTACCTGGATATAATATAAGAAAGTAGCCACAGAAGTATTCTTGGGTGAAGGGAGATATATACGCCTTGACTGTAGAACATTTATATGGTTTTAATTAGGGCAATGCTTAAGATGAGTCAAACAGAGCAGAGCAACACGAAACAGCCTTCAGCTGTTAACACTGAAGATAATGATGGAGTAAGAAGTGTTGTAGAACCGATCGCTACAGATAGCGCAATAGAACGCCCTGTAGACACGGCTGGAGATGTAACAGCAGGTATGCAACATGGATTAGATCCATTAGTAATTATCATGAGTCAGATGCAGATGATAACCGAGAGCATGAATAACATGAAAATCGATATTAACGCGAAATTAGCCTCAGTTACTGAAGGGCAGGAAAATTTGAAAACCGACATTAACGCGAAACTAGCCTCAGTTACTGAAGGGCAAGAAAATCTGAAAATTGACATTAATGAGAAGTTAGCCTCAGTTACCGAGGGGCAAAATGATTTGAATTCGAAGTTAGCCTCAGTTACTGAGGGGCAAAATGATTTGAATACGAAGTTAGCCTCAGTTACGGAAGGTCAGGAGAATTTGAAAGCTGAGATTAAGCAGCAGTTACACGACAGTTTTTCCGAATTAGAGCAGCGGATAGAGGCGAAGACAAAGGAACTTAAAGATCAGGGCGAAGAGACGGAACGAAAATTAACTGCACAAATAGAATTGGTGAAAGTTCAATGTGAGGAATCTACTCACCGCGTACATGTAGAAATGAAGGAGTATGTGGCGATTAAGTTAGATACCGTACGCGAACAGATGGAAATGGTTCCGCAGTTAGTACAAAAGCAAGATGCCACGTCATGTGCAATTGCGCAACTTCCTGAATGGGCACGCACGCAGACGAACCTAAAGGAAAGTGTTGAACATCTGACCGAACGTCAAGAAGTTATAGACCACCAAATTAATGTATTAACGGGTAAATTATCCGAAACCACATTAGAAAACAAAAGGCTAATGTGTGAAAACGTTGAGCAAAATGTTAAAGCAGCATTCCAGAGTCTATGCGGCAAACAGGAAGAGAATTTGTTTGCGAAAGGACTTGAGGAAGTGCGACAGCAGTTAGGGGCTGATTTCGAGCATTGGAAACAGACGATAGCAGAGTCGATACGCGTTTCACAACAAGGCTCAGAACAAATGAATACAGGCCAGCAGCAGAAGTTGGCAGCGACTGTAGAGCCAGTTACTGCACATTCGCACACGATACCGACTTGTGTGAGTAACTCGAATATTAAATTGCCACGAGCTAGTTGTTCGCGTGAAGTTTTATCTGACGGAGATTACGAAAGCCTTTGCCATGCCGAAGAAAAAATGCTAAATCATCGGCAATTTCAGATTTTTAACACTGACAAAAGGGGGGTCCATCCGATTGTTTTTATTCGAAGTTTTAGAGGAGTACTACCCAGAAATTGGTCGGAGTGGCAGAAGATCAGTTTCGTGACTGGGTATATACAAGGTTCGGGGGCCATCTGGGCCTCGGACATGACTTCTGTTTGCTCGACATATGACGATTTTGAGAAAGCGTTTTTAGCAAAATTCTGGTCTGGAGGGGTACAGGAACGCCTAAGGCAGGAGGTGCTCTACCCAGAGCCTTTCTCTTTTTCAAAAGGAAGCCTTAGGAAGTATTTTGAAAAATATATAAACAAAACTAGATATTGGGACAGACCTATGCCTTTGCCAGACATAATAAACATACTTAAGGCAAGATTACCAACTAACATCCGGAATCAATTAATTTACGGGAACGATAAAGACTTGGAGTCGTTCCTCACGACGTTAGATCATATAGACACTATAGAAGAGAACAACCAGAAAGCCCGTAACAACAGATTCCAATATAGGGAGATAGAACCTCCGCCAAATGGTAGGCAAGTAAACGCACAGAGATCGATAAATAGTTGAGAAACCCCTCAAAATCTCAACAATAATACCGGCAATAGTCTTGCGAGGGGCTATCCAAGGAACAACAGGAATGGGAAAAGATACAATCCCGTATGGGCAAACGAAAGGAATTTCAGACCGCAAGCTTGGAACAATAACGGTAATGAAAGTGGAATCAACCGGGGGGAATAAACTCAAATAACCAACATCAGTGGGGACGGACATCTGCGAATCAACCGGTAATTACCGAAGTGACGGACGATGTCAACCACCAGGCGAATCAAAATCCAACAAACTTGTAAGGACCCACTCGTGCCCCGGAGGAGCGGTCAACAATTGGTTGAGGGGCAACAGGATATGTGTACACATGCTAACGTATAATGATGGACGATTACTGGCAGATGAATTGACCGAGGACTTAGAACCCCAAGATGAGGATAAGGAACAGGTGGCAGTAGCCGAAGTGCAAGTCATTTTAGAGACTGTACCGATAGTGGCGGTTTTGGACACAGCTGCAACCACAAATGTTATTTCGGAGGCTCTATTCAACAAGATCAGAAATATAAGACGAGTACCAATTTTTCCAGTTCAAAATTGCAGAATAATAGGCGCCGTTGCGGCAAGATCGGCTAATGTAAAAGTGCAGTCACTACTTAGTGTAGAAGTCGGAAATGTAGCAATATTAAGCACATTCCTTGTTGTAAAAAATTTGGTGGTAGACAGCATTATAGGAGTCGACAGCCTACGTCAATACGGACGCAGAATAGATTTTAAAACGGGAAAAATTTGGTTAAATGTAAATAAACAAGAAATTGAGTTGGACTTGTTGAAAAAGGAAAGCCTTACCACAAAATATAATAGTGGGATCAGTGTGCAAGTAATCAGGACTGCACAAAATTCTAAACAGCACGTAAATAATGAGTTCCAAGTCAAAGGAGATTTCGGTCAATTAGTGTATGAGAAGTTAAATGAATCCGACTGCATTATTGAAGATCAGAAGCAGCAGCTCAAAGAATTATTATTAGCGTATGAAAACGTGTTTGACGAAAGGCCAGGAGTAATTAAGGGATACATATGCCATCTCTACGTTAAGCCGCACGAAACGTATTGTAGAACTTTCTATCCTGTTCCCTGGAGGTTAAAGGCTCAAGTTCAAAAAGAAACAGATTGCATGTTGAAATGGGGTTTGATCGAACCCTCTACAAGCCCATACTGCTCCCCAATTGTTGGTCGTGCCAAAAGCAAAATGAACGCTCGTAAAAAACATAACAATAAACTGTGTGTGTAGTGATAGAAACCTTTAAGTTGAAATAGTTAAGCAGTGACATAGAGTATAGAAATAGTGACTAACTATTATTATCGAGTGTTGTAAAGAAGATAGTAGAGATAGGCTTCACCTGTGGTATGGGTCAACATAGAACTTTAGCATTGCTAATGTCCTCAAAAATGATTAAGGATCTAACTGACTTTCAAGAAGAATGAAATGTTTCCCGCAAATGACGCTGAATAATCTAAAGAGGTTCGAGTGAAGATTCATATATAATCTCATATGAACGCTTACATGTGTAAACGTGTGAAGGGATGTGTTGTGGTAGTGAATCGTGAGTGACGGTTAACGCCGCAAAGATAATTTCCCGCGCAAAACAGTTGACGTTGGCGCGAGAGTTAAAATCGATATAGACGATACAGATATGCTTTGTAAGAGACTCGCAACAAACGCGAGGATAAACTGATTCATGTTGAACTCTAAAAGGAATAGGTGTTATAATTAGAAGTTACGAGTTTTTAATTTATTAATGAATGATTAAAGAAAGTAATATTCATAGATTCAGTAGTAATTTAATGGTTCGTGTTCGTTTGGGAATTTTGTGTGAAAAATCCATTTCCATATATGAGCGTGGATGAACGCCGTATGAATCAGAGAGGAATTGAAAGAAGCGAATCCGCATTCCTCAATGCTAATAACTTTTACATTTCAGCACTCAAGCGAAGAAATATATGTATTTAGAATAAAAAGTTTTGAGTATAGCTAATATGACTTATCAAGGAAATATAGATGATGTCTTGGTATAAAATGAACTACACTTTCCATTATTCGATGATTTGAATCCAAAATCTATAGTAAGTTACATGAATCCTTTAAATTACGAAGAACAAATCAGTGATAGAAAATGTGTTAGAACTTATGGACTTATAAGCACAAGTGGGGAGGCAAAGTCAAAAGGAGTATTCAAAAGGGAGTAAAAATGTGGACGTCGGGGACATGCAAGACCCGGGGGAGTTTAGCACCGCAAGATATTGTACCAGGAGCAAGACTGTAAAACGAGAATTCACGTCATTTATTGTAAAACGTTTTTTTTTTTTTTTTTTTTTTTTTTTTTTTTTTTTTTTTTTTTTTTTTTTTTTTTTTTTTTTTGCTAGAGGCACAAACCACTCTTCACCAAACCGTGATACAAATTGATCCCTGTCTTTCCTTTAGAGATCTATTTCAAAATTATATTTTTTTTCTTCTATAGGCTTTCCTATCTTCTATGTACCGTTGGCTGGGGGCCTAAGCTTAAGAGGTTTTCCAAGGTTTCCCTGCTTAAGAAAGTTCCCGAATGGGTAGACCCTGACATCAGTTCATGAAAGATCATCTTCCTTGGTTGTGCACAGCAAATAGAACACCTAGATGCACGTAAAAGCAATACAGCCGCGGTACCGGTCTCTTCATTTCTCAATACAGCCGCGGTACCGGTCTCTTCATTTCTTCTGTTTTCAACATTTCTTTTCTTCGTCTGTCTCAAATATAATATTCTTTTTCAGTCGGAGGACTGACAATCATCACTTCCGGGTTATCCACGCTAATAGATAGCTCGCGAAGTGTGTTCGGTGAATCAAAATTGAGCTCACAAACTTCGCTCGCTGCGAGGGGCATTGTAATCTCCCCACGGAAAATTACCCTCTACCACGCAATAATTAATAATGGTCAACCAAATCATCCACATGTATTTACGTTTGAAAAGTATCTGATCAGATTTTCTAGTAATATATGCACCGACAGCTCGTCGACGCCAAGGTATTTTTCTAGCACGTTTATTCTTTGGAACAACAGAGGTACAGAAATGTATGCTCCATGGTTATTATAGTGGGAGAAAGGAACATCTTCGGAAGTATCGCTTGGAGGGTTTTCGGACTGCTAAATAAGATTTATTTACTCTTCTTCGCGCTAAAGCGAGATAGGAAAGTTTGTGCCGCTAGCGTGACAGATAAAAAGAAAGAAAACGCTGTAAAAGAAAATTACATGAGTCTTGGAACCAACAGAAAACGGAACATGTACGGAAATGGATTCAATATACAATTTTCCTCAGAAATAAGGTTTGTGACCATTTTATTCTAGAGTGAATGACGAATGAGTTCTCTGTCTGAACCATTGATGATTGTCTGGGCCCTGTAATTAATTGGGAAGTTTCAGCTGTGACGAAGAGAGCCTGCAATCTGAGTTTTTTGAAATCGTCCTAAAAGGCTTCGTCCACATCTGAAATTTTAGATCTGTCGTAAACTGAACGAATTGTTCAAACGATCGATTTTCCCAACTGAATGTAGCGCTTAATAATAATAACAAATGTAAAGATCTTTTCCAGCAAGCCAGCCGCTGAATATTAAGACGAAGGGCTCCACCAGAGATTCTACTAGGCTGATTTCACGTAAATAATACAGTTAAACTGTACACAGATAAAGGACAGAGAGGGAGAGAGAGAGAGCGAAGAAATGCGAGAAATTACTCAGAATCCTCCATTAGCATAATTGTTTGTCTGTCTTTTCACGGATCAGCTTAATAAGAAAACAGGAAGCCGTGATTTTATTGTACCGATTTATGTGTGAGGGTGAAAGAGCGATAAAGGCGACAGATACACTTCTGTACAGACAAAACATTACACCAAGTTAGCGGCAAGCTGCATTCATATAGACTTTCATCATTTACAGAGTGGAATTCATTATAATGGCCAATCCGTGACAGGACACTTTTTTGGACGTTGTTAAAATAATTTTGGTTTCTGTTTCATGTGAACTACGACGAGACAATTTAACTTGGAAAAGAGAAGAAATACTCGCAGCCAAGTTAGTCAGACCTACAAATAAAACCGGCACTCTGGGCGCAGAAAAAAGGCCAGATCTATAATTTTTTTTTGTTAAAGCTTGCTAGTATTGAGGAAGTAGACGTAGATTGGAACATTTTCTAATTGTGTTCATGCTACATGTAGTTTGATTGATCTGGCCTAGTTGCATTTACCTGGATATAATATAAGAAAGTAGCCACAGAAGTATTCTTGGGTGAAGGGAGATATATACGCCTTGACTGTAGAACATTTATATGGTTTTAATTAGGGCAATGCTTAAGATGAGTCAAACAGAGCAGAGCAACACGAAACAGCCTTCAGCTGTTAACACTGAAGATAATGATGGAGTAAGAAGTGTTGTAGAACCGATCGCTACAGATAGCGCAATAGAACGCCCTGTAGACACGGCTGGAGATGTAACAGCAGGTATGCAACATGGATTAGATCCATTAGTAATTATCATGAGTCAGATGCAGATGATAACCGAGAGCATGAATAACATGAAAATCGATATTAACGCGAAATTAGCCTCAGTTACTGAAGGGCAGGAAAATTTGAAAACCGACATTAACGCGAAACTAGCCTCAGTTACTGAAGGGCAAGAAAATCTGAAAATTGACATTAATGAGAAGTTAGCCTCAGTTACCGAGGGGCAAAATGATTTGAATTCGAAGTTAGCCTCAGTTACTGAGGGGCAAAATGATTTGAATACGAAGTTAGCCTCAGTTACGGAAGGTCAGGAGAATTTGAAAGCTGAGATTAAGCAGCAGTTACACGACAGTTTTTCCGAATTAGAGCAGCGGATAGAGGCGAAGACAAAGGAACTTAAAGATCAGGGCGAAGAGACGGAACGAAAATTAACTGCACAAATAGAATTGGTGAAAGTTCAATGTGAGGAATCTACTCACCGCGTACATGTAGAAATGAAGGAGTATGTGGCGATTAAGTTAGATACCGTACGCGAACAGATGGAAATGGTTCCGCAGTTAGTACAAAAGCAAGATGCCACGTCATGTGCAATTGCGCAACTTCCTGAATGGGCACGCACGCAGACGAACCTAAAGGAAAGTGTTGAACATCTGACCGAACGTCAAGAAGTTATAGACCACCAAATTAATGTATTAACGGGTAAATTATCCGAAACCACATTAGAAAACAAAAGGCTAATGTGTGAAAACGTTGAGCAAAATGTTAAAGCAGCATTCCAGAGTCTATGCGGCAAACAGGAAGAGAATTTGTTTGCGAAAGGACTTGAGGAAGTGCGACAGCAGTTAGGGGCTGATTTCGAGCATTGGAAACAGACGATAGCAGAGTCGATACGCGTTTCACAACAAGGCTCAGAACAAATGAATACAGGCCAGCAGCAGAAGTTGGCAGCGACTGTAGAGCCAGTTACTGCACATTCGCACACGATACCGACTTGTGTGAGTAACTCGAATATTAAATTGCCACGAGCTAGTTGTTCGCGTGAAGTTTTATCTGACGGAGATTACGAAAGCCTTTGCCATGCCGAAGAAAAAATGCTAAATCATCGGCAATTTCAGATTTTTAACACTGACAAAAGGGGGGTCCATCCGATTGTTTTTATTCGAAGTTTTAGAGGAGTACTACCCAGAAATTGGTCGGAGTGGCAGAAGATCAGTTTCGTGACTGGGTATATACAAGGTTCGGGGGCCATCTGGGCCTCGGACATGACTTCTGTTTGCTCGACATATGACGATTTTGAGAAAGCGTTTTTAGCAAAATTCTGGTCTGGAGGGGTACAGGAACGCCTAAGGCAGGAGGTGCTCTACCCAGAGCCTTTCTCTTTTTCAAAAGGAAGCCTTAGGAAGTATTTTGAAAAATATATAAACAAAACTAGATATTGGGACAGACCTATGCCTTTGCCAGACATAATAAACATACTTAAGGCAAGATTACCAACTAACATCCGGAATCAATTAATTTACGGGAACGATAAAGACTTGGAGTCGTTCCTCACGACGTTAGATCATATAGACACTATAGAAGAGAACAACCAGAAAGCCCGTAACAACAGATTCCAATATAGGGAGATAGAACCTCCGCCAAATGGTAGGCAAGTAAACGCACAGAGATCGATAAATAGTTGAGAAACCCCTCAAAATCTCAACAATAATACCGGCAATAGTCTTGCGAGGGGCTATCCAAGGAACAACAGGAATGGGAAAAGATACAATCCCGTATGGGCAAACGAAAGGAATTTCAGACCGCAAGCTTGGAACAATAACGGTAATGAAAGTGGAATCAACCGGGGGGAATAAACTCAAATAACCAACATCAGTAGGGACGGACATCTGCGAATCAACCGGTAATTACCGAAGTGACGGACGATGTCAACCACCAGGCGAATCAAAATCCAACAAACTTGTAAGGACCCACTCGTGCCCCGGAGGAGCGGTCAACAATTGGTTGAGGGGCAACAGGATATGTGTACACATGCTAACGTATAATGATGGACGATTACTGGCAGATGAATTGACCGAGGACTTAGAACCCCAAGATGAGGATAAGGAACAGGTGGCAGTAGCCGAAGTGCAAGTCATTTTAGAGACTGTACCGATAGTGGCGGTTTTGGACACAGCTGCAACCACAAATGTTATTTCGGAGGCTCTATTCAACAAGATCAGAAATATAAGACGAGTACCAATTTTTCCAGTTCAAAATTGCAGAATAATAGGCGCCGTTGCGGCAAGATCGGCTAATGTAAAAGTGCAGTCACTACTTAGTGTAGAAGTCGGAAATGTAGCAATATTAAGCACATTCCTTGTTGTAAAAAATTTGGTGGTAGACAGCATTATAGGAGTCGACAGCCTACGTCAATACGGACGCAGAATAGATTTTAAAACGGGAAAAATTTGGTTAAATGTAAATAAACAAGAAATTGAGTTGGACTTGTTGAAAAAGGAAAGCCTTACCACAAAATATAATAGTGGGATCAGTGTGCAAGTAATCAGGACTGCACAAAATTCTAAACAGCACGTAAATAATGAGTTCCAAGTCAAAGGAGATTTCGGTCAATTAGTGTATGAGAAGTTAAATGAATCCGACTGCATTATTGAAGATCAGAAGCAGCAGCTCAAAGAATTATTATTAGCGTATGAAAACGTGTTTGACGAAAGGCCAGGAGTAATTAAGGGATACATATGCCATCTCTACGTTAAGCCGCACGAAACGTGTTGTAGAACTTTCTATCCTGTTCCCTGGAGGTTAAAGGCTCAAGTTCAAAAAGAAACAGATTGCATGTTGAAATGGGGTTTGATCGAACCCTCTACAAGCCCATACTGCTCCCCAATTGTTGGTCGTGCCAAAAGCAAAATGAACGCTCGTAAAAAACATAACAATAAACTGTGTGTGTAGTGATAGAAACCTTTAAGTTGAAATAGTTAAGCAGTGACATAGAGTATAGAAATAGTGACTAACTATTATTATCGAGTGTTGTAAAGAAGATAGTAGAGATAGGCTTCACCTGTGGTATGGGTCAACATAGAACTTTAGCATTGCTAATGTCCTCAAAAATGATTAAGGATCTAACTGACTTTCAAGAAGAATGAAATGTTTCCCGCAAATGACGCTGAATAATCTAAAGAGGTTCGAGTGAAGATTCATATATAATCTCATATGAACGCTTACATGTGTAAACGTGTGAAGGGATGTGTTGTGGTAGTGAATCGTGAGTGACGGTTAACGCCGCAAAGATAATTTCCCGCGCAAAACAGTTGACGTTGGCGCGAGAGTTAAAATCGATATAGACGATACAGATATGCTTTGTAAGAGACTCGCAACAAACGCGAGGATAAACTGATTCATGTTGAACTCTAAAAGGAATAGGTGTTATAATTAGAAGTTACGAGTTTTTAATTTATTAATGAATGATTAAAGAAAGTAATATTCATAGATTCAGTAGTAATTTAATGGTTCGTGTTCGTTTGGGAATTTTGTGTGAAAAATCCATTTCCATATATGAGCGTGGATGAACGCCGTATGAATCAGAGAGGAATTGAAAGAAGCGAATCCGCATTCCTCAATGCTAATAACTTTTACATTTCAGCACTCAAGCGAAGAAATATATGTATTTAGAATAAAAAGTTTTGAGTATAGCTAATATGACTTATCAAGGAAATATAGATGATGTCTTGGTATAAAATGAACTACACTTTCCATTATTCGATGATTTGAATCCAAAATCTATAGTAAGTTACATGAATCCTTTAAATTACGAAGAACAAATCAGTGATAGAAAATGTGTTAGAACTTATGGACTTATAAGCACAAGTGGGGAGGCAAAGTCAAAAGGAGTATTCAAAAGGGAGTAAAAATGTGGACGTCGGGGACATGCAAGACCCGGGGGAGTTTAGCACCGCAAGATATTGTACCAGGAGCAAGACTGTAAAACGAGAATTCACGTCATTTATTGTAAAACGTTTTTTTTTTTTTTTTTTTTTTTTTTTTTTTTTTTTTTTTTTTTTTTTTGCTAGAGGCACAAACCACTCTTCACCAAACAATTGATCCCTGTCTTTCCTTTAGAGATCTATTTCAAAATTATATTTTTTTTCTTCTATAGGCTTTCCTATCTTCTATGTACCGTTGGCTGGGGGCCTAAGCTTAAGAGGTTTTCCAAGGTTTCCCTGCTTAAGAAAGTTCCCGAATGGGTAGACCCTGACATCAGTTCATGAAAGATCATCTTCCTTGGTTGTGCACAGCAAATAGAACACCTAGATGCACGTAAAAGCAATACAGCCGCGGTACCGGTCTCTTCATTTCTCAATACAGCCGCGGTACCGGTCTCTTCATTTCTTCTGTTTTCAACATTTCTTTTCTTCGTCTGTCTCAAATATAATATTCTTTTTCAGTCGGAGGACTGACAATCATCACTTCCGGGTTATCCACGCTAATAGATAGCTCGCGAAGTGTGTTCGGTGAATCAAAATTGAGCTCACAAACTTCGCTCGCTGCGAGGGGCATTGTAATCTCCCCACGGAAAATTACCCTCTACCACGCAATAATTAATAATGGTCAACCAAATCATCCACATGTATTTACGTTTGAAAAGTATCTGATCAGATTTTCTAGTAATATATGCACCGACAGCTCGTCGACGCCAAGGTATTTTTCTAGCACGTTTATTCTTTGGAACATCAGAGGTACAGAAATGTATGCTCCATGGTTATTATAGTGGGAGAAAGGAACATCTTCGGAAGTATCGCTTGGAGGGTTTTCGGACTGCTAAATAAGATTTATTTACTCTTCTTCGCGCTAAAGCGAGATAGGAAAGTTTGTGCCGCTAGCGTGACAGATAAAAAGAAAGAAAACGCTGTAAAAGAAAATTACATGAGTCTTGGAACCAACAGAAAACGGAACATGTACGGAAATGGATTCAATATACAATTTTCCTCAGAAATAAGGTTTGTGACCATTTTATTCTAGAGTGAATGACGAATGAGTTCTCTGTCTGAACCATTGATGATTGTCTGGGCCCTGTAATTAATTGGGAAGTTTCAGCTGTGACGAAGAGAGCCTGCAATCTGAGTTTTTTGAAATCGTCCTAAAAGGCTTCGTCCACATCTGAAATTTTAGATCTGTCGTAAACTGAACGAATTGTTCAAACGATCGATTTTCCCAACTGAATGTAGCGCTTAATAATAATAACAAATGTAAAGATCTTTTCCAGCAAGCCAGCCGCTGAATATTAAGACGAAGGGCTCCACCAGAGATTCTACTAGGCTGATTTCACGTAAATAATACAGTTAAACTGTACACAGATAAAGGACAGAGAAGGAGAGAGAGAGAGCGAAGAAATGCGAGAAATTACTCAGAATCCTCCATTAGCATAATTGTTTGTCTGTCTTTTCACGGATCAGCTTAATAAGAAAACAGGAAGCCGTGATTTTATTGTACCGATTTATGTGTGAGGGTGAAAGAGCGATAAAGGCGACAGATACACTTCTGTACAGACAAAACATTACACCAAGTTAGCGGCAAGCTGCATTCATATAGACTTTCATCATTTACAGAGTGGAATTCATTATAATGGCCAATCCGTGACAGGACACTTTTTTGGACGTTGTTAAAATAATTTTGGTTTCTGTTTCATGTGAACTACGACGAGACAATTTAACTTGGAAAAGAGAAGAAATACTCGCAGCCAAGTTAGTCAGACCTACAAATAAAACCGGCACTCTGGGCGCAGAAAAAAGGCCAGATCTATAATTTTTTTTTTGTTAAAGCTTGCTAGTATTGAGGAAGTAGACGTAGATTGGAACATTTTCTAATTGTGTTCATGCTACATGTAGTTTGATTGATCTGGCCTAGTTGCATTTACCTGGATATAATATAAGAAAGTAGCCACAGAAGTATTCTTGGGTGAAGGGAGATATATACGCCTTGACTGTAGAACATTTATATGGTTTTAATTAGGGCAATGCTTAAGATGAGTCAAACAGAGCAGAGCAACACGAAACAGCCTTCAGCTGTTAACACTGAAGATAATGATGGAGTAAGAAGTGTTGTAGAACCGATCGCTACAGATAGCGCAATAGAACGCCCTGTAGACACGGCTGGAGATGTAACAGCAGGTATGCAACATGGATTAGATCCATTAGTAATTATCATGAGTCAGATGCAGATGATAACCGAGAGCATGAATAACATGAAAATCGATATTAACGCGAAATTAGCCTCAGTTACTGAAGGGCAGGAAAATTTGAAAACCGACATTAACGCGAAACTAGCCTCAGTTACTGAAGGGCAAGAAAATCTGAAAATTGACATTAATGAGAAGTTAGCCTCAGTTACCGAGGGGCAAAATGATTTGAATACGAAGTTAGCCTCAGTTACGGAAGGTCAGGAGAATTTGAAAGCTGAGATTAAGCAGCAGTTACACGACAGTTTTTCCGAATTAGAGCAGCGGATAGAGGCGAAGACAAAGGAACTTAAAGATCAGGGCGAAGAGACGGAACGAAAATTAACTGCACAAATAGAATTGGTGAAAGTTCAATGTGAGGAATCTACTCACCGCGTACATGTAGAAATGAAGGAGTATGTGGCGATTAAGTTAGATACCGTACGCGAACAGATGGAAATGGTTCCGCAGTTAGTACAAAAGCAAGATGCCACGTCATGTGCAATTGCGCAACTTCCTGAATGGGCACGTACGCAGACGAACCTAAAGGAAAGTGTTGAACATCTGACCGAACGTCAAGAAGTTATAGACCACCAAATTAATGTATTAACGGGTAAATTATCCGAAACCACATTAGAAAACAAAAGGCTAATGTGTGAAAACGTTGAGCAAAATGTTAAAGCAGCATTCCAGAGTCTATGCGGCAAACAGGAAGAGAATTTGTTTGCGAAAGGACTTGAGGAAGTGCGACAGCAGTTAGGGGCTGATTTCGAGCATTGGAAACAGACGATAGCAGAGTCGATACGCGTTTCACAACAAGGCTCAGAACAAATGAATACAGGCCAGCAGCAGAAGTTGGCAGCGACTGTAGAGCCAGTTACTGCACATTCGCACACGATACCGACTTGTGTGAGTAACTCGAATATTAAATTGCCACGAGCTAGTTGTTCGCGTGAAGTTTTATCTGACGGAGATTACGAAAGCCTTTGCCATGCCGAAGAAAAAATGCTAAATCATCGGCAATTTCAGATTTTTAACACTGACAAAAGGGGGGTCCATCCGATTGTTTTTATTCGAAGTTTTAGAGGAGTACTACCCAGAAATTGGTCGGAGTGGCAGAAGATCAGTTTCGTGACTGGGTATATACAAGGTTCGGGGGCCATCTGGGCCTCGGACATGACTTCTGTTTGCTCGACATATGACGATTTTGAGAAAGCGTTTTTAGCAAAATTCTGGTCTGGAGGGGTACAGGAACGCCTAAGGCAGGAGGTGCTCTACCCAGAGCCTTTCTCTTTTTCAAAAGGAAGCCTTAGGAAGTATTTTGAAAAATATATAAACAAAACTAGATATTGGGACAGACCTATGCCTTTGCCAGACATAATAAACATACTTAAGGCAAGATTACCAACTAACATCCGGAATCAATTAATTTACGGGAACGATAAAGACTTGGAGTCGTTCCTCACGACGTTAGATCATATAGACACTATAGAAGAGAACAACCAGAAAGCCCGTAACAACAGATTCCAATATAGGGAGATAGAACCTCCGCCAAATGGTAGGCAAGTAAACGCACAGAGATCGATAAATAGTTGAGAAACCCCTCAAAATCTCAACAATAATACCGGCAATAGTCTTGCGAGGGGCTATCCAAGGAACAACAGGAATGGGAAAAGATACAATCCCGTATGGGCAAACGAAAGGAATTTCAGACCGCAAGCTTGGAACAATAACGGTAATGAAAGTGGAATCAACCGGGGGGAATAAACTCAAATAACCAACATCAGTGGGGACGGACATCTGCGAATCAACCGGTAATTACCGAAGTGACGGACGATGTCAACCACCAGGCGAATCAAAATCCAACAAACTTGTAAGGACCCACTCGTGCCCCGGAGGAGCGGTCAACAATTGGTTGAGGGGCAACAGGATATGTGTACACATGCTAACGTATAATGATGGACGATTACTGGCAGATGAATTGACCGAGGACTTAGAACCCCAAGATGAGGATAAGGAACAGGTGGCAGTAGCCGAAGTGCAAGTCATTTTAGAGACTGTACCGATAGTGGCGGTTTTGGACACAGCTGCAACCACAAATGTTATTTCGGAGGCTCTATTCAACAAGATCAGAAATATAAGACGAGTACCAATTTTTCCAGTTCAAAATTGCAGAATAATAGGCGCCGTTGCGGCAAGATCGGCTAATGTAAAAGTGCAGTCACTACTTAGTGTAGAAGTCGGAAATGTAGCAATATTAAGCACATTCCTTGTTGTAAAAAATTTGGTGGTAGACAGCATTATAGGAGTCGACAGCCTACGTCAATACGGACGCAGAATAGATTTTAAAACGGGAAAAATTTGGTTAAATGTAAATAAACAAGAAATTGAGTTGGACTTGTTGAAAAAGGAAAGCCTTACCACAAAATATAATAGTGGGATCAGTGTGCAAGTAATCAGGACTGCACAAAATTCTAAACAGCACGTAAATAATGAGTTCCAAGTCAAAGGAGATTTCGGTCAATTAGTGTATGAGAAGTTAAATGAATCCGACTGCATTATTGAAGATCAGAAGCAGCAGCTCAAAGAATTATTATTAGCGTATGAAAACGTGTTTGACGAAAGGCCAGGAGTAATTAAGGGATACATATGCCATCTCTACGTTAAGCCGCACGAAACGTATTGTAGAACTTTCTATCCTGTTCCCTGGAGGTTAAAGGCTCAAGTTCAAAAAGAAACAGATTGCATGTTGAAATGGGGTTTGATCGAACCCTCTACAAGCCCATACTGCTCCCCAATTGTTGGTCGTGCCAAAAGCAAAATGAACGCTCGTAAAAAACATAACAATAAACTGTGTGTGTAGTGATAGAAACCTTTAAGTTGAAATAGTTAAGCAGTGACATAGAGTATAGAAATAGTGACTAACTATTATTATCGAGTGTTGTAAAGAAGATAGTAGAGATAGGCTTCACCTGTGGTATGGGTCAACATAGAACTTTAGCATTGCTAATGTCCTCAAAAATGATTAAGGATCTAACTGACTTTCAAGAAGAATGAAATGTTTCCCGCAAATGACGCTGAATAATCTAAAGAGGTTCGAGTGAAGATTCATATATAATCTCATATGAACGCTTACATGTGTAAACGTGTGAAGGGATGTGTTGTGGTAGTGAATCGTGAGTGACGGTTAACGCCGCAAAGATAATTTCCCGCGCAAAACAGTTGACGTTGGCGCGAGAGTTAAAATCGATATAGACGATACAGATATGCTTTGTAAGAGACTCGCAACAAACGCGAGGATAAACTGATTCATGTTGAACTCTAAAAGGAATAGGTGTTATAATTAGAAGTTACGAGTTTTTAATTTATTAATGAATGATTAAAGAAAGTAATATTCATAGATTCAGTAGTAATTTAATGGTTCGTGTTCGTTTGGGAATTTTGTGTGAAAAATCCATTTCCATATATGAGCGTGGATGAACACCGTATGAATCAGAGAGGAATTGAAAGAAGCGAATCCGCATTCCTCAATGCTAATAACTTTTACATTTCAGCACTCAAGCGAAGAAATATATGTATTTAGAATAAAAAGTTTTGAGTATAGCTAATATGACTTATCAAGGAAATATAGATGATGTCTTGGTATAAAATGAACTACACTTTCCATTATTCGATGATTTGAATCCAAAATCTATAGTAAGTTACATGAATCCTTTAAATTACGAAGAACAAATCAGTGATAGAAAATGTGTTAGAACTTATGGACTTATAAGCACAAGTGGGGAGGCAAAGTCAAAAGGAGTATTCAAAAGGGAGTAAAAATGTGGACGTCGGGGACATGCAAGACCCGGGGGAGTTTAGCACCGCAAGATATTGTACCAGGAGCAAGACTGTAAAACGAGAATTCACGTCATTTATTGTAAAACGTTTTTTTTTTTTTTTTTTTTTTTTTTTTTTTTTTTTTTTTTTTTTTTTTTTTTTTTTTTTTTTTTGCTAGAGGCACAAACCACTCTTCACCAAACCGTGATACAAATTGATCCCTGTCTTTCCTTTAGAGATCTATTTCAAAATTATATTTTTTTTCTTCTATAGGCTTTCCTATCTTCTATGTACCGTTGGCTGGGGGCCTAAGCTTAAGAGGTTTTCCAAGGTTTCCCTGCTTAAGAAAGTTCCCGAATGGGTAGACCCTGACATCAGTTCATGAAAGATCATCTTCCTTGGTTGTGCACAGCAAATAGAACACCTAGATGCACGTAAAAGCAATACAGCCGCGGTACCGGTCTCTTCATTTCTCAATACAGCCGCGGTACCGGTCTCTTCATTTCTTCTGTTTTCAACATTTCTTTTCTTCGTCTGTCTCAAATATAATATTCTTTTTCAGTCGGAGGACTGACAATCATCACTTCCGGGTTATCCACGCTAATAGATAGCTCGCGAAGTGTGTTCGGTGAATCAAAATTGAGCTCACAAACTTCGCTCGCTGCGAGGGGCATTGTAATCTCCCCACGGAAAATTACCCTCTACCACGCAATAATTAATAATGGTCAACCAAATCATCCACATGTATTTACGTTTGAAAAGTATCTGATCAGATTTTCTAGTAATATATGCACCGACAGCTCGTCGACGCCAAGGTATTTTTCTAGCACGTTTATTCTTTGGAACAACAGAGGTACAGAAATGTATGCTCCATGGTTATTATAGTGGGAGAAAGGAACATCTTCGGAAGTATCGCTTGGAGGGTTTTCGGACTGCTAAAAGAGATTTTTTTACTCTTCTTCGCGCTAAAGCGAGATAGGAAAGTTTGTGCCGCTAGCGTGACAGATAAAAAGAAAGAAAACCCTGTAAAAGAAAATTACATGAGTCTTGGAACCAACAGAAAACGGAACATGTACGGAAATGGATTCAATATACAATTTTCCTCAGAAATAAGGTTTGTGACCATTTTATTCTAGAGTGAATGACGAATGAGTTATCTGTCTGAACCATTGATGATTGTCTGGGCCCTGTAATTAATTGGGAAGTTTCAGCTGTGACGAAGAGAGCCTGCAATCTCTGAGTTTTTATAAATCGTCCAAAAAGGCTTCGTCCACATCTGAAATTTTAGATCTGTCGTAAACTGAACGAAGTGTTCAAACGATCGATTTTCCCAACTGAATGCAGCGCTTAATAATAATAACAATTGTAAAGATCTTTTCCAGCAAGCCAGCCGCTGAACATTAAGACGAAGGGCTCCACCAGAGATTCTACTAGGCTGATTTCACGTAAATAATATAGTTAAACTGTACACAGATAAAGGACAGAGAGAAGGAGAGAGAGAGAGAGAGAGAGAGAGCGAATGAAATTCCAGAAATTACTCAGAATCCTCCATTACCATAATTGTTTGTCTGTCTTTTCACGGATCAGCCTAATAAGAAAACACGAAGCCCTGACTTTATTGTACCGATTTATGTGTGAGGGTGAAAGAGCGATAAAGGCGACAGATACACTTCTGTACAGACAAAACATTACACCAAGTTAGCGGCAAGCTGCATTCATATAGACTTTCATCATTTACAGAGTAGAATTCATTACATATTGTGAGTCTAGATTTTCGAATCCGACGCAAAACTGATGGTTAATTGTAACGTTCATGTCCTCCTAAAGACGATGGAACACTCAAATTGCGTCGAGATTCAAAACATCGTCCTCCAGCCGACTTGTCTCCAAGGGGATATTGCTGCCTCGGGCACCTTATGGTCGTTCTCCTGTGAGTCTAGAATTTCGAATCCGACGAAAAACTGATAGTTAATTGTAACGGTCAGGGCCTCCTAATGACGATGGAACATTCAAATTGCGTCGCGATTCAATACTTCGTCCTCCAACCGACTTGTCTCCAAGGGTCTATTGTTGCTTCGGACGTCTTTTGGTCGTCCTCCTGTGAGTCTACAATTTTGTATCCGACGCAAAACTGATAGTTAATTGTAACGTTCATGGCCTCCTAATGACGATGGAACACTCAAATTGCGTCGCGGTTCAATACATCGTCCTCCAGCCGACTTGTCTCCAAGGGTCTATTGTTGCCTCGGGCGCCTTTTAGTCGTTCTCCTGTGAGTCTAGATTATGGAATCTGACGCAAAACTGATACATTAATTGTAACGTTCAGGGCCTCCTAATGACGATGGAACACTCAAATTGCGTCGAGATTCAATACATCGTCCTCCAGCCGACTTGTCTCCAAGGGGATATTGCTGCCTCGGGCACATTATGGTCGTTCTCCTGTGAGTCTAGATTTTCGAATCCGACGCGTAACTGATGGTTAATTACGTTCAGGGCCTCCTAATGACGATGGAACACTCAAACTGCGCCGAGATTCAACACATCGTCCTCCAGCCGATTTGTCTCCAACGGTCTATTGTTGCCTCGGACGCATTTTGGTCGTTCTCCTGTGAGTCTTGATTTTCGAATCCGACGCATAACTGATAGTTAATTACGTTCAGGGCCTCCTAATGACGATGGAACACTCAAATTGCGTCGAGATTGAATACATCGTCCTCCAACCGACTTGCATCCAAGGGTCTATTGTTGCTTCGGGCGCCTTTTGGTCGTTCTCCTGTGAGTCTAGATTTTCGAATCCGACGCATAACTGATAGCCAATTACGTTCAGGGCCTCCTATTGACGATGGAACACTCAAATTGCGCCGAGATTCAATACATCGTCCTGTAGCCGACTTGTCAACAAGGGGATATTGCTGCCTCGGGCACCTTATGGTCGTTCTCCTGTGAGTCTAGACTTTCGAATCCGACGCTAAACTGATAGTTAATTGTAACGTTCAGGGTCACCTAATGACGATGGAACACTCAAATTGCGTCGCAATTCAATACATCGGCCTCCAACCGATTTGTCTCCAAGGGTCTATTGCTGCCTCGGACACCTTATGGTCCGTCTCCTGTGAGTATAGATTTTCGAATCCGATGCAAACTGATAGTTAATTGTAACGTTCAGGACTTGTCAATGACGATGGAACATTCAAATTGCGTCGAGATTCAATACATCGTCCTCCAGCCGACTTGTCTCCAAGGGGATATTGCTGCTTCGGGCACCTTATGGTCGTTCTACTGTGAGTCTAGATTTTCGAATCCGACGCAAAACTGATAGTTAATTGTAACGTTCAGCGCCTCCTAATGACGATGGAACAGTCAAATTGCATCGCAATTCAATACATCGTCCTCCAGCCGACATGTCTCCAAGGGACCTTTGTTGCTTCGGACGTCTTTTGGTCGTGCTCCTGTGAGTCTACATTTTCGTATTCGATGCAAAACTGATAGTTAATTGTAAAGTTCAGGGCCTCCTAATGACGATGGAACACTCAAATTGGGTCGCAATTCAATACATCTTCCTCCAGCCTATTTGTCTCCAAGGGTCTATTGCAGTCTGTGAGTCTAGATTTTACAATCCGACGCAAAACTGGCAGTTAATTGTAACCTTCAGGGCCTCCTAATGACGATGGAACACTCAAATTGCATCGCAATCAATACATCGTCCTCCAGCCGACTTGTCTCCAGCGGGATATTGCTGCCATGGGCACCATATGGTCCGTCTCCTGTGAGTCTTGAATTTCGAATCCGACGCAAAATTGTATCGTTCAGGGCCTCCTAATGACGATGGAACATTTAAATTGCGTCGAGCTTCATCACATCGTACTCCAGCCGACATGTCTCCAAGGGGATATTGCTTCCTCGGGCACCATATGGTCGTTCTCCTGTGAGTCTAGATTTTGGAATCCGACGCAAAACTGATGGTTAAATGTAACGTTCATGGCCTCCTAATGACGATGGAACACTCAAACTGCGTCGAGATTCAATACATCGTCTTCCAATTGACTTGTCTCCAAGGGTCAATTGTTGCTTTGGGCGCCTCTTGTTCGTTCTTCTGTGAGTCTAGAATTTTCTAATCCTACGCATAACTGATAGTTATTTGTAACGTTCAGGGCTTCCTAACGGCGATGGAACGTTCAAATTGCGTCGAGATGCAATACATCGCCCTCCAGCCGACTCGTCTCCAAGGGGATATTGCTGCTTCGGGAACCTTATGGTCCGTCTCCTGTGAGTCTAGAATTTCGAATCCGACGCAAAACAGATGGATAATTGTAACGTTCATGGCCTCCTAATGACGATGGAACACTCAAATTGCGTCCAGATTCAATACATCGTCCTTCAGCCGACTTGTCTCCAAGGTGATATTGCTGCCTCGGGCACCTTATGGTCGTTCTCCTGTGAGTCTGGATTTTCGAATCCGACGCTAAACTGATAGTTAATTGTAACCTTCAGGGCCTCCTAATGGCGATGGAACACTCAAATTGCGTCGCGATTCAATACATCGTCCTCCAGCCGACTTGTCTCCAAGGGTATATTGTTGCTTCGGGCGCCTTTTGGTCGTCCTCCTGTGAGTCTAGATTTTCGAATCCGACGCATAACTGATAGTTAATTGTAACTTTCAGGGCTTCCTAATGACGATGGAACACTCAAATTGCGTCGAGATTCAATGCATCGTCCTCCAGCCGACTTGTCTCCAAAGGGATATTGCTACCTCGGGCACCATATGGTCCGTCTCCTGTGAGTCTAGATTATCAAATCCGACGCAAAACTGATACTTAATTGTAACGTTCAAGACTTCCTAATGACGATGGAACACTCAAATTGCGTCGAGATTCAATAGATCGGCCTCCAGCCGACTTGTCTCCAAGGGTCTATTGCTGCCTCGGGCACCTTATGGTCCGTCTCCTGTGAGTATAGATTTTCGAATCCGATGCAAACTGATAGTTAATTGTAACGTTCAGGGCTTCTCAATGACGATGGAACATTCAAATTGCGTCGAGATTCAATACATCGTCCTCCAGCCGATTTGTCTCCAAGGGTCTATTGCTGCCTGGTGCACCTAATGGTCGTTTTACTGTGAATCTAGATTTTCGAATCCGACGCAAAACTGTTAGTTAATTGTAACGTTCAGGGCCTCCTAATGACGAAGGAACACTCAAATTGCGTCGAGATTCAATACATCGTCCTCCAGCCGACTTGTCTCCAAGGGTCTATTGCTGCCTCGGGCACCTTATTGTCGTTCTTCTGTGAGTCTAGATTGTCGAATCCGACGCAAAACTGATAGTTAATTGTAACGTTAAGGACTTCCTAATGACGATGGAACACTCAAATTGCGTCGAGATTCAATACACCGTCCTCCAGCCGACTTGTTTATTTATTTATTTATTTATTTATTTATTGTTCCGTGGGACCACATTTAGGAGAAGTCTCCTTGGTCATGGAACGAGTCAATACATGAAATTATAACATGATTGTAGAAACAGATAAAATGAAATATAAGAAACATATTCAGGCGACAAGTCATTAGTTTAAATAAAGAAAATCAAGAATGTAACACTGGAATTTGCTTAATTTTTTAGCTGTTCCAGGAGCTCCTCGACAGAATAGAAGGAGTGAGCCATGAGGAAACTCTTCAGTTTGGACTTAAAAGTGTTTGGGCTACTGCTAAGATTTTTGAGTTCTTGTGGTAGCTTATTGAAAATTGATGCAGCAGAATACTGCACTCCTTTCTGCACAAGAGTCAAGGAAGTGCATTCCACATGCAGATTTGATTTCTGCCTAGTATTAACTGAGTGAAAGCTGCTAACTCTTGGGAATAAGCTAATATTGCTAACAACAAACGACATTAAAGGAAATACATACTGTGAGGGCAATGTCAAAATTCCCAGACTATTGAATAGGGGTCGACAAGAGGTTTTCGAACTTACACCATACATAGCACGAACAGCCCGTTTTTGAGCCAAAAATACCCTTTTTGAATCAGAAGAATTACCCCAAGAAATTATACCATATGACATATGCGTATGAAAATATGCGAAGTATACTACTTTTCGTGTTGAAATGTCACTTATTTCAGATACTGTTCTAATGGTAAATAAAGCGGCATTTAGTTTCTGAACAAGATCCTGAACATGGGCTTTCCACAACAGCTTACTATCTATCCGTACGCCTAGGAACTTGAACTGTTCCGTCTCGCTTATAACATGCCCATTCTGTCTGATTACAATGTCAGTTCTTGTTGAATTGTGGGTTAGAAACTGTAAAAACTGAGTCTTACTGTGATTTAGCATCAAATTATTTTCCACAAGCCACGAACTTATATCATGAACTACATTATTTGATAATGTTTCAATATTACACACAAGATCCTTCACTACCAAGGTTGTGTCATCAGCAAACAGAAATATTTTTGAATCACCTGTAATACTAGAAGGCATATCATTTACATAAATAAGGAACAGCAGTGGCCCCAGCACCGACCCTTGGGGAACGCCCCATTTAACAGTGCCCCATTGGGACTGAACATTATTACCACTCTCAGTATTGCGGAGGATTACTTTCTGCTTTCTGTTCTTAAAGTAGGAGGCGAACCAATTGTAAGCTACTCCCCTTACTCCATAATGTTCCAACTTCTGCAGTAATATTTTGTGGTCAACACAGTCAAAAGCCTTCGTTAAATCAAAGAAAACACCTAACGTTCGCAACCTTTTATTTAATCCGTCCAAAACCTCACAGAGAAAAGAGACTATAGAATTTTCAGTTGTTAAGCCATTTCTAAAACCAAACTGTACATTTGACAGCAAATTATATGAATTTAAATGCTGCAGTAACCTTGTATATACAACCCTCTCGATAACTTTAGCAAACACCGATGGCATAGAAATAGGTCTATAATTGTCAACATTATCCCTGTCTCCCTTTTTATAAAGTGGCTTCACTACCGAGTACTTTAATCGGTCAGGAAACCGACCACTCCTAAAGGAAAAGTTACAGATATGGCTAAGTACTGAGCTAACATACGTGGAACAATACTTCAGTATTCTGCTAGATACCCCGTCATATCCATGAGAGTTCTTGGTCCTTAGTGATTTAATTATTAACTCAATCTCCCTCTTGTCAGTATCATGGAGGAGCATTTCAGGTAACAGTCTCGGAACACTTTTTTCTAAGAGCGCTATATGATTCCCTGTTGGGACTAGGTTTCTATTTAGTTCACCTGCTATATTCAGAAATTGATTATTAAGTACTGTACATATATGCGACTTATCAGTAACACGGACATTCCCACTATGCACTGATTCTATATTCTCGACCTGTCTCTGCAGACCAGCCACTTCCTTTACGACTGACCATATGGTTTTAATTTTATCCTGAGACTTAGCTATTCTATCTGCATACCACATACTTTTTGCCTTCCTAATAACTTTTTTAAGCACCTTACAATACTGTTTGTAATGGGCTGCTGCATTTAGATTTTGACTGTTTCTAACGTTTTGATATAATTGCCACTTTGTTCTACAAGATATCCTTATCCCTTTAGTCAGCCACCCAGGCTGCCTGTTTGTGCTAGTACCCTGTTTTGAACGTTCTAACGGAAAGCAACTTTCAAAGAGCACGAGAAAAGTCTTGAGGAAAGCATTATATTTATCGTCTACTGTATCAGCACTATAAACATCTTGCCACTCTTGTTCCTTGATAAGGTTTGCAAAAGTCTGTACAGCAACTGGATCAGCTTTCCTTAAAAGTTGGTAACTATATTTAACATGTGTTGCAGCACAAAAATCTTTTATACTTAAAATTTGTGCATCATGATCTGAAAGGCCATTCACCTTTTTGCTAACAGAATGCCCTTCTAATAATGACGAATGAACAAAAATATTGTCTATGGTTGTTCTACTGTTCCCTTGCACTCTCGTTGGAAAGAATACGGTTTGCATAAGATTATATGAATTAAGGAGGTCTACCAGCATCCTTTTCCTTGCACAATCACTTATACAATTAATATTGAAGTCACCACATATAACTATATTTTTGTATTTCCTATAAAGTGAACCAAGAACCTCCTGTAGCTTTAGCAAAAATGTTGTGAAATCGGAGTCTGGGGATCTATAAATAACAACAGTAAGAAGTTTAGCTCCACTAAATTTAACCACACCCGCACAACATTCAAACACCTTTTCAGTGCAGTACTTTGAAACATCAATTGACTCAAATGGGATACCGTTTTTCACATACATGGCTACTCCCCCACACCGCAAAGAGCTCCTAGAAAAGCTGCCAGCCAACCTGTATCCTGGTAAAGGAAGCCTCTGAATTATCTCCTTATTTAAGAAGTGTTCAGATACACCAATAATTTCAGAGTCAACATCTATAAGCAGTTCACTAACTTTATCTCTAATACCTTGTATATTTTGATGAAATATACTAATTCCCTCATTAATTGGATACCCAAGCTTTGTAGAAAGTGGTTTCTTTGTTAGAGAGACTTCCCATAAGCAGGAATACCTATCAGCTGACTTCAGTCTAAAAAAGGTACAGCTCTAACACCCACAACTACCGGAATTTTCCCATGAGTGATCCCACCACCCCCAACTATGCTGTCACCTATAAGTTTTGCCAACCTCCCCTTCCCATACCTGTTGAGGTGCAGGCCATGTCTAGTGAAACCCGTCCTACTGATAGACTCCACCGACACCACTGAAATGTGACTCATGCCTTCTGTCATCAGCGCACCCCCAAGTCTCATGTTATTACGCCTGACGGCTGTATTAAGATGAGGCCGATCGTGACGCTGAAACAGTTTCACGAAATGCACATTCGTGTTGCCAGTCTGAGTGGCTATCTTTTCCAGGTCACCATCTACGTCATACTCCCCATCCCTATCAATACTATTACCAGCCCCACCCACAATCACTACCTGATCCTCATTAGTAAAATCCCTACATAACCCCCCTATGTTAAAAGTCACCTGAGCCAATCCTGCATTAGGCTTCACAATGCTGGTGACCTGGTACTCACTCCCCAAAACTTCCTGCAACTGCTGGCCTACACCTCTACCATGAGAACTACCTAACAGCAGAACCTTCTTCTTTCTCTTAGACTTTGCAACTGTCCTAGCCACCGTAACTGCTGAGGTCTGCTGCATACTTCCTACATCTACAGCTACTAGAGATTCCTCTCCACTAGACTCTGACAGTGGGTCATATCTATTACATACACCAATAGTAAAACTATCTGAAAATCTCCTTCTCCAGCAGATCTCTTGCCAACAGCCAGCTCCCATTCCCCAACCCCCTTCTCCCTCCTCATCCTATCTAGCTCCTCCTGTGCGTTTTTCAACTGCACCTGAAGGGCACAGATCTTACGCTCGAGCTCCTCTATCAATTTACTCTTGCTACATAACCTGCAGTTCCGGGAGAGGATCTCACCAGAATGCCCACTGGCTTCCCCACTGCATTCCCCCCAGTGAAAATACTTCGAACAAGTCTAACACCGCAATCCACTACTCACGAACCTACGGCAAAGCCCACACTTCTCACTCATGGTAAAATATTACAATTATTCAAACAAGAAAACAACTTTATCTAAGTTCCGCTACTACAATAAGAAAATGTTAAAAACTGACTACAGTTATCACAAACTTGCTCTACAAGGGAAGTAACTACTATTATTGACAGTATTAATCAACAACTTGTCTCCAAGGGGATATTGCTGCCCCGGGCACCTTATGGTCCGCCTCCTGTGAGTCTAGATTTTCGAATCCGACGCAAAACTGATAGTTAATTGTGACAATCAAGGCCTCCTAATGACGATGGAACACTCAAATTGCGTCGAGATTCAATACATCGTCCTCCAACCGACTTGTCTCCAGGGGGATATTGCTGCCTCGGGCACCATATGGTCCGTCTCCTGTGAGTCTAGATTTTCGAATCCGACGCAAAACTGATAGTTAATTGTAACGTTCAGGGCCTCCTAATGACGAAGGAACACTGAAATTGCGTCGAGATTCAATACATCGTCCTCCAGCCGACTTGTCTCCAAGGCTCTATTGCTGCTACGCGCACCTTATGGTCGTTCTCCTGTGAGTCTAGATTATCGAACCCGACGCAAAACTAATGGTTAATTGCAATGTTAAGGGCCTCCTAATGACGATGGAACACTCAAATTGCGTCTCAATTCAATACATCGTCCTCCAGCCGATTTGTCTCCAAGGGTCTATTGCTGCCTGTGAGTCTATATTTTCGAATCCGACGCAAAACTGATAGTTAATTGTGACGTACAGGGCCTCCTAATGACGATGGAACACTCAAATTGCGTCGAGATTCAATACATCGGCCTCCAGCCGACTTGTCTTCAAGGGTCTATTGCTGCCTCGGGCACATTGTGGTCGTTCTCCTGTGAGTCTAGATTTTCGAATCCGACGCATAACTGATAGTTAATTACCTTCAGGGCCTCCTAATAACGAAGGAACACTCAAATTGCGCCGAGATTCAATACATCGTCCTCCAGCCGACTTGTCTCCAAGGGGATATTGCTGCCTCGGACACCTTATGGTCGTTCTCCTGTGAGTCTAGATTTTCGAATCCGACGCTAAACTGATAGTTAATTGTAACGTTCAGGGCCTCATAGTGACGATGGAACACTCAAATTGCGTCGAGACTCAATACATCGTACTCCGGCCGACTTGTCTCCAAGGGGATATTGCTTCCTCGGTTACCTTATGGTGGTTCTCCTGTGAGTCTAGATTTTCGAATCCGACGCAAAACTGATAGTTAATTGTAACGTTCAGGGCCTCCTAATGACGATGGAACACTCACATAGCGTCGAGATTCAATACATCGTCCTCCAGCCGACTTGTCTCCAAGGGTCTATTGCTGCATCGGGCACCTTATGGTCGTTCTCCTTTGAGTCTAGATTCTCGAATTCGACGCCAAACTGATACTTAATTGTAACGTTCAGGGCCTCCTAATGACGATGGAACATTCAAATTGCGTCGCGATTCAATATATCGTCCTGCAACCGACTTGTCTCCAAGGGTCTATTGTTGCTTCGGGCGCCTTTTGGTCGTCCTCCTGTGAGTCTAGATTATCGAACCCGACGCAAAACCGATGGTTAATTGCAATGTTCAGGGCCTCCTTATGACGATGGAACACTCAAATTGCGTCGCAATTCAATACATCGTCCTCCAGCCGATTTGTCTCCAAGAGTCTATTGCTACCTGTGAGTCTAGAGTTTCGAATCCGACACAAAACTGATAGTTAATTGTGACTTACAGGGCCTCCTAATGACGATGGAACACTCAAATTGCGTCGAGATTCAATACATCGGCCTCCAGCCGACTTGTCTTCAAGGGTCTATTGCTGCCTCGGGCACCTTGTGGTCGTTCTCCTGTGAGTCTAGATTTTCAAATCCGACGCATAACTGATAGTTAATTACCTTCAGGGCCTCCTAATGACGAAGGAAAACTCAAATTGCCCCGAGATTCAATACATCGTCCTCCAGCCGACTTGTCTCCAAGGGGAAATTGCTGCCTCGGGCACCTTATGGTCGTTCTCCTGTGAGTCTAGATTTTCGAATCCGACGCTAAACTGATAGTTAATTGTAACGTTCAGGGCCTCCTAATGACGATGGAACACTCAAATTGCGTCGCAATTCAATACATCGTCCTCCAGCCGATTTGTCTCCAAGGGTCTATTGCTGCCTGTAAGTCTAGATTTTCGAATCCGACGCAAAACTGATGGTTAATTGTAACGTTCAGGGCCTCCTAATTATGATGGAACACTCAAATTGCGTCGAGATTCAAAACATCGCCCTCCATCTGACTTGTCTCCATAGGGATATTGCTACCTTGGGCACCAAATGGTCCGTCTCCTGTGAGTCAAGAATTTCGAAACCAACGCAGAACTGATACTTAATTGTAACGTTCAGGGCCTCCTAATGACGATGGATCATTCAAATTGCGTCGCGATTCAATACATTGTCCATCAGCCGACTTGTCTCCAAGGGTCTATTGCTGCCTCGGGCACCTTATGGTCGTTCTCCTGTGACTCTAGATTTTCGAATCCGACGCAAAACTGATAGTTAATTGCAACGTTCAAGACCTCCTAATGACGATGGAACACTCAAATTGCGTCGTGATTCAATACATTGTCCTCCAACCGACTTGTCTCCAAGGGTCTATTGTTGCTTCGGGCGCCTTTTGGTCGTCCTCCTGTGAGTCTAGATTATCGAATCCGACGCAGAACTGATGGTTAATTGTAATGTTCAGGGCCTCCTAATGACGATGGAACATATAAAGGCATATTTGCATGCCGAGCGTGAGTTTCCTCGGAAACGCGAAATATTAATTGAATAAATAATCAGTGACAAATAAATAAAGCCTATGGCACACAACTGCAGCGCTGTGTCGCTGATAAAACAAAAGCACAATTACGTTACTCTTATGTTTGATTAAGAAAGGGAGAGCTCTGGTTGAAGTGGTGGGAGAAGCACGTATTTTATTTTATTGTCTGGCACACCGCCATATTTCATGTTATAGAAGAATACTGCGAGTTGCAACCACACTAGGCACTCGATTCTGTAAAGAATTTATATTTATAAAAGTAAGTAGGATTATGAACTGTAGGCTTATTCATTGAATATATCTGATTTAACTAACTGTGTAACTTTTTTATGTTTAGTAGACAATCACCTCCGTACGACGTATTGGCATGGCTGGCAAATTATTGTAATATTGAGATTTAGATTATGAGTCCGCACCTACCGCAGCAGTCTTTGGAAACGATTTAATTACGAAGTCCGATTATTCAGTTTTATTTCACGGTCAACTACGAGTAACATTGCCTTTACGAAAAAGCCATTGTCAAGCGTCTGATAACGAATAATCAAACGTCCACGTTCCAGATAAGCAAACACAATTGCAATCACAATCACCATCATACAGATAGAATAATCAATATCTAAATAACAATATATTTTTATTTATTTATTTTATTTATTTAATATTGGCGACTGCGTTTCGGACTTGTTATTTTGTCATTTGTTACATTGTTCTCTTTGTTTCATGTAAAAAATCAACTTTCTGGACCTGGACGTCAGTGTATGAGAGATAACAAAATCTGAAGATATTTTCCAATTCTGTAATTTTGCGGGAAGTCGCAATGAAACTTCCAGCAAAATAAGGTAAGACGCAGCATCTTTGCATTGGTAGGCTTGACCAGACGTATAATTCAGTGTATTAGCATTTCAGTAAATTCTGTAGTGTTTCTTTTCCGCATAACAGTTTCAGTGATAAATTTCATTCTCAGTACTTTTCCCTAAACAATAACGTATGCAACAATACCAATACACGAGTGTACAATATGGCCGACTTCTGTACGATATCATGTAACATGGCCAGCAGCCATTACCAATAATCTCAAATTCAGTTTATATTTTTAAATTAACAGACAGCCATTGTTGCTACGAGCGATTCATGCTCAACTACATTTTATTTTAAAATCAGTGTCAAAAATTTTCTTGAAACATATATCACGTGTGGCATGGTAATAACTAGAAACCAATACGCAAAAATGGAACAGCAAGGACGTACTATTCAGACGCAATCCGACTCGGACGTGAGACAAGTGTTAGAAAATGACTTTATGACAGCAACCGGTAGTGACGATTCATCAAACATTGACGCAAGTGTTGACGAAAATTTTGACGATAGGCCGTCCACTACAAAAATTTCAAAATCTCAATCAAAGCCCATGTTAATGCATGACGTCACGTCTAATGGCGCGGCGGGGGCAGAGACCTTGCAAACGGTAAACATTGCCGACATGTTACAAATGCTAATGAAACAAAACGCCGAAAACATGGCAACCTTAAAGGCACAATTAGAGACACAAAATGAACAGTTAAAAACACAAAATGACGAAATCAAATCTGATCTCATAGCAATCAAGATAGGTAATGACACTTTATGTAAGCGTGTGGAACTTATAGACGCCACACTGACCAAACAGATGACCGAACTCAGTACTAAATTTTCCCAGCTCAATACGAGACAAGAAAAGACTACAACTGACGTAGCACTTTTGCAGACACAAGTAAAAAACCTTAATGTCACGTGTGAAGTTCTTACTGAACAAATTCAAACATATCCTTCAGTACATGACAATCTTGAAAAACGAATTACTGACGTACAGAATAAATTTGACAATGTTGAACAACACCTGACTGACAGCTTACAATCAGATGCCACAGCTCATTTTCAAAATATTAATAAAGAATTTCATGATTGGGTTGAGAACAAAGACAAACATTTTGATAGATGCTTACGTGAAAATTTACCAACAATTGTGCACGACTCCGTAGCGCAATACATTACTAATAACAAACAGCTGATCAGTGACGCAGTACAATCCATCACTGCACCCATGAGACAATTCACCGATCAACTACAGTCTGAATGTAACGAAAATATCAGTCAAAATGTACAGTTCAGAAACCAATATACATTCGAGTATGATACACACATTCCGCACACGACAAATACACAAGAACAAAACACACCACGACCACAACACATACCACGATGTGGAAACACAAACACAAGCTATTATCATGGTAAACCACAGCAACATTATCGTAATTACTCGCCAGCTGAACATACCAGTAATTACAGTGGAATAAATCCATATCACAATGCGAAGGAAGATGAAAGCTTAATGAAACACAGGCAATTTCAGATTTTTATCCCAGAAAAACGAACCATTCATCCGGTGATTTTTCTTAAATCTTTTAGTAACGCATTTCCACGCACTTGGAGTGACCGGAAAAAGATTTCATATATTGTCGGTTACATCCAAGGCGATGCAGCTGTCTGGGCATACAGTCAAGCTGACGTATGTACCACGTACAGTGAGTTTGAGCGTGCTTTTCTGAACAAATTCTGGTCGCAATCCGTCCAGGAGCGACTCAGAAGACAAATTTTAGAACCTGAAACTTTTAACAGCAAAAATGGTAACTTACGCAGATATTTTGAAAAATACTTGAACATGGGACATTTTTTAGACGAACCAGTCGCAACGCGTGATATACTCCGTGCGTTGAAGGCCAAATTGCCTTTCAACATTAAAGAAAAACTCCTACATATCCCGGATGACGATTCAGATTATTTTTTAACAGCCTTAGATTCGGTTGACATGTTACTTGAAGATCAGCGCTTCGCGCGGCAAAACAGCATCCACAATGTTTACACTAGTGGCGTGCAAAACATGCAGGCTTGCCAACTCAATTCTGGCGCGCCCACAGTTGGATACGCGGTACAACAAAAACAGCAAACTCACATGCCGTCTCAGTACGGAAATCAAAATCAACACGCGTATTCCAATACAAACAATAGTTACAACAGTAATAACATTTCATGCGGCAATCCATACAAAAGGCACCGCGGTAATAACTACAACGGTAACAACGGATACGACAAGCGCGAGTTTTGGTGTTCTCGTAAAGATAAGTTATTTTAGATTATAAAACATATAGATTAGTACTGATTACGTGGTAAATAAGTGTATTAGTGTGCCGTTTAAGTGTACCATTAAAGGTTTCACTTTTCTTTACGTAATATAGCAGAAAACGCGAAAAGACCGTACAGTCGTATTTTTTGTTTATGTTCTGCTGCAGCAAATCTATAGAATTTCGCTTAGTTGTTCCTTGCTCTCTCCAACAATTTAACTTAGCTTACCTCTTCATTATTTAACTAGCATTTCCGGAAAGTAGCGTAAAGTTTAACTTGTTGTTTCAGAAACTTTGCACTTTTGTTTTTGTTTACACACAGTTGCGTATAGGCCAAATTTGTGTAACCATATTTTCGTGTTTATCTGTAATTTAACTGACTTATTCTTAATCAACTATTACGTTTATCATGAGTGAAAAGTGCTTGACTTGCCGTAGAATTGTTAGGTCGGGGCTTTGGTGTGATGGGTGCTGTAGTTTTTTCCATGTGGGTGACTGTAGTGGCGTGGGAATAGGGGAAGTAAATGAGACTCATCAGTGGTATTGTAGGATTTGTAGTAGAGATAGGAAGATACTGGAACAGGAGGGGAAAATTGCTGCCCTTCAGGCTGAATTAGACAAGGCCAGGGGAGATCTTGACAGGTTAAGGAGGGAGAAGGGTAAAGAGAGGTGGGAAGTGGCAACAGGCAACAGGAGGAACAGGCCTAGAACTTTGTCTGACAGCTTTATGGTGAATGTGGAAAATAGATTTGACCTGTTGCTTCAGTTAGAAGCTGGTGAGCCTCAAGCAGTTGCAGGTGTAGACAGGGCACAACAAACTTTCAGCAGCAGATTGAAAAGTAAGAATGTAGGGAAATCAGAAAAGAGAAAGAAAGTGTTGTTGTTAGGTAGTTCCCATGGAAGAGGTGTTGCCCAACTCTTGCAGGATGAACTAGGATCAGAATACCAGGTCACCAATTTTTTTAAACCTAGTGCTGGTCTGGAGCAGGTGACAGAGGATTTAGGATCACTTTGCAAAGATTTCACTAAGGAAGACACCGTGGTTATAGTGGGTGGGGCAGGTAACAATATTGACAGAAATCCTGGGTACAGTATAGAGTGTGACCTGGCGAAGATTGCATCAGCATCGAAGCATACTAGTGTTGAGTTTGTATCTGTTCTTGGGCGCCATGACCGACCTCATTTGAACTCTTCTGTCAAGAGAGTTAATTTGGAGCTGGAACGGCTGCTCATGTCGGGTGCGGGGTCACACATTGGTGTGGTTCATGTTGATTCTCTCAGTAGGTGGGATTATACTAGGCATGGCCTTCACCTCAACAGGAAGGGGAAGGGTAAATTGGCTGGGGAAATAGCAGGAAAGTTAAAGGGGGGAGGCACTGTCATGAGTGGTAAAATACCAGTGGTTATAGGATTCAGAAAAGACCCCTTTTTAGGGTAGGGAGGACAGAAAGAAAGCAAATTTTAAGAGAGGTTAGAACTGAGACAAACCTTCAGTTTGAAAAAGAAATCAAAAAACATAATTCCAGCTTATTACATCAGCATAAACTGCCATTGGTTAAGAATTTTCAACTGTCAGCAGATATTTTAACTCCACCCAATTTTAACTCAGACAATGTGAAATGTCAGCTATCTTTATTGCATTAAAATATTCGAGGACTGAGAAATAAAATTAATGAATTAACTATATGCATAGATGAATTAGAGTCTTCAAACCCAGCTGACATAATCTGCCTCTCTGAACATCATGTGACCACTGGTATAGAACTTTTAAGTGTTACAGGGTTTAGGTTAGCATCTCACTTTTGTAGATCAGAAATGGAGAAAGGAGGAGTTGCCACATTCATCAGGAACTGTCATAAATTTAAGAACATAGACATTCATAAATTTTGCCTAGAACAGCATATGGAAGCATGTGCAACAGAATTAGATTTTCACAAAAAATCTTTCATAATATTAAGTGTATATCGAGCACCTGCAGGTAACTTTAATCTGTTTGTAAACCACCTTGAAGCTGTACTGGCCCATTTAATAACCAAAAACAAAGAAATAGTGGTTGCTGGTGATTTCAATGTAGATTTCCTTAAAGACTCTCCGAATAAGAACTTATTTGAGTTAGTAACACTATCATTCAACTTAATTCCCACAGTAAAGTTCCCCACTAGGATAGCCACTTGCTCACAAACAGCCATTGATAATATCTTTATAGAAAAGTCCAATGAACAAAATTATATTACAAAACCAATAGCCAATGGCCTCTCAGACCATGACATGCAGTTCCTTCTGTTAAATGTTAATACTGAACAGGATATAAAATCTGTTAAACCTGAGCTCAAGAGGGTAATCAGTAAGCCAAAAATTGATTATTTTAGGACACTCCTCAGAGACATTCACTGGACTGATGTTTACAGTGCTCAAGGCATGAATGAAAAATATAACATTTTTGCTAATAAAGTGCTTACCTTATTTGAACACTGCTTTCCCCCAAAACTTACCAAGGTTAGAGGAAAATCTACAAAGAAGCCATGGATTACTCGAGGAATAAGGGTATCTTGTAAAACAAAAAGAAAACTGTATCTGTCAATCCGAAACATTTCCAATGTTGATGCTATAGCGCATTATAAGAAATACTGCAAAATATTAAAGACTGTAATATGGATGTCAAAGCAAATATATTACAAGGAAAAGATAGTCATATCAGATAACAAAATAAAGACAATATGGGATATAGTGAAGGAGGAGACCGGTAGGACCAGACATGAAGAGGAACAAATAGCATTAAGAGTAAATGATACATTGGTGACAGATGTGTATAGTGTTGCAGAACTTTTTAACAAACATTTTATAACTGTTACTGAAAAGATGGGGTTGTCAGGTTCGGTAGATGCTGCTATGGATTACCTTAGACCAGACATTTCAAGTAATTTCCATAATATGAATTTGACCCTCACTACCCCAACAGAAATAATGTCCATCATAAAATCTTTAAAATGAAAAACATCTAGTGGGTATGATGAAATATCAACAAAGTTAATTAAAGAATGTGATTCTGAGCTAAGTAACATATTAAGCTATCTGTGTAACCAGTCGTTTATCAGTGGAATATTTCCTGAATGGCTGAAATATGCTGAAGTTAAGCCACTGTTTAAGAAGGGAGATAAAGAAATAGCATCAAATTTCCGTCCAATTTCACTGTTACCAGCATTCTCAAAAATTTTCGAAAAAGTAATGTACCGTCGTCTTTATAACCATCTTATCTCAAATAACATACTGTCAAAGTCACAGTTTGGATTTCTAAAAGGTTCTGATATTGAGAAGGCTATCTTCACTTACAGTGAAAATGTGCTTAATTCATTAGACAAAAAATTGCAGGCAACTGGTATATTTTGTGATCTATCAAAGGCATTTGACTGTGTAAATCACAAAATCCTTTTAAGTAAACTAGAATATTATAGTGTAACAGGAAATGCTGCAAAATGGTTCAAATCTTATATCTCTGGCAGGAAACAAAGGGTGTTATTAGGAAAGAGCTTGATACATGTCTATCAGGCATCATCCAACTGGGAACTAATTACATGTGGGGTCCCACAAGGTTCCATTTTGGGGCCCTTACTTTTTCTTGTGTATATCAATGACCTTTCATCAGTAACATTACCAGATGCCAAGTTTGTTTTGTTTGCCGATGATACAAACATTGCAATAAATAGCAAATCAAGTGTAGTCTTAGAAAGATCAGCCAATAAAATATTTGTGGACATTAATCACTGGTTCCTAGCCAATTCTTTGTCACTAAACTTTGAAAAAACACACTACATGCAGTTCAGAACTTGTAAGGGGTGTCCCAAGAGTATATGTCTAACATATGATGACAAGAAGATAGAAGAAGTGGACAGTGTTAAATTCTTGGGATTACAGCTTGATAATAAATTCAATTGGGAGGAGCACACCACAGAACTGCTGAAGCGTCTTAACAAATCTCTGTTTGCAATGCGAATTTTGTCAGACGTAGGGGATATAAAAATGAAAAAGCTGGCATACTATGCTTACTTTCATTCCATAATGTCATATGGGATTATTTTTTGGGGTAATTCATCAAGCCAAGCTAAAGTTTTCCGGGCACAAAAACGTGCAGTAAGAATTATATGTGGTGTGAACTCAAGAACATCCTGCAGAAGCCTGTTTAGGGAACTAGGGATACTAACTACAGCTTCCCAGTATATTTATTCCTTAATGAAATTTGTCATTAAAAATATATCACTTTTTCAAACCAACAGCTCAATTCATGGAATCAATACTAGAAATAAGAATAATCTTCACAAGAATTTAAAGTCACTTAGTCTTGTACAAAAAGGTGTGCATTATTCAGGAACACACATTTTCAATAACTTGCCAGCAGCCATAAAAAGCTTAACAACCAATGAAATTCAGTTTAAGAGAAGCCTAAAGGATTTATTGGTGGCCAACTCCTTCTACTCCATTGATGAATTTCTTAGTAAAACCAACTGATTTGTATATAAGTACAACATAACTTCTGCACAATTTCAGTGCAGTAATGTGTTCACTGAAAATTTGTGTGTGTGTGTGTGTGTGTAAGTATAATCTAACTTCTGCACCATTTCAGTGCAGTAATGTGTTCATTGTAAATAAGTATTACAGTAGTTGTATTACATGTTTATTACCTTATAAATAAATAAAAAACGTTTTTTATTTTAAATTCAGTGCATTAGTATTTGTAAAATGACTCTTAGTGTTCATTAAAAATGACGATCATTCCACTTGTGACCTGTGGAATGGTACATTAGCTTATTTGTTTTAGTTGTAAATATTTGTCATGTATTGTTGTTTTTCTGACATGTTCCACATCCAGGAGGACCTCCTCACTACGGATCAATTGGAATGAAAGTAAATCTAATCTAATCTAATCTAAACAAAAACACAAACAGAAATAGAAATAATAATAACTACGAGCCAAGACAGCATCAAGGTTGGACTTGTAACGATCAGTACTTTCATTCAAACTCTGCTTTACCACAGCAGCCACCAGGTCAAAATCGGAGCATACCTTACGACCGACAGGTAAGTTATAATGCGCAACAGCAACAACAACCGCAAAAGTTTGGAGATCATAATAGGCAATATCCGAATGTGAATATAATAGAAATGACACCTGATGCACAACCTCAATCTGTGTCAGTACCTAGTACAAATGATAATCCAACAAACTAGAAACAGTCACTACCTTGCCACAGGTCGTGGCTGAAGAATTCTTGGGGGGCGACTTCAATGTTAATCAGTTATTTGACACCACACTTGAACAACAGAATAATGATATGCCGAGTAATTCTAAACAAAAACTACCTGTTTTATTTATAAGATACAACCACAATAACAATATATCAGATGAACTTTTACAAGACAGTACACAATGTCGTTTGAACACAAATGAAATTGTTTTAGCATCTACTACTGGTGTAGTAGGTGGGATTCCAACTACTATTATCCTAGATACAGGTGCAGCTGTAAGCGTTTTGTCTTTTAATTTATATAAAAAGATGTGTGAATTGGAACCTGTGCCTGAGTTTCCTGCCCAAAACTGTAAAATAACTACTGCACTAGGTAATAAGTCATGTAGGGTTACGAAGCAAGTTTTTGTAAACGTTAAAATAGGTAATGGAACCGTACAATGGCCATTCCTGGTTGTACAAAACCTTGTGACAAATTGCATATTAGGAATAGATATTATGAGCGAGAAGGACTGCATTATAGACTTCTCCAAAGGTAAATGTATTTTAAATGATAAAGGCAGTGTAATTATTATTGATTTGGACAGGAGAACTCTAAAGCATGACAAACACTGTACAGGGTACAAGGTTCAGTTAGTACTTGACAATGACATTCAAGACATGCAAACACACTCATCTGACACAGAGCTAATGGATTTGAAAACATTGCTTGATCATAAGATAAGTGAAGCTACAGCTCTCAGTGTACATGAACGTATAAAACTACAGGAAGTGTTATCCAAATATTTACAAGTTTTTACCAAACGATTAGGTGTTATCAACACGTATGTGTACAAGATTGAAGTTAAGCCTCACAAGATCTTCTACCATAAGACATATAACGTACCGTTATCTCAACGACCTGCTGTGTGGCAAGAATTAAAACAAATGTTAGACTGGAAGGTCATTGAACCATCCACCTCACCTTATTATAGTCCTCTACTTGTTGTCAAAACATCAAATGGAAGCATTAGGTTAGTGTTAGACGCACGAGCTATTAATGAAATAATTTTACCGGTTCACACAAAACCTGAAAATTTAGAAGAGCAATTACAGAAATTTCTAGATGCAAAATATTTTTCCACAATAGATCTCGCTAATTCGTTTTGGCAGGTGGGTATCACTCCTGATTCTCGGAAATATACTGCATTTATGTTCGGGGGGCGAACCTATCAGTTTTGTGTTCTACCCTTCGGACTGAATGTCAGCTCTGGGGTATTCATTACAGCCCTGGATACCGTGCTTGGCGACGATTTAGTTGAGACAGTCACACACTATGTAGATGATATACTGATAGCTACACAATCTTGGAATGAACACGTTGACACTCTTCAAAGAATTGTAGAAAAATTTGCACAAGCTGGAGTCACAGCCAACCTAAGAAAATCAAAATTTGGTTGCAGTGAGATAAAGTATTTAGGACATATCATTAATTCACAGGGCATACGTCCGGATCCCAGTAAATTAGATGCTATCAGAAACTTTCCTAGCCCTCGAACTAAAAAGCAGTTAAAATCATTCCTTGGGCTATGTTCATTTTTCAGACGTTTTTTGCCACAACCACTTTTGAACAGTAAACATCTGCTAAATCTACTCAGAAAGAATCAAGTTTGGATCTGGTCGGAACAGTGCCAGAATGACTTTAATACAATTAAACATGCTTTAGTGAATGCTAACATATTGAGCCATCCAGATTTCAATTTAGATTTTTGTATGACTTGTGACGCTTCACGTACTGGCTTGGGCTGTTGCTTATTTCAAGTTGTAAAGAATAAAGAGGAGGAACAGATAAGAATTATTGGGTTTGCGAGTCGCACTCTAACTGAATGTGAGCGTACATACTCCACTACTGAGTTAGAAACACTTTCCATAGTATGGGCATTCAAGAAATTCAATTATTATTTATTTGGAGAACATACGGTAATTTACACCGATCACCAGGCCCTGACATTTTTGTTAACTTGTAAACTTGTACATCTTAGACTATCACGATGGGCAGTTACACTTCAGAACTACTCTTTTGAAATCAAGTACATAAGAGGTAAGGACAACACCATTGCAGACACTTTGTCTAGACTTCCACAAGGTATGAATGATACCAACAGTGACTCAGAAAATATAAATGACTACAGGATTCTCTTAATGCAAGACAAGCAGTATCACCAGTATTATATTGATATGTGCAGAAACATGGCTGAATTACAAAAATCTGATCCTCACTGGTATAAGATAATAACATTACTGGTAGAAAAACACAATCATCCTTTGACTAAGTATTACAAGTTACACAATGATGTGTTATTTTACCGCCGACATCCAAATGCTACTAACTGGTGTGTATGCATTCCCAAAGAGTCTGAACGTAATCTAATTTGGCACACACACTTAGTTTGGGGTTATTATGGGATGAAAAAGTGTTTGGCAAAGCTCAGTACATACTGTTATTTTAGCAATATGAGAAGAAAAATTTACAGGGAACTGAAAACATGTGTCATATGTCAAAAATCAAAACCTCAGAATTTATCTACAAAAACAGATCTACATTCTATTGTACCTAGTAAACCCCTGGAAATTCTGTGTACTGACATCAGTGGACCGCATCCAGCAAGCTCTGGAGGCGTCAAATATATCTTAACTTTTTACGATATATTTTCTAAACATGTAAAACTTTATGCTTTAAAATCCGCCACTGCAAATGCTATAATACGAAGATTCTCAAGTGATTACCTGACGCACGTGGGAAAACCTAAAGCAATTCTATCAGATAATGCAGCATACTACTCTGGGTACAAATGGAGAAATTTCTTGAAGGACAATAACATTAAAAGTATATTTATTTCGAGGTTTAGTACACAATGTAACGCGACTGAGAGACTTTTCCGAGAATTAAATCGATTCATGAGGACCTATATTTCATCAAAACATACTAATTGGGTGTCCTACCTAAGTCTTTTCGAAGACGTACACAATAACTTAAATATTTACGATACGAATTACACACCTAACGAGATCATGTTCAATTGCAAACAGAACGATCAGTGGATAGAACCATGACCTAAGTTGTCAGACAAGGAAATCACACCTGAACAGAAAATAAAAGAAGTATTGACTACATTGACACATCACGCACAAATACGAAACAAAAATCACAGAAACATAATAAAAAGAAAACAAAAATTCGAGGTAGGAATGCTTGTACTACTTCGTACTCATCATAAATCTGTAGCACTCAAACGACGCAACGCTAAGTGGCGTCTGCTATATGAAGAACCTTATATAATTGTTAACATACCGCATCCTGGTGCGTATCTGTTACAACATCCTAGAACTAACAAAATTATTGGGCTATACGCACACCGAGATCTTAGAGCATTTCATGCTGAATAATGTCAAAGTCATACCCATCAAAATATTGCTAAGCAACTCGAAAAACTCTGTTGTTACAACACAGATAATAAGTAGTATAGAAATTTTCATTTCAGCGGTTCCAGTGATGCAGTTGAAGACAGAAGAACTCTTCTTTCAGCGCGCGCCTCCACCTGAAAGACGGAATATTAAAGTAAAATTTATGATTACGTAGCAGTGGATGACATATTAATTTTTCACGGAACATTTGTTACTGAAGGTACCACTGACTTGATGTGACATCTGACGAACTGACAGACGTCATCTGTGAAGCGATCTTTTACTTTGAGAAATAGATTAGACGCACATCTCTCGACACGAAAAGCATCTATCAGTAGTCAAGGCCACATAGACACTCTACACACACGCACAAAACGCGAGGAATCGAACATTTTCTCTCTCTTACTATTTTGAATATTTATTGAGCAGTGAAAACGCCTGGTCTTGCCTAATGATGTAATGAATGTTGTGTCTAACCTATCTTAATTTCAGATGACATCACAAAAAACATCGATAATATCCCAGCAAAACCGCTAAAGAGGATGTAAATATCTGCAATTCATGTAATCAAATGTGACACAATGTAATAACCTATAGCGATGTAATGATGATGTAAACATGTTTATGTGCAACTATATTATGTTTATGCTAAGAAAATATGTGACGTGTGTATGTATAATTACTTATTTTTTTAACTGATGTATAGTGTAACTGTTACTATGTAAAAAATTTGAACAAAACGAGTGCCAAAAAGACATTGCATAGTGAACCACTGTTCACGGACATTAACGAACATTACTAACTCTGCAACTACGCGGAAACCTATGTGAAAGAAACTGTTAATGCCATTCATTATGCAGCGTATCTATGTGAACGCGATGAACGATTTCCTTGATTAATAACTACGAACATTTAGGTGAGCTATATTCAGCAAAAAACTGAAAATGTGAAGTGCATAATTCGTGCATCGTCTAGTGATATTACTACAGTACCCAACTGCAACATGTTAACTGGATTAAATGGACACAAAGTGCCTGTCCAGAAAACAACACGACGGGTGGAAGAATTTTGGTTGGAACTTCAGGGAATGAAATGTTCTCGAAATGTGACGGACACTCTTACCTGGACTGTCCAAGGATCGACGCCAGTTATGTGCCGTCCGAGGTTCTGCAGCCAAGCTTCCACGGAATGTAAAAAACGAACTGCACGTGGACCAATTACTCGACGGGTCACGTCTGATCTGTAATAAGCAATGCTTTTAGTCACAACGAACTGCATCACTACGACTATAATGGAAATGAGAAATGGACACGCTTATGTATTAATCACGTTGTTATACAACGATGTTACTGTGATCAAAACACTTTACCACGACGATACTAACCTGTAAAAAATTATTGTGCAGCGGATGAATATGAACGGTAATAACGACACGGTGTGTATAGGTCAACGCACCTGAAAAATACGGACATTTTTCTTTGAAGTATTTCAAAACAATACTATGTAACTAAGAACATTCAACAATCTAAGTTGTATTGTGTTATAAGAAATATTGTAAATTTAAAACTAAGTTACCTGTCATAGAATGTAGTCTTCATATGTAATCCTGGTTGAATATTTTCTTTGTGCAACGACTGAAAAACGCACGCACACGAACAATATGATCTGCAATACTGTGCCGCGTGATCTAACTGTACGATATAACGGCAGTGCCGTTTACACAGACGCTTCTGCGCATGCGCGCACTCTATCTGCCAACATAAGATCTTTTACGGCGCACCCGCGGTCATTCAAATTTTGTATATAATGTGTATAATGTGTAATGTAAGTCAAGTAAATAGTTGTAGATAACTTAGATTTTCTTGTGCCTTTAGGTGAATTGCTCGCCTGCAGGTGTGTCCTCTCGCCTCGCAATTCAGGGGGCAATATAAAGGCACATTTGCATGCCGAGCGTGAGTTTCCTCGGAAACGCGAAATATTAATTAAATAAATAATCAGTGACAAATAAATAAAGCCTATGGCACACAACTGCAGCGCTGTGTCGCTGATAAAACAAAAGCACAATTACGTTACTCTTATGTTTGATTAAGAAAGGGAGAGCTCTGGTTGAAGTGGTGGGAGAAGCACGTATTTTATTTTATTGTCTGGCACACCGCCATATTTCATGTTATAGAAGAATATTGCGAGTTGCAACCACACTAGGCTCTCGATTCTGTAAAGAATTTATATTTATAAAAGTAAGTAGGATTATGAACTGTAGGCTTATTCATTGAATATATCTGATTTAACTAACTGTGTAACTTTTTTATGTTTAGTAGACAATCACCTCCGTACGACGTATTGGCATGGCTGGCAAATTATTGTAATATTGAGATTTACATTATGAGTCCGCACCTACAGCAGCAGTCTTTGGAAACGATTTAATTACGAAGTCCGATTATTCAGTTTTATTTCACGGTCAACTACGAGTAACATTGCCTTTACGAAAAAGCCATTGTCAAGCGTCCGATAACGAATAATCAAACGTCCACGCTCCAGATAAGCAAACACAATTGCAGTCACAATCACCATCATACAGATAGAATAATCAATATCTAAATAACAATATATTTTTATTTAATTATTTTGTTTATTTTTAAACACTCAAATTGCGTCGCAATTCAATACATCGTCCTCCAGCCGATTTGTCTCCAAGGGTCTATTGCTGCCTGTGAGTCTAGATTTCCGAATCCGACGCAAAACTGATAGTTAATTGTGACGTCCAGGGCCTCCTAATGACGATGGAACATTCAAATTGCGTCGATATTCAATACATCATCCGCCAGCCGACTTGTCTCCAAGGGGATATTGCTGCCTCGGGCACCAAATGGTCCGTCTCCTGTGAGCCTAGATAATCGAATCCGACGCAAAACTGATGGTTAATTGTAACGTTCAGGGCCTCCTAATGACGATGGAACACTCAAATTGCGTCGAGATTCAATACATCGCCCTCCAGCTGACTTGTCTCCAAGGGGATATTGCTGCCTCGGGCACCAAATGGTCCGTCTCCTATGAGTCTAGATTTTCGAATCCGACGCAAAACTGATGGTTAATTGTAACGTTCAGGGCCTCCTAATGACGATGGAACACTCAATTTGCGTCGAGATTCAATGCATTGTCCTTCAGCCGACTTGCTGCCTCGGGCACCTTATGGTCGTTCTCCTGTGACTCTAGATTTTCGAATCCGACGCAAAACTGATAGTTAATTGTGACAATCAAGGCCTCCTAATGACGATGGAACACTCAAATTGCGTCGAGATTCAATACATCGTCCTCCAACCGACTTGTCTCCAGGGGGATATTGCTGCCTCGGGCACCATATGGTCCGTCTCCTGTGGGTCTAGATTTTCGAATCCGACGCAAAACTGATAGTTAATTGTAACGTTCAGGGCCTCCTAATGACGATGGAACACTCAAATTGCGTCGCAATTCAATACATCGTCCTCCACCCGTTTTGTCTCCAAGGGTCTATTGCTGCCTGTAGCACCTAATGGTCGTTCTCCTGTGAGTCTAAATTTTCGAATCCGACGCAAAACTGATAATTAATTGTAGCGTTCGGGGCCTCCTAATGACGATGGAACACTCAAATTGCGTCGAGATTCAATACATCGTCCTCCAGCCGAATTGTCTCCAAGGGTCTATTGCTGCCTCGGGCACCTTATGGCCGTTATCCTGTGAGTCTAGATTATGGAATCCGACGCAAAACTGATAGTTAATTGTAACGTTCAGGGCCTCCTAATGACGATGGAACACTCAAATTGCGTCGAGATTCAATACATCGTTCTCCAGCCGACTTGTCCCGAAGGGTCTATTGCTGCCTCGGGCACCTTATTGTCGTTCTCCCATGAGTCTAAATTGTCGAATCCGACGCAAAACTGATAGTTAATTGTAACGTTCAGGGCCTCCTAATGACGATGGAACACTCAAATTGCGTCGAGATTCAATACAGTGCCCTTCAGCCGACTTGCCTCCAAGGGTCTATTTCTGCCGCGGGCACCTTATGGTCGTTCTCCTGTGACTCTAGATTTTCGAATCCGACGCAAAACTGGTAATTAATTGTAACGTTCAGGGCCTCCTAATGACGATGGAACACTCACTTTGCGTCGAGATTCAATACATCGTCCTCCAGCCGACTCGTTTCCAAGGGTCTATTGCTGCCTCGGGCACCTTATGGTCGTTCTCCTGTGACTCTAGATTTTCGAATCCGACGCAAAACTGATAGTTAATTGTGACATTCAAGGCCTCCTAATGACGATGGAACACTCAAATTGTGTCGCGATTCAATACATCGTCCTCCACCCGTTTTGTCTCCAAGGCTCTATTGCTGCTACGGGCACCTTATGGTCGTTCTCCTGTGAGTCTAGATTATCGAACCCGACGCAAAACTGATGGTTAATTGCAATGTTCAGGGCCTCCTAATGACGATGGAACACTCAAATTGCGTCGCAATTCAATACATCGTCCTCCAGCCGATTTGTCTCCAAGGGTGTATTGCTGCCTGTGAGTCTAGATTTTCGAATCCGACGCAAAACTGATAGTTAATTGTGACGTACAGGGCCTCCTAATGACGATGGAACACTCAAATTGCGTCGAGATTCCATACATCGGCCTCCAGCCGACTTGTCTTGAAGGGTCTATTGCTGCCCCGGGCACCTTGTGGTCGTTCTCCTGTGAGCCTAGATTTTCGAATCCGACGCATAACTGATAGTTAATTACCTTCAGGGCCTCCTAATGACGAAGGAACACTCAAATTGCGCCGAGATTCAATACATCGTCGTCCAGCCGACTTGTCTCCAAGGGGATATTGCTGCCTCGGGCACCTTGTGGTCGTTCTCCTGTGAGTCTAGATTTTCGAGTCCGACGCATAACTGATAGTTAATTACCTTCAGGGCCTCCTAATGACGAAGGAACACTCAAATTGCGCCGAGATTCAATACATCGTCCTCCAGCCGACTTGTCTCCAAGGGGATATTGCTGCCCCGGGCACCTTATGGTCGTTCTCCTGGGAGTCTAGATTTTCGAATCCGACGCTAAACTAATAGTTAATTGTAACGTTCAGAGCCTCCTAATGACGATGGAACACTCAAATTGCGTCGCAATTCAATACATCGTCCTCCAGCCGATTTGTCACCAAGGGTCTATTGCTGCCTGTGAGTCTAGATTTTCGAATCCGACGCAAAAGTGATAGTTAATTGTGACGTTCAGGGCCTTCTAATGACGATGGAACACTCAAATTGCGTCGAGATTCAATACATCGTCCTCCAGCCGACTTGTCTCCATAGGGATAATGCTGCCTCGGGCACCAAATGGTCCGTCTCCTGTGAGTCAAGAATTTCAAAACCAGCGCAGAACTGATACTTAATTGTAACGTTCAGGGCCTCCTAATGACGATGGATCATTGAAATTGCGTCGCGATTCAATACATTGACCATCAGCCGACTTGCCTCCAAGGGTCTATTGCTGCCTCGGGCACCTTATGGTCGTTCTCCTGTGACTCTAGATTTTCGAATCCGACGCAAAACTGATAGTTAATTGTGACGTTCAAGGCCTCCTAATGACGATGGAACACTCAAATTGTGTCGCGATTCAATACATCGTCCTCCACCCGTTTTGTCTCCAAGGGTCTATTGCTGCCTGTGGCACCTAATGGTCGTTCTCCTGTGAGTCTAAATTTTCGAATCCGACGTAAACTGATAATTAATTGTAACGTTCGGGGCCTCCTAATGACGATGGAACACTCAAACTGCGTCGAGATTCGATACATCGTCCTCCAGCCGAATTGTCTCCAAGGGTCTATTGCTGCCTCGGGCACCTTATGGGCGTTATCCTGTGAGTCTAGATTATGGAATCCGACGCAAAAGTGATAGTTAATTGTAACGTTCAGGGCCTCCTAATGACGATGGAACACTCAAATTGCGTCGAGATTCAATACATCGTTCTCCAGCCGACTTGTCCCGAAGGGTCTATTGCTGCCTTGGGCACCTTATTGTCGTTCTCCCATGAGTCTAAATTGTCGAATCCGACGCAAAACTGATAGTTAATTGTAACGTTCAGGGCCTCCTAATGACGATGGAACACTCACATTGCGTCGAGATTCAATACATCGTCCTCCAGCCGACTCGTTTCCAAGGGTCTATTGCTGCCTCGGGCACCTTATGGTCGATCTCCTTTGAGTCTAGATTCTCGAATCCGACCCAAACTGATACTTAATTGTAACGTTCAGGGCCTCCTAATGACGATGGAACATTCAAATTGCGTCGAGATTCAATACATTGTCCTCCAACCGACTTGTCTCCAAAGGTCTATTGTTGCTTCGGGCGCCTTTTGGTCATCCTCCTGTGAGTCTAGATTTTCGAATCCGACGCAAAACTGATAGTTAATTGTGACGTTCAAGGCCTCCTAATGACGATGGAACACTCTAATTGCGTCGAGATTCAATACATCGTCCTCCAGCCGACTTGCCCCCAAGGAGATATTGCTGCCTCGGGCACCATATGTTCCTTTTCTTGTGAGTCTAGATTTTCGAATCCGACGCGATACTGATAGTTAAATTTAACGTTCAGCGCCTCCTAATGACGATGGAACACTCAAATTGCGTAGTGATTTAATACATCGGCCACAAGCCGAATTGTCTCCAAGGGTCTATTGCTGCCTCGGGCACCTTATGGTCGTTCTCCTGTGAGTCTAGATTTTCGAATTCGACGCAAAACTGATAGTTAATTGTAACGTTCAGGGCCTCCTAATGACGATGTAACACCCAAATTGCGTCGAGATTCAATACATCGGCCACCAGTCGACTTGTCTCCAAGCGTCTATTGCTGCCTCGGGCACCTTATGGTCTTTCTCCTGTGAGTCTAGGTTTTCAAATCCGACGCAAAACTGATAGTTAATTGTTACGTTCATGGCCTCCTAATGAGATGGAACACTCTAGTTGCGTCGAGATTCAATACATCGTCCTCCAGCCGACTTGCCCCCAAGGAGATATTGCTGCCTCGGGCACCATATGTTCCTTTTCTTGTGAGTCTAGATTTTCGAATCCGACGCGATACTGATAGTTAAATTTAACGTTCAGCGCCTCCTAATGACGATGGAACACTCAAATTGCGTAGTGATTCAATACATCGGCCACAAGCCGAATTGTCTCCAAGGGTCTATTGCTGCCTCGGGCACCTTATGGTCTTTCTCCTGTGAGTCTAGATTTTGGTATCCGACACATAACTGATAGTTAATTGTAACGTTCAGCGCCTCTAATGACGATGGTACACTCAAATTGCGTCGAGATTCAATATATCGTCCTCCAGCCGACTTGTCTCCTAGGGGATATTCCTGCCTCGGGCACCTTATGGTCGTTCTCCTGTGAGTCTAGATTTTCGAATCCGACGCAAAACTGATAGTTAATTGTTACGTTCATGGCCTCCTAATGACGATGGAACACTCAAATTGCGTCGAGATTTAATACATCGTCCTCCAGTCGAATTGTCTCTTGCCAGTATAGACTTTTGAATCCGACGCGAAACTGATAGTTAATTGTAACGTTCAGGGCCTCCTAATGACGACGGAACACTCAATTTGCGTCGAGATTCAATACATCGTCATTCAGCCGACTTGTCTCCAAGGGTCTGTTGCTGCCTCGGGCACCTTATAGTTGTTCTCCTGTAGATTTTCAAATTCGACGCAAATCTGATAGTTGATTGTAACGTTCAGGGCCACCTAATGGCGATGGAACACTCAAATGACGTCGAGATTCAATACATCGTCCTCCAGCCGACTGCCTCGGGCACCATATGGTCCTTCTCCTGTGAGTCTCGATTTTCGAATGCGACGCAAAACTGATAGTCAATTGTAACGTACACGGCCTCCTAATGACGATGGAACACTCAAATTGCGTCGAGATTCAATATATTGTCATTCAGTCGACTAGTCTCCAAAGGTCTTTGCTGCCTCGGGCACCTTATGGTTGTCCTTATGTGAGTCTAGATTTTCAAATCCGACGCAAAACTGACAGTTAGTTGTAACGTTCAGGGCCTCCTAATGACGATGGAACACTCAAATTGTCTCCAAGGTGATACTGCTGCCTCCGGCACGATATGGTTCTTCTCCTGTGAGTCGAGACTTTTCAATCCGACGCGAAACTGATTGTTAATTGTAACGTTCAGGGCCTCCTAATGACGATGGAACACTCAAATTGCGTCGAGATTCAATACATCGTCCTCCAGCCGACTTGTTTACAAGGGGATATTGCTGCCTCGGGCACCTTATGTTCCGTCTCCTGTGAGTCTAGATTTTCGAATCCGACGCAAAACTTATGGTTAATAGTAACGTTTATGGCCTCCTAATGACGATGGAACACTCAAATTGCGTCGAGATTCAATACATCGTCCTCCAGCTGACTTGTCTCCAAGGGGATATTGCTTCCTCGGGCACCTTATGGTCGTCCTAATGTGAGTCTAGATTTTCGAATCCGACGCGAAACTGATAGTTAATTGTTACGTTGAGGGCCTCCTAATGACGATGGAACACTCAAATTGCGTCGAGATTCAATACATCGTCCTTTAGCCGACTTGTCTCCAAGGGTCTATTGCTGCCTCGTGCACCTTATGGTCGTCCTAATGTGAGTCTAGATTTTCGAATCCGACGCGAAACTTATACTTAATTGTAACGTTCAGGGCCTCCTAATGACGATGGAACACTCAAATTGCGTCGAGATTCAATACATCGTCCTCCGGCCGACTTGTCTCCTAGGGGAAATTCCTGCCTCGGGCACCTTATGGTCGTTCTCCTGTGAGTCTAGATTTTCGAATCCGACGCAAACCTGATAGTTAATTGTTACGTTCATGGCCTCCTAATGAGATGGAACACTCAAATTGCGTCGAGATTCAATACATTGTCCTCCAGCCGACTTGCCTCGAAGGAGATTTTGCTTCCTCGGGCACCATATGGTCCCTATTCTTGTGAGTCTAGATTTTCAAATCCGACGCCAAACTGATAGATAATTGTAACGTACAGGGCCTCCTAATGACGATGGAGCACTCAAATTGCGTCGAGATTCAATACATCGTCATTCAGCCGACTTGTCTCCAAGGGTCTATTGTTGCCACGGGCACCTTATGGTAGTCCTAATGTGAGTCTAGATTTTCGAATCCGACGCAAAACTGACAGTTAATTGTATCGTTCAGGGCCTCCTAATGACGATGGAACACTCAAATTGCGTCGAGATTCTATACATCGTCCTACAGCCGACTTGTCTCCAAGGGTCTATTGCTGCCTCGGGCACCTTATGGTCGTTCTCCTGTGAGACTAGATTTTCGAATTCGACGCAAAACTGATAGTTAATTGTAACGTTCAGGGCCTCCTAATGACGATGTAACACTCAAATTGCGTCGAGATTCAATACATCGGCCTCCAGTCGACTTGTCTCCCAGCGTCTATTGCTGCCTCGGGCACCTTATGGTCTTTCTCCTGTGAGTCTAGGTTTTCAAATCCGACGCAAAACTGATAGTTAATTGTTACGTTCATGGCCTCCTAATGAGATGGAACACTCTAATTGCGTCGAGATTCAATACATCGTCCTCCAGCCGACTCGCCTCCAAGGAGATATTGCTGCCTCGGGCACCATATGTTCCTTTTCTTGTGAGTAGATTTTCGAATCCGACGCGAAACTGATAGTTAAATTTAACGTTCAGCGCCTCCTAATGACGATGGAACACTCAAATTGCGTAGTGATTCAATACATCGGCCACAAGCCGAATTGTCTCCAAGGGTCTATTGCTGCCTCGGGCACCTTATGGTCTTTCTCCTGTGAGTCTATATTTTGGAATCCGACGCATAACTGATAGTTAATTGTAACGTTCAGCGCCTCTAATGACGATGGAACACTCAAATGGCGTCGAGATTCAATATATCGTCCTCCAGCCGACTTGTCTCCTAGGGGATATTCCTGCCTCGGGCACCTGATGGTCGTTCTCCTGTAAGTCTAGATTTTCGAATCCGACGCAAAACTGATAGTTAATTGTTATGTTCATGGCCTCCTAATGACGATGGAACACTCAAATTGCGTCGAGATTTAATACATCGTCCTCCAGCCGAATTGTCTCCTGTCAGTATAGAGTTTTGTATCCGACGCGAAACTGATAGTTAATTGTATCGTTCAGGGCCTCCTAATGACGACGGAACACTCAATTTGCGTCGAGATTCAATACATCGTCATTCAGCCGACTTGTCTCCAAGGGTCTATTGCTGCCTCGGGCACCTTATAGTTGTTCTCCTGTAGATTTTCAAATCCGACGCAAAACTGATAGTTAATTGTAACGTTCAGGGCCACCTAATGGCGATGGAACACTCAAATGGCGTCGAGATTCAATACATCGTCCTCCAGCCGACTTGTTTACAAGGGGATATTGCTGCCTCGGGCACCTTATAATCCGTCTCCTATGAGTCTAGATTTTCGAATCCGACGCCAAACTTATGGTTAATTGTAACGTTCATGGCCTCCTAATGACGATGGAACACTCAAATTGCGTCGAGATTCAATACATCGTCCTCCAGCCGACTGCCTCGGGCACCATATGGTCCTTCTCCTGTGAGTCTCGAATTTCGAACGCGACGCGAAACTGATAGTTAATTGTAACGTACAGGGCCTCCCAATGACGATGGAACACTCAATTTGCGTCGAGATTCAATATATTGTCATTCAGCCGACTTGTCTCCAAAAGTCTATTGCTGCCTCGGGCACCTTATGGTCGTCCTATGTGAGTCTAGATTTTCAAATCCGACGCAAAACTGACAGTTAGTTGTAACGTTCAGGGCCTCCTAATGACGATGGAACACTCAAATTGTCTCCAAGGTGATATTGCTGCCTCGGGCACCATATGGTTCTTCTCCTGTGAGTCGAGACTTTTCAATCCGACGCGAAACTGATTGTTAATTGTAACGTTCAGGGCCTCCTAATGACGATGGAACACTCAAATTACGTCGAGATTCAATATATCGTCCTCCAGCCGACTTGTCTCCAAAGGGATATTGTTGCTCGGGCACCTTATGGTCATTCTCCTGTGAGTCTAGATTTTCGAATCCGACGCAAAACTGAGAGTTAATTATAACGTTCAGCGCCACCTAATGACGATGGAACACTCAAATTGCGCGCGAGATTCAATACATCGTCCTCCAGCCGACTTGTCTTCAGGGTGATATTCCTGCCTCGGGCAACATACGGTCCGTCTCTTGTGAGTCTAGATTATTAAATCCGACGCGATACTGATAGTTAATTGTAACGTTCAGGGCCTCCTAATGACGATGGAGAGCTCAAAATCCGTCGCGATTCGATACACAGTCCTCCAGCCGATTTGTCACCAAGGGTCTATTGTTGCATCGGGCGCCTTTTGGTCGTTCTCCTGTGGGTCTAGATTAACGAATCTGACGCAAACCTGATAGTTAATTATAACGTTCAGGGCCTCCTAATGACTATGGAACACTCAAATTGCGTCGATATTCAATACATCGTCCTCCAGCCGACTTGTCTCCAAGGAGATATTGCTGCCTCGGGCAACTTATGGTCCGTCTCCTGTGAGTCTAGATTTTCAAATCCGACGCGAAACTGATAGATAATTGTAACGTACAGGGCCTCCTAATGACGATGGAACACTCAAATTGCGTCGAGATTCAATACATCGGGCACCAGCCGATTTGTCTCCAAGGGTCTGTTGCTGCCTCGGGCACCTTATGGTCGTTCTCCTGTGAGTCTAGTTTTCGAATCCGACGCATAACTGATAGTTAATTGTAACGTTCAGAGCCTCCTAATGTCGATGTAACACTCAAATTGCGTCGAGATTCAATACATCGTCCTCCAGCCGACTTGTCTCCTAGGGGATATTCCTGCCTCGGGCACCTTATGGGCGTTCTCCTATAGATTTTCAAATCCGACGCAAAACTGATAGTTAATTGTTACGTTCCAGGCCTCCTAATGACGATGGAACACTCAAATTGCGTCGAGATTCAATACATCGTCCTCCAGCAGACTTGTTTACAAGGGGATATTGCTGCCCTGGCACCTTATTGTCCGTATCCTGTGAGTCTAGATTTTCGAATCCGACGCAAAACTTATGGTTAATTGTAAAGTTCATGGCCTCCTAATGACGATGGAACACTCAAATTGCGTCGAGATTCAATACATCGTCCTCCATCCGACTTGTCTCCTAGGGGATATTCCCGCCTCGGGCACCTTATGGTCGTTCTCCTGTGAGTCTAGATTTTCGAATCCGACGCAAAACTGATAGTTAATTGTTACGTTCATCGCCTCCTAATGACGATGGAACACTCAAATTGCGTGAGATTCAACACATCTTCCTCCAGCCGACTTGTCACCAAGGGGATATTGCTGCATAGGGGCACCATATGTTCCGTCACCTGTGAGTCAAGATTTTCGAATCCGACGCGAAACTGATAGTTAATTGTAACGTACAGGGCCTCCTAATGACGATGGAACACTCAAATTGCGTCGAGATTCAATACATCGTCCTCCAGCCGACTTGTCTCCAAGGGGATATTGCTGTCTCGGGCACCATACGGTTCGTCTCCTGTGAGTATAGATTTTCGTATCGGACACGTAACTGATAGTTAAATTTAACGTTCAGCGCCTCCTAATGACGATGGAACACTCAAATTGCGTAGTGATTCAATACATCGGCCACAAGCCGAATTGTCTCCAAGGGTCTATTGCTGCCTCGGGCACCTTATGGTCTTTCTCCTGTGAGTCTAGATTTTTGTATCCGACACATAACTGATAGTTAATTGTAACGTTCAGCGCCTCTAATGACGATGGAACACTCAAATTGCGTCGAGATTTAATACATCGTCCTCCAGCCGAATTGTCTCCTGTCAGTATAGATTTTCGAATCGGACGCGAAACTGATAGTTAAATTTAACGTTCAGCGCCTCCTAATGACGATGGAACACTCAAATTGCGTAGTGATTCAATACATCGGCCACAAGCCGAATTGTCTCCAAGGGTCTATTGCTGCCTCGGGCACCTTATGGTCTTTCTCCTGTGAGTCTAGATTTTGGTATCCGACACATAACTGATAGTTAATTGTAACGTTCAGGGCCTCCTAATGACGACGGAACACTCAATTTGCGTCGAGATTCAATACATCGTCATTCAGCCGACTTGTCTCCAAGGGTCTATTGCTGCCTCGGGCACCTAATAGTTGTTCTCCTGTAGATTTTCAAATCCGACGCAAGACTGATAGTTAATTGTAACGTTCAGGGCCACCTAATGGCGATGGAACACTCAAATGGCGTCGAGATTCAATACATCGTCCTCCAGCCGACTGCCTCGGGCACCATATGGTCCTTCTCCTGTGAGTCTCGATTTTCGAATGCGACGCGAAACTGATAGTTAATTGTAACGTACAGGGCCTCCCAATGACGATGGAACACTCAAATTGCGTCGAGATTCAATATATTGTCATTCAGCCGACTTGTCTCCAAAAGTCAATTGCTGCCTCGGGCACCTTATGGTCGTCCTTATGTGAGTCTAGATTTTCAAATCCGACGCAAAACTGACAGTTAGTTGTAACGTTCAGGGCCTCCTAATGACGATGGAACACTCAAATTGTCTCCAAGGTGATATTGCTGCCTCGGGCACCATATGGTTCTTCTCCTGTGAGTCGAGACTTTTCAATCCGACGCGAAACTGATTGTTAATTGTAACGTTCAGGGCCTCCTAATGACGATGGAACACTCAAATTACGTCGAGATTCAATATATCGTCCTCCAGCCGACTTGTCTCCAAAGGGATATTGCTGCCTCGGGCACCTTATGGTCACTCTCCTGTGAGTCTAGATTTTCGAATCCGACGCAAAACTGAGAGTTAATTATAACGTTCAGCGCCACCTAATGACGATGGAACACTCAAATTGCGCGCGAGATTCAATACATCGTCCTCCAGCCGACTTGTCTTCAGGGTGATATTCCTGCCTCGGGCAACATACGGTCCGTCTCTTGTGAGTCTAGATTATAAAATCCGACGCGATACTGATAGTTAATTGTAACGTTCAGGGCCTCCTAATAACGATGGAACACCCAAATTGCGTCGCGATTCAATACATCGTCCTACAGCCGACTTGTGTCCAAGGGTCTACTGATGCCTCGGGCACCATATGGTCGTTCTCCTTTGAGTATAGATTATCGAATCCGACGCAAAATGATAGTTAATTGTAACGTTCAGAGCCTCCTAATGACGATGGAGAGCTCAAAATCCGTCGCGATTCAATACATAGTCCTCCAGCCGATTTGTCTCCAAGGGTCTATTGCTGCCTCGGGCACCTTATGGTAGTTCTCCTGTGAGTCTAGTTTTCGAATCCGACGCATAACTGATAGTTAATTGTAACGTTCAGGGCCTCCTAATGTCGATGTAACACTCAAATTGCGTCGAGATTCAATACATCGTCCTCCAGCCGACTTGTCTCCTAGGGGATGTTCCTGCCTCGGGCACCTTATGGGCGTTCTCCTGTAGATTTTCAAACCCGACGCAAAACTGATAGTTATTTGTAACGTTCCAGGCCTCCTAATGACGATGGAACACTCAAATTGCGTCGAGATTCAATACATCGTCCTCCAGCAGACTTGTTTACAAGGGGATATAGCTGCCCTGGCACCTTATTGTCCGTATCCTGTGAGTCTAGATTTTCGAATCCGACGCAAAACTTATGGTTAATTGTAAAGTTCATGGCCTCCTAATGACGATGGAACACTCAAATTGCGTCGAGATTCAATACATCGTCCTCCATCCGACTTCTCTCCTAGGGGATATTCCCGCCTCGGGCACCTTATGGTCGTTCTCCTGTGAGTCTAGATTTTCGAATCCGACGCAAAACTGATAGTTAATTGTTACGTTCATCGCCTCCTAATGACGATGGAACACTCAAATTGCGTGAGATTTAACACATCTTCCTCCAGCGGACTTGTCACCAAGGGGATATTGCTGCATAGGGGCACCATATGGTCCGTCACCTGTGAGTCAAGATTTTCGAATCCGACGCGAAACTGATAGTTAATTGTAACGTACAGGGCCTCCTAATGACGATGGAACACTCAAATTGCGTCGAGATTCAATACATCGTCCTCCAGCCGACTTGTCTCCAAGGGGATATTGCTGTCTCGGGCACCATACGGTTCGTCTCCTGTGAGTATAGATTTTCCAATCGGACACGTAACTGATAGTTAATTGTAACGTTCAGGGCCTCCTAATGACGATGGAACACTCAAATTGCGTCGAGATTCAATACATCGTCCTCCTGCCGACTTGTCTCCTAGGGGATATTCCTGCCTCGGGCACCTTATGGTCGTTCTCCTGGGAGTCTAGATTTTCGAATTCGACACAAACCTGATAGTTAATTGTAACGTTCAGGGCCTCCTCATGACGATGTAACATTCAAATTGCATCGAGATTCAATACATCGGCCACCAGTCGACTTGTCTCCAAGCGTCTATTGCTGCCTCGGGCACCTTATGGTCTTTCTCCTGTGAGTCTAGGTTTTCAAATCCGACGCAAAACTGATAGTTAATTGTTACGTTCATGGCCTCCTAATGAGATGGAACACTCTAATTGCGTCGAGATTCAATACATCGTCCTCCAGCCGACTTGCCTCCAAGGAGATATTGCTGCCTCGGGCACCATATGTTCCTTTTCTTGTGAGTCTAGATTTTCGAATCCGACGCGAAACTGATAGTTAAATTTAACGTTCAGCGCCTCCTAATGACGATGGAACACTCAAATTGCGTAGTGATTCAATACATCGGCCACAAGCCGAATTGTCTCCAAGGGTCTATTGCTGCCTCGGGCACCTTATGGTCTTTCTCCTGTGAGTCTAGATTTTGGTATCCGACACATAACTGATAGTTAATTGTAACGTTCAGTGCCTCTAATGACGATGGAACACTCAAATTGCGTCGAGATTTAATACATCGTCCTCCAGCCGAATTGTCTCCTGTCAGTATAGATTTTCGAATCCGACGCGAAACTGATAGTTAAATTTAACGTTCAGCGCCTCCTAATGACGATGGAACACTCAAATTGCGTAGTGATTCAATACATCGGCCACAAGCCGAATTGTCTCCAAGGGTCTATTGCTGCCTCGGGCACCTTATGGTCTTTCTCCTGTGAGTATAGATTTTGGTATCCGACACATAACTGATAGTTAATTGTAACGTTCAGGGCCTCCTAATGACGACGGAACACTCAATTTGCGTCGAGATTCAATACATCGTCATTCAGCCGACTTGTCTCCAAGGGTCTATTGCTGCCTCGGTCACCTAATAGTTGTTCTCCTGTAGATTTTCAAATCCGACGCAAAACTGATAGTTAATTGTAACGTTCAGAGCCACCTAATGGCGATGGAACTCTCAAATGGCGTCGAGATTCAATACATCGTCCTCCAGCCGACTTGTTTACAAGGGGATATTGCTGCCTCGGGCACCTTATGTTCCGTCTCCTGTGAGTCTAGATTTTCGAATCCGACGCAAAACTTATGGTTAATTGTAACGTTCATGGCCTCCTAATGACGATGGAACACTCAAATTGCGTCGAGATTCAATACATCGTCCTCCAGCCGACTGCCTCTGGCACCATATGGTCCTTCTCCTGTGAGTCTCGATTTTCGAATGCGACGCGAAACTGATAGTTAATTGTAACGTACAGGGCCTCCTAATGACGATGGAACACTCAAATTGCGTCGAGATTCAATATATTGTCATTCAGTCGACTTGTCTCCAAAGGTTTTTGCTGCCTCGGGCACCTTATGGTCGTCCTTATGTGAGTCTAGATTTTCAAATCCGACGCAAAACTGACAGTTAGTTGTAACGTTCAGGGCCTCCTAATGGCGATGGAACACTCAGATGGCGTCGAGATTCATTACATCGTCCTCCAGCCGACTTGTTTACAAGGGGATATTGCTGCCTCGGGCACCTTATGTTCCGTCTCCTGTGAGTCTAGATTTTCGAATCCGACGCAAAACTTATGGTTAATAGTAACGTTTATGGCCTCCTAATGACGATGGAACACTCAAATTGCGTCGAGATTCAATACATCTTCCTCCATTCGACTTGTCTCCTGGGGGATATTCCCACCTCGGGCACGTCGTTCTCCTGTGAGTCTATATTTCCAATCCGACGCAAAACTGATAGTTAATTGTTACGTTCATGGCCTCCTAATGACGATGGAACACTCAAATTGCGTCGAGATTCAATACATCGTCCTCCAGCTGACTTGTCTCCAAGGGGATATTGCTTCCTCGGGCACCTTATGGTCGTCCTAATGTGAGTCTAGATTTTCGAATCCGACGCGAAACTGATAGTTAATTGTAACGTTGAGGGCCTCCTAATGACGATGGAACACTCAAATTGCGTCGAGATTCAATACATCGTCCTTTAGCCGACTTGTCTCCAAGGGTCTATTGCTGCCTCGTGCACCTTATGGTCGTCCTAATGTGAGTCTAGATTTTCGAATCCGACGCGAAACTGATACTTAA